>NW_025953789.1:578531-1178531 GCF_022578515.1 Annulohypoxylon truncatum
TCTTTTTTTTTTTTTTTTTTTTTTTTTTTTTTTTTTTTTTTTTTTTTTTTTTTTTTTTTTTTTTTTTTTTTTTTTTTTTTTTTTTTTTTTTTTTTTTATTTTTTTTTTTTTTTTTTTTTTTTTTTTTTTTTTTTTTTTTTTTTTTTTTTTTTTTTTTTTTTTTTTTTTTTTTTTTTGGAAAGCTAGGGGATAGTATGCCTTTTTTGAGAAGACTAGAGCCGCAATAGTAGTATCCATGGAGACAATTATTGGCGACGGTGACCCCGGATAGTGCAACGCTAAGAGCGATTGTGATGACGTGACGGTTAACCATGGTGATTATGGGGTTGTATGTACCGCTATTGAGATCGTGGTGGGACTGGTGAAATAGCAACTTTGAATCTGATCTATAAACGTGTACCTATCTCCTCTGTCAAATGCGGTAATAAGGAAGGGTAAAAGAAGCCATCTTAACGGCAGAGTTGAAGTCTTATATATAAGTGTATATAGTCTTACGAGTGACCGAGTGACTCTGGAGAACTTCTCAGAGACTCGCCAGATCCCTGATTCAAGACATTCTGATTGCGGCACAACATTTCAACATTGGCCTGTTCCTCAGCGGAGGACTTTTTATAGCTGTTTCAGAATGAGTAACCTGCTCACCATTCGTGACACGGCTTCGCCGCTTAAATGCCCTTTTCAAGGTTCGTGGTGTAGAGGGTGTACTGGGCCCGTGGCCGAAAATATACCAAATCTTCGAGACGCAGAATGGCAGCAAATTAGCACAATTTATCAGTCACGGGCTTATCGTCGCACTCTTCACCGAGGCCGCGGGCTGCTTATTGTCTAGGAAGCTTGTGGCAGCTGAAGTCCGTGTACAACAGCGCCGCTTGTTCTAAGGAAGTCCGACAGGCTCATCGAGAGGCTCGTGTCTAGGTCGGGTCTTACTAAGGCGTCATCATAGCACCTAAAGGCACTATTTTGTAATACCCTAAATAGTAAGCTTTGGACAAGTAGATGAGACAGCGCTAATCCACTATACACCTGAGACGACACTTAGGAGGACGACGCTAATCCTAAGCACGGTTGGAGATTCCATCCCTACATCATGATGACTACCTAGGGAGGAGGATAAGGGATGATATCCAAGGGGTTCCACAGACCACTGATATTCAGAATAGCGACTTCTCTGCTCAAAGGTTACATGGAGCCTAGGTTGGAGGGGCGGTAGTATATATTCCTACGACTTAGAAGTTTATCATCATCGTGACTAGCATCTATTCACGGCATACCAATTGTGGACATGTGTGATATACTTGTTAACGAAGGTCATGGACCGACTGGTTATTAAGAACCACCAATACTACCTAAGTAGTCTCAGCCCTGACCGCAGAATACCTCCCACTGCAATGGCTTAAGACAGTAATACTGCTCCATAATATACATTAGGAATATTAGTAGGAAACTGCTGTCCCAAAAAATCAGTATGTTCATAGATGTGTACAGAATGAACTGAACGACGTATTCCAAACTCCGAGTTTCCTATCCTCCCGTGGCCCCCAAGCCGCATTGCCTTGTACATGTCTCATGATCTTGGTGCGCCGTCATCCATCCATCCTCGTAGCTTCATGACAATCTTAGCAGAGCGTCTCCGAACTCCTTCCCGTGTATATTCAAACCAAATTCAAACGTATAGTAGATGGATAGATTGATAGAAAGATAGATAGAAAGACAAGTGTGTAGGTAGGTGGGGCGTATATAAGCACAAGCCGATCACTCAGCCGTCTCTGATATACTTCCGATGACGATGATCTTCAATCACAATCTCGTGGTCCTCGCTGCGCTTCCTGGGCGGCTCGTACCTTCTCGGCGCCTCGATGTAGCGGAAGGAGTCCTGCTGCTGGGGCTGCTCAACCTCGACGTGGTGGACGTGGTACGGCACGGGAACACGGACAGGCACGAAGCGCTCGCGCTCGATATAAACTTCTCTGTCGCGGCTGCGGCGGCTGCTGCGCGAGGACGACTTGGAGCTGCGCGACGAGCTCTTGCTGCGCGAGCTCTTGTGCGACTTGGAGTACACGGTGGACTCCTGGTCCGCGTCGACGTCGACGGCGATCACGTCGATCTCCGTGTCGTGCTCGGACTCCGGGTACTGCGGCGGCGGGCAGGGCGCCGGCGCGTGGTATATGGGCGCTGGTTGTGGGGGCGGTGGTGGTGGTGGGAGGGGCTCGACGATGACTGGTGGCGGCGGCGGCGGGGGTGGTGTGGGCGTGTGGACGGGCTCAGGCAGCACGCGGACGGGAGGCGGCGACGGGACTGGCGCGGGGGCCGGCGGAGGAACGATGGTGGTGACTCGCGTGCGAACGGTCTTGCTGCCGTTGGTTGGCGGTTCTAGGTACAGGACTTTCTTGTACTTGTGATAGCGCTTCTCGCGGGGAGCTACGTAATAGGTTGACATCTTGTTAGGCCTCTTTTGAATGCAACAGACTAGACAATAGACAATATTGATGCGATGCAAAAGTATGTTATTGGATAAGGGGATGGGAATATACGGGCGGATAGAGCGTCAAGGTGGTTATAGTTGATGGTTGAGAGTGGTTGAGAGAGGAAAAAGCTAACCTGTCGAAGTGTAATACCACATGGCGGGGACGAGGATCTAGATATGGAGATGACGAGACAGGGTGGACAGAGCGGTGATCGCGATGCCGCTTACGTCACAGAAGTCTACGGCTATCTAAACCGGATTTTCGATCGTTTCTTGGGTCTTCGGCACCGCTAATTTATCGATAAGGCGGTGTCTGCAGGGTCTCGGCAATGACCGGGGGGGCAGTGTATGTATGGAAGTGGGCTTGGAAGTGGGCTTGAAGACGGCTTTGGTGGCTTGAAATGGCTGAATGGCTTGGAGGGCGGCAGCTGAGTGGCCAGAATATGATAGAAATTAGTACGACAACGTGTGACTGGTCAAGGTTGGTCAAGGTCGCTAAGGTCCGTCGCCGAGAAAGAACAGGTTCTAGAATCTAAACCCCAATAAAACAGTTCTTAACAGTTCTTCTAACTAGTATCGCGTCTAAGATAGAGAACTCGTGGAGTCCCGGAGCAAACAAGGCGGGAATGACCAAGATGTTAAGTAGTTTTCGAACTTCAGGCTGTTGAGGGCGGATTGTGTCAGTAGCACACTAACATCCTAAATACCACACCAAATAACACGAGCCTAACGCTCGTCCATGGATCCCGTGGCAACATCATGATGACCTCGGGGCCGCTTGGGCTCCCACCCCATTTGCCACCACAATCTTGTATTCCCGGATGTTGTGAGACCACGGTCAGGACGTATAATCTCATCAGTCTTACAAAGGGGTCATGGTACAGATGGTACAATTACCGTATCACGGGCAACCTGCACACGTCGACATTGGCTTGCAGCTTTACGGGACTTTATTAAGGGGGGGTGGGGTAGCCGCCGACCATCCAGATCCTCTGCACTCCTCTGCACTCTTCTGCACCTTACGTCTGTTTTCTGAACAACACCACTTAGGACATGTTTGTTTTTTATTGATTTTTCTATTGATATGCGATACTACTGCTTGTCCTAGGTCATCCCATTTTACCCGTTATATGGGTATTTTCTCGTAACGGCATACGAAGAGGCCAACGTAACTCTGTGACGTTGAGAAACAATACTCTTGGCAATGGATACCGGTGTGGTGTGTTGAAAGTGTCGAAAATGGAATAGGAGAATGTTCAATATTTACATACCTACAGAATACATACGTCCATACCTAGGTGCTATTTTGAGAAACGTTCCACGGATTATACCCCTTGCGACGGAATTTATATACGAGCTCCACGCTTGTTCGCGATCGACTCTTACCTAACCCAACTTTTAGATCGAGCCGCTTAGCCTCTTTTCAATTCTTGATTTGGATACAGCAAAACGTCAACATCCTGGGACCTTGGTTATCGGGTTTTGTTGGCAGGCAGGATTTAGTAGACTTCACCTACAAATTCACACCTACAAGCTCACCGGTCCAACTGCCCTCCCTGGCATGATCATCTCCCTTACACCCTCCGTCACCGAACAGGAATCTCGTGAATCTTCAGCATTGAATCAAGACCTTTGTTATCGAATAGGGGCATTTCTTCCGATACATTATCGCGAGCTACTGAGACTCAATGAGTTGTTTAGGAGATGAGAGGTTGAGGGAAAGTTGCACCGCATTGTATGAAAACAAATCATCGTTGAAATATAACGTCATCTACCTAGGTGGTTGCCAAACAGCATGTGCTTTGACCCCTTAACAGAACCCCGGTGCCGGACAAACAAATTAATATCTTGTTTTGGTAGCAATGAGTTGGCTTAGAAGAGCATCACGTGTGCATAACCAACTTATTGATCAGGGATACGGTGATGGTGGTGATTAGAATGGTGTTGAACTTCTCGTTTCATTTGAAAACATTGGTTCGTCTAAGTCAAAGTTTTATACAATCCTGAAATAACTTTAATATTTATTATTATATTACATCTAATGATAAAACCCCAAGAACCTCATTAAGAACGGGGTTTAAGTGAGAAAGCTAGTTGAGGTTAAAAAGGGGTAACCCAAAAAAGGGGCTCCTGTGGACATGGTTTCAAAGATTATAAAATCCAGTAACCTGTCCACTAGATAAACGACTAGCTTCTCTATATGGATTGTCCACTTAATAGCTTTATCAATCTTTCTTAGAGGTTACTATTTTATGATTCGAGAGTTCCGTCAGCAGATTCATGATACTTACATATGCTGCGCAACCAATATAATTAACAGTCAAAGCTTAATTGAAAGAAGCAACGAGAAACACTTGTTGCATAAATTGGCAACTGAGTAATCCAATTCTGGGTCATACCTAGAGAGGGCTACAACATGGTTGTCCTACGAGGCTACTGTAACGCTTCTCTGCCTAGGTATTACTCGGGTAGACAGTCAGATGCTTGGGCACGAATGTCAGCGACGAGGTGAAACATAATGTTCCACACTTTACTGTCAGAGTAACATCAAGAGCTGAGTCTCGAACACAAGGCATATTCGTTAAATCCCAAGTTTCATGAAATTCCCCGAAACCATTATTGGCGGTTACACATAGTATAGACCTATCAAAGAGAGGATAGCATGATATTATGTTTCCATGCAAAGCCCGCTAAACTGCCTAGAAATTTCCGTTTAAGTGACGAGACGACACCTATACGATTAAGCACGACAATGCTCTCAGTATGATTATTCGCATATCGAGACCGATTCTATAAAGTGGGAATGACGCTACATCGCTGAGTTTGGTTGTAAGATATCACTACCGGCACGAAAGATCCAAGATCTAATGACGTAGCGTATGTAAGCCATGTAGCATTAGCCCACCTACGCCAAAGCCTTAGCTCTGCCACTCCCGGTACAAGCTCTCTCCCAGGATCCAGATCGTCGACGGGATGGCTTGACGTGAACAGCCCTTTCTCGTTAGAAGCGTGTGGAAGGTTCCACAACGGCTGTCGAGGCTGAGGGACTCAGACAGTCCAGGGTCCTCCGTTGGGGGGGACCCCCAAATCTCGATTCTCGACCTGGCCAGAGCCCCGCATGTGAAGGCGCGCGCGGGGGGAGGGAAGGTTGAAGGTTGAGCTTTGAGCTGGATCATCAGAAGCTTGCTTGCTTTTTCCTCGCTGCAGCCACATTCCCCAACAGCATAGCACGAGCACGAGCCGAAGCCAAACTTTGGGTTTCTCCCCGTCGGGAGTGGGAGGAGGGGGTCCGCTGCCCAATCACGGATGGGCGCCGATACGACACCGCAGCGCTGACAGATTTTCCTGCGCTACCGTGGCCCCCATTGGCGAATAGGACCTCTATCGGCAGGCTACCGGCTGAGTGGCACGACGCGATAGGACGACTTCTAGACCCTATCGCGACCTAACGCTGCGCCCGTTCCCGCGCCAGACAAGGGATATTATGCACCGCGGACAGCAGCATGCATGGTCGCATGTTCGAGTATATTGCGCCTGGCGCAATGATCTACAGAGTAGCGATGCGGACCGTTATCAGAAGCAGAAAGCGCCACTTGACCTCTTCGACTCAGGACAAGTGAGGCGGACCTTGCGCGACGTGGCCGCGTGGATGGTTGAGTTCGATCTAGATGGAAAAGTAAGAAACCGGAGAGTTAAGGATCTCCTAGGCAAAAATAACCTAGCCCGTAAAAGCAAAGTCCAAATAAAGAAAAAGAAAAAAACCAATACCGCCAAGACCCTCCGCGGCACCGGCGGCCCCAGTGTTGCCCGGCTATATGGTCTTATCATCTGCGCTCCTATTCCCGGCTCGTCTATCTGGGAGGTGGTATATGACGCCGTTTGCAGCCCCGGAGCAGACATTCGTGCATAGCCTCTGTTCCGCCGAGAAGGGAGCCCGCGCATCCAATCGACGAAATTATGCATTCCTTTCCAATCCATCAGAGGCCAGATCCCCGTTGATGATGACCGCGACCGTCGCATGTAGGGCTGCTGCCCAATACACCCACGAGCCCAGCTCCATGTCGCGCACGCCGCTCGAGATCATTCCGAAGATGGAGAAAGCAGATACTACTAAGTGGCAAAATACGCTGGCGACCGTGGTGAAAGCGTAGACCGCCGCTTCTATGCTGATCTTTGATTTCGTTGACGCGACTGTAGGAGGGTAGGGGTTCAGCGTTTCGCTGTCTGCTATTCGCTACACGTCAGAGAATCGCCTACCACATTCTCGAGCCTCGACACTTCGACGTCAAGCTCCAAGAACTCATCATCCCTGCGCTCCAACCAGGACCTGCATTCGCGAGTGAGAAGCCCGGTAGACACGTCGGGATATGTCGATGTTAGTCTACCTAGAAAAGGCATCTGAATCTCGGACCGATCGAAGAGCACCGCGGCCAGACATGATACGCCCCTCCGGAAATGATGATTACTACTTAAAGTTCGTAGGCGTCTATCCTGTCCACGTATGCGGGGCATTTCGTTTAGTAGTATGGTCGCGATCGCGTTCTATCTGCCTCGGCTTTCGAATTCCCACACACTCTCTCCAGCATTTCCCTTACCCTGCGGGTCTTGGATCGTCCAACCCGGGCCCCCGACGGAGCGTCATGCCATCTATGTCTTTCAGCTCTGACGTAATTATCCGGCAGATTACTGCAGCGTTTCGTTGAAAAGGGCGATGCGGAGCCGGCGCTAACGATCTGGAATATTCGTAGTAATCTTCGTTCTCCTGAGATCGGCTCGTATCAGACAGATCCAGACTATAAAGTTGACGTAGTAAGACGAAACTTACAAGTCCTCTGAGGTAATCGGATTAAGTGTCATCGATCCTCGAATACGTCCCTGTGGATCGTTGGAGCTCATCCACGCTACAAGCTCCGTAGGCTCGATGACGGAGTTGGAGAGTAGGTCTTCTTTAGGTAGCTGGTCCACTTCACACCGACAGTTAGCACCGCAGATTTTATTTTATGAATTTCGAAGATCTTCGAAGTTACACACATTTCAACGAAAGTGGAAGAAATGTCGACGTCTGAATTACTAATATCGTTCATCCCCTCTTCGCAACACGGCGCCTGCGACGATATGACTTTCGTCTTGTGATGCTCGGATAAGGGCAATGACGACGTTTAGCCAAGCCCGAATCAGGTCATTAGGCACCCGGACTTTAATCCTAACAGAAGCCAGTGCGTGTAATAGGATGCCCCGAAACGACTGTATCACACGAGTAACCCTCTAAGGATCGATATCAACAGGCATACGTAACGTTGTGTATTACTAGTTCGCCGTGACGCTTTCGTTCGCTAGGATCGGTTTCCTCGTTAGCATTAGTCGTGTTGCACGATGCCTAATCACCAATTAAATCAGTGTTATATCTTCCTAATGTCGCAAGGGGTTATATGCGGTGTATACTTAGGCTATGGATCACATCCCAAAACTTTCCACCGTCCGGAGTGTCTTTGTCGAATGATCGTAGCAGAAAGGGAATACAGTGTTTACCGTAGTGTATAGATCGACAGTTTTCATACATCCGTTCCTTTTGAGTTGATTCGTCTAGAAACTCGTTCTTTACTTGTCCCCTAGAAAGTGAGAACCCAAATTTTGAGTGGATGGCAATTGTGGCGTGCGGCTCAATCCCTCATTGACGTCGGCCTGTGTCAGTAGTCCTGTGCTTTACGGAGATAAGAAATTGGCGTTTCAACTTCTGACTATTCAGCTTCAGCTTAAAATTCGACTATCTCTAGTAAAGAGAATACAGGTGACTTTAGTTCTTTCTAAGTCGGTCAGTCACCATGATCTAGCACAACACACCATACCTATGAGATATGAGAGCGGCGTCCCTCAGCCTTTCAGAAGAAACTTCGGTGTCGATACTGTGGGTATTCTTCGATAGGGACCTGGAGTTCCTAGGAGAGACGGACTAGAGCCCACTACCCCCTAAGAGTTCATCATATCATCCGTCATCTTCGTCTAAGTCAGGAGCGCATGAGTTCTGGCATGAACGATAATTATCTCGGCCTTGACCTCGGGCTTGAGAAAGACCAGGTACGATAAGAAGCAGTTCCATATTCAACGCCATCCGCATCTTCTAGATCTCAAAGATCATCAGCGCTTGAATAGCCACTAGGGGACGACGAGGATCGCGATAAAAAAAGGCGAGTAATATGAGTGGCGCGATGAGTTTTCTGGTTCGGAGGACCGGAATCTTCCGTAGGTAGCCTTGCCTCATGAGAATAGTACGTTGGCTCTGAAAAGAATCGTTTGAGATCGCCGTGGAATAATGCCTACGCTCTCGATCCGCCCTTGACGTACGGTAAGCCGTTGTGACTTCAAGGACCTAGAATCGGGAATATGACGCCACATTCACGGGTATTGATCGGCCATAGGAAGGTTGCGAGGTGATGTATTCTCCCTCGTGAGCGGATGGTGAAGAATTGCATATGGAACGATGAGTCAAGCTCGAAACCTCCCAAGCTAATCAGCTAGATGTTAATGTTAGAAAAATGGTGTTTACCGGGCCAACCTCTCTAGTTCAGCTACAAAGTGAACGCCATCTCGGATTTGAGGAAGAATATGGCGCACATTGTCAGCGAACTGGCGTAGAAAATCGTTTCGATATTGAGACAAAGATTGATGTCGATGTCAGGATGGAAATGAGTTTGTTTGGCGTAAAAGACTCAACCGCTCCTCCGTCATGTTTCACGACTGTAGTACGTCTTCACACAATTCGCTTTTGATGGATTGTCTCAAAACCTATGAGTCAGGACAGAAAACACCTAAGAAAATTAGTTGATATATCAATGATTAAAGTTATTTCAGAAGAGGGAAGAATCAAGGGTCATGGGGCACCGTAATATGAACAGGGGTTAGTTTGGTAGCCCCGTCACCAGAGGCCAGATGATATGCAGGTCAAGCCACCGGCGTAACGCGTGGATATTATTCTTGACACTGTGAATATTCTCCGTCCCGTATGTCGGCGAAGGGACGAATATGTTGGAAAATATGAGTTTATAGTGGTTGAGCCCCGGCTCCTAGAACGTAGGCGCTCTAATTCTAATATACGAACTCTTCGTCTAGGTACGCATCTGTTAGACTTTTTATTTCACCATCACGGATCTCTTTAATGAAATTTGCCATGAGGTTTGTGTAAGTTTCATCATTGTTTTCAATCCTCAGACTCATGCTCTATCGGGTATCATAGGCGCTCTCATACAGCCAACCTGTCCATCACTTCACTTCATCTATCAAACTGGCTTTACCATGAAAATCTAGTCAACGATTAGTACACATTCAGAGTGCGAACAACTTATATCACCACTAACCTGGTTTAAGGCTGCCATGTCGGCCATGGCCATTCGTTTAGATGCGATATGACGTGATCGAGCATAATGCCGTGCGGAAAGGCCCTGGGAAGTCGAAGCGCCCGTGCCAATTGGTGTTGACGCACCACTTTCCTGAGGAGTAATAAGAGATACCGGGGTTGATGTATCTGTTGAACCAGCGGCTTCTGTGGAGGAATCTGGGGTTTCCAGTTGTTTCTGCTTCTTTGCCTTCTTCTCCTTCTTTCTCGCTCTCCTCTCTTCTTTTGATAACGGCTTTTCTAGTAGAGCATCTTCTGACAAGGTAGAAGTGCCAATTTCCCCAGCTTCGTCCCGAGAACCCTTCTTTGACTTCTTACTCTTCTTCTTGTCCTTCTCTGGTCCAGCTGACTCAGTCTTTTCGTTTTCTTTTCGTTTCGACTTCTTGTGTTTTTTCTTGCTAGACTTCTCAACTTCTCGGGTGTCGGTCGGGTCGTCTACTGAGTCCTCGGTTTTTGATCGCTTCTTCCGCTTCTTCTCGGGGATAGCATCGGAGCTGTCTATGGAATCGGTATCTTCCGCTTTTCGCTTTTTAGACGACTTCTCTTTCTTCTGCTTCTTCGTGGGTAGAATTGTAGCGTCCTCTGACTTTAAAACTGGTTTTTCTTCGTCTTCTTCCTTGAGATTGGGTGTTTTGGTAGTCGTGTTTGTCAATTCGTTCATCTGATCTCCAACCAGAAGTCCTCCACTGACAAACCTCATAAGACCATATTTCCTCTCCACATACAGGTTCGTCTTGATACCCGATCGAACTTCTCTCTCTTTCTCAATTACCTCCTCGGACTTCCCATTGAGTCTACCAAGAAGGTCCTTGAAGACATCAAGGCCAGTGCATTCGGCATTCTGCTTATGCTTGGGCTTCGCACCCAATCCCAGGGTATCATCTTTCAAGAAAACATTTATGGGGGCGGCGCTCGCAGCGGAATGTAGGTGAGAGTGAGAGGAGTTTTGTGCGCCCAGGAACTTTCCAGGTTCCCAACCTTGCGCTCGCAGAATCTTCTGGCCGAAGGTAGTCTCGTCGCGGCTCCATTTGGTGTTATTCGGATCGTTTTGGATCTTCCGACGACTTTAAAGAGATTGATGTTAGTGATGGATTAACAAGAGAATATATATATCGGAATTATCATACTTCCTAGGTCCTGCGAGACCCATCGTAGCTAGATCGACCTTCTAAAGTCGAAATCGCAAATTCAGGTACGATTGTATAATTTAGAGGCGGTTTTGCTTTGACAGTGGGGTCCGATTTTCAATAATTTTTGGCCGATAAGTCTAGAATATGTACCTAGGTACCATCCGATAAGACGATAAGACCGGCAAAACAAATATCCGCAAGACGGATAGTTCCGCCTTTTAGCTTCTATAAATTCCGGGGTAAGTATTTCGTACTTTGCTCCTTCACATCTAGTACCAAAGTTCAACCCTTCGAAACTCAATAGAAGGGAAAGTGCGTCAGATGTTGTTTTCATAGGAAGTTATGACTGAATATCAGAGTAGTAACTTAAATCCGACATCGTCTATTCCTTTAAGAAAATGTTTCAAATGCGTGAACTCAAAAGAGCAAGACTATTCCATGAACATACAATCTCTCAATTAACTATAGTACTACCTAAGTTATCCAGGTGGCCATGACATCTCGTCGCAAAGAACCCAGCCCAATTGAGGTTGACTCAGGCTCCGATGTAGAGTCGAAACTCGACTTCCAGTATAAACCAAGCGCGAGTATACCGCAGGCTATGGAGAGCATCGTATGTTCTTCTCCCATCCACCAGAGGCATTGTGGAGAGATGAGCACATACAATTCTGCCCACCTAACTGTTAAGACACTAAATTAATATATGTTTCTGTCCTCAACAGGAAAAGTGGAAATCGAAGCGATCTGATATTCGGAAAAGCATCGATAAGGATTACACTAACAAACTGGCTGCTCTGAAGAGCAAGATCACAGCACACTACCAAGATGAGGCCCAGAAGACGTAAGTTATAGGATTACCGTCATCTCATCGCTATATTACTACCTTGGACCATCAACCAGCAAATACCTAAAAACACATCTATCTCAAGGGGGCGAAATTCTGACATATTACCAATTAGATCCGATCACAACAAGGAACAACTTGAACGATTATTGGCAGCAGTCGAGAAATGCATTGCGTGCGAAGAGAAGATCAGTAACCGGGTCGACTCGCTCCGAGATGACTGTGCTCACATAGCGATGCTTATAGATGCAATCTACAGCGGCCGTAAGGAAGCTGCCACAGAATCGGCCAAAGCGTATAAGTCTGGTCAATCCAAAAAGTAGTTGTCTATCATCAACTCGATTGGTAGTGATTATCAGTATGCGACTAAACTAAGTCGAGCGGATGGAAGGAGAACTACATATCCAAATGTCGGAAATTCAGCTGTCAAAGTTCTGTTGCAGTTAACCCTCAAGTTGCTTGTAAGTAGCTAACATGAAGTCAAGTGTCACATATACTTAGCAGAAAAACCAGCAAATACCTAGGAGGGCCAATCAATCGCTATATCGATATGCCTGACATCTCTTTCGAAGAGGTGGCGGTCTTTCATTTATGCGAATCTGCTCGTAGCTTAGATTTCTGAGCTTATTCTGTTCTGACATGAGCATTATCAAGGGTTAGAACGTCGCTGCACGCCCTAGATGAGCATGAACAGGGGAAATAGTAACACAGTCTTCACATAAACAAAGTTCCCTCCCTAAACATGCCGACGATTAAGTATACTCAGTATTATGATATAAATATGCGGAGTTTAATATTCTATACAAGAACCAGAGCTGGATGGGGTATTCCAAAAACCGACCCCAGAGCGAACGCCGTATATACCCTTCCCACTATGTGTTGCGATTTCTCTCTATCTACAACATGCATGTCTCCTATATCTCACCTCTATATTCATTACTTTCAACACCTTCAAATATGGCAGACATTACCTATCAAGGGCTTGGCTCTGGCACTACAGTCACAAAACTGATTAGCTGACATATCCAAGGATCCAGTGACGTCTAGGAGAGAAGAAATAGGGGTTAACTTACCATATGCCAATAAACGCCCTTCTTCTTCAACAGTTCAGCATGACTTCCCTTCTCCAGCACCTTGCCCTCGCCCAACACGAAGATAACATCAGCGTTCTGCACCGTAGCCAGCCTATGCGCGACAACTACCATCGTACGTCCCGCAGCCGCCCGCTCGAACGCGCCCTGGACCAGCTTCTCGCTCTCGGAATCGAGACTGCTGGTTGCTTCGTCAAGTAGTAAGACGTTGGGGCGCCGTATAAGAGCGCGCGCGATGGCAATACGTTGCTTCTGGCCGCCGGAGAGCGAAACGCCACGGCTGCCGATCTCGGTGTTATACCCGTCGGGCAGCGAAACGATGAAGTCGTGGATACTCGCGTCGCGGCAGACGGCGTGCAATTCAGCATCCGTAACGGTAGCCGGGTCCACGCCTAACAAGACGTTATCGCGCAGCGTGCCCTGGAACAGGGTCGGTTCCTGCGCCACCAGCGACAAATGTCTTCGGTAATCGTAAACATTGACGCTCGCAATATCAGTACCGTTAGCCAAGATCTGGCCGCGGTTAATATCATAAAACCTCTCCAGCAGGCTTATAATGCTCGTCTTGCCACAGCCCGAAGCGCCGACGAGGGCGGCGAACTGGCCTTTCTCGATGGTGATGTTTAGGCCCTTGAAGATGGACACGTTTCGCGACGGGTACTTGAAGTGCACATCCCGGAGCTCGATCTTGATGCCGCCACGCGTGTTGGGGATGTTGGTCGTCTTGTCGCTCAGGTCCCGGTTGCGCGACTCGCGGATGCTGAGGATGCGGTTGGCGGCCGCGGAGGCTTGCGCGGCGTTAGGGCCAAAACTGAAGCCTTGGCCCGCGGCTTCGGCTCCGTTGATTACTGAGTGGATAGCGGTTAGCAGCTATTCCTTTCGCATAGTTTCGGGTTCTTATGATAATGGTCATGGAGACCTCAAACACTTACCAGCCATGTAACAAACGAAGAACTGCAAGACACCATACTCTCGCGAAGCCAGTAGGGTTCCTCCATACCAGAGGATAAGAGCCTGGCAGGCCATACTGACGCTATCCGAGAAAGCAAAGACCAGCGTTCTCCAGATCGCCTTCTTATAAGCATCAGATACATGATGATTAAGCAAGCCATCGTAACGGGTACAAATGGTGTCCTCGAGGGTGAGCGAAGAAACGGTGCGGAAGGCGGCGATGGCTTCGGCGGCAAACTTCGACGACTCGGCGAAAACCTCCGCGTACATCTGCTCGAACTCTAATTCGTACTTGAAACGAAGATATCCTGCGACAAGTCCGATGGGCATCGTGACACATGTCGCGACGAGGGCGAGCTTCCAGCCAAAAGCAAATGCTATAGCCAGAGTACCAATGAGAGTGAAGAACCTAAGTAACCTTGTCAATAATGCCGCTGAGATAATTCGAAGGAAGGGATATGCGTACGAATTATACACCATAGCCATATTTATGCCGAGGAGTTCCTCCAATTGTTTCGGATCGCCCCCAACGCGCGCCGTCAGCGAACCCGTCGAGTTCTGCTCCTCGTCGAAGAAAGAAGTTTTCTGGTAGATAATACCCTCGAAATATTGCTGCCGGTATACATTGGAGATATGCTGTTTTTGACAGGTCAGGATGCGTACTTGGCTAATAAAGACATAAGACACCTACAAAGGCAAGGTTGCTCGCTACGAACCCAAGGACGAAATAGGCGACGCCTGTAGCTACGGCGAGTACCACCCACATCAAGGACCAGAAGTTAGCTTCGGATATGAACCTGGGTATGTCGTCGACATAGGAGAATACAACAATGATCTTTCCGAAGAGGTACGCTTGCATCGGATTCGAGGCTGATTTCGACAGTCAGTCCAATATCCAAGTCGATTAAAAGGCGATGAAAACAACTTACCGGCAGTACACATAGCAGCCAATACCGTAACCGCGTAGAACGGGAAGCGAGATCGCTGCTCGTAGAGCAACCGCCCAAAGCTTCCGAAGAGCCCCTTTTTCTTATATCCGGGTGCTTTCGGCACGTTGGCCACGGCATCAGAGTACGCAACACTCTTCTCACGACTGAGGATCGCCGCCATATCCTCTTCTTCCGGAACATCAGAATCACCAGCTTCCGTAGGTTCACCGAGTGAAAGCTGTTGAGCGTGGACGAGGCCGTAATAGACACCCATGTCGTCTTCCAAGAGGGATTCATGGGTTCCTTTCTCGACGACTTTGCCTCTCTGTAGGACCACAATAGTGTCTGCCTTCTTGATTGTTGAGAGTCGGTGGGCGATAGTAATCGTCGTCCGGTTTTTCGACACCTTGTCGAGCGCCGCCTGAACAATACGTTCGCCTCGGACATCGATCGCGGATGTAGCCTCGTCGAGAATGAGAATCTTCGGTCTCTTGATAACCGCCCGAGCAATACAGATCCGTTGACGCTGTCCACCAGAGAGCTTCGTACCATTTTCGCCAACGAGGGTTTCGTAACGGTCTGGAAGTCGATCGATAAATTCGTCCGCAAATGCCTCCTTGCAAGCCTCTCTCACCAACTCTTTCTTCCGCTCTTCCGACTCATGCTCGAATTCCGACCCTATCAACCCATGTGCCACGTTATTGTAAATAGTGTCATTGAACAGAAAAGGTTCCTGTTGCACAAGTCCAATCTGAGACCGCCACCATTTCAAGTTGATCTCGTCTAGTTCATGACCGGAGGTCGATATCGATCCCCTCAACTTCACGATTGGTCCGGATTCAACTTCTGCGGGTGCTTCGTCATCGGAGTCGTCGCTCTTCTTGCCTTTAGCTTTACCTTTCTTCTTCGCCTCTTGCTTCTTTTTCTGGTCCTTCTCAATGGCCTTGGCGATGACATATTGATCACGCAGAGTGTACCATCGTTCAATTAGGCCGACAATCGTACTCTTACCAGACCCCGATGGTCCAACAATAGCCGTGATTTTCCCCGTTTCGATCCGGAGGTTGAGTTGGTCCAAAACTCGAACGTGTGGTCGACTTGGGTACGCGAAGTCTACTCCCTTAAATATAATATCGTTAGTTGCAGAGACGTCCGGTTCGGTAAGCGTGCCGGTATTCGGTCGAGGGGCATCGATAACCGTGAAGAACTCGCAAGCGGCTACCGTGGCCTTGCCGATCGCAATGAGTGGCGTCGAGATACGTTCGATGGAAATAACCATCATCATGACCGACATAAGCACGACGATGATGGTACCCACGCTGTCGAGCCTACCCTCGATATACGATTTAGACCCGTACCAAAACGCAAGACCAAAGGCAGAATTGAACGCGAAGAAAACCAGAGAAAACTGCGCGGCTAGAAGGGGTGTCGTCTTCTGTCCATGTTTCTTCGCCGCCTCGGCCCAGACGGCGAATTTCTTAGCAATCTGAGACTCGGCACCGCACGCAACGACCATACGGATGGCCGAGAAAGCTTCGCTGGCTATTGAAGACGACTTCGTCTCGGCCTTGGTGACTCTGCTCGTTCCTTTGACGTAAAAGGGGATTATGGTGCCCACGGTAAGCATGATGAAGAGGAGGACGGAGCACGTAACTAGAGCTAGAGCCCAATTGTACACGAAGGCGATAACGGTGGCGGCAATTATCATCACCAGAAACTCGATGAAGGTACCGAGCTTCTCTGAAATACCTAACTGTAACGTGTTCGCCGTCGTCGTAATCGTCCCTGCGGCCGCACCAGGGGGCATTGAGTCCAGAACATGGATCGTTTGGCCGAACAGACAGCGGAGGTAGTCGAGCCTGATGGCAGCGGACATCCGAATACCAATCAAACGGTAACAAAACTAAGGTTATGAGTAGACATCCTAAGGAGCAGGTAGTGGTAGGTGTTATACCTTGTTGATGTAAGTCAGGACGAATCTCCCGATAAACAGGTAGAAGATATATAATCTTTCGAAACATCAGCGACCATCCGGAATTATACTGTTTCCTTCTACCTACGCATTCTTATTAAGAGTAGCCCGAAACTCGGCTTCGCTCTGTGTAGAATTGGGAAGAAAGTAGCCATTGAAGTTGCCGACCAATGCACCTGGGATTAATGAGCATATGTGATGACCTCGAACTAGCATTTTTGACAAAGGTCTTACCGAATACAACATTCATCAATGGAAGAGTCTTTAAGACGGAGAAGTTATTAGTCTACTAGTATTCAGAGAAAAGGGAGATTCAACATGAACATACGACACCCGAGCCTGCGGCTGCCACGACCGCGGCCACCATGAGAACGAAGTCCCACGCCTTGGCATATTTAAAGACTCTCTATTCCAGCATCAGCTTTCATTTACTTGTGTAATATGTTGTGTACGGTCGGTGAGACAACTGACGATATAATCTCCAAAAGCGGCCTCCCTCTCCGGACGGATTTTGGCGTCGCGTCGAGCCTTTTCCTCTTCACTTATGGGCGGCTTTTCGCTGAAGCCGCCCGCGGCCATTATCCCGTTTGGCTCTTTCGAATCTGACCTCATGCTGAGCCGGCTGCCATATAGCGACGAGCCTATTACCTATGACGGGATCTCGACTCAAGAAGCTTGGTTTTGATGTCGTCTTCAATTTGGGGACCTGGAGAAGACAAAGAACGCCAAGCAATGCCTCAGGAGTAGGACGTAATTGAAACAGTAGGCAGCAAGATTAACGTTATCTTATACACATAATCATACAGTAGCAGCCTCGCCGGTTGCATCGATCCGAAAACCTAGAATGGCAAGACGATTATTAAAAAAAGATTGAATAGACTCATCGGCAGAAGCTGCTCAGCCAAGAATGCGGAATTGAAGTATGTATATCAGAGAAACATCCATTATATTTCAATTTCTGGTACGGTTCGTCCGATCAACGTTGCCCCTGTCTATAAGGTCCCCTGGTACGTCGAGATCAGTACTTAGATCTATCCCGAATCAAGGACCAATCATCTTAGTCCCGTATAAAAATTATGCGAAATACGGCGCATTTCGAGGATGGGGTGACGTTTTAGCTCGGGGTCATCCAAGGGTCCGAGACCCTAGTATCGTTGCTACTGCTGCTAGGCTCTTAAGGCAGAGATTACCTACTGCGCTAACGTGCCGGGCGAGGACTTGTGGATCTGGAGCCTACTATGCGAGTATGCAAGCGAAGTAGCATACCTACAGCCAGGCTCGAAGAACGCGAATGGGCGTCCACATAGGTAGGCATCTAGGTATCTATTCAACCTCACATATCCTATTTTCTTGTCCCAAGAAGATACTACTGCCTTAACGATCGTACGTCTATTCGGTCAATCCATATCCTGCGAGATTGAAAATAAGAATATGAATGGTACACTAAGTATACTCTAAGCACCACGAGTGAGACAATTGCCTCGGTTGCCCAGGTACATCACAGTTCAGCTCGAACCCACTGTCGTTTATGGATAACCTAGTTTTAATGAGCGTTACATACCGCCTTCTTGGTAGGACTTCCAGGCGCCCAACTCTCAACTCTCAAGCCACATCGGATCTGCGCCGTGGGGTTGCAGAATCTCATACAACCAGGAAAGGTGGCACGGCTGACTACGACGAGCGAAAAGTCCTAATATGCGGCCTGCCTATACTTACATATGTAATGAGTCACAAATAATGTCATACATCCAAGATCCCTCTCTTTGCCATCAGGGGCCTATCAACGTGGTTGTAATTGCTCACATCCATGGCAGCGTATACCTTCCGAGACAACTACCCCATTAACCATATATTAAGTGCCGACGCCTACATATCTGTGTCTCTGCTTCATGCATACGCCGTATCCAACCCGCATTCAGTCTATCTTCCTTACCATTTTTTTTATATATGGCTCACTTGCGTCGCCAAGGACAGGACTACATTATGATTTTTCCAGGCAGTCATACATATTAAACTGCAGCGTCGATCAGAAGGTGAATCAGCAACGCACGGGATCCAATTCGGTGCTAATCAAGAAGCGCTCAAAGTTCGTGTCATCGTAGACGTCAGTTATGAGTATTCACTCCGTCGCAAGATGCCGCGAAACAGGTAACTCTTCGCAATCACGCGCACCGTATTATTAGTATGATTATCTAGTTACCTCGTCGATCATCGGCACAAGATAGGAACGCAAATCGCGACTTAGCAGGTCATATAACTCGTAAGGAATATATCATTGCTTTTCTATCATGATATAGGCAGCAAAGTTCATCAAAAATCCGGCGCCTCCCCCGATCCATGGTTCCCAGCAATGAAGACTAAAAAAAGAGACCTTATTTTCGTTCCATGTGCCGAGCTCGGCATTCTGACATGCCCCTTGCCGGTAGTCTAAGAAGTAAGATCACGCATGTCGACGGATATCGTCGGTCCAATACCAAAATCAGCTAATAAGGGAGGATATCAGTGACTATCCTAATGTAAATCTACTCCAAGGCCTCCTAATACCTGTCGCTAAATCACTATGCTGATATCTACTTACAACTTGTTAGGGGGCGCGGCCGATGTCATCGGCCACTGGTAACCCGTCGCGTCGCTAAACTTGTACCCGTAGGAGGATGTGAAGTCATCCAGGACAGCTGGTCCTCGAGATCCTGAGAAATAAGTCAGCGCATAGTTCTCAATCGATGCGACACTAGCTAGAGTCTTCCACTTACCATAGGGGTACTCCATCGGGATAATTTCCTTGTTGTCATCAAGGTAGTGTAATAGCGGTGTGAAGATCCTCCAGCTAGCATCGAGTTCATCGTCTCGGACAAAGTTGGAGTGGTCGCCCTTGAGGGCATCTAGGATCAGCGATTCGTACGCCTCAGGGATCTTAAGGTCGGAGAATCGTCGCCTGTAAGTCAAGTCGAGTTCCGTCACGACTGTCTGCATGCTCAATCCGGGGAGCTTAGAGTTCATCTTAATGTAAACACTCTCGTTGGGTTGGATACGCATAACCAATTCGTTCCGGGGGATGTCCTTGAAGATACCACTAGTAACGTCCTTGAACTGAATTCGGATCTCAGTCTTCTGCTCATTCAAAGCCTTTCCAGCCTTCATGATGAACGGTACGCCGTCCCACCGCTCGTTCTTGATGTAAGCAACTAGAGCGCAGAATGTTGGGCAACGCGATTCCTTGGGGACGGTGTCGTCTTCTTTGTAGGAAGGCTTGCTGCCGTCCAAGGACTTTCCGTACTGGCCGATAATAACATTCTTCGGCTCGATAGCAGGAATACCTCGAAGCACACGAACCTTCTCGTCACGAATGTCTTCGGCTGAGAAAGAGATAGGTCGTTCCATAGCCAATAAAGTCAAAACCTGAAGCAAATGGTTTTGCATAACGTCTCGGATAATACCAAACTCGTCGAAATATCCACCACGACCCTCGGTACCGAAAGGCTCCTTGAAAGTGATTTGAACGTTGTCGATGTGGTGTCGGTTCCAGGTGGCGCCAAAGAACTCGTTACCAAACCGAAGAATAAGAATATTCTTCACCATCTCCTTGCCGAGGTAGTGGTCGATACGGAAGAGTTCATCCTCTTTCCAGTCGGGTTCCAAAGACCTCTGCAACTCGCGAGAGCTGGCAAGGTCCTTTCCAAAAGGCTTCTCAACCTAGTTACATAGAAGAATCAAGATTAACGGCAATACTTTGAACACTTAGCAGAGTGTTCTTACAATAACTCGCGCAATGCCCCTCGTCGGGTAGCAACATCTCTTCAAGTGCTGGGAGACGATAGTGAAGACGCTCGGGGGAAGAGCCATGTAGAATAGACGATGCGTTTCTTTTCGGCCGTCTTCGAGCTTCTCTAGATGCGAATTGAGGTTCAAGAAAGAGTCGTCCTGGTCATATTGACCAGATACGTAGCTGCAGTGTGCGCAGAACTCTGCTAGCTGCTTTTCTAGATCCTTGGTAGGAGTCTTGATGTATGACTTGACCCTCTTGAGGTATTCCTCGTGGTCCATCTTCGTTCGCGCATATCCGACGATCTTGACATCTTTTGGCAGGAATTGATTGCGGTACTTTCGAGATTGTTAGTTCTCGAGCTGCTGGTTACCTAGGGTAGGCAGGTTAGATCAGGCACGTATACTCACAAGACCAAAGAGGGCAGGAAACTATAGAATATTCATTAGCCATTGAGCTTTGTATTTGGTAAGAGTGGTGGATAATTGGTGATGTATGGTGTATAGATCACCTACCGTCTTCTTCTTCGCAAGATCTCCCGAAGCACCGAGGACCACGATGACCGTGTTATCCTTGAGCTCCATGGAACTGTTCAAGGTTTGTTAGTAAAGTACACAGCAGGTAGGAATCCCAATGCCAATGTCTCTTTCTACTCCCAAATCTTAAGTGGCTTGAGCCTTTCAGCGAAAACCGGAGCTATCTCAACAAAAGCTCTTTTAGAAAAAAGCGCGAGCTTCATAGTTGGAAAATGACGATGAATAGCGGGGCTGGCGCGGGGTATTTCGAGCTTACCTTGCTGCGGAATCCATTGTGTGAACTTCGCCTATGGGCTAGGGAATAGTTGCAAGAGAGGAAAGGCGGGAATAACTAATGGGAAGGAGAGTAAGAAACAGTAGATAAGAGGGGAGTGATATGGGAAGGGAACAGGTGAAGGTTAGGTTAAAGAACAGAGGCCAGGACGTTGGAAGAAGTAGTTTGGGGGTCTAATGGAGCGGGGCGGACGGAGTTGAAGTCCCCTGGTTGTACGTTCGCTGGTCGCTGTAAGTAGGTCGTTGTTAAGACCGATCTGAGATGGGCATGGCTACACAAATCCTGAGTGGCTGATGTGGGTAAGACCTAAGCTCCAGAAGGAGTTAATAATCTTATTCCTACAGTCTGATTTATAAGGCACCGCGCCATTATCTAAACTCTTTTCGGCCATATAAGGTTATCCAGGCTTTGCCTCTGTCGTTCTTGCTCTCCAATGCTGCCTGCTTTTTAGCTTCATTGTTTCCAGCTGAGACAATAATTAAGCATAATTTGAGTTGTATAGGTCCAGCGTCATAACGGGTTATCCGTTACATACGTGTGTCTCTGAGATAGTATGACGAAACTAAGAGATCTTTACTTGGGGAACTACCTACTTACACATAACTTCAACAGCTTTTACACTTCTAAGACTACTTCTACCTATTCACTGTTGAAATTTATTAACAGCAGGGAGATTTCTTTCTTATTTGGTACTGATGTTCAGGCCAATAGCCATCTAATATGAAAAAGGAAATACCTATTCAGGGTTGAAATTTGAAACTGACTGTAGGAATAATAAACTACCCGCACAAGCCAAATGGCCGAATACAGTATTATATTCCTTAGTGGGGGAGCTTACTCAGATCACTCCCTTGCGGCGACTTGGGCCTCCTACCTACCACGAGCAGGACGAGCAGCATGAGCTATCTCAGAATTACGTAGAAGCTTGCCTTTAATAGCGACGGAAAAGCAAGTTCATTGGCGGACAGGAGGTCAAGGTTGCGCCGACCGCGGGGTAAATTTTTAGACCTGGTGAATGGACCAACCGAGCTCGGGAGAACCGGCGAGCGCCTCTTGTTTGAACTTGTGCCTGGAGGATGATCTTGGCAAGAGTCCAGTCCGATAAATATCCCTTCCTTTTCTCACACCATGTTCTATTCTCTATTTACCCAGGTAGCCAACAGCAGGACATATATGTCCGTTTCCTCTTCGAAGTATAACTCTATCTTGTCTTTTTAATATCTCCCGATCCTTCCAAACGAGACGGGAACCTGGAATTATCAGGTATGGCAACGGTTACAGTAGGATGGCAGATGGTTGTAGACCGAACGGCCACACCCACTCAAAATGCTTGAGGGATTACTGATAGACTAGTAATGAGACAGGAAAGAGAGCCCACCCCGTGCCGCTGTCGTCACACAGCAGCCGCGGCACAGCTATTTACAGGATGATTTGTGGTAATAAATACAAATTAGTAACGAAGGTGAACGTGGCATTAAATAGTCTTCGCTAATTCCTAGCTTGTCTTTGCCTTCTCGGGATTCGGTATGAGTGATTCAGGCGTCTACATGGGCCCGAGCATAACCGCTGCGTAAACTGAAGTGATACAAATTCGTGGCATCTATGGAATCGTATATCAATAAAGGATTACAAGGCGTTTGGGAACGTGCACATCGCAAGGGACCAGCTGTAAGCGCCGGGTCGTCCCTGCATGTCGTCCGGAGCTCGTTGTCTTGGTGTAAGGGCGAGCAAGGCGAGATGGATGGATATTTCTAGAAAAACAGGCAAAGGTAATTGGTAAGGATACATAAAACCTCGACCAGCTTACATCCAAGAGCCGTAAGCATGCAGGATTCTTGTGGGGCTAAGAAATCGCTTCAGGAAGCTTAGGAGATTGACTTAACTCCGACTTGGAGGCAAGTGGTTGGTAACTCCGCTCTGGGAATAGGAGTAGGAATATTCATAGGTATACGATATATGTACCTAGTCTTTCATCTTCGCTCGCATCTGAGATACTCCTATGCCAAATGCATGATGGGTTTGCGTTTTATGACGGAGATACTGAATAAACAGTCTAGTAGTTTCATAAAACCGTCAGCTCACAGCTAAAATATGTAAGTGAAACTTCATTCGGCCTTCCAGCTCAGCCAGATTGAATTGACTTGGGCTTGATGGGGTCTTTTAATAATATTGACAATGCCCAGCAAATATCGTGAAAATGTATTGATTGACTTGCTTTTTGGCTTCACATTTGATTTCCGTCGCTCTGGTCTTCAAGGTTCCCGGTCCTTACTAAGGCTATTACCGCCGATAAGCGGAGGTGCTTATCTAAGACGTTATCGGTTTTTTTCACCTCTAAACTCCAGTCCACACCTGGCACTGGGACTCGATCTGGTCGAGCAGACCCCACCCAGCCTCGCCTAGATACGTAGAAACCCACAGACAAGCCACAAGTGGCTACCAATCAAAAATCCACTTATCAGCCACCGCACCAAAATAAAAAATTGAATTTTTCTGTGGTGCAGTAGCAGGGCTCGCTTAACGCTTTCACACCAATCCACCACTCCAACCAACGTCCATCATCAAGCCGAACCCACTCTAAGATTTGGCCATCACAACCATCGACGACAGAAATTCGCCCAGCGCCCATAGGTCTTTTACTGCGAAAGACTTCTCCCGGATCCCAATACCCCTTTGGATTTCTGAGAGTAGTGGAACAAATTAGCCAAGATGCCTTCTGAAGCCGGTCACAGATGTGAGTATCGCCGTCTTCTAGCAATTTAATCTGGCGGAATCGCAGTCGCGTAATGCACATTATTCGCGCCTCGCATCTTTCTTCGCCCGTTTCACTCGGAAACAGACTGTATCCGTATCGTTGATCATATGCTAACTAACTTATCTGCAGTATACGTCAAGTGAGTAGCTCTTGAATTACAAATCATTTACCGACTCTTCCGCGCAAGCACTCGAAGTTCTCCGATATTACGATTGTGTCCTGTATTGAGTTCCCGAGAGAAATCATCAATTTCGCATTGGCGCCCATTTTGGAGACGAGAGCCAGAACTGACCGGAATTTCAATTCTAGGGGACGTCACCTAAGCTACCAACGTAGCCGACACACAACCCACCCCAAGACGAGCTTGATCAAGATCGAGGGCGTCGACGACACCGACGCTGCCAAGTACGTTTAGAGAATGAAACCGCAACTTGACCCGTATACTAACAATCGGACTAGCTTCTACCTTGGCAAGAAGATCGCGTACGTCTACAAGGGCCAGAAGGAGGTCCGAGGAACCAAGATCCGCGTGATCTGGGGCAAGGTTACCAGGCCTCACGGTACGTCTTGCCACCATTCCGTTGTTATATCTGCCGAGCAATTGCCTAACTAACAACTTTACAGGCAACTCCGGCGTTGTCCGAGCCAAGTTCGCTACCCCTCTTCCTTCCAAATCTTTCGGCGCGTCTGTTCGTATCATGCTTTACCCTTCGTCGATATAAGATGGGTTAGGGCCGGAGTTGGTAGTGTGGAACGGTTCTCATGATTGGCTGCATCTGGGTTAGGCAAGGTATAAGGCTTAAGCCTTGCGTCTAGCATCGACAAATCAAGAAAGAATACCAAAAAGAATTGCGCGGAATGTTGCGGTGAATTGCTAATTTGACACGGTCTTCGCATCATGAGAGAACGATCATTCGATCCGCGAACGCTAGGGACGATTACCTCGGACTTCTCTGATAATACCTCGATTATCCAACGATCTCCCGAGGGAAAGTCGAGGCTGGATGGCATTGATGATTGGACTCGAAAGATGAGTTAGAAGATCAAGGCACTGGTGGCATATCCAATACAGAGGCATTCTTCTCATATTTACAAAATCATGAAAAAGTGATAAATCAAAGTCCCATGTCCCAGCAGATTATGTGTGACCATGCCGGAATCCTCGGTCCCTGCCTGATCAAGGAGGAGCAGCAGTGAGAATCGATTTCGGCTCCTATGCTTTCGGAATGACTCGGACTGGTCATTCATCTCGTCTTATGTATGAAGGCAAACTTCTATTAGATCATCACTAATGCAACATGGATAGGGATATGCTAGACTGAAACGCCGGGAGCCTCGTGGTATCTCGGGTTCCACGCTGTACACGGTGACAAGACAAATTCGGCAGTAACCACTGCCACTTGATTTCCATGAATAGGTCTTGACCCTACCTACTCATAAGACCCTGTGTCCAAATTGGAGACGTCGTTTAATATATCTTAGACAAGCCAAAGCGGCCGTCCTTCCAAGTCATCCAAGTCCCTTGAGCACGTGGCACGGGAGGTACAAGAGCGAGCGGTGTAAAACACTGGGGGAGGTAGGAAAGGAGGAACATCTAAACACGAGCATTCGTTTCTTCCAGCAAAGACTTGGCTCTTTTGACTCTCTACCTTAGGAGTTAACTCTAGCACAGCTCATGTATACCTATTAATACTGCATCGAAACTCGCTGCCTTTAAGCCACAAGATGCTCTCGAGATAAATGTCAACTTAGATTTTCATGGGAGTCTTTCAAACGACCATTGGAAAACTGCCTAATAGCCGGCACGACACGTCAAAGCGTCATCGAAAAACTAAAATCCGGGAGACGCCGTCGGGTAGCCGCCGACGCGGAGGCACCCCGGGTACCAGCAGACGGGAACGGGCATCTTCGAGCGAGAACGCGAGAAGGCCGTGACACGGCCAGGCGGGCACCCGTTGTCCCACGGGCCCCCGGAGTTTTATGGCCCTCGTGCTGTTGTATACCGTGCCTAGCTACTACTTATAGATACTTTCCTACCTACCTACCTACCTACCTACCTACCTAAGGCAATAACGCTTGTCACAGGACGAAGATAGATGAGTCGGTAGGTAAGTTGAAACCTGTGCCCCGGGCCGTTCCTGATGCTCATAGATCTGAGATATATATAGGTACGGTATGTAGGTATGGACCTAAGTTGGGGACGGTGAGCATGAGACGTATGGAATATGCGAGTACATTCGGTAGGTAGGCAGTGTAGGTTTTGTTTGATGTTGGTTTTGGGTTTCGATTACCGCAGTGCTGGGACACCTTAAATATCGTGCCCTAGCAGGACGCTGTCGTCAAGAGGAGTAGTAATGGTGGAAAGTAGGTTGATGAAGCGGGGAGCCATGGATGATTTATATACTGGAATTGGCTTACTAGGTACCCAGTATAAGTCACTCTCATAAGAAGCCGAGGTTCTCATTCCACAATTCAGATTCAATATACTATTTGATACCTGTGGCTATTTATCTTACAAAAATATGGAGATCGCTAACCATACGTATGAAAATCTCATGAATTTCATTTCTATAAGCAACAAGAGATCGTTTCTGCTTAGTCCTAGATATGTATCAACCAAATGACAGCCAATGGATGCGTATATTCTCATAATCTAACGATCCAGCAGTCGTGTCATAAGAGATTCCAGCGGTTGTTCCGCTGCCATTAATACCCAATCATATAAACAAGGTCTATACTTATCCATCTATCAACCTGTCGTTTAGCCGCCGCAAAGGGACGAACTCGTTCGGCATTGGCGTCTGCAAGATCACCTCCTACATACCGGCCGATAAGCTGCACATATACGAAACTTACGGTCATACGTGGTCTGCCGTCCTAGATTCGGCGGGGGCGGATGGAGGCTTTATTCTTAGCTGAAGAAGGCTGCAGCTTCGTCGACTTAAATAGCTGCGATAAGGTCTGTGGCGTCGCGGATCCGTAGATAGGAACCCAAATTGATCTCATCTTTCTGTTGTCTTGCATTGGCCGTTGCTTGTTTTTTCGGGAGACGATCTTGAATAGAGTCGTATTGGGGGTTGCCGCGCGGCCAATCTATACCGCCTGCCCTCCCACATGTGTTGGTGGTGTAGGTGGTGCTTCCAAGAAATGAGAGGTGAGGCTGCAGATTGCTATTGTTAAACAGGCATGGGCTGAAAATAGTATGCGCTATGTGCGATAATCTCTTGCCTATCAGTATTTTTATGCAAATCCGGACTGGTGCACCCTAAAACACTTCCCAAAGGAATTGCTCATGTACCTATAGGTATATATTGAAACCTTGGGTACGTTGATGAAACAATCGTGTGGCTCATGGTCGCGGGTATCATCGTAATCCGATTCCAGTTGTGCATGGGGAGCTAGGATTGATCGTAGAGGAGAACTCGAGCTTGTTCGATATTTGGTAGAAACTCTCAGAGGAGAAGAGAAAAAGAGATATCCGGGAGGGACGGATGTGTATGCAACCTACCTAGGGCTACTATAGTACAATGCAAGCTGTATATGCAGTAGTACGAGACACCTGCAGCCAAAGTTTGGTTCCAACTCGACCAGCCGATGTTTTCATAGCGGCTAGACCTCTTGTAAGCAGTGCCGTTGCACCATCCCTCACAGACTAGCTATATGTAAATCACACGAATACGATCTGTGATTTTGAACCGACATTCTGGAGTGCTAGCCACCTACATAGATCTGAGTTGACGTTAGTTACATAACCGATGTTATGTCTTCAATAGATGTAGACGCTCAGGTACAGATCAATCTTATTGTGACCATAAGGCGATATAATTGGCGTACTTCCGCAGGTGTATCTTGGCGATATGTTTGGACGTAGGCGATATGCATGGTTGTTTTTGCCCTGGCCAGCCTGGCGATGATCTCTGCGTGGCAGTGGAGGCCACCAAACTTTTTCGGGGACAATGACAGGTCGGTGATGATACCCATTCGTAATCCTCCCCAGAAATATCGAGGTCGAGGCTCATCAACCGCTGTCGGATTTGTTGGTCTTCTTCGGATGTTCTCAGAAGCACAATTGTTTGCGAATATTAGCCATGGAGGCATGTATGTACGTACGTAGATCCAATCGACACTCTTTTCATAATATCTCGGCGCCGAATGTTAGTAATCTGCACCGACTCTGCTAGTTGTCTTGATCGTCAAGGTCCGTCTCTTTCGAGACCCTCATGTGTCAAAGCATAGATTTGATAGGTTCAAATCGTTGTAGGACGTTAGTAGATTTATGTAGATTTTGGTTGTTTGGTGAGAAACCATTGAAGAGCCGCTATGGGTTTTCGGAAAGTTTATTCAACTTGCGCCACAACGGGAAGAGAAAAACCGCATTTCTAGCAAGTGCCATCCTGTAGGTAGTAGTTTTACACGTGTAGACGTATTCCAATTCGTATTCCCCATGCTGATGATGATACATTGGGAAGGAACAGGGGGCTGTGCTATTATTCCCCACCTCCGCTTTTAGGCAAGGACAGTTTAAGATCGGTCGATCACGGCAAGGCTAGCGTTCAACTCAAAAGGTGTACTGCAAGCTCTTTAGCGCTGCCGTAGCGCTGCTGCTGCTGCTGCTGCTGCTGTGTTGGCTAGGAGATAGATACGTAGGTACATAGATTGAATTTTTAGGAAGTTCCCGCTTTGCTGATAAGCACGTTGAAGCTACATGGAGTTACATTTCGGTGCGGAGCGAGATAGAGTGAGACCTGCGTAAGAGCAATGTACTTGCATGTAGTCTTAGCACGCGGTCGGAGAGTTGAGATACCCGACAATGTATCATCGTTGCTTTCCATGACAACAAAGGATTGACGGATTTGCCATTCGCCTATTTGCCTTGATGTGTCAAAGTCCAAAGTGCAAAGTTGAAAAACTTGTTAAATTTGTCCCTGGCCTCGTTCTCATACGACGAATTAAGGGTATTTAAGGTGATCTTATTAGTTGGGTGATGAAATGATTAAGTGTGATGTACGTCGAAACTAACAATAAATTCGAAGCCACAAAGATGTTGCAAAAGCCGAATGGGGATCCTTAATGAGTGGATAAGGATGTTTGAATGATGATATCTGCCCAGCCATTATCCTTGTCCCGGCTATCGATACGAGGGAGGAGCAATGTTCCATGATGGTTGTGATCGAAGTACCAAGTACGTACCTCTTCTAGCTAAACTTAAGGACATTGACATTCGTCACCCCTTGTCACGCCACATTGGCCACACTGACCACAGGAGAAGAAAAAAAAAAAAAAAAGCTGACATGCATCTCTCCATCTTCGCCTCCATGTCTTTCAATGTCATGGGTACTGTACCAGAGTACTACCAAGACCTCCAAGAAGAGTAATGGAGTTTTATGAATTTAGAAGATTCCGTTAGACTGGGACGAGATCAGTTGCTTAATGCGATTGATATCTCGACTTACCGAACAACCCGACGTAGATAGATATTTTCTTCTTTACACTTTTCAACTCCCAACTGTTGTGTCTCATTATTTCCTCTATTCCACTCACTTACTTTACACTCGCTTGCTTTGATCTGAACGCAATTAAAATTCATTCGTCTTCCTAGTTGGTCTTACCGAGTACTTAATACATATTAATTTTCCTAATGAATTAATCAAGTACAACTCAAGGACCCAATCGGCGATCTACCTTACTGGGGGCTTGCAGCGCTTCCAACTAAACAAGCCATTGAATTCATAGCGTTGTTACGACCTGACAACGGCCGCCCGATCTGCTGTCTCCAGTCTCCAGTTTCCAGCTTGTCCACAGCTTGATCAGTCTTCCCAGTTGAGGACTCAAGCCAACCGATCGAAGAAAAAACAAGCCCGCAAGGATAAGGCGAATCCTTACGACGTTCGCTTCTGAAACATCAATCATTTAAAAGTAACGAGCGCCGGAAAATCGTCAATTGACGTCACTGTACACTCATACCAGCCATCACTGATCAGGCTTACTTACGTGTAACGGTGTAAGCCGTCTCAACATTGAGAGTCAAACGGTCTTATCCGCAATACCCCAAGTAATTGAAGTCAATTCATATACAGTGGTCGCAAACTCAATTGCAAGAGGAGGCCAAAACATTTCAAAGACCAGAGAGGCCAAAGAGACAATCAACTCATTTAACCATTCGGTCCACTAAGTCATTCATCCAGTGATTCGTCGCGCCATCAGAAATTCACAAATACACCACATCCTACATTGGGCTTTTTAAAGGCTACCTCTTAGCTACCGTGGTACCCCCTAGGTACATAAAGAAATCGCCAAGGTGCCGGAGTTGTTGATACGGTATTGTGAAATACGACCGCAGCTGGACGGTCCAGGTCCTAATTTTATTGGAGACTTTTCTTCCAGACGATAGGCGAGACAGGCGATTGACAAGGCAACGTAACTGCTGGCGCTGCCCGAAAAGTCCAAATACCTACTACTTAGGCCAGCCTAGGCCAGAGAAGCGCTCTTTATTACCCTTATCCTTGAACTCGCATCCCAGCCACGCGAAACCGCACTTCCCTGAACTTGCCCCATTCTGAGACGACTAATAAGCTTGGATGCTTGGTGGATGTACCTAATCCGCCTACCAACCCTCGTTGATACAGATACAGTACACCCATTCCTAGCAACCCGCTAGAAGAAAATAGCAACCGGCGCCTGATTTTTTACATACCACGATTTTAAAAAGTCGTACGTAGGTAGGACAGCGCCACACACACGAACACGCAGTCAAATTTGGAGACGGGTTCATCATATCAAGAAGGCTACCATCCTTCTTTTCTAATTATCCCAACTTCTTGAAACCCTCTTCCTTCCGGATACCACCAGCACACAGTGTTGGCTTAATAAGTCTTCAAAGGCGTTTCTAATAAATTCCCGGGGAGTCCCGCGCGAAGCTACTGTACCTTGTTCCGTGCAAGGATAGGTGCTCTTATCACAAAGTACCTACATACGTTCAGCGGCAGGTTGGAACCCAGAAAAGCACATAGAAAATCCGAGCTTTCCCAAATCAAACCAAATCAAACCCACGGCGCCTCGAGATAAGGTAAAGACCGCCATATTTCCACAGGATTACCTCCCACGATCGCTTCCTTGCATATCATAATCGAAGGACGATCCACTCTACCGTCACCTCCAGCTTCTCGGACTCCACCATCAGCCTGTCCTTTCCAGGTTCTTTCCAGGGATCTACGGCGATAAAACACAGGCCTCTGTCCGTTTTAGACAAGATGGCGTCTACAAGCTACAATCCTCACCCATTGCCTGCACCGCCGCAGCAAGGGCAATATCACAACGAATCCTACCAACAGCCCGTTCCCCCACAGCAAAGCTATCTACAACAACAACGACAGCAACGCCAGCAACAAGCGCCGCCGTTACAGCCTCCCGAGTCGCAGAAATCCGAGCGGGTCCGACCGAAGTCGAGGGCTTTCAGTTTCCGATCGGATAAGAGCCAGAAGAGCGCGAATAACTCGCATCACAAGGCTGACCTTTCCGAGACGCACATAGAGAAGGAGGCCAGAAGACTTCACGGCAGTACCGACCCTACGTTTGCGCTGACTGAGTCGGAACCAGGTACGTTACGAGCTCTGGTGGTGGAGAATATGCCTGGAGGGGCCAGTTCTGTATGCTAACGTATGAATTCTAGCTATGGATGCGCAGTCTAAGGGAGGTTTTGGACAGGCTCCTTTGCGATCTTTTCAACACAAGGACATTTGGGGCAATCCAATTGGTAAGTATCACCTCTTTCTTCGCTTCAACTTTCATGCTAACCTGCCTTGAAGTTGATCCCGATCGATCGAACCCCACTCGAAGTCGATTAGAGAGGCCCCTCGACACAATTCGAGCATTCGAGGCCGCTATCGATGGCGGATACAACCGCAATTCTATTCTCAGATCAGATTCAGAGTCGGTAGCGAATTGGAGCAGACGAGGAAGCTATTACGGAAGTAAGTAACTGATTTCTTGATTCCTTTCTCTTAGTATATGCACAATCTCACATAAAAATCAATAAGACAACCAACCCCGTTTCCCTCAAGAGAGCTATTATGGAGGGCGACCAAATTCTGCGTTCCGACCGGAAAGTATGATGATGGATCCCAGACAATCTGTGATGAACGGTCCGCGAGAGGGCTATTCCGAAGGGATCGATGGTGGCCAGTACGGTCGCAACAATGCAGCGCCGAGAACTAGGTATTCGCGGATGCAGTCGGATCCGTATACGAATGGCAATGGACGTGGGGTTCCCGATAAGAATGTTTACCCCATGCCAAACAACCATCGATCCTATGAGACGGTTGCGTCTGGTTCTGGTAGTGGCAGTCTAGGCGAGCCGAATGGATATCAGACAGACCCGACAAGCGACAACAGTTCGATCGATCGTCGCTCACCACCCAAGCGTCAGGAGCCTATCAATGACTACGGTATCAGCTTCGGTCAAGCACCGACAACTCCAAGTCTTGGCCTAGGTGGAGCGCCGCCCGTTCCGCAAAAGGGCAACGGAACCATATTAAGAAAGCCTTCCAAAGCCGCAGTGCCTAAGGAGCAGTCGGAATCGCGTCCTGGAGTGGAGAAGCGGAAGAGTTGGTTCAAACGATTTAGTAAATCCTGAGTCTACTAAGCGAGGGCGAATCGGCGGCGTATGCGATGAATTGTTTTCACACCACTTACCTCTTGAGATACCCCTATCTCTATTTCGACATTCTCATCGATTCCTTGTTTCATACACAAACGGGACATCATCCTAGGCGACAGCTTTTTGGACGATTTATCATTGGACCGGATACCACCAAGAGATTCACTTTCGTCTTACGAGTTGAAGGGTTTAGTTTACGACCAAGACCACGTACATACGAGGCCCGGGACCTAAGTAGTTGGTGCTGGGCTCCCTACCCGATATCCATTCACACCGGCGGATATGGGGAGTAGGTTTTAGTGGATCATGATAGGGTAGCATCAGGTGGGGGAGTTAGCATCGCAGGACGGTTATGTTCATGAGGTTAAGAATATACGGAGGAACGAGCAACTTTGCTAGTCATATACCCTATTGCCCATCCTTAATACCCCTCTTTCCTCATCATCCTCTCAAGGAAATATATGGCCCTTGTGAGGTAGTGGTGGGGGAAGAGATCGGACAGGCGCGCGGGTTGACTCGTCGATGGCTCTGATAAATAGCCATTTGCTAGGTAGCAATGTCACGCCCAGTTGGCACATTTTGATTTGTTGAAATCCCACGAAGTATCCACGAATCGTATTCGCGTGAGACGATGTCTTAAGACGTGAACACTCATATAAACATGTAAGAAGCGGATAGACGGGTAGTTCGGAGGACGATTACTCAGTGTAATGGTTTCGTTGCGGAGATAACTGCTGCGTACATCATGGCGCTTACACTACATGCCTAGCTAAGTGCGCTAACATCGATGGACCTGTGTAGACACCTAGACATAATGCCTCAAATTTTCTGGATGATACCTTTGGACTTTGGGGTATGTGGCGGCGCTTCCCTAACATCCTAATATCTCATTTTTGGTCCGACACTCTCTCAACTTTTATCTTCGTCCACAGCGAGTTAGTTCCAATAAGCAAACGCCTTGAACCAAGCCTCCGAGCTTCTTCAACTACTCTTTCTTATTCCCCTTCTTCTTTGCTTCGAGTTGGTCTGACTGATCTTCGTTCATAGCTACGATCACGTATCCAACTAAGACCACATTTGCCATAATAGCCGCTAGACCACCGGCATACGTAGAATTTCCTGGTTCAGATGTTAGCGACGTTAAAACATGCGAGTCGATTTGGGATACGACTAAGAGACAGGTAGTAGGGCGTCTGTTTATACCTCTAAAAACAGTGTTCACCGTCAAGAAGTAGGAGCCAATTGGCATCACTACCATGGCAAGGGTGAAAGCTAGAAGCTTGAGAATGACATCCCTGGTGATGATGTTAGATTAGGTCAAATCCAAAATCGTTCACTTCGACAGAGAGATATGAATGGATATGAGAAGATGAGCAATTGTAGAGAACTAGGGAGGGTGGTAGTTCAGGCTTTGGAGCTGTACAACTTACATGGGAACAGCCGGCGCGGTGCTACTCGACTGTTGGCCGGCAGAACCAACATTGTCATCGTCATCTTTGTCGAGGATGGTCTTCTCGGTAGATATGATACGACGAGTTGCCATTATGGCTTTTATTGTTTTCTTTGAGGCTGCCTAGGAAATTGATAAAGATTGACAATGCTTGGACCCGATGGCTTGTATTACGGTTTGTGCTAAGGTTCGATGAGGCTCAAAGAATCAATGAACAGGAGTGGAGAGGGTGGATCTGTGTACCCATATACACCAAGTACATTCGTACTTTAAATTCAATTGGACGTTATATTTAATGTGTTAGCAAGGCGAGTTGTATCTTTAAGAAACGGTTTCGTCAATTGCGCAGGGAAGATGATTGGGATAGCTATTCATAAAGGAAGCTCTTCTAACACGATCTACCACCAGAGTATGTGCATTGCCTGCCTTGTCTAGGAGAAATTATGTATTTTATGCAAGTACATGGTATGTATCTTTCCGAGTTCCAGCACTTGTGTCTTCAGTTAATTTTGGCTTGAGGAACCCACGTAAGAAATTCGCCGTGGATATTTTCTGGAGCTTAACCAGATATTCCCAAATATCTTCCATTCTTTCCTCAATTCTGTCCAGTTCAATATTTAGCTTACTACATGCAGATATTATTTTTATACCGGTAATTCGGCTCGTCAAAGTACTTAGGTACTTAGTTTGGTCAATTAAACGTTTCCCCACGTCAGCTGATAGCGCGCTCAGGGAGCGCCCCATATACCCCACTTTTCCCGCGTTGAGGCGCGTTCCAACCCTTGCGCCCCTGCCGTCAACCTCGAAAAAAAAGGGAAAAAAGAATTTAGCACGTAACCTGCTATCCTCTACACATCTTTCACCAACTTATTCGACCGACAGCCTTCACTGTTTCGCTCTAGCCGAAAAGACCTACTCGATTGTCTTTTCTCTAGATACCTTTCCCTCTCGAAGTCACTCTTTGCTTTTTGAATGTAGCCATCGGGATCAAATTTTACGTACGATAACGAATCCTCTCCCTTTCTGGGTATCAAGTTGAAGCTGTCAAGCTGTCCCTTGAGATTCTTGACCTTTATTATCTATCATCTTCAACCCGGCTTTTAATCAGTAATTCCTTAATAATGGGACGGACCACTTCGCCGTTCCCAGGTAGAGGCTCTACCTCAATTCCCGGCACTCCGGGGTTGAGTCGTAATAACCAACCCAATGGTCAAACACAGACCTCTAAGGCTGCGTATATCGAGATAGAGGATGATGAAGTCGATGAGCTTGTGGATGGCAGTGTTCCATGTTCTTCTCCCTACTTTACCCAACCGACGCAAGTAGTTAACAGAGCAACTCAGCCTACCCAAATCGTGAACCGGACTACACTAAGAGAGCCATCTTCGCCTCTGGTGCCGGGCACACCAAGCACGGCCGTTGAAGTTCCTGCTTCATCGCCATTCCAGCCGAAGAGCCAGGCGAAGCCTTCGCCCGTCGTGGATAAGAAGCTTGGTGTAGCTAGTAGAGTCGGGTCACTAATGGCTCCGGCGGGTACTGCGTTTAGACCACCTACGATGCAGAGAGCGTCACACGTAGCTAAAAGCTCTAGTGGCAGGAAAGGCTACTTAGAAATCTCCGACGATGAACTGTCGGAAGACTATAGGAAGCATGACAGTTCCGATGATGACGCGCCTGTCAGGGGAGACATACGGCCTTCTTCTTTTGTAAAGAAGGAGAACAGCTTGCTCTCATTGTCAAATTCCGGAGCTAAATACATGGAGAAGATGGATATCTCCCTTAAAGATATCCGTGATGTTAGGTTGCGCCACTTGACCAGCCAAGTCTACAAAATTGTCCAGAAAGCCGTACCTAGAATTACGGTCCGAGCTTGCAAGGAGGCGTTGCAGAAGGATGTCAGTTGGCAGGTTTCCAAAGCTGTCGACTTACTTACGGGAAGGCCTACCAAAACTCTATCGTTGTCAAGTACATCAGGTGCCGGCACTAACGGCACGACTGATGGTGCTAAAATATCTACAGCCGTCGCGAGTAGAAAAGCTGCCCCTCCACCAAATACGATGCACACTTTCTTGAAAAAAAATCCACCCACTTCGACTTCAAGTAACCCATCTTCTCAAACTTCGCAACAATCTTCTCGTACACAAAATTCTTCAAACTCTTCAAACTCCTCCAATCTTTCTAATTCAATTCATTCAACAATTAGTAAAGATAGTCTACCTCGTCGACGGCTGGTGCAAGGTAGAAAAAAATCAGCAACACCATCCGCAGTATTTTCTGCACCCTCATCCCCCACATCATCCTTAACAAGTCTTACAGAATCAAGAGACCCATCCCCCTCAATTGGCTCCACAATGGGTCATATAGACACCAACACTCAGCTCGATCCCGAGCCTGATGAAGTCCCTCGTCCTCGCCGACGGCTCGTACGCGGTCGTCGTGAACCATCACCTCCCCTAGTCACCATCTTGTCTGACTCTGAACAAGACTCACCACCCCCTAGCAAGAAGAGAAGGCTTTTATCCTGCAAAGACATTAAATCCACTTCCAAGCCAGTTGAGTCTAAGAAGCGCAAAGCGAAGGAACAACTCGAACGTGAAGTCGAGCCTGAGCCCCAACCTGAACCCCAACCTGAACCCCAACCTGAACCCGAGTCCGTATCCGACCAGGACAATGAAGACGGTTACCAAGACGCCGACTTCGCAGAACCAAGCGTGCAAGAGGCCAATGTTCTTGATTACTTGAATACCTGTACAACTGAGACGCTTAGTAACATGATCGGATCCGGACCGAATGCTAGGGCTATGGTGGCGGCGCGACCTTTCAAAACAATCGCAGATGCTCGAAATGTCTCACGACTAGACAAGGGCAAGTCAAAGAAGAAGAGTAGGACAGTCGCAATTGGTGAAGACATTGTTGAGAAGTTAACCTCTTGGATGGAAGCTTGTGAAGCTGCCACCGCTGTGATCAATGAATGCGACAAGAGAGGCGCGGACATCAACTTATCCATGTCCAAGTGGTCCCTCGACAAGAATGGACTACCTCGCACCGATTCGGAGGATCTCGAGGACCTTCCTATCAAGAGCAAGCCGGATCTGATGAGCGATTCTATTAAGCTCAAGTCGTACCAGCTCTTAGGATTGAACTGGATGGAATTATTACGTTCCAAAGGTTACAGCGGAATACTGGCAGACGACATGGGTCTCGGTAAGACCTGTCAAGTGATTGCTTTTATCGCCCACTTGGTCAACATGGAGCAGAAGGAGGGCGCTAGAGTCCCTTGGCCGAATCTGATCGTGGTGCCTCCCAGCACTTACGAAAACTGGATCTCGGAATTTGAGAAGTTCGCTCCGGAGGTTCAACTCATCACTTACTCAGGCAAGAGTCGACGGGATATTCTCCCACGAGACGCTCGAAACTTCCACGTTATTCTTACTACGTATCCCCAGATCGAACGTCAGGAAGAGGACTTAAAATTCCTCCGCAAGGCTAATCTCTACGTAAGTAGACCACCCCCTTTCATTCTTCCCTCTCCTCTTTCCTGTAAGATTTACTAAACAATATTTAGGCTGCCATTTTCGACGAGGGCCACAAATTGAAGAATTCCATAACGCAAATTTACAAACAGGTGTTGCAAATACCCAGCGAGTGGCGACTCATCCTTAGCGGCACACCCGTGCAGAATAACTTGGGGGAGCTCTTGACGGTTCTACGACTCCTAGAGCCTACCTTGTTCGAAGGGGCGTCTTTCGAGACCCTAAATACCATCTTCGAAACCAAGGTCGCTAGCAAAGATGTTCTGAACTTTGCAGCATTGGCGTCTGAGCGTGTCGATCGCGCGCGTGCCGTCATGGCCCCTTTCATCCTTCGACGACACAAGGAAGACGTCATCGACCTTCCTAAGAAGATAGAACGGCTCGAGCTCGTAGGGATGCACGATACCCAGAAGAATATCTACGATTCCATCAAGGGTAAATATCTCCTACCGAACGGCGTCAAGTCTAAGGGGTCACACCCTTGGATGCAGCTTCGAAAAGCCGCAATTCATCACCAACTATTCCGACACCATTTTACCGATCGCAAGGTCGAGAAGATGGTAGACATCCTATGGAAGAAGTGTTCGGAAGATGAATTAGGTGTTCAGACCAAGGAGCCTCGTCATAAGGCCCGTCTCCTGGAGGAATTGATGGACAAGTCTGATTTCCAGCTCCATCTTTGGTGTAAGGATTTTGAGCAGTACATTGGTCATTTAGATATTCCGGACCGCTCTTGGGAAGACAGCCCGAAGGTCCAGAAGCTTCTTGAATTGGTACGTGGCTACATGAAGACAGGTGATCGTGTCCTGGTCTTCAGCCGTTTTGAGATGGTGATAGACATCCTTCGGGAGACCTTACACCATGCCGGTATTAAATATTGTTGTCTGACGGGTGCCACGGACACGGCCGCCCGATTCCCCGAGTGTCAGGAATTTACCAACAACCTCGACATTCCTGTCTTCTTGTTGACCACCGGAGCTGGTGGTACTGGTCTCAACTTGACCGCCGCCAACAAGATTATCCTCTTCGACCAGTCCGACAACCCACAAGACGACGTACAGGCGTCGAACCGAGCGCACAGGATCGGACAGACCCGAGACGTCGAAGTGATCCGGCTGATCACGGAGAAGACAGTCGAACGACTGATCTACAATTCGTGCGTGAAGAAGCTGGTCTTAGCCGCCCGCGTCGAGCGAGAATTTGGCGTGCCGGACGAGGACGAGGAGTCCGTCGAGGAGCAGTGCAAGAAGCTTATGCTTTTGGGCGAGGACGACCTAGTTGAGGAGCTTCCTGCGAGCCAGCAAGTCTAATCCGTGCTGCGCGCCGGACGTATATCGAGCGGCAGATTACCCTTCGTGGGCCCTCCGCCAAGACGTATACGGGACTATATTGATACGATACTTGTACCTTGATACCTCACATCGACACTCCTGCTTGCACTTTCGTCTGGTATCTACCCATGTATACCACTTTTATAAGCCCATACTTCTCTCTTGAACCGCCCTCCAACTTTTGATCCGACACATATCGGCACCAATTATATACATGCTTGTTCGAGCCATGTACTTCCCGTCTCAACGAAGAGACCCATCGACTTTCTCATCACAGAACCGAACGAACCGAATGCCATCTCAGCATATACCCACCCGACTTTCAACGTTTTCTGTTTCCAGTCCTTGCAATTCTACTAGACAAACTGCTGAGCAATCATCAGCAAACGCATCAGCATAGGTGAAAACGGGGGCGCATAGCATGGATCAGTCCCTTATTCGGAAGAAAAAAGGGGGACATATTTGGCATTGACATGGCATGGCATTGGGCACTGGCAGGCATTTGCATTTTCTCACAGCGAGCTTTTAAATTCATTAGCTACCTAATTGATTATATTGCATCACAGCCATTTCAGTGTCTAACGTGAAGGTGACTTGACTTAATATGACTCTAACGTGATAAGTGATTTGAATCGAAGTTCGTGAATTTTGGTAGAATGTTCATACCCACCCTCCTTTCCTGGGTACCGTCCGGCGTAGGTAGCTTCTTCGGCATACACCACATCCTACAAGAGACAGGTACCTATATCGACGAATTCCTCGCCAAAATATTTTTATAACCCGAACCCGGCGCGTTTTTACGCTAAACCCTCCAGCAGAGCGTTAACGAACTCGCTTAACATTCCTCACCCTCATCTAAGTTTACCATCTCTACCCACCCACCTACCTAGATAACCTCAAACCTCAAACCTAAACCGTCCCCAGACCGTCCCGCCACGATCTCTTAACCTTACCTATTCTATATAAAGACCAACATCCCATCCCATCATTCCCCTTTCCCCCCTTCCTCCCTCTCCCTCTCCTTCTCCCTCTCCAACCTCCTACGAACCCTACTCTCCTCCTTCGCCCGCTCCCACTCCTCGCGGCTACCGTACCGTCCGAAACCAGTCTGCCACCTCTTTCCCCAGAGCAACTCCTTCTCAGCGAGCGCCAGCGTCAACTTCTCCGGCGCCGTGAACCCCAGGAGCCCCGTCATCCCGACGTGGTCGATCTGCGCGCCCCGCAGGTCCGGCGGCACGAACCTGTCCGCGCTCCACGGCGGGCCGTGGCCCAGCGCCACCGACATCGCCACGTCGAACCCGGCCCGCATCGACGGCAGCACCCCGATCCCCGTGTAGCTGTGTCCGGCGACGGAGAGCCGGCCCTTGAACGTGCGCATGAGGTCCTTGTGCGCGTCGGCCATGCGCTGCTTGTGGCCCACGGTGTACTGCGGCAGGCAGTCGCGGCACAGCCTCGCAGAAGTAAAAACCGGCTCCGACGGGTCGATGTTGAGGTGGCGGAACACGGCTTCCTTGGCCATGGCCTCGGCCATCTCCTCGGTCGGCAGGTGCTTCCAGCCGTCCCAGTAGTGGCCGCCCATCATGACCGTCAGCTTGGTACCCGGGATGGGGTCCGGAGCGAGCTGCGCGTCCGAGTCGAAGAGCACGCCGAGCAGGCACTCGTCGTTGTTCGGCGTCGACGACGGGATCAGGTACCCGAACCCGTGGTTGTTGGCCAGTATGTAAGGGTTCGGGAACCACATGTTGACGACCATGATGGTGACTGCCTGGGTTTCTTCCAGCGAAGGAAGGCAGCCTGCGGGCTGGACGAGCGAGGCCAGGTGCTTCGAGAAGAGGGTGCTGATCACCTGGTTGAACTGCTTCGGGGGATTTTGCTTAGTTTTTACCTAGGTAACGATGGGTGATATTAGCACGCAACAACCAAAACCGCTCTCATAGAGGGGACACGAGTCCATACCGAGACTTTGCCATCTTCGTAGGCTAAAGACGTGACAAAATGACCAGGTTTAATAGTAACGTTCTTATGTGCTTTCAAGTCTTTGACTAAGCTATTCACAAGGGTGAGGAGGCCGTCGTCGTACGCTATGAGATCGAAATCTCTCGCTTTATCAAGAAAGCCCATGGTCCTGCCCCGACCACTATGCGCCATATCACAGAATAAAATTATATCTTTGGTCTCCACCCATTTTCGAGTCTCTTCCCGGTCTGTAGGACCCTTGCTCCCTCGCCACATGTGATCGAAGATAGAGTGCTTTGCGCTTAGCTTGTATACATCACCGCCATAGATACCGTGGATCACGGCGGACATTATGTTTTTGGTGACTCGGTCATCTCCGAAGACCCTGTCGAAATAGTCTCCGATAGATTCGTCTTGGGCCAACGCCCGGTAATCAGTGTTACCCTCATGCCCGTTTCGAGTGACAGCTAATCTTATACCGGACATCAGCGCTCCGTCCCATATTGGTTCTCGCAGGTAGCTTTCAACAGTTGCGAAAAGGTTGCTCAGGCTGACTTCTGGTATCGGAAGCCTAACCAGGTGGTCTGGGTAGTATATATAGCGAGATGACCTGCGGTTTTGCTCAATGAAGTAAAGACCCATATCCAGGTTTCCGACCTACGACGACGAAAATCCCTATCAGCAAAACCTCGGCGTCATGGACCTGGCGAAGCTAGGGGATATAATATATATACGCACCACATCGTATAGGACCAAGTCGTCGAACTTTAGAGACTTATTATAAGGCCTAAGCATTCGCGGACCGCGCTGGAATAGGATCTCATCATCCTTCCCGCTGCCAACACGTAGTTTTTCCCCATGTATCCAGCCGCCTAGTCTTTTAGAGCCTTCGTATAGCGTGATGTGTGCGTTCTTGGCGTGGCGAGCCAGGTAATGGGCAGCAGTAAGCCCTGTGATGCCGCCGCCGAGGACAGCGATTTCCCGCTGGGAATTCTGCGCCCTGGTTGTCGCGAACGTCCTCGTCTGAGCTTGAGGAAGCTTCTCGGTTCGTGTGCGGGTGAATTGGCGATCTCGAACCGCGAAGGAGCTCAGTCGCCGCGAGGAGGGTAATTTCGCGATTCTGGTGCGAACGCCATGTCGCGCATTGCCGTATGCAGACCTTATAGAACCGATAAAGACATGTTGGAAAGGCATTTCACGGGTAACAGGACCAGCCGTAGCGGTGGAGGTTGCATATTGCTAAATTACAGAAATTCTATGGAGGAATTTGTGAAGTGGCGTTCTGAAGCGATGTTATTGACCTCCTCAAGTACCAACGTACAGAAACATATGTGACTATACATATTAGGTAAATAATGGGGCAGTGAATATGGCGCATAACTGCATAGGTACATGTAGTCCGTAGATAGCTCACTGCATAAAAGTCAGCACACTATGATATCCATGATGGCCACATTTATCCAGTAGCAAAGGTATACGTATACCTCCTATTGCCAAATACAGTCACTGCACGCGTTATTCAAGTCGATACCTTCATTTGGCAAATCACAAAAAAATGCATCGGGTATATTGTCGCTCAAGTCCCTTGAGAAATCCCTTGAGTTTCCTTTTCCTATCACCGACCTAACGCCTGCAGCAATACCAAGTCTAGAATTGTGAGCCCTTCACAACCCCTTATTCCGTTCCGTAGGAACCGCTGATCCATCCTCGCCCTTTGTGTCATCAGTACACCATCGTAAACTCCATTCATTCCTTGCTTATCGAGAAATCCTTCAAGCAGCACCTTCCTCCATCGCCGTTGCCTCTTGCGCCGCACCCGTCTCTCCGCCTGGCACGATAAGCTCCTCCAAACCGTCCCCATCTACGAACTTGCGTTCGCTGACATGACCTCCAGCACCACCCGCTGTCCACACCTTGTCCTGGAATGTTCCGCGTTGACCCTCCTCATGTTTGTAAGGGCAGAATCGGTTCGTGCAAGGTGAGTACTTGCACATCGTCTGAAGATGTGTAAACTTGCAGCCTTCCACGGCACAATCTCCTCCATTTCGGCAAGGAGGCATGTCGGGATGCTTGAATGGACAGTTCATATTGGCACAATTAGGGAAGAACTTGCACTCTTGTTCGTTCTGGTGTGCTCGCTTGGTCGCCGGGGACGGATGACGGCCGACGCACTTGCGGTTTTTACATGCTGCGCCGTATGTGCATACGTCCGAGATGTCGACTGTAGTATTAGGTGGTGCCGCCGGAGATTGGTGAGCAAACTTGCACTCTCTGTTAGTGCAGGACAAGTTGTACTTGCAAACCGTCGTTTCAGGATTGGGCGGGTCGCGTTTGGCTTGAGCCATGTCAATATCCTCATCACCTGTAGCCCCGTTAGAGCTAGCCGAATCAACCTGATGCGGCCGGTGTCCATTAGCATGGCCTCCCCGTCTACCTCCTCGCGGGCTTTGCACCCGATCGAAGAGAGACCTTCCATGGGGTCGGCCACCCGCATTCTGGTTTTGTTGGTTCAATTGTTGCTGCATTTGCTGCATCATCTGATTCTGTTGCTGGATCATCTGGAACAGCTGATCTTGAGCGCCAGGCATCATCCAGCTCATGTCATTCATGCCATTCATTGCGGGAGGAGGTCCATGCATCTGAGGAGACATATTTCCAACGGCTTGGTTAAGGTGCGCAGCAAATCCGGCAGCACGATTGTTAGGCATGCGAGTATTTCCGCGCCCGAAACCGCCTCTCGGTCCAGTAGGTGGTGTTCGATGAGTGTTGATACGTTCATTGCCGTTGGCTCGGACACGATGTAAGACGTTATCATGGCTACGGTCCATAGCTTTGGTCATTTGACCGAGCATCCTCTTTTCTCGGCCGCCTCGCGCAGCGCCATTCCTCATAGATCTAGGTCCTGTGGGACTAGTTGGTGTTAGCTTGGTTCAGAAAAAGCAAGACAACTCATCAGCGATTACTTACGCATTTAGCTCGGGGCCATCGACTGACATAGTCATATCGGCATCCTGGTCTGCAGAAGGCATGGCGTTCTGCGTAGCATCTCCATTGGCATTTCCCAATTGCCCCGAACCTCCGTTCAGTTGAGCGTTTAAGGTCTCGATCTCGTCAAAGAGCCACTTCGCAAAGTCTCGAGCACCGGGATCATCGGGACCAAGGCTTAGAAGATCTCCAGCTAATTCGGCGGCGATCTGATCTTGTGTCTTCTTATTGACCAGCATCAAGATGATATATTCGGATAACGCGCCATCATCAGCGCCGCCCGATGCCCATCCTACTTCGACCAGCTTTGGCTGGATGGCCATGTTAAGCGCGTCCGCCAACGGCGTGTTCATGACTACCTCGACAGCCATGATGAATTAGAATGGATCGCGACGTAGGTCGTAGAGCTCTGGGTTAATGCAAGAAATGTTGGACAAAGGTTATCAAGGTAGGATAGGGCGAATGCGATGTGCGCGTCGTCAATTTTTAACCGCGATGGCGATGGCGGTGGCAAAACACGACAGTGGGGCACAATAGGGCCTCAGACGTTTTGCAATTTTTTGCAGATGATCGGAAATCAACAGCGGTCGTGATTGTCAAGAAGAAATTCAGATCGAGAGGTATTTGACGAGTTGGGGTGCTGATTTCGGGTTAAAGAATGACGTTGTTGAAGTTGAGAAGATCTAGAGGAGACCGGAATCTGGGAGAGTAATTCCCATTGTTAGGATGGGAAACACCGCCACAAATTTGATTAGGCGGGTACTACCAAACAAAGCCACTGTGCCACTAAAGACTACTTAGTAATCGTAGTAGCTAGTAGCCACTGCATAGGTCGTTGGTCCGTGCTTAGATTTAGCTTAGTAGGGGTTTGCTTAATAATGGATTTTAGTTCATTGAAATTCGAATCATCAACTTCATCAGTCATAACCAAGCAACCAAAATTGGAGTGACAATAGAGCTTTCATGAATAGTAGCGTAATGACTCTTGCTAGTTGCTTCTAGGAAGTCTCAGAACACTTAGGAACCACTCTAGGTACTGTTCATCAACTTTGAACATTCGTCAAATTAAATGACGGGAATTATCCACGTACGGGTAACATCAGCTATGAGTATAGGGCAAAATTGAATTGAAACAGCCATTAAGGAGCAGAACTAGGCTGAGTTCAAGCTGAGTTACATCCATGGAAGAGGATTTTGTCAGATATCCTTCGACTTCTCTCGTTCTCTTTTGGGAGAATGGCTGGTACCGGTCTATTACGTTCTGTACCTAACAACTCACAATCGACAAATGGCTCTTCAGTGGCATCGAATCCGTGTAACATCTCTTGTTCGTTCATGCTAAAGTTCAAGGGCAAAATTCTACCCTCTTTCGTACCCTATTACTTCATATAGTGTAAGCAGCTTTCTCTATTGTTATTTGCAAGGTCATGGAATCGAGATGAAGGCCGGCTAAGGCCAGCGTAACGATACGTCCAAGCTTCACATTCATCAAAAGTCTAAAACGCTTCATGTCAAGTCACGAACTTAAAGAGAACATGCGGCGGGCTGCTCGACCTCCCTCGCTCAAAGTTAAACCCTCCCACTAAATCTTTAAAATCCCCCTTAAACCCCCCTAACAATTCCCCGACGTGCTCCTCGTTCTTTCACACACGCACACATTTGACAAAAGTGCTATTCATTATCAATGCTATTAACCTTGCGAACTCCTTAATTGCGCTCCCTTTTGCCTCCGTTGCTCTAGAACATAGTAATCTACTAATATTCCCGTCGAAATTGAACACAGTCGCCATGGCCCCTTTTTGGCACCGCCAGATATTCGTTTTCGTGGAGCACCAAGGGTGTTGTAATTTAAACGACGCGGAGACGAGGTTCGACTCTCTTCCACAATGTGACCGTAATCATCATTTTTACGATCAACGTTACGCCCAATCACCAACAGTTGAGCCCCTTTCCGAGGACATGGTGCGGCTGGTGCGATCTCAACTGGCTACTCTGTTTTATGAACGTATGGCAAACGGATTCCTATTCACCTTGCAGTTCAGATGGGAATGGAGTGATGATAACATCCAATATCGTATACGGACTTTCAAACAGGTTCGTTTGCGTCCTAGAATGTTTGCCCCCCTTTCCCCCCTTGTTCGGGAACACCTATTGGAATACGCCGACGTCCACGTCGCTTTTTATTTCGATTGGTTTCTCCACACCTTCGTACATGATAATATTGGGTTTTCGCCTCGACGGCTGGGCCGGTACATCTGGAGAAAATGGTTCCACTGGCATGGCGGCCGCCCGCCCTTTTTGGGCTACCAGAAATTTGCTAAGCCCATCAATTTAACGGGTAGTAAGCCCAGGGATATGCAGAACCTAAGGGAGTTCCATCGCAGCCTTTGTGATGCCGTTGAGATCGGCCTTAGTCAACAGGAGCTCCCAAAGGCAACCCCATGGACGCATCGTTCCAGTCGGACGCGGTTGCAGCCTGCGAATCCAAACCCGTCACAGCTTACGAATCTAAGAACTTATCAAGACAGAGGCCGGGAAATGGCACATTTATTTCGAGCAATCATCATGGTCGTGGATGGTCAAGTGATGCGATACAAAGAGCCTGAAATATATCGCGTCGTATCAACGCTTCCGGAGGTTGATGTACTTGCGCATACGGAGAGATATCGAGATTGGCTCGCTTTCCAGCACTCGGTGCTATTGTTTAGGACAGGAGACGATGCACATTTGAGTTCTCCCGTTAGCTTCCAATCTTTATACGACTCGGGGAAAGCATTGCCAGTAAACAGACCAGATTACGACGACGACGGGTTAAATGTGATACGAGTCCAAATCGATACGGCGCTCGAGTTCGTTTTCGACCTAATCCAACGGGAACGAGAAGCGGTGCCATCTGTCGGTTTAGCAGCCGAGAAAGAAAATAGACAGCATTCGGAAGTCTGCGAGAAGTGGGTTGATGGTGTTATGGAACATGCCGGAAGAGTTGGTATCGACACGAACGGCTTTACGTGGGAAGCCGTTAGACGAGCTAAGGCCGCGCTGAACGGGGAGGCGTTCGATGCGTTCCAAGTCGATCCTCCATGGAACCATCTCGGTGCGACTTCTCTACCACTTGGCTGGGTTGATCCGCCCAATGAATTCTGAGGCGACATCACTGTATTGCCCTAGGCCATGCGATTTCTGTGATATGATATAACAGAGTTCTGTCGGCTGTCGGCGGGACGGTGTTCCCAAAATTTTTGCTCTTACGATTTACAGCTTTTGGTCGATCGCTCTGAAGACTAATTCTCAGTTAGTATCATATTTTCACTTTTATTAAAGTTCTCGGACACTGACCGTATCCTTTTCAAGCTTTGGAATATAAGATGCACGGTATCACTCCTTTATGACCGCATATGCGTTCCTGAACCTAGCATTCTCAGGTCACGGCTGTTTTGATTCCGTAACCATTGAGTCCCGGGCAGCGCCACGCGGAGGCGTCAGGATCCGACTTCGCTGCCTACCCTGGAAGATCATAACGGCTAACCAATGAAGGTTATCGTATCGGCACTTCCAGGGGATATCCACGTGCATGGACCGGGTCAACCTCGCCTCCTCAGCTAACCTCCGGAGAAGCGCCTTGGAGAACTCAGGTCAACTCGGATTTCGTCTTCGAAGCTCCCCACACAAGATGGATCATCACTTCCTTAATTTTCATCAATGACACCAACCGGTCTCAGGCGCTTCCTCAGTGGACTGCTGATGGACAGTCAAACTTTGGCTACGGGCCTGAGATCACAGTCGGAACCGTCTTGCTCTACCCTGAAAATAGGGCCCCCAGAGAGCTCTTCCGGCCATGCGTGGTTTGTCAGTATTAGAATCGAATGGGCGGGAAGGAGGGTTTTATTGGAGCGGATTGTTGGGGGAGAGGATGGTAGGACGGTGGGATTTCGTTCTGTCCAGAAAGAAGGAAGTACATGTGGAAAGTTGGTCTCCATGCTCGCGATTTTACTTTCTTTCCGAGAAACGTTACTGGGCCTAGTAGACAGATTCTCTCGATGGTGCGTCTACCGACCTCTTCTCGATGGTCGGCCAGCATTCGAGCAACCATCTGTCCTAATTGACTACCTATAAGGGATTCAAAGCCCGCCTCGTGCTTAGTATATTCTCGTCGTATCTTGTGATTGTCCAAACGGACTACCCGGTCAGTGAGGGACCTGGTAACTGCCTCCTAGGCCATAATCTTGGTATCCGTATTCATCACTGTATCGAACCAAACTACACGGAGCTTTGAAGGGGGTAAGCCTCTGCTAACCGCATCTTGTACGTAGGACTGCCACAGCAGCTCGGACATCGGCAGACGTTGACTACGTGGGTTATGGTCATACTCTCGGCGGAGCTCGCAAACATATAAAAGGCCACTATGGGCGTTATTCCTTGAAAGGACAACGTAATCAGCTTTCTGCAGCGGCGAGTGTATCTCAGAAAAGTTGAAGTCGTTTGTGTCTATCTCTAATTCTCGGAGTGTTTTGCGCGAGCAGTCGGACAGGTGATTATGGTCGAATTTCTTGCTGGTTACAAGCTAAAACTGATGCATCTCGGGGAAAACCACATCAGGTGTATCGGAATGCAAACTAGCTAGGAACATGAGGCCTTTGCCGCGGGCTGCATGGTAGGTCTCGGCACTCATACCAGCGGGGACAGATAATATTAGGAGAGGTATAGAATGTTGTATTGGAGAGGTTCACTATAAAATTAAAAGCTCGAAACCTGCTCTTATATACCCCACTCAGTGTGATTCGCACCTTCCTAGCAAGTAGACTTCATCTGGGATGGTCCGCATCAGTTGCCGCCATCTTAACACAACTGGGAAGCAACAAGCGCAATCCGAACAACAAAGCAATTGAGATGGGCAAGACAATGACTCGAGAGACAATTACACATACTCGCTGGATACTATGTTCACGAAGCCACACGGTCCATAGTTATAAATCAATAACAGTGGTTTCTGCTTTCCTTGCCATCCATGAGAGAAGACAGAAGTGTCTACTCGTACCCGATACTGAAAAGGAAAGTGTCACCCTGCATGATGCAGATAAAACCCACATTAGAGAGCCACAACCTTTTGAGGAACTCAAATTCTGTACGATACGTCATTTTAGGGTTACTCGCTTCGAAACATTGGTGTTATGTCTGATCTTGTCATGTAAATAGGGGCTCCGGAATGAACCGAAGGATCTTGTCAACATCTAGTGAGATAGTAGGTAGGACTTAATAGACAGATCAATCAATTCCTGGAGTAGTCGTAAGGTCCTTATATATATAAACAGAAAGCCACTGCGCCTACGCCGTAAGGTAGCCAGCACTGATACCCCTGACAGATCTCCTTGGTTAAAGGTGTAGTAAGTTGTGTTGTGAGCATTTCGGGAAAACGTCAGGACTGCTTCATGCGGTTGAATGACATTACCTATCAATACGGGCTACCTTCATAAAAGGGATTTCTAATTACCCAACATTACCAATACCTTGCCATTCCTTTCCAAGTTACGAAAACTCCAAGGCAAGATAGTGGCATGAGCCCCAGCTCATTATATTTATCGGCGGCCTGATACTGTTATATACCCTTCCCTGTCAAGTGACGATGTCGATGACTAGAAAGGTGGTCATAGCTGGCCCGAAAGGTCTCGAGTTGATGATCAGGGATAAGATGTTTGGGCTCGCTATCATGAAAATAACAATGAACAAATATGTCGGGATGGACCGTTGGAATGCTATTCAGGCCATAGTGGTTTGTGCGGAAACAAAAGCTAAATAGATTTAGCCCTGGCTAACGAAGGGACCTTATTTATCTATAATTTTGTCCATTACGACCATTGTTAACGCAACTAGATGTCGGGAGCTCTCGGAATCTAGAAGATTACTGTTCGATCCCAATGGCAGAATTCCTCGAGCAGTGGAGGAAAAACTCCGAATATTATCGGAATCGAAATTGAAATGGGGCGCCACGCCTTTATCAAACCATTTGGCTGATACTGTGGACGACTTCCGCCGAGGAACGGTCATGCATCTCGGGCTTGAGGATGAATTGTCCAACATAATGAGTCTTGGGGAGGGGGATCGTACGTGTAATCCGAAATGTGTGATTGGAATGAAGTCCTATAAAATTAATGTACCTAGGTATTTTACGGGTCCTGGTGTGTAGATGGCGTGGTAGTACGGCGTTATCGGGCCCGGACGAAGCAGATCCGGATCAACGATCCCGACCCGGACTAGCGCCCCCACTCGTCCGGGTTACTCCTTTACAAGCACGTGTACTTCATCGGGATAGCGGGGAAACTGCAAGTGTAGCCTCCTCAAAGGCTCAAATGTTATCAGCGATGCCGGATCGCGCACGATACCTAGGTAATGATGCGGGGAATGCGGGGAATGCCGTATGCATTTGGTCATCAGTCTTGGTAATAGTCAATAGCCTAGGCATAGATACTTAGGTACAGTTTAGTTGATAAAAAAACTTAGATGCAGGTATATAACGCTCTCCAAACATGTTGCGCTCCTTTGTGAGAGCAACTCGCTCAAGTTGGACACTTAACCACCTGCATCTATACCGCCACAACTCATCCCGCCTCCTATCTACAATGTCGGACTTAAAAGTTGACCTCACAGCCCCCAACGGCAAGAAATTCACCCTTCCTACGGGTCTATTCATCAATAATGAATTTGTCAAATCGAGCCAGAATCTGAAGATTACAAGCATCAACCCAACGTTAGTAGACCATCTCCTAAGACACAACCAGTTAACTAACTGCCAAAATGCTAGAAATGAACAAGAGATCTGCACAGTTGAAGCGGCGAGTCCCGAAGACATCGACCGTGCAGTGGCTGTTGCGAGAGCTGCGTTGAATCATGAGTCATGGAGAGATATCAGCGGAACTGAACGTGGCAAGATAATGTTCAAGTTCGCGGACTTGATAGAGCAGGAGATGGACATTCTAGCAACTATCGAGACATGGGATAACGGCAAACCATTAAGTTCTTCTATGGGAGACTTAGAAGGCGTCGTCGACACAATTAGGTATTACGCTGGCTATGCCGATAAGATTCACGGCGAAACCATTCCTACGACAAGTCAAAAATTTGTCTATACCTTGAAACAACCAGTCGGCGTCTGCGCTCAGATCATTCCAGTAAGTGAGCTCAATCATTGGCATCTCTCATGAATTATCAAGGTCTAGACTATGTGGGTGAGCACTGACACTAAGGCGCGTGTAGTGGAACTACCCTCTAGGTATGGCATCATGGAAGTTAGGTCCTGCACTCGCCTGTGGAAATACTATCGTCCTAAAACCTGCCGAGCAAACACCATTATCTATTCTGTATCTGGCGAAACTTATCGCCAAGGCCGGCTTCCCTCCGGGAGTTGTCAATATCACCAACGGGTACGGCCGAGATGCCGGCCAGACACTGGCTAGCCACCTCGGCGTGGATAAGATCGCTTTCACCGGATCAACTGGTACAGGAAAACAGATCATGAAAACTGCTAGCATCAACATGAAGAACATCACACTTGAGACCGGAGGGAAATCTCCATTAATAGTCTTCGAGGATGCTGATATCGAGCAAGCAGCAAAGTGGGCTCATGGCGGAATTATGAGCAACATGGGACAGATCTGCACCGCAACTTCGCGACTACTCGTCCAAGAAACCGTATACGAAAAGTTCGTGAACGTGTTCCGGGAGGTGGTCAAAACGACTAGCAAAGTCGGCGATCCCTTCGCGGAAGATACTTTCCAGGGCCCCCAAGTGACGAAATCACAGTACGATAGGATCTTGGAGTTTGTGGAATCAGGCAAGTCAGAAGGCGCCACGCTGTCGGCTGGAGGTGTTCCTTGCCCGCTTAACGGGAAGGGCTATTTCATCGAGCCTACTATCTTCACCAACGTAAAGGATAACATGAAGATTTACCGAGAAGAGGTATTTGGGCCATTCGTCGTTATCGTGCCTTTCAAGACGGAGCAGGAAGCGATCGCGATGGCGAATGACACCACCTACGGGCTCGGCTCGGCCCTCCACACGAAGGATATCGAGCTCGCCCACCGTGTGGCTGCGCGCATTGAAGCGGGCATGGTCTGGATCAACTCGTCCAACGACTCCGACTTCCGTGTCCCCTTTGGAGGTGTGAAGCAGAGCGGTATCGGCCGAGAGCTAGGAGAGGCGGGTCTAGCGGCGTACACGCAAACGAAGGCTATCTATGTGAACCTGGGCCAGAAGATTTAAATTTTAAAAGTATTCGGTTCCGATATTGTACGATGGGTGTTACTATTTGCGCCTGGTGGCATGACGATCTTATCTCCTTGCTATTGATGTCACATACCTGCACATATATACGTTAGCAATAGAAGCATGATGGAAGGAATATGAAATCCCTCGAATATTAATTGTTATGTACCTGCCTATTCCTTACTATGTAGAAGCTGAAGGGATCATCATCCATCGCCAGATTCACATGTCTGACAGGCCTATGCTGTTTTGATTCGGCTCCTTCCCGAATATAGGCGGGCAGGGTATGATTGTAGGTCGTTAATTGGTTTTTGACAGAACACTACTGTCTCCTTTTGAAAACCCGGCAGATAACTGCAAGTCAGCAATGATAATTGCCTCAGCGCATGGCTGATATTGGAATTTTGGATTGTTACTACGCGGGTACATTCCTAGTTGGTGGCCAATTTTAACCTTTTTCCTTCTTGTCGCATCAATCTTACGACGCGCATTTCTACCACGCACTTGACTGCTTTGATGTTTCTGCCGGACTTGTTTGAGTTTATTAGTTTCTCTTCCCGTTAGTTGGATTTTTAAGTTCGCGGCACTTAAAACTACGACATTAATTCCCGAAGAGCGGCATTAGGTAACTTTAATACTTTAAACCCTATAAATATGGAATATACGAACTATTCGGTATCGTCGTACCTAGAGGGTAATCATCAAAGCGTTACACTAAGATAGATGAAATATGTGCATGACTAGAAATTTAAAATGTTACCTCGTACAAACCCACCTTAGGCTTTCCATTTCTGCAGTGGTTCCAAGTTGGTTGGCATGCGGCGAGACATCGTGTCATCGTGCTTGTCAACAAACGACCAATCGGCTTAGTCCAAATATGGTAAATCATGGGGTGAAGATCACTTCCCTATTCTCTTAAGTCGATCCCACGCTAGCAAAAGGGCTTCCCGTACACTATGCCCTGCTATGCTTGCCGTGCTTGTCCGTGCTTGCTATGCTCAGCACAAGCCCGGCAAGCCTGCAAGCCCAGAAATAGCAGAAATAACATGCTGGATGAACCATGAGCCATGAGATCCGCAAAAGGATCAACTGCCAGGGCCGCCTTAGGATTTTATTTTAATGAGCAACCCGAAAGCAGCATTGCCCCTGTCCTCATTCATACATCATCATTCATGGGGGCTAGAATTAGCCGAATGAGATTGATTGAGCATTCAGGCATTCATTCTCGATCCTTTAGATGAGAGAGGACCTGCATTAATTGACCGGCCAATCAAGTCCATCAATCCCATCAAGGCCCAGATCTCTTGTCTCTCTTTCGGGCTCGCAAGAAAAATCAAAAGCAAAACAAGGAAATAATAAGGCATGCCCCTCCGCTGCCCTACAGCTTAGATGCAACTACATTCGTTCAAATGATCTAGGTACTCGTCCAAGCGGCTGTCAGTGCTTATCGCTTTTATCACGAATCTGTCAACCCAGACGACGGCGTGGTTTAGGTACAAATAAAGTAACGTTGCGACGCGCTAGTAGGCGAGATAGAGAGGGAAGGAGATCAAGGAGACCCGGATCTTGGGGCAGCTTTGGTCTATTCTTGAGCCTCCCACCCGTCCAACCCGTCCAACCCTCCGGTACCTAGCTGCCTATTACGGGAGCAGCTGCGCCTCCATCTAGATAGGACGTCTTCCCAACTCCTAGCTCGCGTTGCCACGAGGTCACAATCCAAGCACTGCGGTTGGAGTTGTCGGAGACGAACAACCCACCTTGGCGCCGAATCAACCGGCTTATTGTTGCACTTCTAAGACGCGTGCACGCCGAGGGCACTAGAGAAGATCCTAATAAGAATTCGGCATCCCGCTCCCTAGACATTCATTAATAGAGGCGTCCTTCTCTTCGCCTTGCTTCTTGTTCCTCGTTCCTTGCTCCCTCCACCTTCGCGTTTCCCCACTCGACGCCACCATGCTGTCGAACGTCATTCTTTCGTTCTTCTTGCTTACCGCCACGTCGGTGCAGGCAATTTGGCCAATTCCCAAAACCGTCAGCACGGGCAACTCTACTCTGTGGATAGGCGAACATCTGTCGGTTACTTACAACGGAGACAATGTATGCTTGTTTTATTTTCTAAACATCCCCGTTCGACTATGCCTTGAATACTAACGTAGACGCGCCAGATCCCTTGGGCCCGGGATTATGTAGCTTCCAAGTTCACTAGTGAAGAGATTGTGAAGGGAGGTGTATCACGCGCGCTGAAGAACATTTTGGACAAGAACTTTGTTCCATGGAAGTTATATCCGCGACTGCAACTTGAGAAGACGGAGCCGCAACTCTGGAAGCCAAAGACTTACATCTCCTGCCTCGACATTATTCAGAATGGGACGGACACGTCGAAGACGTTCAAACCTCTTGCTGGTGATGTCGACGAGTCATACAGCCTGACCCTAGGAATTAACGGAAAGGCCAAGATCTCGGCCGTATCTTCCACCGGCGTTCTTCGGGGCTTGGAGACCTTCACACAGCTGTTCTTCGAGCACTCCCAAGGGCCGATTTATACGAACTTGGCACCTGTGCAAATCACCGATGCTCCCGAGTACGAACACCGAGGTCTCCTTCTCGATGTCTCGAGAAACTATCTCCCTCTCGAGGCCATCTATCGAACTATCGACACCCTTGCCTGGAACAAGATGAACCGGCTCCACATTCACGCCACGGACTCTCAATCTTGGCCTCTGGAGATCCCTTCTCTCCCAGAACTCCACCAAAAGGGCGCGTATGCTCGCGGAAAGACATACTCGCCCACGGCCGTAACTGCCATCCAGACGTACGCGATCCAGCGTGGTATCGAGGTTATTTTCGAGATCGATACTCCCGGACATTTTGGCGTCGTGGCTCTGTCGCATCCGGAACTAGTGACTGGCTGGGGTGCATCTCCGTGGTCGTCGTATTGCGCTGAGCCTCCTTGTGGTCAGATCAGACTTAATGAATCCAAGGTGGACCCTTTCCTTGACGAGCTGATGGATGATATCTTGCCCAGAGTTGCGCCTTACTCGGCCTACTTCCATACGGGTGGTGACGAGGTGAACTTCAATGAATACAACCTCGACCCTACTGTTGGCACAAACGACTCGGCAGTGGTCGTGCCGCTCCTACAGAGCTTCATTGACAAGCAGCACGCAAGAGTTCGCAAGGCCGGCCTAGTACCGATGGTTTGGGAAGAGATTCCCGCCAGCTACAACGTCACCGTCGGGGACGATGTTGTAATCCAATCATGGCTTGGAGATGAAGCTATTGACAAGCTCACCGCCCAAGGCCATAAGGTCATTTCCAGCAACTACAATTACTGGGTGAGCTACTCTAAGCTTTAAACTTCTCATTTTAACAAAATATTCAACTAACATGGTTTCTGCAGTATCTCGACTGTGGTCGTGGACAGTGGCTTAACTTTGCCGAGGGCGCAACGTTCGAGGAGAACTACCCATTCCTTGATTGGTGTTCGCCGTACAAGAACTGGCGACTGATCTACTCGTATGACCCTCGCGAGGGTCTGTCGGATGAGCAGGCGGAGCTTGTGATAGGCGGCGAGGTCGGTGCGTGGGCCGAGACGATCGACGAGATTAACTTAGACACCATCTTATGGCCGCGTGGCAGTGCGGCAGGCGAGGTGCTATGGTCTGGAAGGTTCGACGCTGAGGGGCAGAACCGCACGCAGCTAGACGCGGCGCCACGCTTAGTCGAGTTCCGAGAACGCTTGGTGGCTCGAGGTATCAATGCGGAAGCCGTGCAGATGACGTACTGCACGCAAGGACAAGACCCGCACACGTGCGAGTTCTCATAAGGGAATTTCACTCTCCTGAGAGGAAAGTTAATGACGCTCATCGTCCTTCCCAGAAGACATATAGATTGCTGGGGTCATTTAAGGACACATGCAGGCTCTTGCCACCGCCTCATATTTGGCGATTTTCTTGTACATATATAGACATTTAGGGATATCAGAAAAGAAGGTAAAATATACGGAGGGCGAATGGATCTGGAAATTATCCAGGGCTAATAATACAGCGGCATTGCACCTCGGCTTGATGTTTTTGCTGGGTTGTTTCAACTTTGGAAGTGAAAACTTGAAACGGGCGAGGTTTTGGCGGTGAGATGCACTTGTTCGCCTGTATCTTACGTTCAGCTTGCCACGAGGAATGCGTTGATTTAAGGTTGTTGGACGAGTACGTAACGCGTGTCGGAAGCGGTCGGGTGGTGCCCTTGACGCCGAGAGATGGTATAGCTGAAACTATGCGGCTATCATCCATAGTACTGACTTCCTACGTAAGAAATTTATGCTCACGTCGTACATAGGTAAAGAGGTTGTGTTAATATATACTCCTTACCTGCCCAGTCGTACTACGGTGAGATGATCGGGGATCGGGTACCTTAGCAGTCATTTATATAATATAAGAGACCTTGGATTCATGAGTTTGCAGAGATGACTAAGCCATGCAATGACCTTAAAAGCCGAACATGCATTAGCCCTGCCGTGGCACATTCAAATTCTTCCCTGCATACATGCGATGCGTGGAGAATCGCTAGTTGACCTTTTATTAGTCTAAAGTCCAAAACCGAGAGGCTCAAATCTAGAGACCATCATATCTTATTTGCCAGACAACCAGATGAATACCAAGGTCGAAGTATAGGAACTCACATCCTATTCAGGTAAGCAATGCGGCGCCACTCGCGTCATAAGGCTCTCAGCCGATGCTGTGGGTAGCATGCTATACACACCGTCATCTCAAGCACCCCGGTAATACCCCATTGCCCCTTACTGATGAACTGATGAATCGCATTCGTGACTAGGCACGCCCACGTACTTGCAAAAACCATAAAAGCTCATTGGAACCCGCTGTATAATGACCTGTTCGTGGCTGGTCAATATTACGCTCGTTTGCGAGTTTCACTGCGCTGGGCGATGCCAGTGACCCATATGTCCCTGTCAAGCTAGAGTAGCATCGCCTCGACGTACGGCACAGCTGCGGCAAAGGTCGACGAATAGGCCGATCTTATCCCACATCCGACCGTCTCGGCGCCCGGAGAAGTTGCCGACAGTGACCTTCTTTGTTGTCTACGGATTCTCTATCTTCGTCATATTCCCCTACACCAATGGCATGTCCAAGAAAAGACACAGCCAATGATAAAATAGCCGAATGTGATATAGTATCTTTATATACCTTTATAACTCGGGATTCTTTTACCAGAGCAGGACGACGTCTAATCTGGACCTCTTAGTGAATATTAACTTCGTATCACCATGGGATTAATCGAGACAGCCTTGGACTATGTGTCCATCCGATTCGTACTCCTTTTCCTCGGTGCCGTTTTGGCGCTGCGGATGGTCTATAACAGTATCGATGAAAACAATCGACTGCGACGACTAGGTGCGCCCGGCGTCACTAAAGTGAAATCCGCCTTACCGTTCGGTGCGTATCTCCTTCCCCTCACCTTCCTTTCCTTTCCCCTCCCCCCTAATCCCTAGCCGTCTAACAAGCAAGACAGGCCTAGACGTAGTCATCGGGCAAGTCAAGGCGACCATGAACCACAAGAACTACGAGTTCTTCCTCTCGCTGCTCGGCGACGCGCCCTTCTACACCAAGGAGTCGCGGCTGCTGCGCCGGCGCATCGTCATGACCGCCGAGCCGGAGAACATCAAGGCCGTGCTCGCGACGCAGTTCGCCGACTTCGGGAAGGGCGCGCAGTTCCACGAGGAGTGGAGCGAGTTCCTGGGCGACAGCATCTTCACCACGGACGGGCCCCTGTGGCACACCAGCAGACAGCTGCTGCGCCCGCAGTTCTCGCGCGAGCGCATCAGTGATCTGCATTGCTTCGAGAGCCATCTGGAGACTTTCTTCAAGGCGGTTGCGAACGGTGGCGTTCTGAACGGCAAGGACCAGGTCGTCGACTTCGAGGCGGGGAACGGCAGGCCCTTCGATATTAGCGAGTTGTTGTTTCGCTATACGCTGGACGTGGCGACGGATTTCCTGCTGGGCATGGATACGCAGTCTCTCACGTAAGACCCCTATTCTACTTACTTACCTGCCTTACCTACCTCTTTTGTCATAGTATTGCAGTAAGGTAGAAATAAGGGCTCACTAACACACCCCAGCACCCCCCGCCAGCCCTTCGCCGACGCATTCAACGAAGTCCAGCGCATGCAAAACATCATCGCGCGCGCGGGTCCCCTCCGCGCCTTCGTATCCATGAAATCCTTCCGCGCGGGCCTGCAAGTCGTCAACGAATTCTGCAACATCTACATCGACCAAGCGCTGCGCCTATCGCCGGAAGACCTCGCGTCGAAGACCAAGTCCGACCAGGGCTACACCTTCCTGCACGAGCTCGCCTCCTTCACGCGCGACCGCAAGGTCCTGCGCGACCAGCTCGTCGCCGTGCTTCTCGCCGGCCGCGACACCACCGCCGCGACCCTAAGCTTCGTCTTCTTCGAGCTCGGGCGCCACCCTGACATCGTACAGAAGCTGCGGCGCGAGATCGGGGGGCAGGTCGGTTGGAACAGGACCCCGACGTACGCCGATCTGAAGAATATGCGCTACCTCCAGGCCGTCGTCAGCGAGACCCTGCGCTTGTACCCGGCCGTCCCGTTTAACGTGCGCACGGCGCTGAGGGATACCACGTTGCCGAGGGGCGGGGGGCCGGATGGCACGGCGCCGCTGCCCGTGCTGAAGGATACCGCGATCGCGTACTCGACGCTCGCGATGCAGCGGCGGTCGGATTTGTACCCGTCCCCGTCCCCCGACACGCCAGAGGGAGAAAAACTCGCGGACCCAACAACGTTTAGTCCCGAGCGCTGGGCGACTTGGCAGCCTAAGCCCTGGCAGTATATCCCGTTTAACGGGGGCCCGCGCATCTGCATCGGGCAGCAGTTCGCGCTGACGGAGATGGCGTACGTGCTGACGCGCATTTTTCAGAGGTACGAGAGGGTCGAGAGTTTCATGGTCGGCGAGCCGAAGCTCAAGGCGGAGATCGTGATTCAGCCTGGCGACGGGGTTACGGTGGCGCTTTGGGAGGCTGGGAAGGATGGGAAGGGGAGTCTGTGAGGTTAGGGGGTTTTGTGTATATAATTACTTTCCTAGGGACGGTGAGGTACGGTCTCCTAATATGAAATACTTACTACCTAGTTACGATATGGAAATAGTTGTGTATGGGTTTGTTTGTGAATACCTGCATAGGTATCGGCAACCTATATTTACGAATACATTTTCTGTGTATGAAAGAGCTTTCCGTGCTGTTGAGTGCTGATAATCCCATGGTCCCCAAAGGCGAGCCGTCAACTCCATCTACACGTTTACGACGCCGGGCTAACGTAATCCGGGCCAAGATCCGTGGATATTAGTTGGTTTTCTCAAAGTACTGGCCTAATAATTGGTCGGCTATAGCGCCGTAGTTAGCTGCTCCTCGAACCTATTATCCTATTCGCCAGTAGGTTGCGTTAGTTGAAAGCCCCAATGGCTTCACTAGTGCCTTGAGATAGTCGTCAGAATTAAATTTTTCATAGACCACTTGAAATTATTTTTGCATATTTTGCTCGACTTTAATCTCGTTATAAATCGATTCACCAAACTGAGAACGTTTCTACTTTGAGCATGGTCCATTGTATCTTGACTTCTTTCGTGTCCTAAAAGGGGTGTAGGAATTAAGGGGTAACTACCTAGTCTATTAGGCCATGAGTTTCCATCCACTTTTCTACCCTATCTTCTCGCTTGTCTTGCCTATAGTAGTATGAACTCTCCTTTCTATTCAAACAATAGATATTCAGAGCCTCTTAATAGGTGAGAAATGAAGTATGAGTTCTACTTCGTCGAGACTAGAATATTCATAGAGTACCTACATGAAGAAGGCAGACTATTAGAATGAACAGGACTTCAATCTAATAATACGTAAATAGGCTCCAAGCTTCTCATCTATCGAGCTCCTTCGCGTTACGAACTACTAGTATTATGATGAAGGTGTGTAAATGTACCTGGTTATTTTTATTTTGAAGGGAATAGTCAAATATGAGATCATTATATAGAAGCGAAAATAAATTAAACTGATCTTTTTTTCTATTGTTACCGTAGTAAGTGAAGAATTAAGTATCCCAGTAACGTCAGTATACCATCCATCGCCCAGTTCCTCCGCAACTTTAACCTAGAGAGTGTTGAACGCAAACTCGTAATCAACTTACCTAAGAACCACAAGCCGCCCCCCTATAATCCAACGGACACCATTTTATTTGTTCCACTCAGTAATCCAATCATCCATTTTATTCAGTGCGTACCTAATTTGGGATTTCTATATATCGAGTATCATAGTAGCTATTATCGGCGATCCGGCCGCTAACGAGGGTGGTAGGCAGTGCCACGCTGTGTCAAACTTGGGGGAAGACGAAGGGAAAGAAACAAAGCCAACCGTCATGAGATCATAATACCGGGTTGAACCGGCGGAGCTGGTGTACATTGTCTGGTCCTGTGCAGGCAATTTTGGAGATAAGTTGAAATCGCTTTAACACGCGTTTGGGTAAACTTACGATGAAGGCACTATTGATCACAGCCCAAAATATAGCTCTTTCTCGTCGATCGAAGTAAAAATCGTCTCGCGCTCACGCTTCTCTCTCCCCGAGATCCAGCGGGCTCCGGCGTGCCCGAAGAAGCTACCGACCATAGCTGCGCAGGACGCCCACGGCACGATTCCCAGCGTGATCCTATTGGCGCTCGCCCCTATCCCCCATCCGATACAGACAGCCCAGGTAATAAATATTAAGAAGATGACGGCTTGATACTGATCTTGGTTTCGGCGCCGGTGGACATATGAAGAAAGACAGCATCCCAACACCAGGCAGGAGCCGAGCGCCAGTCCCGGAGATACGTGTTCAGGGAAAATGAATCGTATTATTTGAAATACAGATTGGACGGGAGACTGGGATATTGGTATATCCTGTCAGCACGGAAGTTGGCCAGAGAGTAGGGAAGAGAAGTAGACACGGACATCGGCATCTATAGAGAGATCCTCTAGAGACGATTCTTCCTGGACGATGTAACAGGTGGTGACACAACTACAAGCAATGGCTGGAACTAGCTCGACTAATTGTGATAGTGGTGATTCTTTGAAAGTCGATAGGTTTGGTTTGAGACAGACCCGGTCTCCGGAGAGTTCGAAAGAGTGCCATGACGCCGAGTACATCTCAGTAATTCAAGAAGGAATATAATAGCGGGTGAAAAAGCAAACGCTTTCACACATATAAAATATCTTATTCGAGAATCGGGATAAGGTGATGAGAAACCGCTGGCAATGGCCTGCCTATCCTGATCCTTTTAGCTTAAATTCGAGATAGAGCAATCTGCCCCTATGTTCGACTCCAGACCAGCAAGTACATAGGACATTCCTGGATTGTGCAGTGGAATCCAGGAAGGCAGGCTGGGTCTACCGACAGCCTGACATATCTCGTAACACACCATTATATATTGTTGAAGACGTAGTGTTACTATGCATGGTATCAGTCAGGCTGCGAGAGGCGCAGCGAGTTGCATGCCTACTCGTGAACTTAAGCCCCGACGCTAGGCTAATTGCGAGGCAGTATGATGCCTTCATCCAATAGGGTCCTTACGACATCCTATGGAACTTTTCGGTGAATCTCTTTTCGGTGAGTGCTTGTTGGAGATCAGTAGTTAGGCGAACTATGCGAACTACGTCCAGGGGTAAAAAATACCACATATGCACCGCCCTAGGTTGTTCAAGAGCATTCTTGTAGCACGACAGTAGGAAGACTGCCCTAAGCATTGGGCTTTCATGCAGCAACACTTATTAAATCAGTTGAAGCAGGCTCGCTCGATCGCTTCTTTATAGAAGTTGCTCGTACTGGGTAACGGTTGGTAAGAGAATAGCAACATTTATTATAAAGTCTTTGAGATAGAACTTGCTGATATGTTAGATTTAGTCCCGTTCGTTTCGAGCTGGCCTGGGTTTGTTTCCTCGTCCATTCTTTGTCAGCAACATCGACGGAGTACAATTATCGAATTTCGGTCGTGCCTTGTGTTTTCAATATGGCTACCGTCCGCAGCCTTGTGGCGACGCCTGGCCATATCGAAAAGAACGAGACTAAATATATGCATATCTGCAGAGTGCTGTCTCAAGGCTTCATGATGGGCGCCGCTATGTTCCTGCCGGCAATCAACCAATATGGGACCAGCTTCTACAGATATCTGTAGGGTGTCTCGCTCCTCGTTGCCAAATTTGAGTTCTGCTGACAGAGTCAGAGTTATGTGCATTTTTATAGTTGCGACATGCATCCATGTTGGTCTCAACTGGGAAGAATTCAAAAGGCAGGTGATGCACCACTTCATACCTTCAAACGCAGGGCTTATGAGTCACCAGATACTTCCGTCTTGCCCTGGTTGCAATTATCTTGCCTTCACTCGTTACGCTGCCTTACTCCAGGACTTCGATATATTTGTTGCTTGATCGTCTTCCGATCTTGATAATATTGACGGGTCTCTGCATCAAAGAGTTCTCTAGGTTCGTACATCATCCAACAGCCAAGACATCAGACAACTCATGCGGAATAGGTTACTTAGATGCCTGATGCCAGATTCTAGGTTTGTACCACCAGACGTGGTCCCCAAACCTAACGATGACTCAATCATCCCTATACCCGATCGTGACAACAACTTGTTCGCCCACATGAGGGGCGGAGAAAGAGAGCATTATAGTGCACCGAGTCAGGTATCGTCGGACATCTCGTTATCAAACGTTGGACCCGGAAAATTACCATCATCGTGTGATACGATGACGCGCAAGTTCTGGACTGACGACTTGGACCCCATTCACGAACGCGGAGGGGATGTTGGACACAAGAACGAAGGTTAATATAGTTAAGATGGCCCTTGTCTTGCCGATAATTCAAAGCTGTCTTCTAGAGCCTCTCGACAACTTCTCACTACGTGGGATGGCTGGCGTGGTCCTAGCAGTCTTCGTGCCAGCGCTGATCTCCCTCGATAGGGCATACGTCTCTATACTGGGTCGATCCCCGAGCGTCAACGGGAAGACAAGAATGTATCGGCTGACATGGGCCATACTATGGGATGATCTGCTGTGAGTTTATTTCTGCATGCCCATATTCCTTTGGATGCTGCGCTAAGTATTGTGTATGTAGGGGGTGCTCTAAAGCAGAACACCGTCTCTACCGGGGCTAATTAAAGAGTCTGCTACGATGCGCCGAATAAGTTGATATTAGCTTGTAGTATTCTTATTTGCTTTCGCATTAACAAGTTAATCCTGGCAGACACTTTTGTTACCTTCGGTAGAGATGGGGTTGAAGGACTGGGATATCTGCGGAGCTGTTGTATCAGAAGGAAAGGTCTAAGACGCGAAGGTATATAGTATTCAGGCTTGATTCGTTCCAAGTCTAATATCTTTCCTGGGCTGCTGGGTATTCCGTTGTTGATGGCATGATACTACTATAGAAGCAAGGGAGAAAGTAGGAGGAAGAACTAAACGATGAGTAGGATCATCTTGGGTAACCAGGAAGCTTGTACTTAGTCAGGATTCATTCAACGTCGATCTCCTCGAACAGCATTCTCTAGTAAATGAAAGGGCGGAAGAAGAACAAGGAGATGACGTTAGTTTAATATTAATAAAATCTCTTGGATCTCGATAAACTCTCTAGGTACGTAATGTGCCTTCCCGGCCGAGTCCAAAACATCGGGCCAAAACCTTAGACATCGGTTTTGAAATTCCTGGGCGGTCGGCTCACGGCTTCCAAGCTTCAGTCTCCAGCCACCTTAAAAATCCCTTCCCAGCCACATGAATTTGTTCGGGGCTACTGTTTGGACCCACTATAAATCAGACGCTAAGCTATATAGAGTAAGAGTTAGCCGTGCCAGCCACTTATGTTAGCGTTTATTCGCGTCCACTAACAGGTTCATTTAAGTCGAATTGACTTTGGAGTGGGGCGTCACCAATTACATCTCGACGTTGCAACGGTAAAACCGCCAACTTATCATATGCCGTGGAAACATCCATCTCACCTACGCACACCTTGCTTTGGCCAGCACACACTTACATGTTCGTATTCTAGTGTAGTTGCAGGCCCTGTCATTCCACCATGTTCTATTACCTGGCGGTAACTCGGCAGCTTTTTTTTTTCTTTCTTTCAGTAGCCCGAGATGACGACGATACGTCGACGTAGGGTGGCACATGGGCCATATGTGCGCCATGATATATTGGGTGGTTGGACTTCACTTCACCACGACCCTTTCCCAAGCTTCTTATTACCCCTACCAGCTGCCTGCATGACTTTTGTAACCTGAATATACATTTCTTGCCTTTTTTGTAACTATTCTTGTGCTTCATAGCATTGTACATACATATACAAAATACTAGCAGATCAGTCCGGATCTGTGTGATTCTACCCGAGACCTTGCTTCTGCATCCGTGTAACGATCTACCCCGAGTACCGACTCAGGCTTTAGGAATTCGCGCCTCTGCATCTTCCCATCTATACCGTTTTGACATCCCTACAGATGCATATCCGGACAGTGATGGCTTCGCCATTGAGATATGTCGCAGCCGCGGCTGCTCTGCTCTCAGGTAGAGCTATAGCTCAGACGTACTCGTCTTGCAATCCTCTACAGAGCTCCTGTAAGTTGATTCTTCCCCATTCCTCCTAGGTTCCTCTTCAATGGCTTACCCCTCACAGCTTGTCCCGCGGACACCGCCCTTGGCATGGCCATCGACGTCGACTTTACGCAAGGGGAGGTGAACTCGTTCACATCCTCAGGCGGCACTCCCACATACGGCTCGGACGGCGTAACCTTCACAGTTAGCAAGAGCGGTGACGCACCGCAACTTACCTCCGTCTTCTACATCATGTTCGGCCGAGTCGAAGTCAGCCTGAAAGCCGCCCCGGGCGCCGGTATCGTGTCGTCTTTCGTGCTGCAATCCGACGACCTAGACGAGATCGACTGCGAATGGCTAGGCGCCGACGCGACCGAGATGCAATCCAACTATTTCGGAAAGGGCCAGACTACCTCCTACAACCGCGGGCAGTTCCACGAAATGGGTAACAACCAGGACGGCTTCGTTACATATATAATAGATTGGACGAGCGACAGAATTATTTGGACTATTGACGGAACGGTGGTGCGGACGCTTACATCCTCGGATGCCGAGACGAACCAATACCCTCAGACACCGATGAAGATCAAGTTTGGCGCGTGGTCCGGCGGCGATCCCAGCAATGCCGAAGGCACGATCGAATGGGCACGCGGTCCGACCGATTATTCTCAGGGGCCGTTTAGCATGAGCGTAAAGACTCTCAAGGTGACCGATTACAGCACAGGCTCATCCTACAGCTATGGTGACACATCCGGTGACTGGACGTCTATCAAGTCTGACGGAGGTTCGATCAACGGCAACTTGGGTAATGCCGGAACGCTGACCACCACCGCGGTTGTTAGCGGCTCAACCTCGACCGGATCAGCTAGTGTTCCCGCTGGGGGTATTGGCGGTACGAGCACCGACAGCGCCGACTCCAACCTTCCTTCCGGTTGGAGAATGACGTCGGAGGGAAAGATAGTGCCAAATAGTTCGACTTCTTTACGTATGTTGCAACCATTCCCCGTTCTAGACCTTCTTAGACCTTTTCAAACACGAAACTAACATGCAACTATTTAGGTCCGGCTTATCCCTTCCTCTTCATTTTCAGCCTCTGTGCCACGCTCGCTGCTCGGAGGTTCTGGCCTTGAAGCATTATCTTCATAACCCTACGAATATGAGCAGCAAGATGAATCTTTGATCTTGCTGACTTCATAGATATCTCACGACACTGGACTCGATCGATCCCGAGGAGCCACACCGGAATTGCTTGGCCACAACTTTGTTGATCTGAGACCGCACAAACAATCGAGAACGTTATTGGATGCGTTGAGATATTCAATCGACCGGTTGGCCCTCGTGTTGCGATGGCTATTCAACATCCTAACACAGCTTGGGGAGAGTACAGCAAGTAGTACTTTAAAAACGGATGTTCTACGGGTTACCGGCAACCTGTTTGAATAGGTTCCTATAAGATTAGTGCAACGCCGTCACGCACTAGCCCCAAAGCCAAGAGTCATCTCACCAACAGCGACAGCACCAAATAGGATCGTATCCTATGCAAATTTGGACAAGATTTTGGATGTCAACATATAGGGCTCATATCCTAAGATTTCTGTTGGGTGTATAAAGAAGGAACTAATAAATGTGTAATAGAAATTACGCTCAGGCATGATAAGGAGTTTTTGGTTGAGCTTGGGCAAACAATGGCGCATAGCATGGAAGCAAATGTTGAGGACGAATCTGAATGAGGTACGAGGAACCACTATAGATAGAACATGGCAAGGCATCATAGATAGGGCGTAAATTTTGACATAGATTTAGTGGTAACGCCTATTACGAAGACACATGGCACTCATTACCTTATTATACACAAACGTAACTCTTATCCAATAATTCAACGTGCCCACTTTCGAGCAGACGTGGACGTTGTCATTGACCAAAGGCGGATATGGCGAATATGGCGAATATATATGGGCAGTTGGTAAGATTTGGCGAGAGTTACGAAATAGAAATACAGCGTACCACACACGACCTAAACCGTAATTGATAGTGCGCAATTGGGTGATGGGATTGGTCGGCTGAGGCCGGCTATAATCGGCCGGGGATCCACGATCGTAACCCCCCGTTATCGCACCGAGGACCCGTGATACGGAGAACAAAGGGTAGCTGCAGTCACAACTACGTAGCATTTACTCCTAACAAAGATTTATATAAGAATTAAGATTTAGACGTATCATATTCAAAATGATTAATATACCGAGGCTTACATTTTACAGACAGATACATGTACAAAACACAATAGGGATTAAAAGGGGTATTTCGTGTAACAGAATGGCAACTAGCACACTCTCATCCGTCTCTCACGTCCATCAGACTCAGACTCAACCTCATATACTCACCAATGGTTCAACCCGTTCATTCTCCGCCAGCTCTCCGAGTCAACAACCCTCAAACGTCGGAAATGTAGGGTTCGCCGAGCAGGATACTATCATAGGCAAGCAGGCTCACGAGCCGTTGACCGTCGATGGCATCAAAGCGCGGAGGGCGAAGGCCGGCAAGCTGATCGCTCCCACCGCCTCGTACTCGGATAGTGATATGTTCAAGTCTCCCGTGAGACCCACTCCCTCCTTTCTCATATCCGACTTAAGTAGTATGAGTTTTGATCTCACTGACATGTCATATATGACACGATATAGCAAGCCTTCGACAAGCCCAAAGCAAAACGATGGGACCGTAAGTTACCTTACCCATGCCCCTCACCCACTTACCTCCCTACCCCTTTACCCAACATCAACATAGGTACACCCATCCTAACCTCCAGCAGACCTCCTAACCGAAGAATCCCGGGCCCGCAAGCCATGCGCACTAAAACAAGCAGCCAAGCACCTCAAGAAACCCGGCCTAATCTCCCTAGGCGGGGGCCTACCCTCCGCCTCCAACTTCCCCATCGACCACCTAAGCATGCACGTGCCCGCGCCGCCCTCCTTCGAGGGCGGCGACGCGGCAACAGCGGAAGCGGGCAAGTACGACGTAGCCAAGGACGAGAACGGGGGCGTGTACGACCTCGCGATCGCGCTGAACTACGGGCAGAGCATCGGCTCGGCGCAGCTGCTGCGCTGGGTCACCGAGCACGCCGAGCTCGCGCACGCGCCGCCCTACGCCGACTGGCGCTGCGCGCTGACCATCGGCAGCACGGGCGCGCTCGAGCAGGCCTTCCGCATGTTCTGCGATAAAGGGCGCGGCGACGCCGTCCTGACCGAGGAGTACAGCTTCTCGACCGCGCTGGAGACGGCGGCGCCGCTCGGGATCAAGGTTTTTGGCGTCAAGATGGATGGCCAGGGGTTGTTGCCCGAAAGTATGGATGAGATTTTGGAGGGGTGGGATGAGGAGGCGAGGGGCGCGAGGAAGCCGGCTGTTTTGTATACGGTGCCGTCGGGGCAGAACCCGACGGGCGCGACGCAGAGCGCGGAAAGGAGGAGAGAGGTTTATGATGTGTGTCGTAAGCACGACGTGTACATCATCGAGGACGAGCCGTACTACTTCCTGCAGATGCAGCCGTACACCTCGCATCCGCCCTCCAACCCGCCACCGCACTCCGACGAACGCGCGGAAGTAAAACCAATCCCGCACCCGGAGACCGTAGAGCAGTTCCTCAAGCAGTTGATTCCCAGCCTGCTGAGCATGGACGTGGACGGGCGCGTGATGCGGATGGACTCGTTCAGCAAAGTTGTCGTTCCCGGGTCGCGGACGGGCTGGATCACGGCGAGCGAGCAGATCGTCGAGCGCTACATCCGGCACGCCGAGTGCTGCAGCCAGGGCCCGAGCGGCATCTCGCAGATCCTCATGTACAAGCTCGTCGACGAGACCTGGGGCCACGAGGGCTACCTCCGGTGGCTCATGCACCTGCGGCTCGAGTACACGCGCCGCCGGAACACCATCCTCGCCGCCTGCGAGGAGTACCTGCCGCGCGAGGTCGTCAGCTGGGTGCCGCCGGCCGCGGGTATGTTCGTAAGTATCTCCCTCCTACTTCTAATTGTACTTCTACGTACCGGATTTTAACACTAACGCTCCACCACAGCTATGGCTCCGCGTAGACCACACCCAGCACCCGCAAGCCTCCACGAAATCCATCCTCGAGATCGAGGAGGACATCTTCAACTCGTGCATCGACAAGGGCGTCCTCGCCATCCGCGGCTCCTGGTTCCGCGCCGAGCAGGACGTGCCGCCCAGCGGCCTCTTCTTCCGCACCACCTTCGCCGCCGCCTCCGAGGACGACATGGCCCGCGCCATCGAGCGCTTCGGCGCCGCCGTGCGCGAGAGCTTCCGACTCGCTTCCGATTAAACCTGTGTTAGAAAAGAAACGAAAAAAAAACCCCCCGGGGGAGAGATCGGTAACGGGAATGCGGAAACGTCTGTCGGGAAAATCGGGATTCGGGAACTGAACGCTGGAAGTGGTGACTGTATTGTTTAGGCATCGAACAACAGCACATAGCTAGATGAAGCTCATTGGGAGTTGGTGTTAGCATGTTATCGTAGCATTTACCCCTTACCTAACTAAATAGAGGTTCCGCATGAGACGGATAGCCTCTTAAGGGCTTGTTGGTATGAAGTTGGAAGCCAAATCCACCTTGTACGTTCTTGTTTATGCGCGACGTTGTGTGACATGATCGGTCTTCTACAGCCAGCCACATTACCTCAATGCCGCCTACTTGTCCGCCCTCAATACCTAGTATAGGTAACCTACTACTTACAACATGTCAAGACCAATCTATCATGCATATCACTCAAGCAAAAGCGCCATAGGACTAGGAATTAGTAATGCATTGCTTTGTATTTCTTCTGCCTAAGATGATTACATCTCGCGCAAAGTTTCGATCCGAACTGTCGCCAATCCGGCTGCTCACTACCCCTTAGAATGCACCGCACCGCGCCATGCTGAATACCTGGTCCGATCCGATCATGCACGTTGATCGTGGCAGGGTCATGCCTTTTTCTCGCCCCCTTAGTGAATCTTAAACCCCATCCCACCCCCAAATCACCTTGCCAACCGTTTCTCTTGTCTAGTCTTAAATAATCAAACGTAAACGATCAACAAGGTGGGTATGTGTTAATACAAGGAATATGGATGATCCAAGACCCTCCTTAGAATTCCCAATGGTCGTCGTCCTCCACCGACTTGATAGCCCAATTGAACTTCTCACGCAAAGTCTTAGAGAAGAACTTCTCAATAGGAACATCAAACTTCTTTGCGAAGACTACGGTGAGACGAGGATCAATATAATTCTAGATTGAGAATGTTAGTTTCAAATTAGAGAAGATAACCACGTTTGGAATGACTTACGATCTTGGAGGTGCCTAGAGCGACCTCCTTGTTGCCATCACGGTCGGCGGCCTGGAGTTCAAGGGTTCGTATGCGTTCTTCGATCTTCTGGATGTTTCCTTCAATTTTCTCGACCGTAGGGCCTCGTCCTTCGGCCTCAACCTTCTTAGTCTTATTCTCCTTCTTGAACTTCTTTGCCAGGTCATCTGCAACCTGAAGGCGCTCCTTGAGCTCCTTATCAGGCATGATTTTCTCTCCATCTTCCTGACGCTTCTGGTTGTCCTTCTCAAACTTCTTCTGTATCTTGGTTCGTTGCTCTTCGACGAGGAAGTTTTGGTGCTCTAGAATCCAAGCTTCGTCGAGCTCTGGGTCCTGCTCGAAGAAGTCGGCTCCCTTCTTCTTTTTCTGCTTCGGATCGACATCCAAGAGCATCATCTTGTTCCGCCACTTCTGGTACTTAAGACCCTTGATACGATCACCAAGCTTCTCCATTTGAGCTTCGTGGCTTGCTCCAACGGTACGCTTGTGGTTACAGAGAATGGCCACTTCACGATTGCAATCGTTATACAGCTTGATCTTCTCCGCCATAGTTGCACTGGAAACCTTCAAGTCCCTGAGCAGATTCGACATAGTGTAAGAAGCATTGTAAGTACGGAAGACCTTTGCAGTTAATCCTTGCATGTAAGACGAGAGATGCTTATTTAGCTGAGTAGTGGTAAGACGGTCGAAGATGTCGTCACCCTCCTTCTTCGGGGGTTTCTTGAAGACTCGCAAGTTCTTGAATACTTGTCGGTCAACGGTAACTTCGTCATAGAACCTGATACTGTCTTTACCCAAGAAGTCGAAGATGACTGTGTTGGGTTCCCGGAGCGTGACATGTTCGTATTTGAGAGAGCAGCAACCAACAGTCTCGGCTTCGTTCTCGGTATCCTTTTCATTACCAGCTCTCAAGGCAAACTTGTCGATCAAGTACACGGCGGTAGCTCGTTGACGGTCAGCCATCGATTCTGCCTTGAGATCCTTGGTATAATCCTTGCGAATCTTTGCAATGTGCTTCTTCAATTCTCGAGCCTTCTCGAACTTCTTGAAGTCGCTTTGTCCTTTGACGGCACTGGTAGCTCCAAGCATGACATATTTATACGAGCCGTTGATGTTCTCTTGCCACATTGCTAACCATGTAGCCTTGTTATCATGCTGGACGGCTTTCCACTTGTGACCTTCGGGCGGCGGAGGGACCATCGCATCCTTCCCGATGTTGATAGTAATCTGCTCGGGTAGAACACGCTTCTTTACTTTACCAGTCTTAGGATGCTCACCACGACCACGGAACAGACCAGGAGGTTCGACTCGGAAGTTGCCAACCTTCTCTTTACGGCCGTCCCATTTGCAGTACATGTAAGGGGCCTCCGCCTTGTCTTTTTCGGCCTTCTCAGCTTTCTTCTCGGCGGCTGGACGGGCTTTCCTGGCCTCATTCTTAGCGTGATAGTATTCGAAGATAGGTTTGAAGTCTAGCTTGGCAAATTCCTTGATGTGAACCTTCTTTCCATGTCGATCTGTCGCGCCACCTGTTCGATCAAGGATCTCTGTGAAGTCCATGAAGAAATTTTTCTGGAATGTGGGGTTCTCGACGTTGTGAGTCGAATTAAGCATTGCACCAAAGAAACCGGCAACCTCCTCGGCCTCGACGTGGAGATTGACGGGGGTACCATCGTAAATGAGTTTGACGTTCTTTGGCAGAGGTTCGTACTCCGGAGGGAAAAGGACACCGTTGTGCTCAAGAGTAGTCCACTTGATGCTGTCATCTTCTTTCTTGGGAGCATCCCACCAGCGGTACTCTGCCTCCTCGTCCTCAGCCTCAGCATCTCCACCGGGTTCTACGCTCACTTCCTTCTTAACTTTCTTAGCAGGTGTCTTCTTGACGGGAGTGGACTTTTCGGTCTTGGCTGTGGTCTTGCCGGCAGCGGTCTTAGGCTTTTTACGAATCGGCTCATCGGAATCTGATTCTTCTTTCTTAACCCCATTGACCTTGCCCTTTCCGTTAACGCCGTTGGATGGTCGCTTTTTGCCCTTTGCACCTGCTAAGGGTAGGTCGTCATCCGACTCATCCTTGATGACTTTCTTCGGAGTAGGCTTCTTGGATTTAGCCTCGCTTGCACGGATAGCCTTGGCATCCTTCTCCGCGTTCTTCTCGATAGCCTTTCTTTTAGAAGCAAGTTTGGCATTCAGAGGCTGATCGTCGTCGGAATCTTCGGCCATAGCAGTTTCATCGGCAGCAGGTGGAAGCTTCCCTTTTCGCTTGCTAAGCACTTCGTCATCGGAATCATCGACCTTGACTTTCTTTTGGCGCTTCGCCTAACTCGTAGGTTAGTACGGATGCTCCAACTCTTCGTGTCACTGACCCGATCAAAAGGGAGGGAAACGTACCAGTCGACCATCTTCCGAATCGGACCCGTCCTTATAGTTCACATGGTTGATCGAAGCACGCGACTTGCGCTTTCCGTTGCCGTTCATATGGGGTGAGGCACCGTCGTTGACTGGTCCATTGCGAATGGACACGGGGGCGGGCTTCGCTTTGGTGGAAGAACGGGAATCCATGGCTTTGTCTTCGGACTTCGAGATAGTAGAAGATGAGACTATTAGATAAGAGTACGTTAGTAAAAGCGGAAACAAGAAGATATTCGAAGTTATGTAGACTCGAGTTCGTTGGGTGCATGAGGGAAAGAGCGTGAATTTGGCACGTCAAAACAGCGCGAAAAAGGCAGGAACAAAGAGTGTAGATCAAGCATGGAAGGAAAAATAGGAAAGAAAAAAAAAACTTACGTTGGCCGTTAGTACGTGCCAGAGGCATGTCGTCGTCAGAATAATCCGAAGACATATTGAGCGCGTGAGGTGTGTGAAGTCGGAAGTGTTCGAGTAGGCAAGTTGAAGGTTCGGATGGAAAATCCGATTATTTGAGTCGATGAAGTGATTTAGATGCGAATGAAGACGGCGCAAAGTAGGATTGGAAAGAAGATAATGCGATTTTAGAAGTGGTAGAAGGGTGGATTACACCGTAGTGCACCACCCCGATCTATGAGATGGGAAGTACAAGCAGGCAGGGAGGATGAAGAAAAGAGAGAAATGGTGAGATTAGAAGGGGGAAAAGTCAGAGACGATGAGTGAGGACTTGAAAAGAAGAAGGCTTCATTGGAAGTCTAGCCGTTAGCCACAGGTTGTGTCCGCAGTGGATCCTATTGGCCAGCTATTGTCCTGGTGAGTGGAGACGATGTACGAAAATGTACGTATTGGACTGGGTAGGAAGGATCCAAGAAGTCCAAAGAATGCCCCGTTGTCCGCGTTGCCCTGTTGCAGCAAGTATGCCTGTGCCTGGTTGCCAGGTGCCAAGTGGTAGTAGACGGGTAGACTTGTAGATTGGTAGATGGAAGGGAATGAAAAATTGTTAGTGAACCTGGATCAGTTCTGGGTCAGTTAGTAGCGCGGCAAAGACAAGTCCGAAAAGCCTACGGCCAAGATTAGGTAATGTGAATTAGGTGGGTCGAATTGAATTTGTCTTCAAAGTTTTGACTAACGAATCCGTATCCAGCTGGCACGGTTCAATGTTTGGTACAGGGTATGTACGTACAGACATACAGGGTGTTGCTCTGCACTACGCATGGACCACCTTTGCAATCGCACCTGCACTTTCGGTTGTTGAAGGAATATACGAAGTACTAAGTACCTAGAGAATACGACTAAGCCGAAGATTATCCGGTGTGGAAAGCGCAGTTCGGTCCGGGGAATTGGAAGCTTTTGGTGTGCAGAGTGGGAAAGAAGTGAGAGAACAATTGAACCTCATCAAAATAATTTGATCCGAGAGTCAACCAATCGATTGCGAATTCCCACCGCATCGCAATCAACTTCCTCAGAGGGCTCAGGATACGCCTTTACCTTCTAATTCTTCCAAGATGCTTTCGAGGGCGGCAAGACCGGCTCTGAGAGCTGGAGCTGCGGCTATTCCTGCTCGGTACGTCGGATCTTCTCGCGAGGTCGTGCTATGAGGCAATTCGCAGAATAGCGCCCAAGCTAGCTCCAAAACGCTGCAAGATTGTTCGTGGGGAAGGAGATTAGGAAAGAATATGTGCTAATAATTTGAATTGGTTCAGTACCGCCAACAATGGAGCTGCTGCTGGCTATGCTACCCTGCGAGAAATCGAAGGCCGTTTAAAATCTATCCGCAACATCGAGAAGATCACCAAAACCATGAAGATCGTGGCCTCCACCAAGTTGACCCGCGCCACACGCGCCATGAACGACTCCCGGAAGTACGGCCAGACTTCGAACGAAGTCTTCGAGTCCGCCGAGACCAAGCCCCTCGAAGGTGAGGGCAAGAAAGTCCTGTACATCGTCTGCAGCTCCGACAAGGGTCTTTGCGGTGGTATTCACTCCGGTCTTTCTCGTTACATGCGCCGAAACGTCTTGCTTTCCGACAAGCAGCCTGCCGACCTCATCCTCATTGGTGAGAAGTCGAGGGCTCAGCTGAGTCGTACGAACGCTAAGGACATCGTCCTCAGCTTCTCTGGCATCGGAAAGGACGTCCCCACCTTCGCCGATGCCCAGGCCATCGCCGATCAGGTTACGCAGCTTCCTACGGACTACTCCGACATCAAGATCGTGTACAACAAGTTCATCAACGCCACCAGCTACGAGCCCGCTATCGTCGAGGCCTTCTCCGAGGAAGCTTTTGCTAACTCTCCCAACTTCTCCGCTTTCGAGGTTGAGGAGGGCGAGTTGCTCTCTAACCTACGAGAATACGCCTTGGCTAACTCTCTCTTCTGGGCCCTCGCCGAGGGTCACGCTTGCGAGATCTCTGCCCGACAACAGGCTATGGATGTAAGTTTTGCCTCTGGGTTAAACATATCCCGTTTCAACGGTCGTATCACTAACGGTCCTTTTTGTAGAACGCCTCCAAGAACGCTGGTGAAATGATCAGCAAATACCAGATTCTCTTCAACCGTACCCGTCAAGCCGTCATTACCGGAGAGTTGGTCGAAATTATTACCGGTGCCACCGCTTCGGAGGACATGTAAAGTGGTTGATAGAAGAATAGATGGGGTAGTGAATGGTGAATAATCCAATCGCATCCCTTCCCTTTGTATCAAAGTACCCCAAGCAAGACCTCGGCGTTGCTGCCTTGGATGTATCAATTCCTCAATAAACAAGTTCCTCAGCCCTGCTTTACCCCCTTTACTTGTGATTCACCTGTCACTGCTGTTGATTGAGAGTGTTGATCTACGTTTGTGACCACGTAACATTCGGTCTTCATTGCATTGACTATCAACATTTACTGGGCTGAATGTTTATCTGAACTGGGCGTGAGTCACGGCGTTGCCCATCAAGTTGTTCATTACCACTCTCTTCAGACATCTCTACAGGCGTATGGCTCGTGTTACAGATAACCCGCCTGCGTCAGTACAGAACGGGTGTATTAGAGTCATTACTTACTAGATGAGCTTGATTCATCATGGATGGATATATGGTAGCTTTGCTCCCTATACCATTTAGCAATTGTGACTATCATCGAGTGTTTGAGTCTAGAACACACCTACCTGTCTACAAGCAAATACTATACTCTTTCACCTACAACTGTATACAATAGTTTACCAATCGCCCAGCTCACATGTTCAAACACAGGATAGGGGTGTAAAAATTTACTACTAATACCGGTGGACTTCTCAATGACACTTTCATGTCCTATGAGTCCAAGATACAACAACCCTCACAGGTTCTCCCAATGGTCTATAATGGTATAACGGACACAGAACGGAAATATATATAATCGACTCAACTAGGCGATTCAAAGAAGCCTCGTTGCCTTCTTATCCCCTTTTCTTGTTTATCCCTACCCAGTACAATAATACAACTCCAGAAGAGTACCTACCGAACGCACACCGGAATCCACAAGGAAAACAACAACCGCTGCCCACGTAATGCGCGTGTGATGAGTTGGCATGGGAACACTCAATCCTTCTGCAAATGGACGCAGCCTGGTCCGCACACATACATCGATGTCGAAATAAAGAACGTCGAAAAGAAATCTAAGAAAGTGTGTCCTTAGCCGAATATTTAGCATGGGCGCTTAGAGACCACATGCGTTTCTAGAAGTTGTACCCCTGGCATTACGAGGTTTAGTTCATCACAGAGCAGCTCAGATGATAACATTACCGTCTCGGGAAGAAGGCCTCCATCACACCGCGTTGTAGAGCTAAGCGGCTTAATATTGGGTCGCGCCCATCGACTGTATGCGAAAAGTAACCGTTTGGTAGCAAGACGCAGCATACCTAAAGATGCCGGGCACCCCGAAATCGTACTTCCTCACAAAACTTTCACATTGTGATTGCACTCTTTGCTCAGTTAGATAAACTGCTTCCTTCCAACGAGCCTCCAAGGCACCGGCCGAATACGGCCCACACAATGCCAGGAATGTCAGGACGCCGTCATGCAGAATTCAGGGCTGCGACAGAAGCAGCCGAAGCACACTGACTCAGCATGTGGTCTGACCAGAATCGAATACCGCAATCAAGCAAGCACGAAATGAGGCGCGTGCTCATCGCAGATCGCCAACGCCTTATTACCCACCGTCGCCCGGAGTTCTAGGACTGGGCCTTAGTTACATCGATTCCCATTGCTTTCTTAGAACAACGAGATGACATGATAAGGACGAAAGGATAGGAACAGGAATCCAGAAATTCCCTGGCCTCGTCGCTGGTCCGACTATGAACCAGTAGGCACACGGCTAGTTTTGCCTGCTTACGGACCCTACGCAACCTAGTGTGTCCTCGAACCGACCCGACCAACATAGTGGATTAGGCGTACGTAGCAAAGTAGGAGCGCATCATGAATAAGGAGGTTCGAACATGTCCCCCATCCATTCTCCTGCACAAGAATATTTTCATATCTAAGTTTTATAACCTCATGACGAACGAGCTCGTATAGCTTGCTGGCTGTCTCCGAGCAGTCAAACTACACACCAGTGGCCTACCGCCACCTCTAAAGGCTGAGACACCTCCGTCGCAACTAGATCGGACCGGCCACAACGTGTAATACGTTTCGTAACATAGTATCCTCCCTCGTCCTCCAGCCGAGACCCTGGTGGTCTTCCATACAAATGATGGCGCCCGAAACAGGGCTGTCGACGAAGCAAAGTCACTACTCCTTTTTACATATCCCATCATCATGGAGCAGTGACCAAGAAACTGGGGTAATAGCAACCTCCGAGAAGATGAAGGGAATGGGAACACAGAGATTCCCAGACCATAGCGCTTTCTAGGAGAACTTCCTAACAAATCCACGCCATCGTGACCCAAATGCGTCCATGGCTCCCCAATTCAACCTTAGAAGGAGATTTCCGTATATTCTTTCATATTACTATTCCACTCGGAAATACCCACCCTATTTCCAGATAATCTTCACCACTTCATCTTCAGCTCATATGGACATCACCGACTATAGTCCCACCAAGAACACGTTACATCTTCAACCTATCTTCGAAGGAGCGTCGCCTCCCATACTCTCTCCCATAGCCATAAGATTACGAATCACAAATATAAACACAATCAAAAACCATCTGCTGAGATTTCTTTTAACTAATACATGTGCATGCCCGGCCCACCCATGTTCTTACGCAAAACGTGACACTTCGCAATGGCAAGCAGAATTTACATGCGGGGAATCACCACACCCTCAACGCCCCCTTTACCCCTAATGACTACTTCCCGATGCAGAACCCTATACGCCAGTGCAGTCGCAATGCGAGAGATCCCTATATGTACGTACCAGAGCCTTAAAACGGCGTCCTGTGAAGCTTTTATACAATCCTCCGTTTTCCATAACAGATATATTTACCCATCCACCCAGGAGTAATTCCATCGTATATCCGAAGGAATACGAAATAACGGGCGAGTGTGTTTGAAGGCTATTATGTTAACCCTCCATATCAGCATCGACATCGCTCGCCTCGCTCTCAGCATAGTTGCTGATCTTCGCCCGTCTCCTTTCCCTTCCACTGTCGTCGGCAGGGCTTCCCTCGTCCTCAAGCACAAGCTTGTGGGTCTTCTCGTATTCCGTTTTGATCTCGAGATATTGTTGGTCCCACTCCTTGACTTTGGCATCCCAGGCCTTTACCGACTCGTTGTACTTTTCCTTGATCTCGGCTGCCTGGTCCTCGAAAGGTTTTCGCTCTTCCGGAGATGCTTCCTTCCACATCTTGCTTGTCATAACCCGTACCTCGTTAGGGCTCGGCTTCCCTTTGCCAGGACGACGACCCTCTTCGCAGCGTTTGCGTGCCACCTCGAACGAGGTCTTACTATATAAGAGATATGCATTTGCTGCTACCTTCTGTGGCCGCCAGGGCCGTTCGCCAATTTTCCCTGCAATATGTTGCCAAGCAGCCAGTTCATATTCATCAATTCGGGCTTGTTTGCTGGATCTAGGGGAAAGGGGTAACGAAGCATCACTGGGCTCTTTTCGCTTCAAGCCCCGAGAAGAGAACGTAGAATCCTTTGGTAGGACGAGCGGCGTAGGGACTTCAATTGGGCCGAGCATGGTGTTGATCACCTCAGAAGCAGCACGTAGACCGGTTAAATAGGCACCATGTACTGTAGCAGGATGGGTTTCAGTCGTATGCTCGCCAGCAAAGAATAGGTTGCCAATTGATTTAGCCATCGTCTGGTAGTCATCCGGACGCATCGAAGGACCAGCAGAAGAATAAGATCCTCGAGCAAACTTGTCAGAACCCCAACGTGTGACGATAGAGTGAACCGGCTTAGGAACTTTAGCACCATAGACACTCCGAAGGACCTCAGTGGCTTCAGCAACGAGTTCATCATTCCCTGAATGCTCGGTATCAAAGCCAGCATCTCCAGCCATGAGGCCGATGAGGACCGGGATGCCACTTGTATTTGACACGTTGAACCATTGGAAGCATCGCCCACGTTGCGAGGCGTATTCAGCTTGCTTGACACTATGACGCGATTTCGGTGTGCGGAGGCAGCCGAAGATATCCTTAGTACCGTCCCAAAAGGCTTCCGCGTAGACCAAGATAATTTTGTTAAGGATGCCAAACCCGAGGCGCCCAATTGCATCCGTTTTGGAAGATGGTAACGGAGGGCTAAACTCGACGTGACCGTGCTTCAAAACTCCAAGGGGTATAGTTGAAACAACATAGTCAGCCTCTACTACTGTTCCATCTTCAGATTCGACTCGAGTAGTCCCCAAGCCTTCAGGGTCATAGAATATTCGCTTGACATCTGTGTTCTTTCGAATATCTAATCGTGAGGGTGTGTTTGCCAGAGCCCACGGAACACTCTGATAGCCACCGATAACCATCGTGTGCTTGCCTTCCCATTCATTGCCAGCGTCAATATCCCAACCTCCTATACTTAGCTGGTTGTAGTTAGTAGCATTGCTATACTCGAGATTGGCTATATGCCAATTCATAAGTCGGAAGTCTTGCGGCGTGAGGTCAACGATATCCTTATACTGGGTAATTGCCTCGTCCATAACAGAACCAAGTGTGGCATTAGGCGCTTTAGCTGCTGCGTCAAGGTCCAAGTCGTGGTCTTCGGTAATGTTGTTTTTGAGAGTCCAGCCCATCAAGCGCGCCTTGTAAGCTGCTTTTAGAGTAGCCGGAGTACTGGGTTCGGCGTGCGTTTTACCTGTCGCTCGATCTGTAGAAACAGGAACCAGACTAACTTGGGGCCCTAAACTTTGCTGTGAGACTGGCGGTGCCTGTGGGAGGGCGGCCGTGTCTTCTTCGACCTGAGCTATTGTCCTCTGGCCGTCAGATGAACTATCTCGGCCCTCGTCCATCAAGTCTTTGTTACCTTCTATGAGTTTCGACGGCGGATTCTTAAATTTGTAGTCGCTCACTCGCTCGAGGCAATCGTTGTAAAGCTTTTCAACGAGGCGGTCACGCTTCTCGTCGACGGCTTTGCCATTTGCGTCGTAGAGTGTAGTATCAGGTCTTAAAGAATAGTACGGCAGCGCCATCTGACCTCTCAACAAAACGTTCAAAGGATTGCCTCTTTCAAACCCAGTAATGATCATGCCACCACATTCAACACTATGTCGCCGACCTTTGAATCCGATTAGATGCTGACTCTTGCTGCCGTCGAGTGCACGTGAATACACACGACCACCTAGGCGATTTCGGCCTTCTAGGACGATCACTCTTGGAGCCTCTTCACCTAATTCTTGAAATTCTGCAGCATATTGCTTGAATAGGGTTTCTAGATGCCTCGCACATCCTAATCCGGCCAGGCCAGCACCAATGACAACCACAGTCTTTCCCTTTTTGTTCAGATTTATCTTCTTTGGCTGCTTCTTATGCAAGGGAACTTGTACACAACCGAAGTTGATATACCCGGAGCGGTTGAGCCAATCATAGCATACGTTAGCTGCGTCAAACCATCTAGGGTCTTTGGCACACCCGATAGCCTCCTCACGAGAAACACCGATTCGGGGATTGTTTAACCATAACCGGAGGATCCCATTTCGGATGTTTAGATAAGTCGTCACCTGAGCGTGACTGAGGTGGTTTCTTAACATCAAGTATTCGTCCTGATGTAAAGCGTATGGGTTCAGCCTAGATGACTCGGCCGCAGCTATGCATTGATTGGCATAGTCGTGCGGTGCGATATCTGTCGGAATAGACACTCGCGGGCGTACGTCGAACGTTCGTCTTTTCGACTTGATACTGGTGGTGGTCTGAGCACTGTGGGCTAAGAATGGTTCTTTGAATGTATCCACATCAACCGGCGTCGTCGCTTTGCTCGAGGGCGACGACGTAGAAGGAGCGGACGTCAATTCTGACCGATCTGAAATGGCCGACGGTGGAGACTCGAATGAGTTTCCGGGAGTTTCGTTAACTCTAAGGTGCACCGGGTCTTTCACTGGTGATTGAGCCCGATGAGGCCTACTGTTCAGATCAGGATATGGGGGAATAGTACAAGACATATTGTGAATGACGGGAGTTGAGATGGTGGATATATCAAATGAGACTTACGTAGATTCATCTTGTGATACGGTGATGGATGCCATATTGTCGGTATCAATATCCATATCATCAATTCGTACGATGATTTCGGATTCTGTTCTTGGCGTTTCTCTGGAGGTAGATGACTCAGCGTGGTAAGAAGTGTGCGAATCTGTGAGGAGAGCGGCGGGTAAAGATTTGGTGATATCAGCTGAAGAGGCAAGTATGGATTCCAGATGAAGATCCAATTCTTCCAAATCCATCAGAGGTCCTGAACCGATACAATTTCCCTCCTCCAACAAGGTCTCCTGAGTGCTGGTCATAGCTAGCAAGCTCAGGTGCCGTGCCGACTAGAGGCATGTAGATGCATCGATATATGGGTATAAGCGAAATCGTCTGGGATTCGTGTATGTGTACGGGGAGTTTGGCTAAGACTCCCATTGAATATAAAGTATCTGAATAGTTCGTCCCAGATTGTGCGCTATTGTCACGGGATGGTCATGCCAACTACTTCCCGTCGGTAGTTTGGACTCTGGACTCTAGGTGTCTTGTCAGTTGACATATATGCTGAATCGCCTCATCTGATTTGGAGGATTGTCTTAAATGGGCATCGAATGATCATGCACAGTGGGGAATAACCAGAAACAGTACTGTCCATACCTTTATGGTAAATGGGGAATTTGACTAATTCCAATTCTGATCGATTGCTTGATGGTAGTCGGTTACGAAGAGCTTTTACGGGGGTTTCGACGTAGGTCAATGAATGAATCAGGAATAAGTGTTCTAAATCTCGGCATCCTTCAACTTAAAGGTTGGGAGTTTCTCGGTTCTAATATCCCGATTCTCTCTCGAGGGGAAGGGTAAGATTGATACGGGGAGTATCGAGACATAAGAGTGGGATAGAGAGAATATGTAGATACCAAGGTACTCTGCATGTAAGGTGTGTGCACCTTCAAGTCTTGCATATATGTACATATATGCAAGCACTAATCATTCATAGCCCTTCGCGGACCCACTCAAACTCAATTTTAGGAAGGGCTTACGGAATTCCTCCTAAGTACTTAGGTACCTACCACCTATCAGCTTCATCCTCCCCGCCGCTAAGGCACGTGATAACTAAAAGTCTATTAAGATCATTGTACAACAATAAGTCTCTCTTCAATTGCTTCAATGTTCTTTTTACCAATTGATGGCTGATCACAACCTTTGGAAGTTTCGTTTCACATCTTGTCAGTCGAGATTGTATACAAGTAGGTTACATGATGGGTTTGAAACAGTTGATCTGTCCTCATTTCATATCAGCTAATATCTCTGGTCTAGACCTGAATAACCGTTGACACCGAGATATCGTCGGCTGTGTCCGTTGGGGGCCAACATTCATATATAATATACATGAGTCTGGATCATTGCTACGCAGGGACGGGCAGCAACTATAGTTGCCATCATCATGCTTGTGGAATCATTCTTCAGGGTGTAGATATACCACTAGCTTGTAGATGAAGCAGCAGTAGGCTTAGGTGCTTCCTTTGTGAAAGACTCTTTCTCTACTGCAGCATCCATCATCTTGTTCCCGCTAATGATTGACGTCGTGCAGATAACAATATTTCTCCGGGCTAGAAGAACACCATGTTAGTTAACGTGAAAGCTATCATGTAGGGATAGAGTCAGAACCGACCTTCTTCCTTTTTCGCGATAAATCGCAGAGCAGCGATTTCAGTAAAAGTGATACCTCCTACGAACACGATAAACACCGTCTTCTTGTCGCTTCCCCCTGACAGTAAAGCTCGGGCTTTGACCGCCTTATCTTCGCCTTTTTGAAGTTCGTCGAATGTTTGGCCTCTCGCATGTTTTACGGCCTCGTCAAATCCTCGCCATCCTTGCGCGCCGCTTCCAGCAGCCGTCCCTGCACCGGCCCCCGTATTTCCACGTGTAATGGAGAGGAGATACTGCTTTTGCAGTATACACTGCACAAGCCGTATAGAAAGTGGCGCATAGCCACTATAAACGTAGGCGATATCGTTTGGGTCGTGTTCGTTAACTTCGTCGACAATTAGGCGGAGTTGTTTGCGCAGGAAGGTATAATTGGTCTTGGTTCCCGTTGCCGTCCCTGACCCCGGCATAGGAATCATGCTCGCCATAGGCGAAGTGCGAGACAAGAATAGCTGTAGCTTCTCTAGGTTATGCAGAGTCAAGAGATGTTGATAGCCGTAGCCTTCTAAGACCAAGCGTCTGAATTGATCAAAATCCTTGGACTTGATACCACCAGATATGCATGAGTATATGCACAGAAGCCTAAGAATTTCTCGCAACGGTACATCTCTCGCAATCAACTCTTCGATGGCGTCGAACTGAGAAGCCGGATCGGCCCCCGCGGCAAGGTTTTGTTGGACCTCCAGCATGCGGCTAAACTGATCTGCCCGAGTATGCTTCATAATCTCTTCAGCAAGCCCCGTATGAATTTTCAAGCTCTGGTGTTCGGTTTGATAGCCAGGTAACTTCTTGACAAAATCTCTTAGTTCCGCAGTGGTCTTAGACGTATGTCGGCTGTCGTAGTCGCTCTGCAATCTCCTCGCAACCTTGTTGAGCAGAGTACCAACGATTGCAAAGTTCGCATCGCGGAGTCCGTCGTAGAGCTTATCTGAAGAATCCAGTTGGATTTTGCGCTTTCTTGAGGCAGTGCTAGGTGTTGGAGTTGATGCCGTGCTTTGAGAAGCGGCTTGCGACGGAGCTCCCACGATGGTTGAATCGATGTCGGCTTGATTATTTTGGATTCCCCAAAACTCATCAATCAGCCCTTCATATGTCAGCTGGGTGAGCAAAGGTGTGACAAAATCGACTTCGCGGTCAATTATGATGGCACTTTCAATTGTGTTGCTTGGAGTAAGCCCGGACCTAGTACCCTCGTTTGCATCCTCACCGGCCAATATCTCCTGTCGCATCCTAGTAAGTAATTCCGCTACGCGCTTCGCGTTGTCGCCCTTGCCTATGACACGTGGGAAGAGCCCATGTTTCGACTGGATGCCCATCAAAGCTTTCGCCATTAAGAAAGTCGGTGTGGTGTCTTTGAACAGGAAGAGATCTTGAAAAGAGCTATCGAGCTCTAGGGATAGGACATCTCGTTCTAGAGGGAAGAAATACAATGGAAGCTCCGCTATATTCACATCACCGAGTACACCAGATTCCTCGAGAAGTTTGTCGGACACAAGAGTGCGGCGGGGAACCCAGAAAACGTGGAATTCGTGACCGGTCTGGCTTTCGCGCTGTAGCCGCTTGATCTGGTCTACACTACACGTTAGTATGTCATGATGGCGTCTCACATTCGTTTCGACGGGAGACACTATGTATAAGCTGTGTTCATAGTATTTCATTTCAGGTGATATTATTTGACAATGCGGAATAGGGCGAATGAATGCATGGTGTCTACTGAAAGCCCTTGATTTGTCTACCTAGGTATATCAAATGGTAGGGACCGGGCAGTGAGAAAGCGAGTGATGGGGATGACGGACCAGCTATAGACTGAGCATGTCGGGCACACTCTCCTCGTGCCATAAACACGACATTGCGTTGGCTTGTGTCGGCATTCCCATTTTCCAGGAAGAAGAATTTATCCACACCATAATCTTGTAACGTTGATACTTTGACTACGACGCCAATCGGGCCAGCCAAACTACGTTCGATGACGAGATTTTTCTTTCCGCGAACCTAAGTTTGTATTGTTATTCCCGACTGTCCAGACAGCATGGATGAAGGTCCAGGCAGCCTTACTTACGCCTTCGAGGAGATAGAGAAGGTCCTTGCGTGCCTTATCTCTAATCTGGTCAGGGTCAAACCCCGCATGAGGGACCATTATGAGCTCTTCATGGGGGTGGTGTGTTTTGGCGTTTTGGGCGTTTAGGCGAAAGGAATGATGTGAGTGTGAATGGTGAATGGTGTAAATGAAAGGTTCGCGAGATGTGAGCTGGAGCTTCCCGAGGAACTACAAATGAGAAGCTGGGGGGTAGCTTGCATGCTTGGGTAAGGTTAGGCGGGTTCGGCGTGCTTATCGCTTAACCTATTTCCGGTTAGCGCCCTATCTATGTACAGTACCATATTGCAGGCGTGCGACGTCACAGCTCCGCTAATGCTTATCGATTTGGATATTAATATACGTTTCCACCGCGAATATTCGCGGTGGAAGTCATAGCTATCCAAGAGTAGAAATAGCTTGATCTATTTTTCGAAGATTAGCATGGCTAGACTAATAGATCTTCGGTTGGAACTGGTGCTGATATACGTAAATAAATGAGACTTCCGCATGAAGTGATTCAATAGGTCACCAGGTGACAGGCAAGCCTTGGATACTAACGTAGTGCTGCCCTATTCTCGGCGGGGATATCAATTGTAGAAAACCACAAGAAACATCAGGAACATTTATTATTATTCGGGAGTTTTATCTGATGATCGCATACAGCCTACTCGTGCAGTGTCCGTCAACCTCATGCTGTTGCTGCTAGTCGCAAAGAATTCTGCCTCCCTCAACGAACGACCTAAATCCTTGGGTGGTCAAGCCCAATTTTCTTCGAAAGTCTAGCCTCTGTAATGGCTATGCATGTAGGAACGAGATGTATCGACTCTTAACGCAATGCTATGTTTAGGACTGCTAGTCACAGTCCTATTAGGAAGTACAAACTCGTAAAATGCAAGCCTTCTATACGGTGTTATCGTGGTAGTAGAAGTCGATGTCTCTAGGGCGCAGACGATTTCCGCGCACGAATTCCTCGTCGCCGGGGGGTCGCTCGTTCTTAGTGTTCCCGGTCAACATGCTCTGAAGACTCATGCACACGCTCTCCACATTCTGGACTGGGCTCCATCCTTGAGTCCCCAGCAGGTCCAGGCATATGATGCCATTTGAATAAATGTGAGGGTGCATGGGTATCGGGCGGTTGTCCAGCTTCACGAAGGTTACTTCTGGGGGTTCTATGATATTCACATTAATTCAACGTCCTCGGCTTGATGGATAGCTGGAGCGCATACCGATGGGATACTGGTTCCCGAACTTGAACTTTAATCGATAAGTCTGGCCGGCATAGATGGGGTTCTGGTCGAGAACTTGGATATCAAGGAACCATTCTTCAAGGTTGTCGGCAGATACCAAGGTGATACCAGGTGGCAAGCTATTGGAGATCTGGGTCGTGGATATCGGTAGTAAGCAATTCTGTTACACAAGTGCTCATCCTCCACAACTCAGGTAGAAATTGAATATACCTTAGCTAGCTCCTTAGTTAATCTCTTAGGACCGAGGTTGGCCATTTTGGTACAATAGGGACTAGACGCGCGACGTGTACGTAGATTGATATGTAGAATTGCTGAAAGGTAAAGTGGCGCAGAAGCTTTTCGTGTTTTCTACTCGTTATGCTGGTATGAATGTCGCGGTTTGGATTGTGCGCCAAACCCAAGAAAGCATCGAAATTGCCTGAAACAAGAAAAAAAAGTCAGATACAGTTAGTCAATAGGCATGTTTGTCTTCTAGACAAGGTATATTCTAGGACAGATAGATGAATTTACAGGTCAGTGTAGAGAACTGCAACTGCTTCAGCATCATGCATATATATCCACGTACCTTATGTAGGGTATGGTCAGCAAATCAAATTGAGCTGAACATTTCTGGTTTTCGTCCAACCTGCTTTCGGGGCTAGAGTGAACAGAGTGACAAGCGTGAAGAAGACAAATGATTGATTTGTTTGAGTTCCCAAGTTGACAGGTTGATCACAAGGAAGCGCAAAGAATTGGACTGGGAGTCCCCAGGGTCCAGAGGTAGAATAAAGTTGCCCCGCAAAGTCAACAAAAGCTACAGTTGCGTCGTACCGCCTGACTGCTAGGTGACGTTGGTACTTATACCTCAGATGGGTCACTGTTATCGATAAAGGTCTCGAAATTGCTCAATGTTCGCAGCTACTGCTTCCTTCCAAGTTGCGCTAGAATAAGGTAATGAGTACCTAATGGATGGAATGTTTCAAGATGAATGAATGGTGAATGGAAGCGACGTTATGGTTTGCAGAAAGAACGATTCCCCCATTCTGTACACCAAATGACGTATTCCATGCTAATAAATCATAAATTTAATTTTCCTTGAACCAACCACATAAATGCCTAATACCTACAACTCATTTTCCGAAACTATTGGAACACTTGATCTTATACAGGTATCTTACTTGCTCCTAAGTAGACCTATTGTTGCCGGTCTTTGTCCGTTTCGAGTTCCGGGGCTGTTGGTCATTCGCATGTGACTCGGCCCGGATCGTCCATAATGGCATAATCCCATTATCTACCTCAGGCGCTTAGGTTCTCGAGTTCTAGCTCGTCACGGTTCATCTACGTGCTACGCAAATAAGAGCAAACAAGAGCCAGTCATCTCCTTTATACTCTTTGTTTCGTGGTAACATCTTGACGGATGGTGCCTGTGACCTGATTCAAGCTTGAACTGTCTTTCTAGAGGATCGTAAAGCTCAGCCACCGGCTGACAGAAAGAGGCTGATAGGGCCTCGCTTCATGAGGCAACCCAGCTCCCAGGGACGGGTGTGATGGGATGAGCCGACGTTCCGGATTCCGTATGCCGTCGCAAGAGAAAGAAGAACTTAGCCTTAGAAGTTGGCTGATAACTTAGGTACGTACAGAAAGGATATTGTACGTTGGCAAGGAGTTATTGGTTTGGTTTTGCTCCAATATTGCGGCTGAGCTGCCACCCTAATATCGAGTCACCCAAAGGTCATCAGCAATATTGATGGAATCGAGGGTGCATGAGCTGCCGCTCACGACGGATGCAGTGCACCCCCCTAGCAAGGCAAGGTACCTGACAAGGCTTTCTTCCATTTCATTTCACTTCCATCACATCGCGTCGTATCGCAGGGTACGGTAAGGTAGACAGACCAGACAGACCAAGGGAGGTGTTGCCTCAACTCAGCCTAGCCATAGCCAGAGTTGCTGCACCTACAATACTTAGGTTTCAACCGAAACCTATATATCAATCCGAGTATTTTTCTTTCTCAGTCCAAACCAATCGTCCCAAGTCCGCAAAACATCCAGCAATCATCTCTTTCTACGAATCTATATTACCTCAATCCTCAATTTCTCAATTCCTCAATCACCAACAATAAGCAAATAAGGCCTACCGTGTCAAGCAAAAAGCGGAAGGCTTGCTTCGCTCTAGTTTCATAAAGAGTCGATCGAAATTCAGCTAATAAGAAGAGGGGTCCATTTCTAGGGGCTACCCCATAGTACATACGTACAACCATACGAATTGCACAGGTTATCTAGCGCCGGCCTACAACAGGAATCGTCCTTCGGGCCCCAATACACCCATACATACACTTCCTCACGTACTACCTAACGGTCATTGTCGACCAGCTGAAGCCTCGTCTTCCTTCGAAGTCTGAATTTCGGTTTGGAATTCAGTCTTTACTTTATTACCATCCGCTCTTCGAGAAATACAGCCCCTTCTACCTTTTAAGTATTAGATCTGGCGAAACTCCCACAAGACCAATCCAGGAAGCCCCTCACCATTTATCACTTCCTGTCGTCGGTTTTACCCCACGTCGCGATGAGTTGTGAGTTATCTTGCTTGCGCTTCCAAGGCCCCCCCTGGCTTAGCTCGACATGTATCCCCTCTTTGTTTCGGAAGAAAAGCAACCAAGGTTGTTTCAGCTATTTCTTAGTCAATTCGCAATTTGTCTCAATTCTTGAGTCGAATTGTCGAATGTACAATACCCTATTGAAAACCACCATTTACTAATTTGTGATACCTTTAACTAGTCAACGCCATGTTTAGTAGCCTTCGAGGCCAGCCCGAAAGCTACGAGAGGAAAGCGAAGTACAGGTTTGGGCGAACTCTAGGTGCGGGCACATACGGTATCGTGCGCGAAGCAGACAGTCCCAACGGCAAAGTTGCTATCAAGATCATCCTCAAGAAAAATGTCAAGGGAAACGAGAAAATGGTTTGGGACGAGCTGGAGATGCTCCAGCGTCTAAAACACCCCCATATTGTTCGCTTTGTGGACTGGTTTGAATCGAGGGTACGTTCCCCTAGCCGACTGGGTGCGAATGCACTTGTGGCAACTTGGACTAATTTCGTTGTGTGCAGGACAAGTGGTATATCGTCACTGAGCTCGCCACTGGTGGTGAACTCTTTGATCGCATTTGCGAACAGGGCAAATTCACAGAGAAAGATGCTTCTCAGACCATCAAGCAAGTTCTCGGAGCTGTTGATTACCTCCACAATAGAAATGTGGTTCATCGAGGTAGGTTCCTAAGCTGTTTCCCCAACTAGCTATTAGATAACCATCTAATAATGGGAAACTAGATCTCAAGCCAGAGAACCTTCTGTATCTAAGCAAAGATCCCGATTCCGACCTAGTTTTAGCGGATTTCGGAATCGCGAAAATGCTCGACACCAAAGACGAGGTCCTTACCACGATGGCAGGCTCTTTCGGTTACGCGGCACCGGAAGTCATGCTAAAGAAAGGCCATGGCAAACCTGTGGATATGTGGTCCTTGGGCGTCATCACGTATACCCTCCTCTGCGGTTACTCCCCTTTCCGCTCAGAGAACTTGCAGGACTTGATCGATGAGTGCAGCAACGGGAAAGTAGTCTTCCACGAGCGATACTGGAGGGACGTCAGCGATGATGCGAAAGACTTCATCATGCGCCTCTTACAGCCGGATCCAGATGATAGGTGGACTAGCCAGGTATGTGACATGTGACATGTGACCTATCTTCGTATCCAACCGAATCCCTACGCATTCGTACTAATGTTCCCCATAGCAAACTTTGAAGCACCCCTGGCTCAGTGGTGAAAATGCCACAGACCACAACTTGTTACCAGAAATCAAGGCCTATATTGCCAAGGCACGCCTGCGCCGTGGTATCGAGCTCGTCAAACTGGCCAACCGTATCGAGGCGCTCAAGATTCAAGAAGACGACCCCGAGAACCCCGATTTCTCCGACAGCACGGTGGCCACGGCCGGCCAAAACAAACCAGGCACGGCCTCGTCAAAGGACGAGCCGAGCACCGGCAAGGGCAAGCTAACGCGCGCAATGAAAGGTGCCATCTTCCGCGAAGTAGTACTGGCCAAGGTGCGCGAGATGAAGGAGCAAGAGCAGACGCTGAAAGTAAAGGAAGAAGTAGAAAAGGAGGCCAAGCGGAAGAGCTTCCAAAATTAGTGAAGGGGGAGCGATAGAAGAAACGATGCTGTAGATGGTTAGTTGGGTTAGATACCCCCTCATTCCTGGAAAGGGCAATGGGAATGGAAGTTATATGGATGTACTAGGGTTCGGCACATAAAATGCGTTCATTCGTGACTTGAGTCACTACATTGCCTATGTTGTTATATACCTACCTGCCTAGGCAATGTACATATGTAGGAAAGGGTTGGCGAGATGGCGATGGGTGCCGGTTCTTCGGGCAAAGGTCGAGCAAGCACGGATCCTCATGTTCTGTTCCTTTTTCCCTTGGGTAACTTCTTTTACTTCGTTCAGATATCCGCTCTGAGTAAGGGCCCGTTGAGCTACGTTAAGTCAGTTATTGTGTGGCGTAAATGACTAGTAGGTACCCAGGCATTACTAAACTACCAAGGCGTTATGCTAGGGGATTTGTGGTATTCCCTGAAATCCTACGTATGTGCCTACCTAGGTAGTTATTCGGTCTGGTCTATATCCTGGAATGCTTAATCTTCAGTCTCTATGTGAGGTGCCTATGCATACATACATGCATTTTGAACCGAACATCACACGTTGTCAAAAATCTCCGCAAAGTCTAATATTTGATGAAAAATTGTATTTATAGCGAACTACATATATACATACGAAGCCGTAACTCGTTATTAAATACGTCCCTCCCCTTTCTGCCCACTCCACCTAAAGGTACCTAATGGGATGAGACAGAAAAAAGGAGGGATTGCGAGATAAATCTCGTAGCAGCAATAAAACAATACGTGGACACGTAATAATACATCTCGTCGTCGTTTCGTTTTCAAGGACGTTCTCTCGTCTCTTTTCTGTTCCTTGGCGACTTATAATTTGCGTTGCGGTTGCGGATGCGGATCCATGTACGCGTGATCGAGGCGTGCGCCTCGTCTTTCCCGGCCCTGTCCCTTTCGTTTGTCCTTTGGGCAGCGTATTAACCGGTTGGGTATAATAGATAATTGTAATAGTTGATGATGACGTCCTGTCCAACGAAGAACGGCATTTTGATTTTCCAGTTTTCATTCACAAGTTCGCACCTCTTAACTCCGGTCTCTCCCTCCCACCCCTTTGTCCCCTCCCCCACACTCCTTTAATAGGCCACACAGAGATTTGAAGGAAAAAATAGTACAACGATATGCAATATACAAAAAAGAAGTAGATGAAGGGTAATGTGATATATGTGTAGATGATCGGCAAAGCTGACTAGATTGCAACGTAAATATTCATGCATGTAAGCTGACATGCACCAGGACGTAATTCCTTAGGCGCCAAGTTCGCATAGCACCTGTTCTCGTAAGGCCTCGTATCGTCGGTTGTCGAAGCGCTTTCTCTGCCAACCGCCGGCACGCAGACGCTCGATGCGCTGCTTGAGAGCTTCATCGCCACAACGGACATTTGAGGCTACAGAAGCTGGTCGGTTAATCGCCTTAGGATTAGGTGAACCACAGAAACTCTCCCTTGAACCAGGTGTCGTCAATGCTGACGGCTTGTCATTTAATCCCCCTAGGTCTAACACGGGAAGAGAGTTTGAGCGAGTGAAACGCGCCTGGTAGAGCGGCGAAGGAGGAACAGGCCAAGCTTCTGTTGGGATCATAGGTGTCGCCGGTGTCTCTTCAGCTTCAGCAAGTAAGGTTTCAATGCCGTTACGATGCCAGGAAACCTGCAAACGTAGAGCAGAAAGTTGCGCGCAAATCCTGTTCGCGGATTTTGTTTGCAAAAAGGTGTCGAGGTCGAATTTGTCGTCCGCAGGATTCGGCTCTTCTGTTGGTTGGGCGTCGTTGGTCGTGGGGCGCTCCACTACTTCCGCCTGGGGTTCTGTCGTTGGTTCGGGTTTAGATGATGATTTCGGCTTGGCCTTCTCCGCTGAAATCTGATATGAGTAAGGAGAAGGATTAGAGTGAGGGAAGATATCATCTTCCCACCCTAATGTAGGACTGTCCGGTCGAATATATGGCTCAGGCTGGAACTCGATAAGGTCATTCAACCCGGAAAAAGATACCTTCTTTTTGGCTTTGACTGCCCGTGAAGTCGATTTCGGTATTACTCCATCTTCGACCGAACACACCGATGTTCTAGGCGACGAGAAAGTTGTACTCGAGACTGACGACCGCACGCTAGACAGACCCGGAGAATTTAGACCAGACATAGTCGAGCTCGTCGATACAGACCTCGTCCTCCCAGTTACATTATCCTCCGTGTTCCGAATCAACTCCTCGGCCTTGGCGTAATGTGTTTGAGCATCGCGTAGTAGCCTTGTGCGATAATTAGTCGAATTTGATAGAGGTCGCGCGCAAAGCTCGAAAGAGGACGCAGCGTAAAAGTGTAGGTAAATCAGGTGGAGAGGCTCCACTGATGATGTATCCTTGACATTATCTAGAATCTCACAGCACCTTGCCGAGCAGGCCCGATATTTGCGGTTGAGATATTTGCGCTTCACGTCATCCATAGCAGCCTTCCATTCTTCGGAAGTGAATGGAATGCTTGGGAGTACAGCTGGCGGGCCAAGGGAAGGGCGTCTAGATGTCCTAAGTGATGGCAGAGATTGTTGACGACGATGGACCAAAGACGAGGGCGCGGGCGGCGGCGTGGATGTTGACACGGAAGCTCTTCGGCCTGCGTCGATAGGTGACGAGCTGGGGCTCGATCTATTACTCCCCGTGGAAGAGGGCAGTAATAAGGGTATTAATCCGGTCATACTTGCCTTCGTCGAATTTGAGCGGCTTCGTTGTAGTGATGAGCCCGTCGTCTTGGGTTTGGCGTGGGCCCACGTGGTGATGGTAACATCCATTGAGGCGTATGTTTATTCCCCCGTCGTCGTCCGATATTCACTCAATGAGACAGCAACTGATCCAGTCCCGTGGTAACTTCGGTCGATTATGCAAGCTGCCGAGGATTCACGTAACACATCAGAACATTCCAAGATTTCTTGGAAAATCACACAACAGTTTAGATGCGTGTTATGGCCTGGCAAAGCTAAAGATCGAATCTCGCGTATGACGCGAAACGACTGAAGCTCAGGATTGAATAGTAATTGTTGTCTCGAGAAGACAAGGGCCAGAGCAGCTTCAAGTTTGTTCTTCCTTGGGTGCCCTCGCGTCGACTCCAATTGTCCTATGGTGATTCCGAAAAGGCCAAGGCGCAAAGCGATGTTTACTTGCTGAACAGGGAAAAATAACCGGGAAATTGATTGAACAGTGGGTATTCTTTCTTTTCGTGATCTGGATTATTCCGGAGTCTCGTGTAAGGTCGAGGGAGGTATATTAAGATAAATTTGGATATTGGTCCTTGCTTATGGAGCCCCCTTTCGTTCCGTTGTGAGGCGGCTGAAAAAATGAAAGTGGTCGACAGGCGCGCGCAGGCTGGGGGGAGGGTCTGAAACAACGACGCTCACTTTTTCAAGTTCTCAATTCGGTCGAGAAAAGCAAAGGCGAGAGTTTAAGATGACGACACAGATGAAAAACCAAAGTCGCCAAGTTTACGTACTGTACAAAGTATATCTAACAATAGACTCAGACAAGAAGCAGACTTAGCAGAGAAAGCAACGCGTTGCGGACTGCGGACCGCGGGCGAAAGAGCAAAGGGGCTGGTCCCTGTTGACGCATATACCGTCAGAAGCAAAGCACAACAGACGATACCTGGATACCACCCAAGTTTCAAGCGAGATAAAAAAGATAGAGATAACCCATCAAGCAAACCAAAGGGTAAAGATATCCGAGGGAAAATGTCCGGATGTCGTGTCTATTAATCATACAATCTCCGGGTACCCACGAGCTGGAAGTTGATCGCCTCTCCCATTTGAGTCTGGGGTATCGGGCGTAAATTTGCTTCGAGTGAGGTCAAAGCATCGTCTGCAGGCATGTTCTCGTCAGGGAGACGATAGATGCTCGAGCGAACCTTGGATTGGTCGAGTTTATGAGAGGAAATTGATCGACACCGGCATGGGGAATTAGGTAGCACTCCCTTGAAAAGGCCGGGGGAGTTTCTCGAGACTGGGTACCTTGAGTCCTATGCTCCTAGCCTGCTAGCAGCTAGACTCCAGCCTGTCCAGCCTACTAGGTAGAGGACCCAGTACGACCAGAGACCCTAGACCTAGCCAACTTAGGCCTAACAAAGCAAGTTTGACAAGCAAGTTCTAGCCTCCTAGATCACCATTAAGGTCTTAAGGTGTGAGCACAATTTTCATCTTTTCCATTTTAGTCGATTTTTGTTTCGTTTCCCACTTTGTCAGTGACATCCACTCTTCATGCAGTCTGCGGTGTGTTATACATGTTGACATGGAAGGCCAGAGGCAAGATACCCGCGGTAGGAGCAGGTCCATTCTCTGGACTTGTGCATCTGCATCTAGATGGAGCTGAAGAATGCATGGAGTTCGTGACAGGCCAATTGGTGTTACATGTTCGAGGCGGTAGATCTGAGCGTTGAGCGGAGGATAGACAAGACAAGGTGCAAGGGATGAAGGGATGGGGTGAAATTCGTGGCGAGTGGAATTGGTGAAATGGTGTGTGCCCCATATCAAAAGTGGCAGAGTGGCAGGGCAATGGCGGGCAACGGCAGAAACCTTAGAAAGAGGCAGGGCAATAACAATGGCGCGGCAGGTGAGGCCAAGTCAAGGCAAGAGGTGGCGGGCCGCGCGGTGGCAGTGGTGGTAAGCGGTGGTAGCAGCGGTGATGGCAGCGGTGCCTGCCGCGGATGACGCTAGGCACTTTACAGATTTTAGAGTCCGTTCCATCCCTGTTTTCACATTGGCCAAGCACCAAGATGCAAGGTAATATGGTTCGCAGCGACCGCTCCCCTTGCAGAAAATCCTAAATAACGAGGGTAAGAACGAGGGTGAGAACCCTGAATCCCTGCGAAATTCTTGTACAATGTAACATTGCAGCAGAGTACCGAATAATAAGCTTCCGTAGATTAGGATGTTAATATTGGCCGCAAGTGTGCAGTTGAACTGTTTTTCTCTCCTATTTTCCCATCTTCAATTACCAACCACATAAAATTTATTCAAACAATCCCAAAATATTCCATGACCAATTCTCCGCCACATTCTACCAAAACACAATACGTAATGAGCGTATTCTAATTATGCGCATAATTATACACATTCAAAAATCATGTAAACAACTGAACCCTTAAAAAGACGGCGCACGGACGAGGACGTGAGCGAAAGGGTAACATCGCGCCTTTGATGGTTAATCCATGACCTCTATGTGGTCCGAGTCACAGTTATGTCCTTCTTGATAGGAGAAAGTCCTATTTTGGCCTTGGCTAAAATGTCTAAGCTCCTGATGCAATGATACGCTATTGCAGGAAACATCTCAAGATAATTACAGCACTTACACAGCAACAGCGCTGAACATTCCAGACATCTGCAGCCGGAAGTTCCAACAACTGCGCTCTCGCCTTCGGCCTCCCGACGAGCGCCGGGAGATTGCTCGTGTAGTCTGTTCGCGTAGTCTGTCCGCCCCGACCAAAGGAAGACTCCCTAATGGACCGCATTATCATCTTCCCCGTCCCCGTCTCTTCGCAAACCACCACCTACCTGACCTGGTCCCCATGAAATTTCAATACGTAATGACCAGGAGGGGTTACCAGTGCCGGCATCCTCGAACTGCATGCGGGGTTGGAAATCCTCTTCTTGGCACCGTCGTGATGGCTTCATCAGACTCTAGTCACATAATCCATGAACATTATCCCCGTCTATGTTAAAATGCATAATATTTATTTTAGCCGGTTCTTGATTTGATCTTGATTTCATCAAACATCTTAGTGGATGTTCCTAGGTTTATCTACTCCTGTCGTTACGCATTCAAAGCCACTTGACCGCACGCTACTACAGATCAAATCGACTCCTATAGGATGCCGAAAACCGAAAGCCAAGAATCTATACTGATAGGAGACCACTCTACAAGATGATCGTCGAGGGAATACCGACGTCGGCACATTATTCGCTACCACTACATGTCGAGGGCTACCATTAGATATGTATCACATCACGAAAACGAGACGGGCGGAGTGATTAAGGGTAGGTGATGATCCGTTTCTGTGTTGCGGCGTGACTAGCGAATGAGCTTGTGCCGTGGAATATGGATCTTGCTTAATGTAAGATTACTGTCCGATGAAGAGTTCGCATCCTTAGTGCCTTGTCGTCGTTTCTACTCGCGACCCCCATACGGCCTAAGTCCACTTAAGGCGAAAATCACCATAGTTCTACCAGCGCAAGTGGAGCGTCGGAACATTTATATGCAACATTTATGTCTACTATGTATGCAGATTCCTCGGACAGCGGACATGATACCTTTAACAGTAGACCGCTTTGACAACATGAAGCTAGTATGTAAATCGTAGCGTGGAGGATACCGAAACGTTGAGAAATTGACTTCCATCGTTATACTCTATTCATCGCGCTATCCCGGGTTTTGGTATCGCTTCCCCAACCCAAACCGGATTAGGAATAGATTTCTCCAGACCTGCCTCGTGTTAGAAGACGACACTCGGTACTATCGTTCCCGTAGCTTCTAGCGGCCTTATCGAAGTATCATGTCTTCGTTGTCGTCGTCGTAACAGAGGCCGAGCGCTACACTCGGAGCCTCCGTCAACCGTCTCATAATCGTAGATTACTATCATAACACATACATGGTAGATATCTTTCTCCAGCGATATTTGGTCGAGCTATATACGATATCGCTAGGATCAATAGCCTCATCCCCCTTTTCCCTCAGGGACTCGTCTCCAAGAACCACTTCCCCAATGTTAACCTTACATCACGCAACATTATCTCCATTTAGAAACAGGACGGACGGGCCGTCGTTGACGTCGGTGATATGAATCAACCTAATTGTCTTGGCTATGCCTCGAAGTTGAACCTTCACTTACCACCACACCTCTACTAGTTAACTCTTAGTTGTGTGTCAGAATATGTCCGGACATGCAGGAACCTTGATACCGTGTTGCTCCGGCAGCACACAGACATACATGGATTACCTACTTCAACCTCGGCAGGTGGAATTTTTGCTGTTAGACGACATCAACTAGGTACCTACCTATTCGGTTCGTTATCCTCGTCCTTCCTTGAAGTTAGTCCTTCGATGTTGTTACTTTGCTCCTGCAAGACTCAGCCAAAACGAAGAGATTGTCGTTCGAAATATTTGTGTCTTCTAAGGAGAAACTACGAAGCTACCATGAGCCCCTAGTAGACTACGGAGTCCAGATACTCATTTTCATGGATACCATGGTTAGTAAGTTCTTTCTTCGAATGTTGCTGTGATCTCGTGACTAAGATAGTTGACTATAGCCCCCTATACCCTGAGAACGACCCGGTGGACAACTCATCCCTGAGTACAGACCCCCTTTCAAACTCGATGCGAACGAGACGGCACAGCACTACCGGCATACGGCATTGAAGACATCTGGATATCTCTTTGACTGGTAGTTATCGCCAACCGGGGATCAAGAGGCAAAATACAACTAAGCACTTGGTTCAGGGCACTGTTAGTACAAATGGTTCAAGGCAGAATAAATGTAAAGTCAAAGTACCATTCATGCTAGGTCTGGTCCACCAGGTCATGTGAAGCTGTATTTTGCCTCCTAATCCCTGGCTAGCGACAACTTCCAGTTAAAGAGATAGGAGCACGATCAGGATAAGCCAAGGGCCTGTTTCGTCTATCCTTTGCCATTAGCCTCTATACACATTTCGGTCTGCATCAAGGTACCCTTCATCTCGAGACCACTCATTCCTGGTTCAGTTTCTCTAACGTATACTTCTAGGTTGTTTGCTTCAGTTCACTCTTTGTGTGGATCTGTGGATCTGTTGATTGCTTTAATGAGCTATACCTAGAAACTATCTCGATGGAAAGTTGGCAGAAACCCAGCAAAGCATCTAATAGTTTACATTGCCGTAGATCAAAGGATCACATTCGAACCTACCTTCCTAAACCGGGACCTAAAAGACCTCCTTCGAATATGCCGTGGAAGGTAGCGACTTCGGCATCTATAGCATGGATTCAATTGTTGGCGCTGTCAACACCACGCTAGCAGAGCTCTCGCATATAACCCCTGCTCAGGATTGCCTCATCTGTGGTGTGATAACACTTCATGCTCTGGATCTTGGTTCCTGGAAAATCGATCTACGAACGGGACGGCACTTTCAAGGCGCATGGGGCAGTATCAACACCTTGCTCCATATATCTACATACGGGCAGAGGAATCATGTTATCCTTGCCAGCCTTAGATTGCCTTGGTCAAACCCAGGATCGGCATAAATGGGATCTGGGCCAGAGTATAGCCTGTCTGCAAGGCTATAACTACGCTATCACCGAAGGTGCGAGTTTGATTGGCTACACACCTAGGTCATTCGCCGTTATACAGGGACTGTTGATTCCGTTTATGTCAATTATGTAATGCATTCTACTTTACCCTAACTTCATTCTGCCCCTTTCATTTTACCCCTCCTCGACGACAATTGCATGGGCCAACAGGACCAGTGCCGGGAACCTGCAAACCGGAGGGGTAAAACGGCTATGCGGTAGGGATATTGAGTCATGAGTCCTCCCGGTGGTGTGGAAACATTGAAGATACTCGAGTAGGTAACCTCGAAGACCAAACCGGCAAAATGGAGTTCGATGGTACCCGACGACCAAGTATGGAGATGTGTCAAGCATCCTCTAGACGGCTTGGCCCTGTCGTCAAGGATCTCTTCGAACCATCACCCTTAATTATACTTGGCATACGAAGATTGCACTAAAGAGCAGATTCCCTACCAAATCAATACCTACCCTACGTACGGCACAGGATCATACCCCTCCGTCAATCATTATGCTGGAGTTGAGCATCAATGTGTCACGAGGACTTCAGATTTAGTTGCCATCAACTGTTATGAATGACCGTGCGGAGTTACTTTTATCTCGTTGGCCAGAACAGAGACTTGCCTAGACGGTCCGTCCCGTGCTTCATTCGCCAATCGTTTTTTCTTTCCTTTTCTCCTAAAATTTTCGCACTTTGTTAATCATTGGTATAGTTTCTTATACCAATGATAGGCCGTGGCGTGTCGGTCCAATTTTAAGGGGTCAGGCAATCTGCTAGTTAAAGAGATCAAGGTAATATAATTTCGCAGAAATTGCTTTATTCGCTATTGTCAGATGTTGTATTGCAGACTATAAAGTGTAGTAACTCTATATTATCTACAACTGTCAGATCAATATAGATATCATTATCATCACCGAATAATCATACTCGTAGTGTTATAGAACAACAATCTTTAGTCAAAGTCAGTCAACATACCTATATGAATAGCTGGAAAAATAAGTATGTTCTTCCTCGGCATCTCTCATCCAGAATGTTATATTCCCAACCGTTCTTTGTAAGCGCCCATCGCACGATTTACTAGTATCGATTTTGACACTAGGCCGCGGCTGGAGCCTAGCTCACGCCCTCTGGCACCGACTATTCGAGCGAATAACCTCATCTAGAATGGCGTCCGATCAGCCCCGCGCCACACTAATCTGCTTCTGTATGCTTACTCCTTGGATAGCTGCGATACATATGCATAGGATAGCTAAAGCTTCCTTCTCGTCGTCTCTCATAGGGTCTGGCCAGATGATATGGATACCGTATCTGGAGTGTGGCTTGCGTAGAACCGACAGTCTGGGTGGACAACCAACCTAGTCCAGCATAAGTCCGCCGTCGCTAGATTCCACGTGTTTATGTATTCCTAAGGCCCAGATCCATTCTGGAGCAATCGTAACGGCATCACTAGAGTTTCGAGCTTAGCCCTAAGACGATGCCTGTCTTGATCAAGATTTCTGATGGTTTCCGGGGAGCTTTACGTGCCTTAGAACGATGCCTCCCGCAGCTCAGCTCTCCATGCCTCTAGGAGATACTCCCAGCCCTATCTAACTAGTCTGCTCGACATCAGGCCATTGATGTATAGCTAGAACGTTCTTTCCAGCTGGTCGGAGCTCCCAAATAGATCTATCGACAGAAGTCTATCACATTTGTCGATTATTCATCCAATGGTAGACATCGACCAAGATTAGGACAGGTGAAGCAATCATCCGCGCCTACGCGTCCTTCAGCTAGCTGCTGCGCCATGCATACACAAGGAGGTCTCATGGAGGTGATTGCTATCACCATGTGTACTGTCTATGCTCGAAGGGGATAGCGAGCTAGAGAAATGGTTCGAGTGATGAGACGCCATAGGCGTTTTCATCGGGGTCGCCGAGGTAGCTCGAATGCGAAGAGATTGAGAGTGATGAGGACTCACGATGATCTCAGTGTATGAACAAGTCATGGCGAAAAGTATAAAGTCAACCCTCACCCTTATTCCGTCTATGATCCAACAGCTCTCAAACACAGACAGACCTCTAAGATACCCAGCTCCAGTGCCTCGCTTTTCAATTCATCTTGATTTTCCATCCTTCATAGCCTATTCACACCTTTATTAACTTCCCCAATCCTTCAAGATGACCGTTCTAACTGTTGCCGAGCCCGTTGAGGCCATTGCCATCAAGGCGCAAGACATCGACTCCCAGGCAGTAACCATCAATGCCGCTCTCAACAAGATCACAACCACCATTGCGGGTGTCTGGGATCTGGAGACGAACAAGAAGGATACAGTGGACACCAGCAAAGCCGTCTTCATCCCCCACAAGAACCCAGGTTCGGAATCCGTTGTCGAGGGCGACGACCGCATGCTCGTAGATCCTGTTCACTTTGCACCCGGCGGCAAATACAGATGTCAGTAGTCGAACACGCAATACTTATCCCCATTGAACCCCTATACTAACAGTAAAGTGTAGCCATCCTCAAGCTTTTCATCAAGTACGAGAACCTAGGCGACAGCAAGTTCGCCCACGGCACCGGTTGGCTGATCCGCCCCGACGTGATGATCACCGCCGGCCACAACGTGTTCACGTGGCGGGCGAACGGCGGGAGGGCGCGCGAGATCATCGCATACGCTGGCTACAACGGCGCCTCCAGCATCAACGACCCGTCCGTTGAGGTTCGCAAGGCGAAGCGGGTCGTCACGACCTCGCAGTGGCTGTCGAACCGCGGCTCCATGGCCCACGACTTCGCCATGGTCATGTTCGACCAGCCCTTCACGAACGCCACGCCCTTCCCCTACATCGAGACCCCAGCCAAGGACAAGCTCGAGCTCGGCGTCGTCGGCTACCCGGCCGACAAGATCGACGAGCGGAACGGCGAGAGGGGAGGCAGGATGTACGAGCTGTTCGAGACCACGGAGTACAATCTCATGGAGCAGAAGGATACCATGCTTCAGCACTTCATCGACTCCGAGGGAGGTAAGTAGACTAGACAGGGAACGCTATCCCACCCTGCTCGCCTCGCTAACAAGACCGCAAGGAAACTCCGGCGGCCCGGTACTAAGGCGATCCGATCTCTGCGCCATCGCGACGCACGTCTACGGCGGCGACGCCAACACCGCCTCGGTCATCGGCCGCTACGGCAACCCGGTGCAAGACTACGTCGCGGCCTTCGACCTACCCCTAGCCAACCCGGGCCAGATCAACCTAGTGCCCGTGAACAGCGGCGCGATCTCGCAAGCCGACGCCGCCACGGGCCGCCAAGCCGGCGAGATCGCTAAGCTCGGCGACAACGTCGTGGCTCCCGTCGTCGTCGGCAGTGCGACAAAGTCCGGCGGAAAGACCGAGTTCTGGATCTTCGAGGGCGTCGACGAGATCTTCCGCCTGACGAAGGACATCGCGGAGACCCTTGGCCCCGTCATCGCCGGCCCGGTCGGCGCCGTGATCTTGCCTACCATCGTGCAGGGGATCAAGCTCGCGCAGCCTGAAGGCCTTTTTGACAGTACGTACCTAGAATCCTCAACCCCCTAATCCCCCTTAATAGCCTACCAAACCACCCAAAACACAAACCCGCTAACACCAATCCTCCCCACAGTGGACGCCTCCCTCCGCCGAGCCCTCCTAGCCAACAGCACACTCCTCGTAGCACAGCAGCGCAGCGCCAACGAAGAAGGCTTCTTCGACGATGTCGGGCGGGCGATCAGCGCGTCTTTGAAGCACGATCCGCTGGTCCGCGCCATCGGCGAGCCCGTGGTCAAGCTACCGTTCGCGGAAGTCATGGCGGCTATCGGCGTCGTCGGCTCCGCGGCCGAGAAGCTCGTCGACGACGTCGCGGGCGAGATAACCCGGGCCTTGCTCACGCGCGTGCAGATCCCGGACCTGGCGCACATCGGCGCCGTCGCTAACGCTGTCGTTGCTAGTAGGAAGGCGGAGAGCGCTATGGATGTTGATTCCGTGCCTACTACTAACGGCAACGGTCACAGTCACGGTAACGGTCACGGTAACGGCGCTGCGGCGGCGAGTGAGAACGAGACTGCGTTCATCCAGCAGCTTTCTCAAGCCATTTCAGCTAAGAGCAGTAGCAACGGAGCTAGCAGCAAAGAAGAAGGCTGGCTCGACGACGTGGGCGGGTTCTTCGAGGGCGCGGCCCGATCCGTCGGCGACGTGGTATCCGACGGGGCCAAGATCGTCGGCAAGGCGACGCTCGAGGGCGTGAACTTCGCCGTCGACACCGTCAACGACGGGATCAACGCCGTGGCCAAGGTGCCCGTCGTCGGCGACGTATTCGGCACCGTGATCAGAGACGACCCGGCCTACATGATGCTCGTCGCCCTCGGCAAAGCGGCCAAGGAGGCGCGGATCGAGAGCGCCTTCGACAACGACAACGACGACGAGAAGAGCAATGGCAACAGCGGCAAGCCCGAAGGCCTGTTCGACGACCTGGCGCGCGAGATCGGGAAGGTCGCGCAGGCGCTGGTCCTGCACCAGGTTCTCGCGGACCAGTTCCTGACGGCGCAGATGGCGCGGCCCGTGGGCCAGCTCAAGGAAGAGGGCTTCTTCGATGACGTGGGCGATTTCTTCAAGAACGGCAAGAACATCATGGCCATTGGCGGCGGCATCAACGCCGCCGCGGCGGTCACGCCTCTCGTGCCTGTCGTTGGTCCGATGGTTGGGCTCGGACTCTTGGGTGTTGGGAGCGGCGTGGCGTTTATTGGTATCGCGATGGAAACGTGATCTGTGGCTTTTTTTAGAGGGGATGAGCTATGCAGGCATGGCTGGCGGAACGTGAGGGCGCGAGTCAGTGGCTGGTTCTGGTATGGATTTGTAACGGGAGTTAGGCAATTTATATGAACAGTAATGAACACGAATATAACATTTTCATTGTTATAATATTTCATACTGAATCCGAGTGCAAAGGTTGGAGTGAATTTCCTTTTCTACCTATACTTCTATGGGCAGTATCTATTCCTTCTCTTTTTTAGCCATGTATGTTCAGACGTACATTGGAGTAGAAGGAGGGCGCTGCGGAGTTTGGTAAGATTGGTTCAGCAGCATCGTGAGGGGATAAAGACGTGGATTGAAGATGAAGTATCAAGTATTAAGACAATTTGAAAAACGAGGCGCTGGGTAATTTACACGTTTGTGTATGATGAAACAGTTCCACCCTCTCCCTCCCGTCCTCCCGACGCAGAAACCCGACCCGGAGCCCGTGGGATACTGTTGCTTGAAGCCCATTATCCCTCAAATTATCCTCTCTGGCTTGACTGGGAGATGACTTTGGCATGTGCCACTTGTAATCTGACTTTCTAGTACGGCTGTCATTCTTACTCTGCCACGGAAAGATGCTCACATAGCGAAGGTGGGATTTATGATGGCACGAAGGAAGATAGGAAAGCACTACATTCAAAGTAAGGATGTAAGCTTCGAAAATGAGTAAGTTTTTGAGGGAGCAAGTTAGCAGTTGAGAAAGCAAATTGGAAACAGGTTAAGTTTAAATATCACCTTCAATATAAACCATAAAAGAATATACTCCGTATACAGAAACTGGATATATAATAGGTAGGTGCTAAGCTTACCTACCTACGCATCAATATCATGTAGGTATGTTCTCACAAACCCATAGCATTAGTAGCTAACCTTACTATTCCGCCCCCTTCTTCACATCCTCCAGCAGCTGCCTGATGAAATTATCATGTATGCCCTTCCAATTATTATCGACCTGGGACTTCACAATCCCCATCAGCAACTTAGAGCAGTTAATCTCCACATCCTCCACCAGCTCCAACCCGCCTTCCTCCCCATCCGCCTCCCGCTCCCTGACCGTCCACCTCGTCTCCATAACCACAGCAAGCGGACTCCGTATCCTGACCCAGAGCCCATCCCTCAAATCAACAAACTCCTCGTTGCTAACCACGCTCGAGCTCCAGACCGGGTTCGGCACGTGGTCGATGACCTCGTACAGCTTGACCTTCGGCTTCCCCAGCGGCTCCAAGTCGGGCGGCAAATCGTACGCTTCCCTCACGGCGGCCGTCTCGCCGTCGTTGTCGTTGTTGTTGTTGTCCGCCGGAACCGCGCGGTGCGAGACGTAGTGCGGCTCGGCCTTGAGGAAGAAGTCGTGGTTGTGCAGCAGCGCGACGGCGGCCTCCTTGGTGATCTTGCGGCCGTCGTCGACGGCCGGGATGGCTGATGTGTTGGAGAACTTGGTTGTGCCGGTGAAGACTGTTTTATGATAGGTAGTTCAATGTTAGTGATTTAGTTTTATAGCTACGTGTGTACTTTTGCAGCTTCTATTTGTAAATGGTTACACCGGTATAGACAGCGTGAGTGCGTGACTTTACAGAGTAGGTAGACCGACTACCCAGCCAGCCACGGCGCTGCGGGGAACGAGTATAGGAGGGGTCCTAGAACTTACACGACATCTTTGCCTAAGTCTATTGCCTCTGCCGCTCCGCTCTGCTCTACTCTAGTCTAGAAGGAAAACCAAAAGTCGTTCCCGCGACTCGAAATATGTAAGTTAGGTAGTAACTTCAGAAACGTATGAAATCAAGAGTATAACCTCAGGTATCTCCCAAATCGTCCAATGGATATCGGCAATTGCTCAATCTACGATAACAACCTACGTAGCAACAGGGGGTTAGTCCATTCCCTGACATCATAAGACTAAAAGGGGGCATCGCGTACGCACTCTACTTCCCCGAGGTTGCATTGATAGCGCCTGGATTAGGTATAACCTACGCAAGCTACAGGGCTCCTACAGCACGGTCCGGATGCCGCGAAACTGGTCTAGGCTGTGCTGGTGCAGGTTGTTCAGCTACTCAAAACTGCATCTTGTTTCACCGAAAGGGGTAGCAAGATTGCCCATCAACCCCCCAAGCCAAAGGCCCCCCCCCTTTGATAAGTGTTATATAGGGATTTAATATTTATGTATTAGCTATCTCTTTCCCGTGTTTGATAGCTAGACGAGCCTTTCGACGTATCCACAATGATAGCACACACGCCCAGCACTGCGGAGCAACTGGGCGACCAAAAAACAGCCTTGACAAAGATATCATTACTAATACGTTCATCGCAGCCTTCATCGTTGTAGGCAAATGGAGGTTATTTTCTCCCCGTTCGCCCAGCTTATCCTGTTTCCTAAGGGTATCTCAAGTATGACCGACATCCCCAACTTACAACATCGCATTCTCTCTTGAGCCTCTCTTTTTTTTTCGTCGTATACCTGTCGCCCTCCCTGCGCCAACAGCTTATTCCTAATCATCCAGAACCACCACTTGCCCCGCCTGTGGTCGAGCCCTGCTAGCCGCCATCGCCTTATGATACACGGCCTGAGCTTGGCTTCTTGGTTGCACTTGCGTCCTAGGCTGATTCTGCTTCACCACCGTCGGTGACTGCATTGCGAGCCGCCTTACTGCCTCGTCGACGGCCTTGATCAACTCCCCTACACGATGATCCATCTTGCTCGAAGCTGAGTCGCCTAGGGACCTCCACGCCTTGCCATCGGCATTGTAAACCTTGTCAAGCACTTGCTTGAACTCGTCGTCCGGTTTCGGTGTTCTGCCGGGTTCCACACGGGTTATTTCCCACTCAACGCCCTCGCGGCGATTTTGAAGTCGAACTTGTAGCGTCAGACGCCGCGAGACCTGGGGGGTTCTGTTTAGGCCGGGAAGATGGTATCGGATATTAAACCAATCTAAGTGAGGTGCGAAGATTTCAACTCGGCCTCGATTATTCATTGCGAGGTCCTCCCAAGCATCTTCGACCGAGTCTAGAGCACGGTGGATGGGTAGGGTGCTCGATAAGTAAAATGGCAGTTTTCCGCAGCGGAGGTGTGAGTTGATGAGGTGCCGGAAATGGTCGAGAGCGCGTAGCTGCGGGTTGCCTTGCCCGAGCTTGAGTTCGATCTTCTCTCGGCCCAGTTCCAACGTCGCCTTCCAACGATCGCCACGGGGTTGGATCGTCGCGCCACCATCCGACTTCTGCCGATCGGTATACGTAATCACAACCTTGTTAAGGGTGATTTCTTCGCATTGGATATCCCTATCGCTTCTGCGTATGGCGTCTATGCAGTCTGCCAGTTTGTCGATAGCTTTCAGGCGATTCGTAAGTGTGTCTAATATGCTGCTTCCAACGTTTGCTTCTAAGCGCAGCGCGAATACTCCAATGGCCTTATTAAATGCCACATCGCGTTCAACATGACCCTTGAGGAGCCCAAACCTATCCGGGTCGGACACCTTAAGTCGGGCGTCCAAGAACGCCCGTAATAACTCCTTGGGTTGTTCTGTGCTTCCTTCAGTCTCGTTGGCGTCGGTTTTCTCGCCACTCGGTATATGCGGATGCGTAGATAATGTGCGCATGCCCCTAAAGGTAATCTCTACGAAATCATGTGCCCAGCGTGCGACTCGCTTTTCCGGTTGATCTGATTGCGGCTGTCTCAAGATGTCGGAAAGCTTAATGAAGATAGAGGGTACCTTCATATTCGCGGGAAGAGCGTAATTAACCCCAATGTGCGAAACCTGCTTTATCCGTCGCTTGTGTAGAGCTTTCAGATCAGTAAGGTGCGATATCATAGCAGCAGTGAATGTGGTCAAGTTAGAGAAGAATCTATCCTCTAGATTTGGCGCAGAAGAGCTGAGCAATAGCTTGGTGTGCGATGCGATTCGACCCTCCCCGTTAGGGTGAGAATTGCTGTTGTCATAGTGTTAGTCATAATTTAAAAAGGGGGAAAGTTCAAAACTTACACTTCCATCAAATACCATTTGTCACCGCTCAAGCTCAGGTTGACCATCAAATGCCATTGGTCTGGCCAGCCACGTCGCCTGAGCCATATGAATTGGCCCGTCTCACGCCCGGTCAAGACCCCCTTCACTATTTCTGGTTTCACAGGCCCTTTGCAAACGCCCCAGCCCGCGCTCTTCCCACGTCGGATGATTTCCTCCACCACGTGATGACATCTCAGAGTCTCTAGATAGGGAACGCTATCTTGTATAGGATCTTTCGAGCCGTAATTCAGCTTGTGCTCTGCTTTCCAAGTCAAAGGAGACTGCGGCTTCATCGAGAACATTCCAGAGGTGGGGTTGATACCGACAGTCACATAATGACTGTGACTTAACTGCATCTTGAGCGTTGGCTGCGTCGAGGGGTCGGTCGGGACGTCTAAAATGAGGCCGGCTTCCCTCTTGGTGAATCGTCCGTTTGGTTTTAGCTTAGAGTGGATTGACGTGAGAATATATTCAACGTGTTTACTAATAGCTCGAAGTAAGAGGTCCTCCGTTGAAATATTGGCATCGTCAAATGGGATATCGAATTCCTTCACTTCCCGATTGTCTCTGAACCAACGCAAGGTAAGATAGCTCGATGAGTCCGGACTCTCAAGACCATTTCCCTTCTTGCCGCTGTTGACGCCTAAAATAATCCAGCTCTTTGGACCTTCTGGCTGGTAGCGACCGACCCAATATTGAATAGACATAGCTCGGTTGAGTCGCTCTACCTTGAGCATGTCCACCCAACGACCCTTGCTCATTTCGAATGCCTGGCGCACGTACTCGGTGATCTTCTGGGTTAACACCAATTCGTGGAGGAACTTGTAACATCCATGGAGGCCATCCTTCTCTAATACTTCGTTGACCTTGCTCTCCAGGCGCATTCTCAACACGTCCGACAGTTCGGTTGGCGCAGGGGTAAAGTCAAATCGGAAGTCAATGAACCAGAATTGCTTGTCAAAATCCTCATCGGCTATGGTAAGGTCAACCTCGAACTCGCCGGGAACCTTGAAGGTGACGCGACCAGAATGAATGGTGTAGTTCTGGAAGTGGTATGGGATGTTGTCGTAATCTTCCAAGTTAAGACGGATCGAAAGCAGCGTATTCAAATTTTCGATCCATTGTAGCTTGTCTTTAGAAGATAAGGGGGGCACATCGAGGTAGTTGAGATCCGGCATCCAGGGCGCTGTGCCGGTTGAGAGTACGTGAAGAGCAGTGCGAAGGTCAGGGTTCGGTAGTCGTGCGTGTGCTAGAGAGGTTTTAGTAGCAGCCAATAGTCCTACGGTGTTGTTATATCTCATCTGCTGCTCGCGATAAAGATTGAACAAGTCGATAAGCTTGCTGACGTTATGTGCGTTCCTACTCCATCTCGCAATCACCGTCGCCTTCACCCATTCCGTATGTCTCTCCTGAGCGAAATTCAGTAATCTAACCTTCTTGTTTATGTTTTCGGGTGAGTTGTCGTCCACGGCTCCGCTAACATGTCCTGAATTGCCATTCATAGCAGGCGTTGACACCGGCATCTTAGCCAGGGCGACAATTTCGTCTACTAATTGGTTGTGGGTTTTCTGCGCGAGGCGCGCGAGAAGGTCTCCCAACGGGACGAAACCTTGCGTAATGTGTTTTATCTCGTCAGGAAGGTCATTCATACGCGATGCGTTCTGTGATTGCGCTACGATCGCGCCCTCGACGCCCTCGTCTCCATTCGCCATATTGTTCACTCCGTTGCTGCCTCCAGCTCCAGCTCCGGCGAGACTACCGTTCGAGTGAGGTGCGAGGTTACCATTGCCGTTGACGAACTGTCCGTGATCTCTGTCATGATTTGTGGCTAGTGGTGCCCGAACGCCGTTCTCCATCATGACGACACCAGGCATCATATGCCTCGAACCCCCTTCCGCCGGCGCGGCGCGAGACTTGAGTTGGGCTCACCAGGGCGTCTAGGATATCGGTCGATGCAAAAGAGAGAGACGGAGGTGCGACGATGCTCCGAGGCATGTGTTATAAGTTTGAAGCTGGTCGGTGAGGGTAAAGTTGGGATTCTTCCGATGCGGTTTGGCTTTACTAGTGATTTCGTCTGGTTCGCACGGGGCACGTTTTTTTTTAGTTAGATGTGGAAAGTCGAGGGATGCGAGGAATATGGAATATTGCCTCTTCTTTTCGGTTGTCAATGAATGGTATTCAACAGTACGAGGTAAATAAGTATGCGCAAGGTGATGGCGGACGTTGTATGCAACATAAAGAGAAAGACAATACGCGATGCTTGGGAAAAGTCACAGGTACAAAGAATGGCGAGAGGTGGAATGAGTTCATGCGTAGGTAAAGAAAATCGTCGAGGCGAGGCAGGCAAAGGCGGGTACGGATGACGGACAGAACAACAAGCGACCGGTTCCTTCTTCTTGCCTGAATGTGTCTTGGCGTGACCTGGACGCCAGTTACTGCTAAGTTGGTAAACTGCCCCCGTGTAATTGCACTAATCGTACCTGATTGTACGCTAGAGTGTACGCTCAGTACGCTTTAGCGTGGAAGGTACCTCCTACAGGTGGATGTACCTTCTACCATAGTGCTTGAGCTTTTTCAACTTGCAGGGATCTAAGAACCTTGGAAGGTTCGCAACCAATCCGAGCCATCGTCGATGACTAGACGTACTAAAGCAACCAGAGCACTAGCCACATTCGGTACCACTCTACCTTCCTACTTTAGCACGGCAGCCACGATCAATAGACCTGTACAGGTTTACAATTGTAACAAGTGTAAAAATCAGTGGGTACTTCCAAGGTTCCTAAATAAAACTGGAGTGGCTGCATCACTGCTTCAGTTCTTTCTATGAATACTATTTTCCATACCTAACCTCCGCCATGCTATTGTATGTACCTACATATAGTAGCAAGCAGTAGCTCACGTTCTTGTTTGTCAGTCTTCCCTGTAGGATGAACACGTAGTTGGGCAGTGACTCACTTAAAGCAGCCATCCATGATACAGGAAGCGGTTCTAAACAAGTCAAACTATCGAATTCATTTCCATCCATGTTATGTCTTACATTTGGTTATTGGGAGTACCACCTACCTACGAAATTCGATACAGGTATGCTTCCTGCTTCTTTCTTTCTTTCCCTTTAATTCTACTATAGCTACGTTTTGTGCCTACCTAGGTATGATCCATATTAGTTTCGATAGCCCACCCTCCTTATCATAACCTACCTGTATGTCTCGCGGGATTATGGTGACGGTGGTCTGGCCGACCAACGGAGATGGCTCTCGGGCGGCCTATAGGAATCCACCCGTGGCCGGAAGTCGCAATATATCCAATACCTAAATGAAGATTGAATTCTCACCGTATCCCTACGTACCTGCTCTTCTCGTTGCAAGTGCGCTATCTACCTGTCAGCGGAAAGCGTCGCTTATTCTTTCTATACACGACGTTGCTTACGCAGTCCTATTTCAACGCAATTCTCATATCTATCGACATACGTCGGTATCTAAGTAATATATGCTGTTTAGAATATCCGATAAGCACAGCAGCCAATGTATCATTTCACGTATGTGGTAGGTAATTATCGTGATAGCCTGGGCGTGAGGAATAACGAAGATTGGGTGGTACCATATAGTCAATATGGGACTACCTACTTATAAAAGGAGGTCGAACATTGGAGATGGTTGCGCTGCCTTGGTCTGCCTTGGTATACCTTCATTCAGGAAGCATGATCCGCATGGATTTCTTGAACATAAACATGAACACGATACAATCAAAGATACGATGCTTGTTCTAAGAGGCATATTCCATTTGCATCTCGACCATTTCTAATTGGTCGGGTAACGATGTCAGCGATACCTACTGCCTATGAAATACCGGTAGCAGCGGTAAGCACTTGCCGTTCCGAGTGGGGCCGTATGCGGCATACCAGCTAGATGCATTTGGTATTAAGGAGTATTCAAATACTAGGAACCCCAAAATAACTATCCCCTATATCGATAGTCTCGGCAACAAAAATTCAACTTCTGACTAGGTACTGACTCTGTTCAAGTTCATTTACACAATTATTAGCATCAACTACTAAGAAACTACGTTGTAAGGCTGCGGGTGAGGAAGTGACAGAAGCATTACATCTTCCCGTTCTAGATATGAGCGTTGGTTAGGAAGAGTGAATATCTGCAGTTATTTCAACATCTAGTCTGAATCAACTGAAGCTCTAGGTTGACAACCCCTGTCAGGGTACTAATGATCTTGCTACACGACTAGGAAATATATACACCTATCACAAGCTCATCTCACTCAGCTCAGCTGACGTTATACCGCCCAGGTGGTTGACGGGAGGACCATGCCTCAGGTACAGCCAAGGCTCTACCGTGAGGACTTTTGACAGGTCGAAACTAACTTGGATTAAGCACTTCACGCAGGTTTCCGAGGCATTGAGACTGAACAGAGACACAAGACCAAGGGAGGGAGGGCGAGCTATCAATCAGTCTTTTCTCCGAAGACACACAGGGTGCTAGAAGTCAGCTTGGAGGTAAATAGCGTCAGAATGTCTTCTGGGGATATGAATATACTGACTCAACTAGGTATACGAAGCGAATACTTATAAGCTATACTCGTTTAATGCTTCATGGATGATGTGTCTAATCTATGCTGGTAATAGACTATAGTGATCGAGATTACACACCGTATGCCCACGGAGTCTAGTCAGGCGCAGAAACCCCAATAAAGCTATATTCAACAGCGTTATATAAGATCAGGAGAAACATTACTATAGGAATTTATTGTCCTAATGACGTATATTGGCTGCGGTTACATATCGGAAGATTACCTGTACCTATATGACGCATAAGAGGTTAGACAGTCATAATAATATAGGCAATTCGGCCTAATGATATCATGCGGCAGTATAAGACATGCATGATGGATTAGATACAAAGGAACAAAGAAGAAGATAACTGACAACTCACTCATCTGAAACTGGGGCACATCACAAGAACATTCCCATGAGAGATATTCGACTACCTAGTACCCAAAGACAAATTGCGTCCTGGCTAAGTAGGCGACGAGAATCTATATCGCCTCACATCTAGCTGTTTCTAGACAGGACTTACTCATGAGAGATGACTCTTCCAATATGGATCAGTCCATCCCTCAACTTAATCCCCAGAGTGAAGTAGGAGAAACTTCTATTGAGGCATGATAAAGGCGCTGTTTTTAGATAATGGAAGTTCTCAGAACATCTGTCCAGCTAGATAGGACATATAAAATGGCACCCCCCCCCTTAACCTAGCAACCAAAGTATAGCCTGTGGAATAGTTCAGAATCAAGATAGCCATCTCCTAAAACAAGAGTCCTCTTAGACATGCATTACACCTGGACACACTAAATCTCTAGCTCCTATCGTAACTCCGCGAAGTCTCCTTAAACAGGAAAAATAACCCGTATCCGGACCAACAACTTTACCGCATTCCCACTGGGACGATGAAAACTCCGCAGTCAGAAACACCCAAGGCACCTCAAAGCTCCCCCAAGTTACTCATAGAACAGGAACAGAACAAGCCCGAGGCCCTCAGTTATTTTGACCAACTCGGCGCCGAAGTAAACAAATACCAAGTCCCCGACCGCGGAGTCGGCGGCTGGTCCGGCGGCACCATGAACGACGGGATGATCAAAGTGAACTTATACCTCGTCGCGCAAGTCCGAAAACTGCTGATTAGGGGGTTAAACAGGAAGAACGACTGGGACCAGAGTAAAAAGATCAAAGATAGACAGTATTTCCGGCCGCGAACATGATGATCCTCTCTATATCGTAGCTCGTAGCTCGTAGCTCGTAGTCAATCCCCGTCATTATAACTCGCTCTTGTTGGAACGTGCTTTGCTATGTTCGTAAATTGATTTACATGTTTATCAAATGCTATAGTTATTTTAATGGTGTAACCCAACAAAGGAGGTCCATATATAGTGTACCTAATCAGACACACCACACCCGGCGAATAACACCATTTCTACTATGTATCGCCCAGGATTTCTAAACGGCCTGACTGTACCCGCCCAACCGCCTACGCCCATATTTGTACCATTTCCTGACCTCGTCAGCCCAGAACACCGTGCTCGTCAACGCGACTAGTCTGATAAGATCGAAGAACCCCAGAGCCTCGGTTTGAAACACTTCTTGGAGCCACGGGAAGTAAATTACGAGTAATTGGCCAGCTAAGCTTAGTGCCACCGCCCAATTGAATAATTTGTTGGAGAATAAGCCCACCTCGCCCCTGAATACGGACTTGCTTTCCGATCGGCAAGTCAACGCGTTGAACATGTCGTACAACACAAAACAGGTGAAAGTCATCGTCGTGTCACGCCGAGAGACTTCGCCGTCTAGCATCTCGTGGGTATATACGGCCATTGTACCTGCCATGATAATCGCGGCCGAGGTTAGAACGCGTTGAAGCAGGGCTCTCGTTAGAACCGGTTCGCTTCGAGAACGTGGTGGACGTGACATCACATCCGGATCAACTTTCTCTACACCTAGGGATTGCGCAGGAGGGCCATCCATGATAATATCTTTGGAACTAAGGTTAGTCATAAGGGTAAGATATAAAAAGGGGGGTTGCTTACTAATCCAGAGAATCTGCATGGCGTTTAAGGGGGTTCTGAAACCCAGACATGTGCAGAGGAAGACCAGAGCTAAACTAGCCACACTGGTGCTAAGCTGGAACGTGATAAAATTCTGGATGTTATTGAATATGCCTTTGCCTTCCTCGATGGCATGAAGGATCGTGGAGAAATCGTCGTCGGTTAAAATCATGTCTGAAGCCTCTTTGGCAACGTCAGTTCCGTGTAATCCCATAGAAATACCAATATCAGCCTTCTTCAACGCCGGTGCATCATTGACTCCATCACCGGTCATGGCAACTATATCGCCACGAGACTGGAGCGCTCGAATAATCTTCATTTTGTGATCCGGATTTGTTCGGGCAAAAATGGTCGTGGTATGCATTGCAGTTGCAAGATCGTCTTCGCTCATTGCATCGAGCTCATCGCCAGTGAGCACAGGCTTCACCGCACTCTGGTTTGACGAATGCTCGCGGGGTGTGGCGATTTGCATACCAAGTTCCCTTCCAATGGCCAACGCCGTGGTTGCAGAGTCTCCGGTAATCATTATGACCCTAACACCGCCTCGCATCAACTTTCGGATAGAGCGAGAAACTCCAGGGCGTGGAGGATCACTCATGCCTACTAGCCCCGCGAAAGTCAAGCCCTTATATAATTCCTCGTGTTGGGGTAGCGGACTCTGACTTCCATCTGCACTTAGAGGTGTATTGCTCCTAGTAGATGTATGCTCAGATCTACTTCGTCTAGATCTGGCGACTGGGCCACTTGCAAAGGCCAAGACCCTAAGTCCCTTTTCGGCCATTCTCTCGGCTGCTTCCAGTGCTTCTTGGCGGCGAATAGAGTCAATGACCATCTCGCGGCCGTCAGCTGTAAGATACGTGTCGCAAGCGTCAAGAACTCTGTCTATAGAACCCTTCATATAGGCGTACTCCTTGTCGCTATTCCCAGGTTGCGCTCCAATTACTACACCCATCCATTTCCGTTCTGAGCTAAAAGGAGTCTCGGCCGTTCGTGGTCCAATAGAATCCCTCACATCATGTTCCTTGAATCGATCAAGCAAATCAAGCATCGCAACGTCAGTTGGTTGTCCGACCCATCGCGTATACGGCGCAAAATCTCTACCTTGAGAATTTGGCAGTGCTCCTTTCGCAGAATGAGCGAGTCGTCCATTATTCGCAATATTGCCAATGCGCAGGATCCTAAGTGCCGCGGTGTCGGGCGTCCTTTCCGTCGCTTCATCGTCCGAATCGACGTCGATCGGTTCCTTGGATCCAAAGTACCACATCTTCGCCGTTGTCATATGATTCATAGTTAAAGTTCCCGTCTTGTCAGAGCAGACGACGTTCACGGAGCCTAACGTCTCCACGCTTGGCATCTTTCGAACAATTGAGTTATGTTTTGCCATGCGATGAACACCGAGGGCCAAGGTAACCGTCACAATAATAGGCAACCCTTCAGGGATTGCCGCAACAGCAAGCGAGATAGATATAGTAAATATCTCCAGGAGCTTCTTGCCTTGGAGTAACCCGACTAAGGATATCAGGGCGATTATGCCAAATGATATCTGGCTGAGCTGCTGCCCTAGATGGTCCATATTTACTTGTAGAGGGGAACGTGGGCTTTCCGTCCCCGACACACTCGTAGCGATTGTGCCGAAATGCGTATTACCACCCGTAGCGAAAACAATTCCTTGTCCATGGCCGGATTTGACTAGAGTTCCCATATATGCGATGTTGTTAAGCCCGTGATTGCGCGCGTCTTCTCTATGCTGCCCATTGTACGAGGGTGGGGATAAGATAGACGGGCTAGGGAGACGTAATGCAGACTGCTCAAAGGCGGAGGGTGTATTAACGCTTCGCGACCGTGAGTCGGCAGTCATTCTCAGCGGTTCATTCTCCCCAGTAAGGTTTGATGCGTCAATGGTCAGATCGGCAGCTTTTGTGATTCGGATATCAGCCGGAATACGATCACCCGTGGTGAACAAGACTAAATCCCCGGGTACTAGCTGAGCTGCCATGACCTTGGACGACGTAGCTTCCATCAATTCCTCATCTGGAGTCTCCGAACCGGTCGAGGGAGTCTTTTCTTCTGGGTCGCTAATAGCTGGAGGCCATGCTGCACTTTTAGTACTAGGAGGAGGCCGCGTAGGTTGCGCCCTAACTAGATGGGCGTGATTTGGGACTAAATGATTGAGAGCTTCGATCGATTTCTCAGACCGATATTCTTGCACAAAACCAACCGTGACGACTATTGTCACAGCGATCGTGATACTAACGGCATCGTCCATATTACCCACGAAAATCGAGAGAAAGGCGGATACGAGGAGTAGTATGATCAATGGTTCTCGGAACTGCATTATAAATCGCAACCATAATGGATCTGGGGGTTCATGGGGAATTTCATTAGGACCAAAGTCTCGTAATCGCGAGAGGGCCTCGGTGGGTGTTAGGCCGTGGGTTAAGGAGGTCTGAAGCTGAGCTGCCGCCTCGGCTGGAGTGAGAGAGGAATAACCATCTGCTACGGACTGTAATCATGAATTGGATTAGCTAACATATTTTAGTCTGATGGGACACCTTCATCCTGTTCGTTCTTGGTGGTTGAGGTACTCTAGGAGATATCTTACCCGCGATTGAGCGGATGTAGTCCGGACATGCCCCGACTGTCTTGAGATAGATCGCGCTCGTTCCAAGAGCTCCTCTCCATCTTCGCCATGATTCCGATCTATCCCATTAATACTAGGTACTGAGAGCGGAAGCAACGAGTCGCCGTTGGTCTCGCGATCACGCCATGGCCATGGCATCTTGGAAAGGAGTGGACGGGCGAACCACAGGAACGCAAGGCCGCATGGGGGAGAAATCAAATTACATCAACGACAAGGCCGGCGCGTAAGAATGGAAGATTATACAACAAAGTGTACCAGATGAATACTTGATGAATTATGGAACAGCGAAAAAATGCATATTAAAAAGGAGCTAGACTTGGATCTTGAATATAGTGACGTGTTGGGAATGATTTGAAAGTTGCATTAAGAGTCGTTCTAAAAGTTGTTCTAAAAGTTTTGGCGCATCTGGAAGACGTGGAACCTTGGAACCTTTTTTGCCCTCTAGCCTTTTGGGGGCAGTTTTAGGGTCGCGACCAATGCAATGGAGTGCCGATGATTCAAGCACGGAGCACGGATCCCTGAGCGTTGCTTGCCGATTTCGTACCTACCAAGCCTATCGAGCCTACCCAACGTAGCACTTAGCGTATCCTAGCACGCTAAAGTAAGATCCTATACCCCTGCTCGCGACGGCCCTGTGGCTGTCGACTTCAGCCTCCATAGGTCCAATGGTATGAGACATGTAAGCAAGGGGTAAAAGATCATTTGATAGATATTCTTGTATAGTAGATACTATTTGCATATGAAAGATTTTTTTTTTTTTTGCTTTGGGAGAGTGTAGTACCGTTTCAGTGAATTATTTACTAGGTATGCCAAAGATATAATAGCTTAGGTAGTTTTATGAGGTTCATACTGTAGCTACCTACCTACGGACTTTCGTTACACATGTAAATTCATATATCTTGAACTTACCTAGGTAAGTTGAGTTGCAGTTGCAGTTTCACTGATGAATGATGTAATGCCCATCTTATCAAACCCTTTCTCGGGCTCTCTTAACGCAGGTAACTATGGCTGAACTTATGTTGTAGATACCTACCTACCAATGTAGATATGTAGGCGCTGTATATTTTTTCATAATTTCTCATATCGTAAAGTTTTCAAGACTTAAGCAACTGCTTTCGAATGACACGTTGCGCATTCTTAATGCAAGGTCTATTTCTGATTTTCCAATGCTATTCTGAAACCATCACTAAGCTTATAGAGCTTGAATTTCAAGGTATTATGCATTTCTAGAAACCAAATTGATAGGTAACCAACCTGGATTCTTTAAGCAGGATGTACTAACCAGCCACATAATTTTGACCCGAAGGAGTTTAGTTGAATTTCTATTTCGCGTTCGTAACCCTTCCAAGATTTTTTCCTACTACCAAACGCTGTAAGTAATACAGTGTTGCCCAATGATAAGCCACAGTTTGAGTCACATACAAACCAACCAGAAGCTCCAGATAACGTATGTGACCCACTAAAAACCATGGCATACCTCCAGCCACTTGGATTTTTAGCAGGAAAAGCGGAATGATTTTTTTAGTCGCCCTCTTCAGCACAATCATTCGCTTGCGGCGTGTGGAAGGCCCAATCCCGCAAGACTTTTCCCGTGCGTACCTCCCCCAAAGGATCCCCCTCCACCTCTAATTTCAATCTTTCATTCAACTCATTTGTCCTCTTTTCCCGACCAGTGCAAAGATACCTCAATCTTCACCCCTCGAATATATACTCGCTGTCGCTGTTAGCTTATTACTACTTTAGAGAACCACATCAACATCGCGCATCCCTTGCGCTAATTGATTCGCGAGGCATAAACTGGCAAGAGACGGTGCGAACGCTGGATGTACGCGATCTGCGCCCAAAACAACGCGCTCCTATTCTCTTGTTTACACCATCCTACGCCTCCCACCTTTCGTCATCAACCTTTTAACAAAGGGCCTAACTCTAACGCGTTGTCGCATCGAGTAGAACGAATCTAGCTGCTTTAATGCCATAATCATTGGGCACTTACCTTTCATTGCTCTTTGCTCTTTCACTCTTTCGCTGCTACATCGCTTCAACTTGCTTTCCTAAACTGTCTCATCGTCGCTGTCGCGATGTTCTATTCCGAGACATTGCTGCAGAAGACAGGGCCTCTGGCTCGAGTCTGGCTGTCAGCAAATTTAGAGCGCAAGCTCTCGAAGACACACATTCTTCAGTCTAATCTACCCGACAGTGTCGATGCCATCATTACTCCAAACCAAGCGCCCATGGCGCTCCGACTAAGCGGTCAACTCTTGCTTGGTGTCGTCAGAATCTATAGTCGAAAAGCTCGGTACCTATTAGATGATTGTAATGAAGCTTTGCTCAAGATTAAGATGGTTTGTGGCCCTCTTTTCAATCTCTACTTCTCCCTTTGCTAATTATTATCTTAGGCCTTTCGCTCCACTGGAAACAATGATATCCCCGAGAATTTGAACATGCCAAACCGGGAAGCATTGATGCTTCCTGATCGTATCACGCCTGCCGATAACTTGAATATCTTACCGCCGCCCGATGCTAACTGGTTACTTGGCCAAATGGAGGATGTGAGCGCTACCCCTGTTAGCTCAGGCACTCGGGGCCGGGGTCGACCAAGCAACCGCGATATCAACCTGCAAGAAGACTTCAACAACAGCCAGTTCTTGTACGACGACAAGATGGACGAGGACAACGTTGCGCTTGCTCCTAATGACGACCTGGAACTAGATTTGGATTTTGGAATGGATATCGATGAGCGACCTCGAGGAGATAAGAGCATCGAAATGGGTCGAGACGCGCCAGCTGCTAGAGCTGTCGAGGATGATATTTTCAGTGAGCTGGATATAGCGCCACCGGCCAAGGGTCTGGATCGCGAGCCATCATTGAATCTTGACTTCGGAGACGACAATGTCAGAATTGCGGACGGGGACGGCGACATTCAGATGGATGATGATTTCCAATTTAATATTGGTGATCAGTCGGCGGTGCCTGAGATGGGCGGTGCCCCTGGTCTCGAACGAGCCCGCATCTCAGAATCACCCCTTTCGGATATTGACGAGAACGTAGCACGAGATGTGGAAGAGTGGACGCGTCTAAACAACACTAGTATTTACGAACCGGGCCAAGAGCCCGAGGAGCCCGAGCCCCTCCCTCAGAAGAAGTCGAAGAAGCGCAAGGTCTTTGGCTTAGACCCTGCCACTCAGCTCACCAGCGCGCATATCAAGGAGCAGCAACAGAATCACGAAAACATTCTTAAGGCACCCACATTCATCTCACGAGATCCGTACTTCCTGGCTTTAGTCGAGCTAAAGAACAGCGGCAGCTTCGTTTCGAGCATCATGGGCGATGGCCGTAGTAAAGCTTGGGCCCCGGAGCTAAGAGGATTGCTATCGATTGATTCTATCAGACCAGTTAACGACCTTAAGCGCAAGCGTGATAGCGGGATTGCTGACGTTGGTGAGGAAGAGGAACAGGGTGCATCCAAATCGCCTCGTTTAGAACTGGGCGATGACGATGACGGACTGGTTATACCTGACGCTGGTTTAGGCGAACGAAGTGTTGCCCCTGATGGCACCATTCTCGAAATTCCTGCGGATGAGACGGTCATCCAACACGACGAGGACGATATTCATCAACCCCGCGAAGGAAGCCCGATGCCGGCGTTTGACGAGACAACGGCTCCCATAGTACATCCCGCTGACAGTGGTCCGGTCTCTATGGGCACGAAGCATGCGGTTCACGTTCTTCGAGATCTATTCGGCGATGAAGCGGCTACTAGTGACGAGAAGAGGAAGAAGTCGGTGGTATTCCAGGACCTCCTGCCCGAAGGGAGAACTACCAAAGCAGATGCCACCAAGATGTTCTTCGAATGTTTAGTACTTGCGACCAAGGATGCTATCAAGGTGGAGCAGAAGGAGGGTACTCTTGGTGGTCCTATCAGAGTCCGAGGAAAGCGTGGTCTCTGGGGTGCTTGGGCTGAGACAGAAGCCGGCGGTGAGATTGCCAACCAAGAACAAGCGCAACAATCTGATCAACCCGAACCTGCCATTGCAACTCCTTCTCGAGTGGTAGCTGCGGCGGCATAACTGTCTATTGCTGGGTTTACTGCTGGGTAATTGGATGATTGCAACGGCAAGATGAAGTAATGGTTCATGTATAAACTTCTCTGCACTTGATGGATATTCCCGAGGGTTCTGATCACATGGTCTAATGGCGTCACGGAGTACTGGGGTACGGAAGGCAGGGAGATACCATCAGCTGCGGGTATATTGGTCGTCAAAATCATGATGGGGTGTTCTTTTCTTTTCCTTTCTTTTTCAGCTCGGTCAAGACAGGGTAATTGCATTCGTGTCGTCATCTAGGGTTAAGATGATAGTTGGGGAGCAGAAGCTAGCATGGAGTGGCATTGCGACGTGATAATACATCGTGCGAGCCTGTTCTCGGAAGAATTCGTAAAATACAATTCACAACAGGATTTGGTTCATTTGATGTATGAGTGAATGATAGAACCGTGACGTTAGAGAGTTATGCCTTGCCTACTGCCTGCGGCTTAAATAAGTGATGTACATGTCTAAGGCTGTGGTTTGCTACGTAACATGTCCATACTAATATCCATTCTACTAACTCCAGGGTTATATTGAGCTTATCAAGTCGTCTACGTGTAGTAGGTAGGTACATCAAACTAAGCAATGCGTCATAATATAGGTATGTACGCTATATGAGCTCCCCGGCTATTGTTATGTGACTTTCTGCATTGACAATTTATTAATAGGCAACTAAGTTTAGACGAAGCCTTCGAGTCAGAATAGTCAGACCTCGTAAACGGTAAGGTAGTTCTTTACGGCGCTATTATAATTAGTACGTATCACATAATCGCGCTCGTATCAGAAACATTGAAGATTTACGTTGATACGTAATAATCAAGACCGTAAATAACTATAACCCCAGATCTGCAAGGCGGCCAGATAAAAGATAGATAAAAGTTAGTATCACACGGAATGGCGACCCACGTGTCAGCCTCAAATTCAACTTCCTACCTACAACATCACCCTACGAGTCTTTGTATGAGTATAAGAACAATGCCCCTGTCATCCAAAACAAACAATTTCCTAGTATCGAATTATAAAAGCCTTAATCAATACAGTGTTCATCCATTCACATCGATAAGCTTTCCTGATATCGATCGATCGTCGCTGTTCCCCTCTGTCGAAGTTGATTCTCCCGGATGATTGAAGAATGTCAACATAATACTATCAACGACTATAACGACGACAACCATAACCATAACCATCAATCAACATAGCCTCAATTATCGCAAGTCGACGATCTTATAAAATATAAAGGGCAATTGCTTCTTGAAAAAATTCCTTGACTCCTTCCACTTCGTTAGGTATCTCCAAAACATTTGACAATACTAGAGTTATCGAAGTGTCTGTTCGCCTCCAAATTAATTAAGATCTATTCAATATTGCTCTTTCTTAATAGTATCACGCTTGTCTAATGTCAACATAAGGGCCCTATTCGCCTGACTCTACTATAGCTCAAATTTGGGAGCTGGTTCAAGACTGACTGGATTACGCAATCAAAAACACTCCAAAGTTGACTCATCGCTCCTCGAGGTTGAAATAATAATGGTCAAGTCACTTGTAGAGCTCTGCACTACAGTGTGCATTCAAAATATCAAAGGTATGGAAGTCTAAGTTTGCCCATATTACTCACCATTTTCAATGCATCACTTTTTCTTCATTCCTGCCTACCATCTGTTCCTTAGGCATTTTCTTGTAGATTAACCACTTCCAATCCAAACACGAATCCTGCCTCTTACGTTGCACCCCCTCACGAACTTCCATTACCTCAATTCTTCTATACACCGCTAACGCCATGACCCCTCCAAAAGAGATTTACGACATAGGCGGCGCGCCTTATTCAATTGTCCGCCCAATCCTCTTAAAGATCAACGATGCCGAGCAGCTGCTTCAGCTCGAGCAGCTATCGCCCCACATCCAAGGTGACGATGCCGAATGCTGGCAGCGTCTCATCGATCGTGACTTCCCTCACCAAGTGAAAAAGCATACCATTGTGCCGAAAGATTCTACTCGGTGGTCTAAGGTATACCAGAAGTACAAGAAGTTGGACGCAGAAGAAAAGAAGGAGGCCTTGGCGAAGTTGAATAACGGCTTCAAGAACATTACGAAGGAGAAGCAGGCCAAGGCTGTCAAAGCTGTAAACTTCAATACGAGAGTTCACGGCCGTATTCCGGGTCAGCGCAAAACCGGACTACCTGGTGGCCGACATGTGGCTGGTTCGGGAGGACTAACTTGGGGCGGCGGATCGCGAACTAAGACGAGCTCTGCCCAGGGCATCATGCAAAAGGCCCGACGAGAGGCCGCCGAGATTGCTCGTAGAAAGCAGCTGTCCACACCCACTGGTCAGCTTCTGGTTCGTCAGGGACAGATCACCCAAGCCCCGCGAGGTATGGTCGAGGAGCACAGAATCAAGTCTCTTCCCGACATTGCTGTGCGCAAAAGATGCTATATTAAACCACCCACGCTAGGCATCGGAGAACGCTGGGAGCGCCAACAAAAGGAACGCGAGGCGCGATTGCTCAAGGCCCAGAGCGCACCTGTTATCAAAGGTGTTACCGTACTTTCGGACGATGATCTTGACCAAGATGACGTGGACAATTATTCGGATTCGGAGCAAGAAGGTGGTTTGAATGTCGAGGATCTGGAGAGCTTCTTCGATGAAAAGAAGCCTACTTCAACTACACCCACTAAGCCCGCGCAGACACCTTCTATGCCCAAGCCCGGCTCTACATTGTCTGGCCTTGCAAAGATGAAGATGGGCCACTCCTGGAAGGACAGACCTACTAGAATCGAACGGGTCGTCGAAACTACGAAGCCATCTACATCGCAAGCATCGAAACCTTCTACTTCAACTTCTCCGCCCCCGCGACCTTCGATGCAGTCGGAACAGCTTTCTCCCCCTCCTAGTGCTGGTGTTGCAGGCGCCGACTCGAAGCCCAAGCCTAAGCTACCGATGGGTCTGAAGCGCAAGGCACCTAGTGTCTTCATGCCACCCAAGCCGAAAGCTCGACGGATGTCCTAGAGGACACGTGCTTCCTTGACCGCGTAGCTCAAATTTACGGTTACGGCGGTACAAGGATCATTGACGGGTCATGACCTTCATCGCCAACATCAGGACCCCTTAAGGAATTGTCTAACGAAACTGGTTTACACGATACCTGGATTTTTCTTTCATGGCTCTTATTCTATGGGAGTACAAGGCTTCCTATACTAGCATGGCGTATAAGGAGCACGGCATTGACTGATGATATTACGGAGTTACAAGAGTCATCCTCACGGCGGCGAAAGGTAGAGGAAACTGCCATAACCTATCGCCCTACTTCAACCAAATTCTTCTATTATCCTGATGTTACTAGTATCATGATAGACATACGTGGTGGAGTCAGCATATGCTTGTTCACAATGGGTAATCTATGTACCCACATATGCGACGAGAAAAGGTGACGAGGCATACTGCGTTTTCATTTATATAGGCGTATGGAGACATCAATGAATTCAATGCCCCAAGTACTATCATGTTTAAATTTCCATACATCAAACTTAATTACTGGTTTAAATGCTTAGTGACTTTACATTGATGTCCTTTATCTCTCGATGAACATTTACTCTTCGGCCTCTCTCCTCTCATCTGGTTGACGTTTATTACTCACCTTCGATACAAATTCTCTAGTTCTATCAATAAGTCAAATATGTGAAGTATCATTTAACTAGTAGTCGTCCCAGTCAGAAAACTTGGGATGATTTGGTACTAACGAGGTCACACGATATTCCACCGAGAAGCAAAAAGCAAGACATCCACATGAAAATCAAAGCAAGCAATGCTAATAACTCGGTTTAGTTCGTATCGATTCGGGGTGCTACCTGCATATCCATATGTAGGTGCTCCATCCCGCGCGTTTAACTATCTATGGATGAATTCATTCATTTCGCAATGCAGCAGACAACAATGTGTATCAGACGAAACACGTAAACGCATTAAGAAAAGCCTTTCTTCTTTCGATAGGGCAAAGATCAAGCCTGGTCAGGCCGTCCACAAGGGGAAAAAAAAAAAGCGACATGGCATGTAAGGCTCGTTCGTTTTCGTAAGTCGTTTAGCGTCTCGAAAGCACTTTTTTTGTTTGTTTGTTCGCTATTGTGGTCTATACCCGCGTTGACCTGTCTAGAAGCTGAGAGGCGAAAAATAGACTAGTTCGTCGAGAATGCGATGGGGGAGATGGGGTACGCGATGAAAGTTCGGGGGTTCGGGTCAGGGGATGCGAGGCTAGCAGCACCCGCCTCGGAGGGTTAGAACCAGATGGAGGGTTGCGTCGGGGACGATGCCGGCGTCCTGCATCGTCAACTGGTCGTGTCTATTATGGGTTATATCGGATTAGCTGGGGCTCGTTGCGAAGAGGTGTATATATATTGCGATAGAAGGACTGGGGAAAGGTGGACGAACAGTTGCTTTCCTCCATAGATAAGTCGTTGTTGATCAGGCGTGATACCCTCCTTCTCCTCGACCTTCTTCTTCACATCTTCGATCTGGAAACATAGGGTTATTAACATCTGGTCCCATCTATATGCCGCTTTGCTAGCTTCGTGGGATGATCCGATAAACAGGATGGCGCAAGTGCGATGTGACGATTTGCTCTGGTTTTCGAGCTGCCATGGAGGGTCGGGATGGGGCCAAAACACACCTTGGACGTAGGCTCAACATCCAGCGAGATCAACTTGCCCGTCAGGGTTCGCACTCTGCTCCGTTTGTCAGCTCACGATCTCCATCTATCCGACCTCACGAAACGGCGCGCTGACAAGGCAGCTATGGCGGGGTATGGTATGGTACGGAGAGAAGGACGCGTAAACGTACTTGATCATCATCTTGCCGGTATTTTATCTGCAGACGCGGGATTCCGGGCGCAAAGGAAGTGAACTTGTGCAGCAGTGCTTTTGAGAAATTGGTGAAGGGCCTTGAGTAGCGTTGTGTGTAATCAATGTAAAAAAGTAGTTTCGGGTGGATAGCAGAGAACCGTTTTGTATACAGTGACGACAGTGAACGAAGACTGGGTACGGTAAGAATGGTGGGGTACCTGTTTGTAGCGGGTCTATCGTTGACCCCACCTGAAGTACATAGTACCTCTAGAGGTTTATGAAAAGGAAGCGACTTTCTACAATTCGGTTTGATGCAACAGAATGTTTGAAGGACAAGAAGAAATGAACGAAATTTTGGGTTTATTGGCCAAGCTTAGAGGATCTCCTGTAGGAGCGCGTCGTACAGCGACGATGAGCTCAACTGAGCCGAAGAGGCTTGAAGAAGCAGCACTTGAGAAGTTTGCGAGGAATATAATGGGATGGCCTCTGCAATAGCAATCATAAGGCTATACTTGAAGTGATGAATTGGGTATACCTAACTCTCAAAGGAGATCCTCTCGTCTATCCTCATTCAGCGCTCTCGCCTGGGGATCACAAGCTTGCAAGGCACCCTTCGAATACCCCGAGAATACTTCAAACCAGCCGTAGCATCAAGGCAGTCGTAGGCATTCGTATTTTACAATGGTTAATCCTTTACATACAGTGGAGATTTTGTGATTCCCCTAACGCCTTATCCTCATTGCTTTTTGGAGTCATCATTAAACACGTTCAATCCCAACCCTTCAGTATCAAGCAGCAGTCTGTTTCTGCCACCTGATTCCTGTAGCTGAGTCGCAATCGCCCTAGCGTTCTCGATCTTCTTCAATTCCACATACGCCTTGCTCTTCTTGATCGCGTCTCCGATAAGTTCAGCTGATCGGGCCTCACCCTGTGCTTTGACAACCATAGCTTGCTTCTCTTGTCTTGCCTTGTCTACTACGAAGGCTGCTCGCTGGGCCTCCTGTTGTGCTACTTGTTTTGCTTCAACAGCAGCTGTAAACTCTGGCGAGAAAGCGAGATGCTAGAGTTCAGATATTAGTGAGAGTTTCAACCTATTTCTATGTGAATACCTTCGACATACCGTAAGGGAAACATCATCCAACAAGATATTGAATCTCTCAGCTCGCCTCGATAGATTGTCTCGAACTAGCCTAGCAACATTCTCTCGCTGAGTGATCAACTGACTAGCATTGAATTGCGCAACCACACTCTTGAGAACCTCATTGACAATAGACGGCAAAACTCGCTCATCATAGTCTTGTCCTAGTGTTCTGTAGATTTGCGGAAGAGCAGCGATGTTAGGTCGTGAGAGCACACGGCAAGTGATGTTGACCATCTGCAAGTCCTTGGTACCGGTAAGGGAAGAGACGTTTCTCGGCTTCGCGCGCACGTTGAAAGTAATTGGTGTTTCGAACCAGGGGATCATAAGGTGAGTTCCTACACAGAGCTATGTGAGCATGACAAGACATTGAAATGCGAAAAGAGCGCCGGGGTGACCGGAGAAGCCGGACAAACCTTCAGTGTAGATCTCCTTGCTAACACCACTTATTCTTCGGTATTTGATAGCCCTGTGACCACCATCGACGTTGAAGAGAGAGTTTTGCAAGACGAAAAATCCGCCACCAAGCAGACCAATAGCTGCTAGAGCTATGCCACTTCCTGGAGGGGGACGAACCGGGCCACCAGGACCACTGAATCCACCTCGGTTCTGGCGCATCATCGCCCGCATCCTCTCCAAATATTCGTCCATCGAATTGCGCGACATCTTGGGCAACGTTGGCGAGGAACGCTGCTGATTTCGTTGGCGATGTCTTTTTGATAAGTTGAGGGACGCAGTATTAGAACATCAAAAAAAGAATCGTGGTCCGGTTTTTTTCTCCAAGGCTTACAAAGTACATATTGAGGCTGATACTTCCTAATTGGTGAGCAGGTGCATCATTGATCCACTTAGCATGGCCCGTGCTCTTGCATTTTCCGAACGCGACTGCTAAAGTTCTTGAAGCTTATATTCTCTTTCCATTATCGATACCAAAGCCAGCCAACCTTGGAAGGCTGTCACAAGAAAAAACACACAACCTTATAAATACAACCAACTTCGACCTCTGCTCATTCAATTCAGTAGTCGAGTGCAGCTAACAAAATCCTGCTCTCACCGATTTTGATTCTAATTTCCTTTTTAAGCTCCTACTACTTTGCAATCGCACCTTCGACAAATTGGTGCTCCGAGAAGCAACGCGAACAATCCTCCACCAGTCGCTAGGCGTTTTCGATTCGTCTATTCAACCTATTACTATTGTCGCTCTTGCCTCCATTTTAGCTATCATTCCCATCCCGTCGGCCACGATGTCGACCAAACCTCCATCTCGCGTTGTCTTTGTTGGCAATATTCCGTATGGACTTTCGGAAGAACAAATTAGCGACATCTTCAGTACCGCCGGCAAGGTCCTGAACTTCCGTCTTGTTTACGATAGGGACACAGGACGCCCTAAGGGCTTTGGTTTCGCCGAGTACCCTGATGCAGGTAAGATAATGGTTCTTAAGGTAATTGTCATTAATCGTGGCCGTACTGACCATGTTCCTATTTTAGATTCAGCCGCTTCCGCTGTCCGAAATCTCAACGATCATGAGATTATGGGACGTAAACTGCGCGTCGACTATAGTACGGAAGGCCGAGTGGACGGTGATGAATCTAACAGCTCATCCGTGACAATTGGCCAGCCCAATGGCACTTCGTATCCTGCCGTCCAGACTGCGCCTACCGGCTCGCTTCCCCCTCTCCCACCCGGAAAAGAGTTGCCTCCGGGAGTAACCGCCACCGATGCAATATCTCGAACTCTAAACACCCTCCCCCCAAGCCAACTGCTTGACATACTTTCTCAGATGAAGTCACTGTCCACGACCGATCCTGCCCGCGCCACGGAACTTTTACAGGCGGCTCCCCAACTATCTTATGCTATCTTCCAAGCTCTACTGTTGATGGGCCTCGTTTCCCCGGAGGCGATTCACTCCGTGGTCGAAACCTCGGCGGCTGCTCCGGCCGCCCAACCTGCCTCCGGATACCCCCCGGCGTACGGTGGTGCTACAACTGTCACGCCTCCGGTCGCTGCACCCTACGCGCCACCTGCCGTATCAGCTCCGCAAGCCGGTTACGCGCCTCCTGCGGCTGGTGCTCCCGCTGCTGCATTGCAGCAAGATCCCGATTCTCTTATGCAGGCTGTCATGGGTTTACCGGCTGATATGATCGAGCAGCTTCCCGAAGCAGAACGCCAACAGATCTTAGCTCTCAGGGCCACTTTCGCAGCTCAGAGACGCTAGTGTACAATGAGATGGCGCAGGAATATGGTTTCTTCACGTTGATTTTTTCTCATACCCATCGCAACTGGTTGGAAGTCGGCGTTCAGGTTCTGGTTTGGGTACAAAAGCTTTCGGGACACCTACGGCACGTGTGTACTCCATTTTGAGCACATCGGAACTCGGCATTCGTACAGGTCACTGTGTGTAGTAATGCAACTGGCATGTTTAGGGAAGAAGAGGGTCTCGAGGGTGGCTTCATGGATCTACGCAGGGTACCCAATCTGCCACTCTTCTGAGTGAGATCTTCAAGAAGCTTCGTATAATACTATGACCGACAAGTCTATGTACATATTTCCGCATCAGAACGAAGCTAATGGTTTCCTTGATGAGCATTCGCTATCGCAAGCAACCGCGACCCAATATTGGTGCATACCCGGTAGTCGCCGTTTTCACATCGATTCATGTAAACAGACGTTTAATGTAGACTACTTAATTATCCCTCATCCCCCTTATGCCATTACACAAACTTACGTCGGATAGCGGCTAGGATGCATCCATGGATTTATCTATGTAGGAATTTCTAAGTTATCTAAGTTACCTTACCCACATAATTCCTCGACCGGAATTGGAAGTTGGATATGTAGGTCCGGCTCATTCGCCAATAGGTACCTTCTGATTTGGTATCACATGCTCATACTGTTAGCTACCAGTTGACTTGATTCTGCGACAATATTAAACATCTAATTTCTTGCGACTTAACAAAAGTAAAATGAATAGAAACTTCATTTATGCATTATCCTCAGATGACCAGATACCTATTCGTATCAGGCGTGTATAAACACGGAATTCCTACATACCGACCTTAAGAGTACATATTTCAACCCCGGAAGCGACTGTCGAGCTAGGTATCTCGATCCGAATTCCCCATATGCTGCATATTGCCCCCACATACACGTAGGTACCCACCTATCTACCTATCTCCCGTTGACATCACCACCTATTAGAGATTGTTAGTGAACTTAGACTAGGTAGCTAGCTTAAACTCTACGATCACCCATTGTTCAATTCCTTATTTTCAATGTTTTGGAGTAAAACATCTCAATTTCGTCCGCGATCTTACCGTTCTTAAGAATTGCGTTATTTACTTACTAACCGATTTATTTCACAAGAATGATTATCCGTCGTTATGGCTAGCAATCAATTCTCGGTTCTCGCCTCCACCGGCGCGCCAGGTGGCTCTCTGACATCCTCTAATGCGACCGGCTCTACCACCCAACCATCCAAGAAAAAACATCGCGCAGGACGAAAACACAAGAAAGCGAGAAGAAAGTCGTTTGCTGCCCCTTCAGCGGACCTGGAGAGCGAAGGTTTACCTCCACCTAGCCATAACGGCCATAGGTCTGGCCTCTATATGACCGAGAGGAATATGAGTAATACGAGCATAGATAGCGAAGTGCTTCTCGACCATAGGTATATTAGGATTTCCAATTCATACCGCCCATGAGACTAATTGATGCTTTCTATAGAGAGCACCAATACCCACGTCCGCGACGTCCGTCAACCCTCACAGCATCTCTCCAATTGCCGCAATCAAGCCGGTCACGCATAGTACACGGAAACCAGAGTCACGAATTTGACGAAGAGGAGGATAATACCGAGTCCGCGCCTTTATTATCCAGCTCCTCTCGACAGGACGTCGCATCTTCTCGAGGATATGGTTCAAGCGATGGGCGACGAAGGCAGGACAGATCTCCTAGCCGTCCTACGTCTAGCAGGAAATCTCAACTTCTAGTTCCCATGACGCCGTCTGATAGATACAATGTAAACTACCCGCCATCTATGCCGGGTACCCCTACATTGGGACCCACTGACCGGTTGGATATGAGCTTTGGAGATATTATGATGAGGGATGAGCTTGCTGAAAGTGGTTCACATACCCACAGCGCACCCGAAACAGATATCGACCCGCTGCGCGAACAGTCTTCCTTTGAGAGGCGTCATACAATCGCATTGCAAGCCCAGGAGGATGTCTGCTTCCCTCAAGAGGGGTTGTCGGAGCTAGCCGAAGAAGACGCTCAGCAGATTCGTGACAGTCGGAACGCACGAACCCGGCGCAGAAGGCGAGATAAGTGGCCGGATTTGTCTATCCTTGAAGAGTGGTCTAGACTTGAGAAGGAAGACCGAAGCGAGGAACGGCGAATGAAGAAGATTACGGAACCGCAGTTGGTGAATGGAAGATTACGGCCAGTCCATAAGGGGTGGTACCGGATAGAGGAGGAAGCTCCGTATCGATTCACATATTTCAACGAGGAGTTTCAAAGCACCATTCACAGCCAGACGATATCGGAGCTCGTCCAGCCAGATGTTGGTTTCAAGGAGCTGTTCCTTCCAGACCCTCCTATCCTATCTGATTCGTCCGATGACGAGGAAGACGAACCTGTCCTTCAAGCAGCGAATTCGTTCAGAAATGGTGCCTCGACTACGGGTGGAAGCCGGCAGACCTCTTTGACGCCGAATATTGCAACGGGCGAAGCCAATGTAGATACGACCCCTAAGCCAATTACCACGCCCTCTGCAGCATCTTCGAGAGAGCACTCGGGTGGTCCAAGTCCGATGCGGGTCAAGTCACCTCTTCCCGGCGTGAAATCGCCTCCCTCGAATGGACAGAAGCAGCCACGATATGGAGAACGTCCTGTTTGGTGGTTAGATGTTTTGAGTCCTACGGAAGCAGAAATGAAGGTACTCGCCAAGACTTTCGGAATCCACCCCTTAACGTCGGAGGATATCATGCTTCAGGAACAGCGTGAAAAGGTTGAACTCTTCCGGCACTATTATTTTGTCAATTATAGATCGTTCGATCAAGATGCCGAATCGGAGAACCACCTAGAGCCGGTCAACATGTATGTCGTGGTGTTCCGTGAAGGTGTCATCTCCTTCCACTTTAGCCAGACTCCGCACCCGGCCAACGTACGACGCAGAGTCCGCCAACTCAAGGATTTCATGATTCTCAGCGCCGACTGGGTCAGCTACGCAATCATTGACGATATCACAGACGTCTACCTCCCTCTTATTCAGACCATCGAGGACGAAGTGGATGCTATCGATGATCAAATTTTACAACTCCATTCGGACCCTTCGTTGTCGAATTCTGACAAGAAGAGAAACCTCGACAACGAGAAAGGAAACCCCGATACGAATGTAGACAACGGTAGAGATATGCTGCGTCGTGTTGGTGATTGCAGAAAGAAGGTCATGAGTTTATATCGGCTGCTTGGAAATAAGGCCGACGTCATCAAGGGTTTCGCCAAACGCTGCAACGAACACTGGGAGGTTGCTCCCCGTTCTGAAATCGGACTGTATCTCGGCGATATCCAGGATCATATCGTGACTATGACGGCCAACCTTAGTCATTACGAAATGTGCGTTCCAACCCCGATTGAACCTAGCTCGTGAAGATGTGGCTAACTTGAATAGGATCCTGGCTCGGTGCCATGCCAACTATATCGCGCAGATCAATATTCACATGAACGAGCGGCAGGAGCAGACAGCTGACGTTCTAGGCAAGCTAACGGTGCTCGGCACGATTGTGCTTCCAATGAACATCATAACCGGTCTCTGGGGAATGAACGTCTGGGTGCCCGGCCAAGAGTACGAGGGAGATCTGAAGTGGTTTTTCGCGATCACCGCAGGACTGCTCATTTTTGGGTTAGCCTGCTTTATCATCGCCAAGCGAGTGTATAATATCGTCTAGACGAGCCTCAGGTATCGGGTATCGTATAGATGTGGTACACGTCCTGTGCTTAGGTAGGTCAGACCGAGCGCGGTATCTTACTCTGCCCTGACAGGTGGGGGAACATAACTTTATATATGGGTTGGATACTTGTCCAATAGTACCCCATGTCATCAGTCCATCAAGGTTCTCATTTCGTGGCCGTTTCATATGAGGTACGACTTCCAACCATAGTATTTGTACATGGAAGCATCATCATTTCATTGTTATAGAACACAAGCTGTGAAGCGTACTTCATTGGGTATGGGGGAAATGAGAATCGGCGTTTTGGGATAAGAGACTCCAGAAGTTCGGGGCTTTATAATATGGACTGGGCTCAATATATATTCTTATACATAATACATAAGCTAGTATATATAGGTATCGATACCGACATCGGTTCGTTCTTTAGGCTCTTAGAGTTGAATACCTACACGTTAATTTTCGAGCACGAAGAGATTGTGTGTATACCGATGAAGTGAAGTAAGTGGCTGATAGATGGATGTTCAACAACAGGATTTATGAGACTAATACAGTAAGCTAACGTTGAGAGGTAAGTGCAGCTACCTACATACCTTCATATCTTCCGAATCATGATTCGAGCAGATTTAGCTCTATCACAAGATAATCCCCTGGTAGATTCACATGTCTTGGGAAGCATGAGCTACTGGGCTCGTTGATCGTGATGCCGGCGACAGACTGTGGCTTACCAATTTCTAATCCCGTGGGTTGTGGCGGTGGAAGCATCTAGCTGTGGCGATAGCTATAGCTTTGAAGGAGCATGATTGGCCAGCCTTGGGTGCCAAGCTTTTATCAGATTAAGTACAAAGTAACTTGTCCCCACATCAACTTTCAGCCTCTCAACCTTATTTTTCTATCGTCGCCCTCGACTTTTACAAATTTCGCCTCAATTACAAACATCCAACAACGATAATTCCGGTCGACAATTGCGCAAAATAATCGTGATTGAATCTTCATATTAATCGACCGCATATTTCCGCTACTCATACCACGACTAAAGTTCCCATCAATCAAAGCATCGCGACATCTCATCCGAAAAAGAAACCGCGACGAAAGAACTCTTCGACCGAATAAAATCCCACACCGGTCCACCAACCTCCCTCTAACTCCCCTACACCAAACACCGTAACAACACCACCGACAAACCCGCAAAAATGGCCAACTTCCTAGCCTCCATCTTCGGCACCGAGCAAGACAAAGTGAACTGCTCCTTCTACTACAAGATCGGCGCCTGCCGGCACGGGGACCGGTGCTCGCGCAAGCACGTCAAACCCTCCTACTCGCAGACCATCCTGCTGCCGTCCATGTACCAGAACCCGGCGCACGACGCGCGGGCGCGCCTTACCCCGGAGCAGTGCGCGAACCACTTCGACGCCTTCTACGAGGACCTCTGGTGCGAGCTGTGCAAGTACGGCGAGCTCGAGGAGCTCGTCGTCTGCGACAACACCAACGACCACCTCGTCGGCAACGTCTACGCCCGCTTCAAGTACGAGGACGCCGCCCAGGCCGCCTGCGACGCGCTCAACTCGCGCTGGTACGCCGGCCGCCCCGTGTATTGCGAGCTCTCGCCCGTCACCGATTTCCGCGAGGCGTGCTGTCGGTTGAATAGTGGTGAGGGCTGCGTTAGGGGCGGGTTTTGTAATTTCATTCATAGAAAAAATCCGACGCCTGAGTTGGAGAGGGAGTTGACGCTTAGCACGAAGAAGTGGCTTAAGATGAGGGGAAGGGATGAGAAGAGCGTTAGTCGGAGCCCGAGCCCGGAGCCGACTAGGAAGCGGTTTTAGGGTGCTTGGGTCTGAGAAGATGGGTGGGTGAATGAGGGACTGGGTTGTGGTTGAGAAATTCGAGATGTGTCTTAAGGGGAATTATGGCCCTGCGATCTTACAGTCATGATTGATCATACCTCGGATTACTACTATGGAAGTGATCTCGATCGCCCAGATAGGAGGAAGTCAAACATTAGCAGGGAAACTCAGTGATAGTGGACGGAGACGAGAAGATCAGATATGAGCAGGCAGCCGGGTTAGCATCCGGCAGAACGAGGATACCCCCAAGCTTTCGCCTGCCTATTGTATTGCTAGAAGGAAAGAATAATGATCCTTGGGGAAACGGATTGACGAACGAAGAAACTTATTTTCATGCAAAAGGAGAGGCCCACAATACTAGGGAAAAACTAGGTTCGGCGTTAATAGGAATTTCAATCCAGACACATTTCTTGAAACCGTCTCGATACATAATCCAAGGGTAGAAATGCTTTCGCATTGCTTCCGCTATTGCTATCAGGCTCAAGCAAAGGGCCAGCCCAAATCAAGTGAATATACCTACCGGAATGATCCTGAATACTCTTTACTACCTACTACTTGTTTACCCAGCACAACTAACAACCAGCATCTCATCTCTAGCACATTCTCAGTCTCTTCTACGAACAGTGATTACGATTATAACGACAAGTGTATTTTACCCCAATGCAAAGCAACACGACGCGGCTGGTTACTGACTGCCCCAGAAGGCCTTCAATGCACATCTATTCCCGTCTAACACAACGCACTCTCACTCTTTCTTTCTGCTTTCCTAATCCCAACCCCCTAAACCTTTGGTTTGCGCCCCTTTCCCTATTACCATTGCTAGAAAGGAAGATGAGAAGACGAGGAATATGGATGTCCCTATGCTATCAAACGTTGTTATGCCCCAAGTTGCGGTGTAGTAAGCAAGTAGTAGCCAGAATTGCAGGTCTCGTAGGCGGAAAAAGCGCCGTGATTAGCCCCCTTGTTCACTGTGAAGAATAACTAAATCTGGGTTGGGCGAGCTATCGGGAGATTGCTCACTCATTAAACGCCAGATAGTGAGGTAGGGAATCGCGTTAGTAGATTATCCCTCCTATTCTTACCACATGGCCCTTCTTATGTCTGAGCGTCGAAGAAAGCATCGTTGCTCTCCACCGTATCTCCCCTGCCCCTGTTCGGTCCTGGGGTCTTGGGAGAAGCCGGGAGGTTCTTCTTGAGATCTCCCGCGAAGTCGATCAACGGCCCGTCCGGCTCGCGGCCCGTCGACTGCAACATGGCCGAAATATCTTTGCTGTCTTTTCTCACCGCCGGCGCCGGGGCATCGCTCTGGCCGAAGTCGATCAAATCCGCTGACGCGTTTTGCGGGGGTGCTTTAATAGCTGCATCCGGCTGCGAGTGCGAGCGAGAGATCGGAGAGGGAATGTCCCATTCGCTGTGCTTTTGGCCCGGTATTATGGGGTAGATGGCCATGATTTGCTCGGCCTGTTTTTCCGGCGTCGTGCCATCGCTGTGTCTTGAATTAGCAAGGGTGTCTCAGCGTGCTAGTAACACCAGGGTCTGTCACCCACATGTGCGCATTGATAATCCACTCCAGATGTTCCATGTCTTCTCCCGTGCCACCGTAATCTTTGTCTACTCGCCTGAATAGTCGAGGTTGCCAATCGACACCTGCCGCGCCTCTACTCGCTGCCTCATCTCGCTGCTGATCCTCGACTTTCGTCTTCTCGTCGGTTGCTAGTTCGTGGTTTCTGTCTTTCACCGCTTGCGCCGTCTTCTGCCACAGCCTTTGCGATTCACGCTCACCCTGCTCTTCTAGAGGCCGGACGCGAGGTTTTGAGGCTTTCACTTTTCGGGCGTCGAAGAACATGTCTTTGTGCCCGTTCTAGAGACCTATTAGCTAGTAATAAGGCATCAGCAGCCGTACGTTACCCACCCTAAGATCTTTGATGAACATTTCTTCGCTCCATAGGCCGGAGAGTTCAAATAGTACCTGTCCGGTTCGGTCATCTTTTATCGTGCCTCCGATGGCATTATATGTCCCGCTAACCCATCCCTTCGTCTTGAAGTCAACGTCGGCCGTGAGACCCAACTCGGGACATCGCACGACGCTGTGATCACCTAATTCATACTTCATGTTACCGAACAGGATTCCTCTCGCGTACATGTTGGGTTGCGTCAACCAGCTAAGAATACCGTCAGTCACTGATCGTACGAAGCCCTTGGGAATTCACGAACTATCTTTCCCCCTGTTTACGATCCTTGCCCCTATTCGTCAGTGTGAGCACGGCGATGCCTTCCATCAAACTCGCAGCCGAGTTGCCCAAGAATTTGCTCCTAGGTTTCAGGGTACCGTCAATACGAATATGATGATCTGGCGCCATGTAGAAGTAGCTTGACTTAGGCGGATGGTGGGATGTTTGTTCGGAGATATAGTAGGCACGGGTACCGTCAGGTAGGTCCCAATAGCAGGAGAATACCTCGCCGAGAATCGGGTTTAGAGGTTTCTTGACACCCCTGTTATCTTGTATCAGCCTATATAAGCCACAGCACGAGGAAGGGAACTTTACGGTGGTCTAATATGCCAGCCGCTGAGGTAGAATTTTACGACGGACACAAAACGTTGGACCGGGTCGTCGATATCGGGAATTGGGAGGAGCATTTCCGGATGGCACATGAAGCTATATTCGATATCAGTAAGTTTTAGGTCCGCGCACTGGAAGTCGTGGGTCAATGGTTCAGGACAACGTACTTGGTGATCCGCTCTAGCATACTTCGGGGCTCAAGGATGAAGGTAGGTAGGACAACTCGACTTAGATCGGCGCCGGGTCGCAGTTGAGAAATAATATGTGTGAGGACTTCTAACGGTTAGGATTTATTCCACTTCAAGACGATTGTTCGGAGAGACTCACCGTTGCCCTGTTCGGGCTCGATTATGGAGGTATCATCGTCCTCGGCACCGTCCCCGGAGGATCTACTGCCTAGAGGAGGCGGCATTGTCAGCGAGCACGTAGCCTTACAAAACAAATGCAATTCTCGTACGGTTAACAGGTGTAGCTTTAGATGATTAATATGTGTGCTTCCTCTTTTATTCAAATTGAAACTTGAAATACCAAATCCTTTGGCAAAATAAGAATAGGAACGACAAGTTTACGTACTAGCATTCGACATTGTTCGGCGACGGCGGCCTAGGCCTGAAGTGATCTTGACTCCGTGCATCGTCTCCTTCTGTCGGATCGGCTGGGATTAAAAAGGCTTAATTAAGATATAAGCTTAAAAAAAAGAGAGGTTACCCGAGTTGCAGATTTCAGATTGTTAATTGTTAAACAAAGAATTTATTGATAAAGGCGAAAAGATGCAAGAGGGTCGCAACTGGAAGCAACCGGTAGCTGATAGCTTGTAAGCCTGACGCCTTTGCTCCTGCTACCATTGATCGATGTCCGGGCTGTGCAAGTATAAAAAGTATAATGATGTACCCCTCCCCACGTTGTGCTGGTTGCGCTTGCTGCGTAGCGGATTCTCGGGCTGTTATCGATTACAACTTATTACCGTACCCGTACGGTAGTCTACCATCACCCCTAATTAGAGGGGCTGACCGATGACCTCACCAACCCCAACAAAGATTTACTTTTATGTAGCATTCCGCAGAGCTGAGTAGATAGAAAAGCGTATAAGATATGCGATGCGATAACATTACCTCAATATTTTCCCACGATAATTGGGATGCAGGATACAAAGCGATTACTCAGGCAATTTACTTCTCTCATATATGAGGTAGACGACAAATAGTAAAAGCAGTTGGATAACAATTTAGCAGCCTAATCTGAACAAGTATATAGAATACACAATTATTGTTGCCTAGTTTTTGTATGAGTAAGGGATAAACACCAACTCCCACGGTGTGCATTGTACGGACCTGAATGACCGGTGGAGTTACGTAGTGGGCGTTGTAAAACAATTTACTTCAAAAGGGGGTCGGCGCAAAGTTGAGACCACGAGGGTCAAGGGTGTCGGAACCGATGACGTACGTCAGACGTGGATGCGCGCGTAGTCTACTTTTGGTAAGCCTCGAGAACAACAATTGGTTGACTCCGTCGTTAAATTTTAGCTACTACATCGAGCTTCTAACATTGAATCTAGCTTCCTAGGCACGTTGAGTTCCAATTGCTGAAACAACGCAACAAAAGTCCAGATGCAAGACCGCGTCGGCTGGCTGGCTATTGCTCGCGCTTCCTGAGAAGCCCTTAGCTCTACCACTCTTTGACTTGTGACGCCCTTCTCTTGCGAAAATAACCACTGGGGGTATCGTGTCATACATGTTTAGCATTGCCGTACGTCGCAATGTCCATCAGGTGAAAAAACGATATGCAGTCCGTCTGCATGAATCATGTCCTCATTTCGTCGTGGCCCCCTATTCATTTCCCCCTGCTTAATCGCGATCCTTTGACTGGCGCGGGTAGAACCGAACAAAGCCTATCTCTCTCTGAAATATCATTAGCTACCATATCCAATGAAACAAAATAGGGACTGCCAAGCTTACCAAGGTTATCATCGAACAATATTGTTATGTCATCGTGTTCGCCGGCAAAATCAGGCATGTCCAGGCACAGGAATGCCGTATCATCCGTGTCCGCACCGCCTTCGCGGGGCACCTTCGGTAGCGGAAACTTGGCGTCTGCCAACTTCAAGCCCGCTTTCCCGTTTCGGCTGAAAGATTCGAACGTGTCGGTGCCCTTGAGCACAAACCCCATGCACTGCCCGTGATGCCAATCCTCGAAGAACGCTAACAATTGGACAGTCTTGTCCTGTTGTACCACTTGTACGCGAGTGGTACCAGCCTCCCACTTCTTGTGGATGGGCACTACCATCATGCGTCGCGAGATATTTAGGTTTATAGCGATGCCATCAAATAATACAGAATAACCCGTAAGCCCAGCTTGGAACGAGTGAAGGTCCCTGAAACTCGGGAATCGGTAGGTGCGGACTGTTTGGCCGCGTTGGATAGTATTCTGCAAACCTGCGAATTCACGATGTGATTCTCGAGGTACATGCGTTTCCAGTATGGAAACGGTCATATCCACTTGTGGTTGTCTCAGAACATGCAACGTCAAGATGTCCTTCGTACCAAGCCTAAATTTCAACTCGCCAGGACCAACATTGACTCGGTCCGTAATGGTACTAATCACGCCGACTCCGCCCTTGTCCAGCGACTCGATCTCAACCCTGAGCTTCTCTGCCAATACCGTGGAGGGAATTTCCGCGTATTTGTCGTTGATGACACGCGCACGCTGCCATGGTAGCCGTTGGATGGCTGGGAAGCCTCCTTTCGTATCACCGGCTGGCTCCGACATATTCATACCCTCTAACGGAACTTCTGCCACGATCTCCTCATCTTTGTGAATATAGGTCCCAGTAATCATCTTCAGCAGCATCTCGCGCTCCTTATCATCGTTAAATGTCATAACCATTCTTCCCTTGTAATTCCCATCTTGAAAGTCCAATTGGAGAACAGGAGCGCGTTGGTCGCCACGGAGCAGAGCGAATTGGACCGGAAGCTGTGGCGAGAAGGAGTGCGTTACTCCGCTGAGCGTCCGTATCCTGGGTCCAGTAACGATAGCAACACGGAAGCCTCGGTGGAACGTCCTGGGCCCGGTTGGGCTACTTTCCTTTAGGAGCTTCTCGAACAAGCCTATTTCACATTGACCTACGGGTTCCTTGGGGAACGTCCGCCCTTGTGGATTCGAGTCGAAATAATGGAAACCACGAAGCGACGTGGTATGTTTGACAGTTTCGTCTCGTCGTGGATATAGGTAGGATTGGACTTTGGAACTGAAATCGTACATGCTCCATAGCATCTTGAAATCTTGCTGCGAGCACTCAACCGCGAGCATAAAACCTCGAGGCAGCTTAATTTCAAGCCGGCAAGCTTCCGACCTCCACCGAACATCCTGCCATGTCGGTCCTGCATTCTTGTCTGATTGGATTCGTAACGAGACGGAGCCATTTTGGCTTGCGATGATGAAATTCAGGTTCGGATCTGTCTGTGCTCGCACAATAGACAGCATGCAGGGAAAACGAGTTTGTCTCGATTCCACGCCCTGTTCCATAAAGAATACATCGGCTACCACTCGGCCGTAGTTAAAATGCTTGGTCGTGTCGCCAAGAGGCAAAGCCTCTAGCGCTTCCATGGATCGGGTTGGCTGCTTGGCAGCTGCGAGAGCAGAGCCCCATATCCCGTTGAGAAGGGCGATGATATCTTGGCTTACTGATGGGTACTCTAAAAAGATAAACTTGTCCATCGTCTGGGGGAGGAAAGGTTCTTCGGGCGGTAAGAAACCATTACGCTTCATAGACCCAGAAAGCTTTCTCAAGTTAGATATCAATGCTTGCCTAACATCACCCAACTCGCCATCTACAGGGCTGTATTTGCCTTCTGCTACCTCTGGAAGTGCGTGTTCCATTAGCCAATATCCCTTTGCTAAATCGGTGTAAGCTTGGTACCGAGCTATGAGTAGTCGAGTTTCATTTGGATTCGCTGGACGACTTCTAATAATCGTCTCCAACGATGTTCTCCCCTTCAAAAACCACCACAGCGCCGCTCGGCACATATCCTCGGGTCGAGCAGTCCCTAAGGGTCTAAATTGCTCCGCATGGAGACGAAATAATTCATACAAGTGCTTCGTGCGGGCGATGAAAAGCTCTAGTGCATCATCGCCAGTCGAGGCTGACACTACAGTATCGTGGAGGCTCCGGTTAGTCTTCTCTGGCGAAGGCGGGATGAATCCGCGTGAACCAGCTGTTTGGGTAACTGGCGTGGCCTTGTGGGAGACAGGGGAAGTAGAATGGATAGAATTCGAATATTGAGACGAGGGGCTCTCGCCGGGATTATTCATATTTATAGGCATTTCATCAGGTGACACTGGTCGCTGTGCCATGGCGGGTACCATATCGAAATCTGGTAATGCGTCCTCAGATGGTAAAGGAGGTAGAGGTGATCTATTAGAAGATCCGTAGGATTGGTTTTGTGGTACATCTTGATAAGAAGGGGGATTTGGCGCTCGAAGAGAAGGACTTTTCGTCGGAATTTGTTGTATTGGCGAAGGCTTCAGTGGAGCTCTAGTCGACTGAGTTCGCAATACCGAAGAGACGGATTCTTGCAAGGACGGAGCCCCCGATCTGGTAGACATGGATCTTTCCGGAGGGGGCGTCGGTTCCTGCATAGTTGGTAGCGTTGGCTGTTTGTGGCGTATACTTTTTTCTCGGATTGGTTCGGGAGACGATGTTGGGTCATCCCAATCGTGGTTTGAATTGGCGCTGGCAGTCCTCATTGCCATTCCCTCGGCCTGCCGCTGCTCCTGTTGATGGAGCTCGATGAAAGAACGACGGTTGTCATCTTTGCGACTAGCGGGCATATCTAGGAAGTTAGAAGACCGAGCAGATTCACCTGCCGGAACAGCACGAGGCTTTGGGGGGGAGGGGGACGAATAGGGAGGTGGCTCGTCTGTTCGGAAATCTGAGATTGTGCTGAAACCTGTCTGCGTCCTGCGTATGGGACCAGGTACAAACCCTCCATCATCCTTTTGTTGCACTTCTTGGAAGGCTCCCACTTGTCTAGCATATTGATGGCCCTCTTTTGTAGGCGGGATAGGTGCTGAAAATGGTACAGATTTAGATCTCTTTCTCCTGCCGATCTCCGCCACTATAGTCTCGCACTCATCACCACCTTCTCCAATAATCTCAGGGTACGTATCGGCGAAACGAACAACGAGATTCTTGTGTTTCCTTGGCCGTGGGCTATGTGACCGTGCCCGTTGGGCGAGACTCTGGGATTTGCTTTCGACTTCGAGGGTCTGCGGGAATCGGCTAGCCTTAGAGGTATCGAGAGCGAGAGCGGGTGGGCCCCTCGGGGCGGTAGCTGGGGGTGGAGGAAGAGGATGATTAACCATCAAACGGTCCGAGTGACCAAGGAAGTCGGAGATCTCGTTTGCACTCTCTTCGTTGGTCATTTTTCTGTCTCTAGTTCCGCTACCACCAAATAACTTCCCCATGAAACGATCCCTTCGTCGGGCGCCTTCGGTGGGTGCATCGTTCTCCATCGTCGTCTGTGATTTGGCGGGGTACGATAACATATGTCTTGAGGAACCATCAATCAGCAACGCTTCCAACGTCTGCGTCTAGATAGAGCTGGGTTGGTAGCTGTCAATGGTTTGAAGGATCAGATTAGGTTTCAACAGGATCGTGAAAATGATTAGCAGGACCAAGATCGGACGCCAAAATCCAAAGTTCTTTTGTTGGAGCCGGGTGTTGGTCGGGAAGAAGCACCAAAAGTTTGGTCAGAAGATTGTCAGGAATAGTTGCCGTGGAAGTGAGTATGATGGTGTATGAGTATGTGCGTATGTGTGTGTTGTTTACTTCTGTGTGCCCAGGTGTCCCCAGGTCCACCATTCGATTCGAGATAGCGAGATTGTTAATGTTAATTAGTTCGGCTGGGATCGTCGTTCACCAAGGGGGGTAGTCGAATAGTAAAATAGTGATACACCAGCACAGGCATACATAGGGAAACAGCCAGACAAAGCTGTTAGTTTCGCTATGTTACCCACTATAAACTACCGAAGCAGTGAACGGCAAGGTGTGCTGCGTGTGCTGGGCGTGCCGGGTGCGTGGTGAGGCGTTAGGTGGCGGTGGAATGCGATAACCATCTACAATCTATCCATAGATCATGGGTGTTATTCCATTAATATTGATGTGGAAGCAAGGAACGTCAACGAAGATGGTGAAAAAAAGAGCCGGACGGAACCTAGAAACTTTGGAACTATGGCAATATCGGCCCTGTCATACGTCGCACGTGTGCTTTGTTAGCATTGGAATTGAAGGTGTGTCGTGTGTCACCTCAGGGCTGCTGGTTTAGCTTTCTTGTTTTATTTCTGGCCTTGGAGGTGCTCGGTGCGAGCAGGTGCGAGTCGACTAGCAAATGATTTTGCTATGAATTGGTCGTGCAGCAGGTGCAGATCGCCCAGTTTCAGGTACAGATACTGGAACCTTGCCCAGGCAGAGCCCGCACTTTTTTTTTTTCGAAGTCCCGTCCCGGAATTCCAAGTTTCGTTCGACACATCAAATGCTAATGCGCCTGAATGCTCTTCACGAGGGTCGAAACCAGATATCACGAGAATCGTAATGATCAATTTAGCTACTATGTCAAGTCCATACATCATATGTACAATGCACATGTATACATATATGTTAGTTTTAATGGGGTCTCCCTGCAAACTGCGAACCCAATTAAATATCTGGCAACCGATTTCTTACGTGTACTGTTAAGTTTAAGATCAATTTGTACGTAAGTTACCTGTACCTGCACCCTGTCTTGTGTAAGGACGAATCGAATTAAGCCCTGGCATTGGACCCCTCGGTCCCTATTTTGTGGCGTCCACCAATCAGGGTATGGGCAAGGTACAGGGACCACTCTATTCTTGGCGCTGTACCTTTACGAAGCACTAAAAGCAACTATACTAATCGTACTAAGAGGGTAGGGGTAATGGCCTTATCGAGAGCTGATGCAGGCGCGTCCTTGTGCTGACTTAACCTTGAAACTACCTAGTAGGTACAAAAAAAGAATGTCCTTCTACAAATGATGGGCTAAAAGATATGCGTATGTAAACCTAACACCAACCAAAAGTAATCAAACATTACACACCCGACGTTACACACCTTGATTCCCAAAGCAGATTCCGGCCCTGAACTAAGGCGGGTAAGGCGACAGGGAGATCAGCAGATATCTGGTGTACGACCACATGGCGCCGGTCTGGATTGATCTGTTTTCTCGGCCCCTATTGACATCTATATCATCAATGCTACGGCGCATGTTAAGACCATCCCTGGATATCCTACCTACTATGTAGGTACACAGGTAAATCTGATAGCCTATTGCCTCGCCCAAGGTCCAATTTTATACGTACCTACTACATAACAGTTGTCCATTACATCTACACGACTGCGTAGTTAATTGTTCAACTTCTCCTTCCGTCTATAGCTCGCTTACAATATCGATCTTATATTCACCGCTTGAGGGAAAGTTCACAGGGCGCAGCCTCTATTCTGCTTCGTAACGGTTTACTAAAACAGGGCTATGTGGAATATAGGGCTCGACCACTTACCAATATATCGATATGAGGTTTGTGCTGTTCTAGCCGGGAATTTATAGCGGCGATGGTACTCCAGTTTGTCAAACCCTGTCAAACTCTCCGTCGGGACATGTTTGGCGAGTTGGTAAGGCTGGTCAAACGCCTCAAATCAGACTTGCAGCAAGGCGACATTGGGTAGCATCGTAGATTGGGGGCCGCAAAATGGCAGATCTGATGGTGCTGGGCTGACTAGTCAGATTGGGTGCGAGAAGCATACAGCGTAGTGTTGCAAATGATACGACCAATCTAGGTAGTCCGATTCAGATAGCCTACATATTATGGTAGCGATCCGTAAGCCCCGTCTATTATCACACCAGCGGTGCGGTTCTCGGTCTCACCGGTGTCATTTCACACCTATTCGCGCATCCGGCAAGGTGCGCGGGCCGTGAAGCCATATCGGAATTCGAATTGCCATCGTCGGCAATCGATAAAGTCTTTCAATTTGCTAGGCAGTCTATAAGAAAGTCATCATTCCTTTACAGCTCGTCTAGCCTTACCCTCCCGCAATTTCCTCAGCATGTATATTTTCGGCTCCATCTTCGGGCCAACCCACCAACCACCGGTCAGCGTTCTGAAGGTGTCCTTCACCCTCCTTACCAAGGCACCTCTGCCGAATACTCTGTCTTGGCCACTTTCAACATCGCTTCCTAGCGGCTTATTTGGCCTTACTAGCTCGACACCGGTGAACCCTTCCACCACCCCGACTGTCTCCCATGGACCGATAACTTTGCTTGGATTTTCAGCGAGTACGTAATCAAACTTCTCCCAGAATGACGGGTTCCGTAACGTATCCTCGTCTTCAGTCTTATCGTAATTGAATGTTATCTCATTAGCGGGACGTGGATCATTGGGATAATAAGGATGCTGTCCGAATAATGTCACTCCCGTCATACACGATAATACATCTGTATGAATCGTGACCGTTTGAAGATCGGAAGAGGATGAAGTAACGAGCTTCCGGAGTTCCGAAAGCGCCTCGCCCCCCGGGTAATTGAGAGAGGATATAATGAGCATGGCAGTACTGATGCCAAACGAAACAAATACCGAACCGACGATTGCAACGGAAGCAATTAAGAAAGTGACGGATTTGCCACGCCTTGCAAAGATGTAGTTCGCTGCTAGGGCCGCCGTTGCCGTCAAAGGTGGAGAAACGTAGAAGATGAATCGGGCTTCCTTATGCGGCTGCAAGGAGTATATCGCTACAAAAAGAAGGCTAGGAATTAACAACGGCAGGGCCTTATTCCTTGTTCCGTCGTTCCAGAGCGCAAAGGGGATGAGAGCAACCGTGCTCAATGGATTTGTGAGGATCTTAGGTAGAGCGGATGTGAAGTAGTAGTGCCAAGGGGAAACTCCCCATTCGGATGAAGAGCCCAGAACAGCATTATAATAAAATCCCCATAGTTCCGGCCACAACGGCTTCTGCCAGAAGTAAGAATCAACAGGTACTGACAAAAGCAAAGACATGAGGAAGAAGACGATGAAGGGGGGGATGATTCCTCTCAAGGATATATGAGAACGGAGTAACCCGTAAAGCGTAGTCGTTACGAGGAGGATAGCTAACTCCGATCGAAACACGGCGGTAGCCATTGTGAGGCTCCCAATGGCCATCCTGTAGCGCCAAACCCGCGTCTTCTCATCGGATACTCCCACTAGTTGTGAGAATGCCAACGTTGCTGCTAAGGATTAGTATGAGGTTTCTCCGGGATGAATGAAGAATATCATATGAAAAAAGGAAGCACTCACTTAAGCCGAAAGCAAACATATTAGGTAATGTTCTAGAAGCGTAAAACATAATATGAAACTGACTCATTTGCAGCAATGCATACCACCTTGCAGTTGGTCTGCCCAAGGCCCGTTCCACGTTCGCTTTAAACACTAATAATGCGCCAGCATTGAAAAGGCCTAGAAGACCTCTCACGACAAGTTGCGCATACTGAAATCCTACCAGCGCGATGATAGGCTGGCCGATTCCTGCTAAAATGACTGGGCCAATGAAGGTCCGAGGGACAGCGCCAGGGAAATCAAAGTGGTCATATCGAGATGAGAGTCGCTCATATATGTTTGTAGTGGGTGTCCCATACACGAGGATGTCATGAGTTGCTTGGATATTGAAAGACTCTTCGACCTTAGTATAAGGCGCCACCAAGAGATGTGTTAGAATCAGTGTCGGTATTGTCAATGATAGGAGTATATCTGTTACTATTGTCAGGGCGCATTCTCATTTATTACGAAGCTCATAATGCTGGACACTAAACACATACCGAAGGCTGCCATTTTGAGAGCAGACGCACATCTAACTTAAGAATCGTTGAAATAAAGTTATAAATGAGTGACTACGATTCGAACCATATCGCAAAAGGCTCGTCATTGACAGACCTGTTGCTGCACGGTTTCAATCCTCTTATGTTTCGAGATGTTGGTCTTCATGAGTCCAAGTTGATGAGTACAGATTACATATGTACCTCCGTACCTGCATAAATGCGCAACTTCTGTGGCTGACACTTCCTGCAGCCCTGAGATATGTGGCTGGGTGAGGTCCAACAAAGTTTAGTTTCGCAGGCCAGCTTGTGCAACCCGCCGCCGCACCGTTGACACCTGTCCTACGGTAGCTACGTACTACTTTAGGACAACATTTCCAAGGTCATTGTTTAAATAACAAATCGCACGCCTTCTAGCCTCCCAACCTGAAATCTCGCATGTCTTCGGATCCAAACTTGCCAAAATGCTGCTCCTTGGCAACCTCCTCTATGGTAAGAAATCACTTTTTACATATCTGACTGAATTAGGCAGCTAATGCAACAAACACAGTCTCGATCCTCCTCGTGAACGCAATCGCGATCTTATCCGAAGACCGTTTCCTAGCACGAAGTATGCGCCAATCCGCCCTTTAAGCTACGCTGGACTCATAGACCATTTCTAACCCCTTTGATAGTAAATCTCTCGTCTGCCTCGTACGATCCAGCTTTCGGCGCCGGCCCTGATTCACAAAGCGTAAAGGCGAAGGTCATCAATTTGATTGCCAGCGTACGAACATTGATGAGGAGTACGTGTCGAACCCCTTCCCATGTCGTGCGCCACCGCATAGGCCGGAAATACACGGGACTAACTGGAGACATAGTTCCGCTAATAGCGATCAATACATTAATAATTATCTACGAGTTAGTCTTAGGCTAAGGGTAGAGAACAAACGTCATGAAGCACGATGAGAATATAAGGGCGCATTCGATTTGATCTAGGCGTTTAGGTACATGTACACTTTGGCTTGGTAGGACATTATCAAGAAAGGGTCAGGGAGGCAGAAAGTCCTGCTACGCATAGGGGTCGAATCAGAGTGGCACCACAAACCATATCAATGATATCATTAGGATTTGGACTAAGTCGATGGCTTTGATGGCCATCGAGTCTTTTTTCTGGCTCCTCTGCTGCCAGACGAGGGGCCTGGGCTCCCATGCTTGGCCTTATTATACAATTATCCATAGTACTATGAGCAAAGCCAGCTCTCGCGGTGGAGAGAATTGGGCACGGCTACCATAGAAGTAGTCTTGCTCTACAGAGTATCCAAAACGAATTTCAGCTTTGGCGCTTGCCCTCCATAAATGCTCAAGAATCGGCGTATTTCTTTTTTGATGCTCCCAAAACTCCATATATGCCGTATCCCTTATGCCGTTCTACTTAGGCATGTGGGCAAGTATTCTGTTGATTGTGGTTCCCGTAACTCCGGATGGTAGGTATCCTTACAAGAGGTTACTTTGGCTCTTCTTCCGACCAAGACTAAAGCTGAAGCTCTTCTTAAGCCTGACATGTGGCTCCGGTTTGTCGTGGGCGTGTGCCGCGCTCTCTCCATTATGCCCATTTTCGGAGACATCTAAACTATCCCGCTTCGTCCTGTCCTTACTGAGGAATCCAAAGCTTTTCCTCGACATAGATTTGCTACCCCTATTTGGCTTTGGCAGTGATGGGACGCTGTCGTTTTGCTCATTGCGTTTAGCTTCCTCTTCCTCGGCTATCTTTTTGCTTGCTTCGAGAGCTTTCTTTAAGTCCTCTTCCTCGGCCTTACGAGCTTCACGCAGACGTAATGAGGATTCTTTGCGCATCTTCTCCTTAGCCTTAAGCTCTTCCTTTTCCGCTACTTTCCTCGCTTTTTCTTGGGCCTTAGCTTCTTTCTTTTCCCGGCTCTTTTCCTCTTTTGATTTTGATTCTCTCTTGATTGTGTTCACTCTCGCTGGAAGAGGGGGAACGGGCGGTACTGCGCCATCAACCTGAGGCGGCAATGCCGGCGAAGGAATTGTTGAATTGACGACCATGTCAGGTGCCGTGGCAGCATGATCCAGAACTAATCCCTCGGATTCTTCATGTGGTCGGTTCGGCTGCGTTAGCTGCCTCGATAAGCCCGGGACATGTCCATTGGGATGGCCATCCTCCTGAGCGACTCCAGCTTTCTCGCTAGCTATCCTAACTTCCTCGAGACCTTCGGCTTCCTGTTCGGCGCGCACTTTTTCGAACGTCGTTTCCTGATAGAAAAGCACGTAGGCGCAAGCCATACCCGGTTTGTCCCCAAAGAAATTCCTAACATAATGCTTATCAACCGGCTCGACCATCTCATCGTCGAACAAGAGCCAACCTCGGTCCTCTGTCTTGATAACTGAAACATAATGTCCATGGTATGCGTTGCCGCCGATGTGAATGACGACGGCATAGAGCTCATATAACCGGTCCGGATCTTCCGCATCCTCAGTCGTATTAAACATTCGTAGCTGGTATGGGTAAACCACGCGATGGAACAACTTCTGTAACCGGCTATAGTCCTCGGTATACTTAAACCTTTTCAGGTGTAGTGCTAGCACCTTGGGTAATCGCTTGATCTTCATGCGCTTTTCAGCTTCTTGCAAACCTCCACAATGATCGCAGTGAAACTTATTTCTCTCACAAAGCATCTCTTCGGCCGAGAACTTCTGTAAGCAAGAAGTCACCGAGGTGTGCTCCTCTAAGTCAATTGATAAATCAAGAAATGTCTCGTCGCGCTGAGAAGCGGTCTCGCAAGTGAGGCATTTCGTCTCTGATGTTAATACTCCTTCAAAAATATCATGCACCCATCCTGTTCCTGGAGAATTCGTACCATTTGAGGTAGTCCTAGCGACGGCCCCAAAGGCAGCTTTAAGAGATTCTTCGATACCGTCCTTACCAAGGAGTGCTTGTTCGTTCAACAATCTCTTGGCTGTGTTCTCAACATTCGATATGATGTCGTTCAACACAAGCCCATAGAATTCATGAGCGTCCTGGTGCATCGAGTTCCGGAACATTTCGTTGTCACGCTTGAAAATCTCCAGGAATCGCTGAGGACTAAGGACCCCTGTGCGAACCTGACTATCAACGAGCGCCATAAAAATATCCCTTAGACCTGTGAATGTGCACTCATCCATACCAAAGGTTTCATTGCTTTCTTGCGTCAGCTCTAATATGGGGCCCTTGAGCATGGCTTGCTTCTTCTTATACTCCGGGGTATCTGGCTTATCCTCGGGTCGAATTGGCTGGGGTTGGCCTGAGTTGATCTGTTTTCTCCTCTCCATGGCCTCTGCCGCAGTAAGACCTTTCTTGTGTCCATTTGCGCCTCCGTGGGCGTTTCCATTCGCAACCGGTGCTCTTATTTGAACATTGACTCTAGGACGGTTGCCATTCGGGGTACTTGACGGCGACAGCGGCGGAAATTTTAAGACCTGTTCTCGAAATGGTACGGTATAATACAAGGCTTGGACGATCGAGTTGCAATAACTGTGCTATAGTCAGAGTAAATTCCTTTCAGAACATAAAGCAGTCTTACCAAGTATTACCAAACTATATATTTAAAGTCAGTATCATGAAATAAATACATGGCGATGCGAACGATTCATAAGCAACACTTACATTCTCCATTCCAAAGAACTTGTCGCTTCCATCTTGCCGGAGCGCGCCAGTATTCTGAAGCATCTTTTCTAACGGAGTTAACTCCGGAGTAGCTTCTTCCTTCTTCTTTTGCGCATCTTTGCCTGCCGAACCAGACGCCGCCTAGTATCGCGTCAGCATACCTAGCATTATACTAATAGCTCAAGACTTGAAAGACACCTCGTGTTATAAAGGTGCGCCTATCCTAGCATCAAGCTATAGTTCGACAACTTACGGCGGTGCCAGATTTCCATATGTTCAGGAAGCTCGCCATTGCAAATATACAAGCGACCGAATTAAAAGGATAGCGCGAGTTCGGTCGGGACGAGCCAGCGTCGGAGCGCGGCGGAAGGTCAGCAGGACGGGATAAAATCGACAGCGACAGTCATCCGAGAGGGTCTCTTTCTCAGTGGTCAACGATAGATAATTAAATCACTACATATAAGATATTATTGAACGCTCTCAAAAGCGTATTCTCGGCGTGGGAAATTCGTTGGATCTATTCGTCGTTTCGGCTTCCAAGTTCCACCGGATCGTCAATCAGATAGCTTCGGTAACTAATAGTGTGGTGTTCGTCTAAGACAAATCGGCAACTTTCTTTGTATTCGATGCAGCTGGTAGGGCCGAGTTTTTAACAGCGAAATCCGATGAGATGACAAATGATGTGTCAAGTGAGTAAGGCTCGTGCTCGTGCGATAGTCGTAAAAGAATCGCCAGCGAAGAATCGAAGGAAGAAGCGAGTGACAGTTGCTGGTTTTCGAGAGGGAGGAGGATTTGGTTTGGATTATTCGATCGGGTCGGGGATTGGATGTATTGGATGTACGGAGTACGAAGTACACATTGGGAAGAACCGGGGAAAGTGAATGTACCCGTGGACCTCAGACCGGGTGGCTCTTGCCGCTGGCGGGTGCCACTGAGCAACCTATAAATCTACCTGTACTTAGACCTGTACCTGCTATACCTGCCAGCAAGTACCTGGGTCACACTCCGCTGACCCTCGCTAACCCAACACCTCCATTTTAGCACTTTAAAAGCCTGGAGATTTCGAAAAGATGGGGTAATAGTGCTTAGCCCTAGTGCCTTCTCGGACTAACACCTATTTGTATCTCCACTGGCCGAGGTGGGCAGCGGGCAACGGTTCTTCATTCAGGTTTTATTAATCTCGTTGTGTGTCAGTAACTCGGTTCGCAGGTGTATCGTGGATGTACATATGTGTACATATATCCAAAGATCCAAAGTCGGAATATTTTCGTAACTTATAAGTCATCAATTCGCAATATTTGAATTGAGTTGCGGTTTCTTCCATTAGTTTAGGCCACAGGTTAAGTTCGTCGGATGTGAGCATTAAGCAGACTACTATATGTAGGAACAAACTTTAAATTCATTAACTTTGCTTGACTATAAAAATAACTAAAGCGCCTTTGCAGATGGACAAATGGCCAAATCTCTTCCCTTACTACTTTATCTGTACTTAGTCTTAATCCAACAATTACTAAGTCCCTTGGTTTTTTCGACATGACAACCAGTCGGGCTTCCGATCCGATTCCAAAAACGGCAGTTTTTCCATTTCTATTAAGGGGATTCGTCACGAACTAAGCCTTAGCTCATCTTCCAAGATATTATAGGTATAGGTCTTGGTTCGTCTTGACCCGTCTCCTATCTAATCCCATCAGCTCAACGTTTTCTTTTCTTCTCTTTTCTTTCCACTTTACTCCCTGGTTTTTAGTTCGGAGATTTCCTGTTCATCAATTCCTATCTTCGTGGCAATCGGAGCTTTCTACTTCGTACAGTACTACCACCTGGAAATGTTGAAATCTATCAGGTCTAATGTTACAATTGGCAAGCGGCGAGATCGCTAAGTGGGGGTGAGCCGGGGGATCATTTCTTGGGACTTCTCAGTTGATGTCTCACTAGCTCCACTTGCCACGCTCCCAGGCAAGCCAAGGCATCATCAACGCTTCGTGGTTCGACCATTTTGCAAGTTCTAGGCTTGAAGTGGAAGGTGATCGCCGCAAACCTACTAGGAACGGCTGGTCCCAATGCTACGGATACGGGCCAAGGACCCCATCATTTTCTTCGGTCTTCTAACCTTAAGATTAGTGACGACGGTATCAGTATAAGAGAAGGAGCGTGGCTTCAAACTTCAACGAAGCACGCTCTACGTAGTCAATGCTGCTGCGTAACGCTACCGCCAGCGTCATCGCAGTGGGTTGTAAGACGGTAACACGCGTCTCGCAGCCGCAGATCATATCGGGCTACTTCTCCGCAAGGCATCGCTTCCCTGCTAGCTTGGCGTGGTAGTGCGCGTGCTAACTAGTCTAGGACAATCTGATTGTCGAATCTTGTGGGGTTATACCCGCCAACAACGCTGGTGACGGACAGGTATGGAGGGAAACCCATATAAGTATGGCTGGTCATACGCATAAGAACGGGGATGGTTCGCAAGCTGGGACCCGAACCTTACCAACGACCCTCACTTGATCATCTACTTACGCATAGTAGATGTGGTCCTGCAAGTGCTCTCGATAGGCAGTCTAGCCCCCTAGATAGGCTGACGAACGCACTCGGCCGAAATTGTCATCTCGATTACGGACGAAAACTGCGAGACGCCTATTTGTTACTCCCCAAAACGCCTAGAAATTTGTATCCCTTCCACCGTCATCTTCATATTAAAAGGATTCTTAATATTCAGATGGAGGTCTGCCCAGAGACTACTAACGGGAGGACCTGAAGTTACACACTGATTAAGCCATGGCTGCCGTTGGCTAATGCCGCTTGGGTTTTCTTGTCACTTAATGCACTCTTGGCTTGGTTCCCAGGCGATCTGCGCAGAGACAGAACCGAGGAAGCGCCGCCTTGCATTTGGAGCAACCAACGAGCAAACCCGTCACGAGCAAGTTGCAGCAGTGTGGTTGCGCACCTCGCGGAACTGCGCAATGACGGAAACCGAACCATAGCCATGTCTAAGCCCATGTGGCAGGCCTGCAAGGGCTGACATGTTTCGATCACCCTCATAAGGCGCCTTCTAGAAGACAGCGATACCTTGTGGGTTACAATACCGCGTGCGTGCGACCCAAAGCTGATGTATTTGAGGCCTTTTTCCAAGGACAAGCTCGAAGCAAGCCCATCTTGCCGTGGCTGAAACCCCCACTTCGGCCAATAGTAGCTGTCGTTATAGCCTGCCTTGTTATCGATGCCAGGCCACTTCGATTCGGTCGCATCGCTACCTATCGGTAAAGTAACCAATAGCCGTATTCCGGCTTTCAAGACATCGGGTAGGTAGTATTCAAATCGGCATACTTATGTTGCGTTGAAAAATATCTCATCTTTGGATAAAAATAACTTCTCAAAGGTATAGTCAGCCTATACGCTGTCCTAGTAGCTATAATTAAAGCGCTCAAGACAGCCATAACTTCGGGCTACATCTATTGATATGACTAATAGTACGTGCTTAATCCTATGAGGGTGAATTTGTATATGCCTAAGTGGTAGGTAGCTATACACCAAGGTTGCAAAAGCCGGACATGAAAATGCAGTCTCGAAATACAATGCTCAATTTGAGCCCTACCTACATACGCTATTTCGCCTTGCGAGACTAGGATTTTTTCAAATTTCACTAGTCCCTACTTATATAAAATACTTAGTAAATTTGTAGATTGAGCCATCATCCATCATATAGTATACATGCGCATTCCCATACGTGAAGGATTATAAACCTCAACAATCATCACTAACTAGGAATATGACGGTAGCTTGATTATGCAGATACCTAGCCAATTCAGAATATACGGGGACCTTCGCGTGATACCACACGTGGTATGACAATTTTACAATTTCGGCGGATAGGAGAGTTGCTGAAACAGAAAATGGCTATGTACCTACACAATACGTCAAGGTAGTCATTACAAAGTCCACCAATTCGAAGCCGACCCCACGTTAACTCGACAGTCGATCAGATCAACCCAACCTAGCAACTAAATATTCTTATCACCTCATGTTTCACTTATTTCTTCTCCGGGGGCGCGGCTCCTCCAGTCGTCGGGAATCCCATGAACATCTTGAAGTAGTCCTGTCACATCGTTAGCACAAAGCCCACACTGAACCCAAGTCCATACCACAGCGCGTCTCTAGTAGAAAGGAGCTGTGTGCCTAGGTAGGTGGGAATAAGAGAAAAAGGGGAAACTCACGTAAATCATCCACTGGAGACCGGTCAAGGTACCGATCATGACAATTCTCACCGGCAGACCGTTCCACAATCCCATAAACCCGATGTCCTTGTAATTCCTCGCGACGGCAGCTCCGAAGGCCTCGCCAGCCCCGCGGTTAGCATTCAACTTACTGACCAGCACGTCGGCCGGATGAGAAACAATAGCACACAGGATACCGGCGAGGTATCCGCCGGTGAACGAGACCGCCGTCTGCGCACCCTTCCCGTAGTCGCTCTTCTTGCCGGGCAAGCTCTCGTAGATCTTCTCCACGATCGTCTCGAACGAGGCGAACTTCATCATCGTGTACGGGATCTGTCGTCCCCACAGGGGGTACAAGCCCTTATACAAGCCGCCCCACCCCTCCGCGGCGGTGATCTTGCTGATGCCGTCGAGGGTGCCCTTGTACGGCGGCGGGATGGTGGTCTGCATGCGCACCTTGACGGCCTCGAAGGGGCACAGCGCGATGTCGGCCAGGAACTCGGCGGAGGCGGAGGCCGTCAGGTACAGCACCGTCTTGTACTTGTACGAGTTCTCGGGCCCGGCCAGGTCGGAGTACTTCTTCTTGAAGTACTCGTACCAGCCGTACTTGAAGGCGCCCTGCGCCGAGTACCCGAACAGCGTCGGGCTCCAGCCCGTGAAGATGCCGCGGACCCCTTCCGCGCGGAAGATCAGGTTCCAGGCCTGGAAGTTGCCCTTGTACAGCTTCGCGTCGACCTGTCGCCGGCATTTGACGAGGTCGAGCGGCGTTACGGCCGTATGCGTCAGGCCCTGTACGAGAATGGAAGATATGATGTTAGAGACGGTTGGCGGAGTTAATGGACTTAAGGGCGGAGTTGGTGTCTGCTACTTACGCAGGCGAGAAGACCGCCGAAGGTGGCGGCGGCGTAGAAGGTGGGAGTGTAGAGCTCCAATTGCTTCTTGCCGGATGCGCCGCTGGCTTTATCGAGCTCTTGCTGGGCCTCGGTGCTCAGGTTCTGAGCTTTGTTCTTGGCGTCGTCGATGACGGAGTATGCCGCGAAGAGCTCCGGACGGGCCTGGTACGAGCTGGGCTTGGGAGCCGGAACGGTCCGGGCCTTCTGGTTCAATGGCGAACCGAAGGACTGATGGAGGACATGTTGATTGGGGAATAGGAACGACATTGTGATAGTATCTACGAATTACTGGATCAGCACGATGTTGGTATAATTGATTTTTGGCTTAGTTGGTAGAGTTGGAAATAGCTCAGTCAAACAACATACCGTTTTCCCTTAAGGTTTATAGGTGTGATCCTATCACAGTAAAATGGGTCGCAAAGTCCAATGCTCTGGTATCAAACCACACTGGCGCGATGGATAGATTCAATGTGCCGAAGCAAATAAACGTTGGTCACCAGCAGAGGGGAGATGGATTAAATGAGGTTCATGGAGGCTCAAAGATTTAACAAATTTATCATGTAAGATAACCAATAACCAAGGTCCAATGAACCTTCTCCAATACCTTCCTTTCAATTATCCGAGTTTAATCCTTGGGTTACATTTGGCGTAGTCAGGTATTATGTCAGGACTTTCTTTCTTATATACAGTAATGGAATAGGCGCTTATAATCCCGTTTGAGAATCCGAATTCCGGTTAAGTTACTAACTTTACTTAAAAAAGGAACTGAGTCCTAGTATGCTTGCGAATTCTAACCTGACCTGGTTACTTTTTCGATATTTCCTAGCTCTTGGCGGAGTATGTAAGTAAGCACTTGAGCTTTTGAGACATCTAGTGGTAGTGACGTCGGAGGGGCCGACAGGGCTGAATGGGTCAACGGCTTTGGAGCTTTAGCCAATGATAAGCATGAGAGTTTGATTTAATGGGGCTTTAAACTGGATAAACGGAAGATATCGGTACTTAACTAGGGGTTAGATGTATGATGAAAACCGTTCCCCGATAGGATTATAAGAACAACTTATAGATGTTTCCAAACTTAAATCAATGAACAGTTTTAGAATAATATCTCTTCTGAATATCTCAAGCTGGTCTTCGACATATGCATGTAATATCTCTTTCTATATATACTAACTCTTATCATGTGAAAGAAGTACATATATAGCTTCAATCGAAGCTATAAAGAGCGGCTATAAACGCTTGCGGGAAGGTATTACCTAAGTTTCTGCCCCACTTAGACTTGCAATTCTGGAAGATCTTCCGTCATTTTAGACTCCACCAAAACTAAGTCAAACTAAGACTAAGATTTCACTACTATCGAATTCCGATCTCAACTGCGCTCGTAATAAACCTCGCAAGACGATCCATATTGTGACGAAGCTATCTAAATACGAGAGAACTCATTGTGAATTAGACGAACCCATCGTATGTTCCAAGCAGACTAAGTGGCAAGGAGATAACTTCTAAAGCTCTACTGTTGGAAGAATATCAAGTAGAAGTTATCACCACAATCTAATACTTACAACACTTCAACGTACGAACATGGCTCAAACAGCCAAGTCGGCCGCGCATCTCGGCCCAACGCCCCTCGGAAGCAAGCCCTTCGTCTCTAAGTGGTCTTCACGATATAGAGGAGTAAGGCTCTCCCCTCTCACCAACCAGTCAAGTCAACCCTAGAGTCAGCCAGACACGTACACTATAGCAACTACATACCTCTACCTCTACCCATCTGCATCTCCAACTTAGCATTTATACAGCATCCGAGGCTCCGAAAAGCTCAGCAAAACTAACAACCCAATCCACAGGCAACCGTCCAAGACCTAGAACCCCCCTCGGCCCTCTCCCTCAACCCCTCAGACCCGATCTCCCTCGCGCTCCTCTCCGCCTACGAGCGGGACTACACGCACCTGACCATAATCGACGGCGCGACGCGCGCGCTGCTAGGCTACATCGCGATCCCGGCGCTGCAAGCACAACTCGACACGGGGCGCGTGCGTCCCGACGACCCGCTATCAAAAGCCATGACGCGCTTCGAGCGCAAGGGCAAGAAGTACCGCGTCATCACCATGGCGACGCCGCTCGAGGAGCTCGAGGAGTTCTTCGAGGGCGGCGGCCTCGGACCCTTCGCCCAGAAGCAGGAGTTCGCCGTCGTCACGGACGAAGACCGCCGCTTCGTCCTCGGCGTCGCTACGCGCAGCGATTTGGAGGAGTTTGTTAAGAGGAGGCCCGCGTGAAGGGGGTTTTACGTATCTACGTTTAAATGCTTGCGCAACTACCTACCTAGATACGTAATGTAAGGCAAGGTAAGGAGTGAGCTCCGGTGGAGGAGATGTTTAAGAAGAGGGAGTATGACACGTTAAGATTACTAAGCACGGATCGATCTACGAGGGTTCAATGAGAGGGTAATTAAAAACAGACCATATGGTGAGAATTGGCGCTATGGGAAGAGGTTGATTTGCTACGCGATTGTTGATATTTAGCAAGGCCCAATTCGAGGTATTCAACACCTCAAACTACTACGTTGGGTAGGGCTAGGTGAGCTACATATACACGCACATGTATGAAGCTTATTCAACAAAATGAAGGCGCATCTCATACACACATGAGAATGAAAACCGCAAACCATATATATTGTACTTAAATTTTATGTATCAGACATAAGAAATCAGCCGTAATTCATATCCCCTCTATTCCATCTACCCGGCCTTAAAATACCAACCCATTCATTCTTACATCATCTATCTCATAATACCTTACCTACCTTCACAGAATCGAACACAAGCTCCCTCAAACCGAGCCGTACGCTGAGCAGACCTCGCAAACCCGCTTACTCGCTCGCTCACTCGCTTACTCGAGATCCGAAACCCAATCATAAATCATCCTAAACGCAACATACGTATCCCCCTTCGCAACCACAATATTCCTCGCGTACCTCCTCTCACCCCCCACATCCTGGAAACCCCAGACCTGCAGCGCCGTCCACCCGTTATCCAAACTCTCCACATGATTCAGGACATGCGTCTCGCCGTCAGGCCCCCCCTTCTCAGCGTCGTCCTCGAGCCAATCGCGCGCCACGAAGTCGTCCTGCGCCCACTTCTTCTCGATGGCCTCGCCGCCCTGGCTCACCAACGCTTTCAATTCCGCGGCGCTGATCCAGCGCGACCGCCCCTGCACGCGCCCGAAGAGCCAGTCGCTGTGCTCGCGGAACACAAAGTCCAGGCACCGGTTCTCCGTCGTGCCTTTGACGCCCGCCGCGGCGATCTGGTCGATGTCGATCCGCGTCACGGCGCTGCTGTCGTCGGCGGCGACGGCGGGGGGCGTGGGAGGGCCTTGGTATTGTTTCACGTGCAGCGTTACGGTCGTCGTGTTGATGGTCTTGCGGATCAGCCACCCGACGCCTTGGAGCGCGAGGGCGGGCTCGACGCTGTCTGAGAGGTTTTTGTTCTGTGGGGAAGGCGTTAGTGTATAGAAATCTAACGAGGTATTGGTATTGGCGGTCATGCAAGTGGTTATGTCATGCTGCGGCCGGGGAAGACGGGCGAAGAATACAGTTGAGACGATGTCTGACTTACTAGCATCCACTTCCCGTTCAGGTCTCCGATCGTCTTTTTCGCCGGGGCTGCCATGGCGTCTGATGTCTCGCCGTGCGGAGGTGATGAGCTAACGAGGCGGTACGGTAAAGTAAAAGATCCAGGGGAGGCTGATATCGGTAACTTGGCAAAGCAAAGCAACGCACGATGAGGTCGTATTTCGTAAACAGCAGAGTGCAACGAGAGCGGGAAAACCGGGTTACAAGAAACAGGAGAGGAAACGAGGAAAACCTGTCAGCAAGTTTGAAACGAAGGAAGTTTATGGGGAGTCAATTGTCTTAATTTAAAGCCTTAGGCTTGCTATTCTTGGTAATCAGCTGCTTTTCCGTCGAAACCGCCAAAGTTTAAGTCGTGGGAATGATCCCGAGGCAGCATTTGAACGCTCTTTCCCTCAGCCCTTCAGTGAACAAATTCCTATTCGGGACCAAAACGTAAGAGCAGTCAGCATCCACATGTGGAGAGGGGTCGTCTTTCCATTTCCTAATCAGGTATTGAGAAACATCGAAGGGTGGGATGGATGCCCGCATTGGTACTCTACCTGATGCGGGGTACGCTAGTCCGTATGAGGGCATAGCTCATACTATTTCTACAAGGTGAAGGAAGACACTATCGACGCTATCGACGGCGTCTCAGCCACCCGTTCTTGTTGTTTCTGCCGTTGTATCACCTACGAATTGTACGCGTACCTTCATGAATTAAAGTTGGTTTTATCTCATCTTTTCATTTCAGGGCTCAAAGTTGCTATCACATCGACTCAGTTCGTCCATATTTAAGCCGATCCATCCATTCTACAAGTAGGACCAAGTACGTGTAACACGTACGCAACTTCATTTATCTCTCATCCACCTCTTTAGTGCCATCTATCTTTAAGTGCTAGATAGTATGCTGTACCGAATTAAGTTGGAATTATTGCTTACGCCGAGACTTGCTCATAACCATGAACCCTTTTGACATTTATGCTATATAAGTTTTGTGGTACACTACAAGAAACACGATACTGAATAGAGAAAGCGGACCGAAGATTCAAGAGTTTAGCATTGTCCCTGGAGCCTACGTGGACATAGATCTACTACCCCAAAGCCCCTTTACAAGCCAGCCCTTTAGTTTTCATGTGATGTAACGGAGTCTATGCACACTTGTAACCAACGGGAGTAGTTAATACACAAAATTGCGCGGCCTTGGAAAACGTTACCCGATTGCTTCGGCTATAAAGAATGAACAGCATGTTCAGGATTGAGTTCTTAAACGTGCTCTCTTATTATAATGATTAGGTCCCAGGACTCAGTGGGCGAACCTATTACCCCTAGGAATTTATACATGCTTGTGTTCGACGAATGGGAAAAAAAAGGGGGATATCCTACTCATACAGTTGTCACCGTCTTCTGCTCCTGTACACCGGAAATTTTTGAGACGATAGCCAACCGTCACCTGCAATCCAAATCCATCATCGACCCGTTATCATGGAGTCATCACTGGCAACCAGTTACTTTCCTCCCAGGCTCGGAAAGATTTGAGATCGCCATAGCCGTTTGGCTGTCTTGCTGATACAATGCTCGCCTCTGAAAGGGAGGCGAGAGTCTTGGAGTATGTTAAATCGTCAACTGTGGCCGCCACATTATGGCCACCAATTCATTCGTTTATAACTTTCGATCACCTCCTCGACTAATTCCTTAGTAATAGCCGGCTTTTGATACTCAAATCCGACCACCTCCTCGAGTCGGCTACCGTCCATGCTCAGATCCGTATCCTTTAGCAACTCCTTCTCCATAAAGGGAGTCAATGGTCCCGGTCTTGTTATTCCGGCGTCGGAGAGAAGGTCTGCCCAGGGTCCGAGAACGTCGTCGTTGACATCGTCGACGACGCTATCCATGTTGAGACGGGCTAGGTTGCTCAGAAGTTGGCCTTGGAATCCCGTCTCGATTCCGAATACCTCTCCGATGATACCGGCGACCACACCCTGATTCGTCGTGCCCTTGTCGACGACGTTGAAAATAGGCACCTGGCCCATGCTTTTCTCGTCCCAATTGGCCTTGCCTGCGTCGTACCAGGCGGCAACGGCCCACAGAGCTCGTGTAACATCGTCGATGTGGGCTGTGTTCGTACGCAAGTCTTTAGTCCATAACCATTTCATTTCCTCGCCAAGCGCCTGGTAGACGCGCGCCATGCACAATGCCGTCGCTACCCATTGAGATGCATACGGTCCGTATACGTGCGGCAGGCGCACGATAACGAGGTTCAAGCTATGCGGGAAAAGAGGACCTAAGGTCAGACTAAAGTTGATCAATTTGTGACTAAGAGCGGCAACTTACCCTTCAATCTTGGCGAGCTCCTCTTCTGCCTGAAGCTTGAAGACAGCAATCTTGCTCCATGGTTTAAGCTTATCGCTTTCTTTACTTGGCGACGAATTCGGCTTATATACCATGCCCGTGCTCAGCTCCACGAAGCATTTGACTTTCCGTTTCGCCGCCTCTCTGCCAACCGCTAATGACAACCCTAAGGATCGTACTTTGTACACCTCGTCCTCCTGGGAATATCTCGTCTCGCCGCCGCAGTTGAAGACATAATCCCACTCTTTTCCGTCTGTTCGGTCAAATATTCGCGCTAGAGCCTCTGGACATGAAATTTAATGTTAGCATGGCTTAGCATGACTCGGGAGGGAGGAGCGAGCCGAAAAAAAGGTGTTGAGACGTACGCTCTTTGCTCGCATCCGCTTGAATAAATTTCTCTGAGGAGCATGCTTTTTCGAACTCAGGTGCCAGCCAGGCAAGTTGCGGCAGTACTTTGTCGACTAAGCGAACCTCAGATGCGAGGTCGTTCTCGTGTATATATCGAGCTAAGAAGCGTCCGATATAACCTAAACCGCCAATGATGAGGACTGTCGGCTTTTCTGAAGCCATTGTGTGTATGTGCGCTGTTGCAGCCCGACGAGGTGTGTGTGATTAGAGGGAAGAAGACGAGGGTGAAAGGATCGAAGCGCAGCACAAGCGCGGGGCTCGACGTCCGAGGGGTCGCGGTCGCAAGCAAATATTAGACAAGGCTATTGTTGGTTGGTTTTGATCCCGTCTCGGGAGACTTAAAGAGCTGAATTCGAACAAGCTGCACTGGGAGAGCACCGACACGATGGTTATGTACTAAAGACCCAAGGGAATGCCTGTATTGTCTAAGGTGGAGCAAGGGGCGTCCGTCCAACTCCGTCGAAGATTGTGTCAGCTGCCCGAAGCTAGTAGTATTGGTTCATTTCGTGGGTTTAGGGGGGGAGACAGAGCGGATCCGGTCCAAGCGAGGAAGCCAGCCCTATATAGACGGGACGACAAGCTAAGAGGTCTCAAGAGGGGACAGCGGAAGGAATCAGATTTATTATTTTACTGTTCGATACTTTGATTTCTAGTGCAACCCCAACTAGAGGTGAAGAGAAAAAAACAATAAAAAATAATAATGTGCCGTATGTGCAATGTGACGCAGGGGAGGCTTGGTTTATTATGTACGGAATACGTACGGATGTATGGGACATGAATATCTGCAGAGAATCATCGAAGGATGTTTAGGTCTAGTGGAATAGTGGGAAAAAAGCAAGAGAAAATGTATGTAGCCTGCTGTAGATCGGTACGCATGGGGGAGGCCGCCACCGCCGCCAGCCCATGTATGGATATGGTATGGATATGGTATGGCAGTTATGGGTATGGTCGATGGGGACATCAGGAGAAGTAGTGGAGACCCAGCGGGTTGCTCCTTGTGGTTCATTAATGCACCAAGTGATTGCGGTAACCGCTAAAAGAGCACCTTGACTGCGACCCCCTTGTTCGCGCGAGATGGATCTGCTGGGGCTCGGGCTGGGAAAAAGGCTTGGTAGATGGGCACTGAGCACCGACAAGACTGGGCAGTTGGGCAGTGCAAGGCCGGACAGTTTTCTTCATGATAGGTATTCTGGTATTGTACGAAGACGCAAGACCTTCGGATCCATATCTAAGATGCGTATGTAAGTCAAGTAAGCCAAACTTGAGCTGCCCTGGAAGTACCTATATCTGGAGATAGATAAGTCTAATAGGTGTGTATCAACTTAACGATACATATAGACATACATACATAACTACATGGCGTCGCAGGGTAGACGCCACCGCCTCGTACGCACGTATGTAGGTGTGTACAATTATAGCAACTATGCGATGTAACTCAAAGGGTGTCAAAAGACGTCGATGTTGATATGATTATTATTAATCGATGAGACCGTAGTCTTGGATTATTTGTGTTCTAAAGGGGTTAAAGGGGAAGAGATGTAGATGAGAAAATTGATGAGGAGAGAAAAAAACTGAGGATGGAAGATCGAAGCCGCGAAGAATTAAACACCTAATGCTCATTCATTGATTCATTGATTCATTCCTTCCTTCTCTTTCTCCAATTGATGATGGCGGTTGTGACATCCATGGCTGATGAACTTTGAATTGTAGGTATGCATGTAGGTACATAGAATATCCTAGGAAGGAATTAGAGACACATGTACATAGAGCTCTGAGGCCCTTACTTTGGTAAACTTTCCTATGGACCTATTCTGGTTAGACCAGATGTGCCTGGTTATGATGTATGGCGTATTTTGATGTAAGAAATTTAAAACTCTCTCAACTGCTAAAGCAACTAAAGGCAAAACACCAGATCACTTTCAACTTCTAATCTGAAACACATATTCTGTGTGCCAGTAATGCTGACCGGGTGAGCATTGATAATATCGATGTCAACATCATCATCATCAATCTCAATATCCAATAATTAGGAATCAATAAGAACGACACTCCAACGACCTACCTGGTCAGCTGGTACATAGTACCGACTTAATGACGACACGGCCGATAATTGGGTTCCATTGAATGGGCGACAATCCTGATATGCATCAACGCTGCGGCTTGCTCATGAGCTATGGGTGTCTCGACTGTTTGGTTTTGGGTATGCATACCACATATAGCACCTATTTCCGAGACCCTAATTCCCATTCTCCTCTAACCTTAGACCTTGTTGGTCTTAGTCTCGTATCAATATCCAGGGCTTTACGACAGGGACATCTTGGAACCTCGAAGTCTTATGGATTATCATCCCGATAGAGAGGCTCTCTCGCTGAGGACTTTCCCCAGAAAGGCTTATGACTTTCGTCCGATGTTTCAAACTGTACAGCTGACCAACCTCCAACCTCCGGTCCCAAGCATTTCCATCTCAACTTCAAACGACCCCGGACTCTCGGGATCGGCTGTATCAGATATTCGCTTCGAGTCCCTGGTTCTTCAAGACCGCTCAAATCCGCAACATTTTAGATAAAGTACCCATTTAGGACCCACGCAAACCCACGATACATATTCTTGTTATTTCTAACGCCCACAGCCATCCACATTCATTCCGCTTTCATCCCACATCTTATTAACCCACCCTCTACACATACTCATAAAGTCGCCCGGCTCGCGTTACGTGTTGTCTGGGTGTATAGGTTGAGTGTAATACCAACCACGGCGCGGGTGCCACATAATGACACCACCCTCGCAGCCTGATATAGGCTGGTGGGCAACTCATAAGCACTACTGACTCGAATATTCCAGGTTTGTTCTAGTTTCTAGCAGAGCACCGAAACCGTCCTGTTGTGTAAGGTGTAAGCATCAATAATTAGGTACGCCCTAGATGGATGTCATCTTATTTGTCTCGTTGATTCAGTGCCATCACCGCCGTCAATTCAAAATTCTCCTCTGCAGCGAGACCTCGCCCATGGCAGAGAGGGACTCAGGCGCCATCCGCAGGGGCACTTGGCAATATCGAGCCCTAGCTACAGTGTACAATCTTTCAGAGGCAGGGGTCCCGCATACGCTATCAAAAGCCTCCAACGTCGTTGGTCCAACTTCGATCTCATCCGTGCAGCGCTATGTATGCACATATTAGATATGCACATACGTACAAGGGATTCTGGTGGACCAGCCAGCCCACAGCCTCTTACATCTGTGCTTCCAGGTTCCAACCTGCAAGCTTTGACAGGTGAGCCCCTATTGGAAGTTCGTTGGAAGGTCCCGGCACACCCTTCGCTCGAGGAACCCTTGGCCGGAATTTGGGTAGAGAGCTTCCTTCTAGAAACATTCCATGCAGTGCACATCATCTAAGGCGCTGTCAACCAACATCGTGTTTTGTTTGCTCTTACGGCGTTCTTGGCAAGTTCCGAACAGACCGTTTTTTCAGACCACAGGCTATTTCGAAAAGACCTACCGACCTACCGACACGCAGGAGAAGGATGCAAGACAGGTACAATACAATTTCCGATACGCGACGCAATGTCAACTTGTCCTTTCCTGTCCTGCCTGTCCTGCCTGTCCTGCCTGTCCTTTCCAACCTGCACCGGATAGACAATCCCCGGCGGAGGTTTAGAAATAGGGTGATTTCGGTAAAGATTTCATGTCTATCAAGAATCTTCAACATTACGCAAACCCCTACGGAGATTCGTGTTTCCCCCCCTCTCTCCCAAGATTCTCCAAACTTTTGACGGGTTACGTTAGACGCATGACATATCTTGGTTTGAAACAGCCGCCCATCCTAATGTCTAACACGTTCACACGTCGCAAAATGTCTCTTTAGGCGGGACGGGGCGAGATACTCCTCCGGATGTCTAAGAACGCCCGGACGGGTTCTTGATCGCGACTAGCGGCTCTGTAGCCATCGCCTTCTCCTTCCTGCATCTATCTGAGTCTAGATTTTCCTAAATTTCTCGACATGAGGGTCGTCGTACATCTATATTACTGGTAATATACTCCTTAAATATGCATGTTCACCTTCTTTTTGGACCCTTTTGATCGCCACGCAATTCCCCATTGCGACTAGCCCTGTCTAAGAACATGTCTCTTAAGAGCCGGCTCCCTTTTACATGCTTTATCCTGCTATTCTAGCTAACCATGCGACATGACCACATCCGTTTACGCATCCGCTCCATATTCTGCTCCACAGAAAAGAAAAATCTCTGGACCCCTTCCACGATCCGGACTTCTTCTAGAAAGAGAAGATCGTCGTTCCAAGAATATGCAGAGAAAGTGCAGAAATTGTTGGAGAAGTCGCTCTGATCCTTTCTATTTTTCTTCTTCTGTTTCCGCCTATTTTCCCTTCTTTCCCTCCCGCTACTTCTTTTCAGGGGTATTGCGAAATGCGCACATGTAAACGATGCAGAAACGTGGTAATGTTCCATTGCATGCCATCCTATTCCTTCTCAAATTTTTCTTATTTTTCTTCGACGACTTCTAGAATGAAACTCGAGCCCACCCTTCGACTATTCCCCTAGGTATTTCTCCCACCCCCCTATATTTTGTTTCTTCGATAATAGTGCTATTTCCAATACCACCTAACTAGCCTGCTAGTCTGCTGTAGCTATGTAATGAGTTCTCCATAAGGCCACGTCAAACGAACCCGGCTTTGCCTACATATCTACCAGGCCTACCTTATCCGCGACAGTCAACGGGCAGGCTAGATGGGGCTTGTCTTGGAAGTATGCAAGTCATTTCCCCAATATCACCAAGGCATGTTATTTGGGTAGTAGTAGTATATCTGTGTGAAATATTGGTTTGCGAAAAGGGATACCGTGTCCACGGCGTCGTCCTTCAGACGATGAGACGCGGGACAGGAAACCCGTTTCCTCCCAAGACCGATCGACCGCACGCACACACTCACACCCACACTCACATTCACATCGCATTCGGGGTTTGCGTCGACGTAGGTAGATATGTAGGTAGGTTTTACATAGATAATCAGAAGCCGCCGTACATACACCCGCGCGCCCCTATCTCAGACAGATCCGCGCATCTTCCCTTCTTTTCCCCTTCTGCGATTCCTGCAAAGACGCTACGTACATACATACATGTTTGTCTCGATACTACCCAGCTAAACCCGCTGCACGCCTCCCGCAGCCGGAAGCGCATCCGGGCAACGCAAGGGGTTGAGGAAGCGGGGATGGCTGGCTGGGTGGCCTAGCCTAGCTTCCCTAGCTAACGCCTATTATCTACCTACGTAAAGTAATTAACCTATGTAGGTGCTAGGTTAGGATCCGGGTGATCCCGCCGCGATTCTCGAAGTTCCTGTTTCCCGCTCGAAACAGGAAGGCAGCTCATCATACAACGGCTTTTGACTTTCACCTAGGTTACCTACAAATCCCTTAAAACACCGGCATCGAAATTCTAGAACGCCATGTATAAGAAGCGGCCCTATAATTGGCCGCCTGCGGTTCGATCCGATCTTACGTAGAAAAAGGAAAATGTGACGAAAAGAATGACGAAGGAGAAGGTTAAAAATCTATACCGAGGGAGTTATTATTGAATCATATCCGTTCTGGAGCCGGGAAAAACGATCGTACGATCAGAGATCTTCGCGCGGGGCCCTTGGATCTTGCGTGTCTGCTTGCCTGCTTGCTTGCTTGCTTCGAGAAAAAAAAAAGAACTGTTTACTGATTTGGGATGGAAATTGTGTATGCCCAGACCAGAAAAGCCTCGCGTCTAATCTAAGATTCTTTTTTTATGTACCTCCTTCACCCCCCCTGGACCGTACACGAAAAGCTACCAAGGTCTCAGACATATTTCCCGAGACTCTGCGACTCGCCATCATTCCGATTTGTCGCTGCTGTGCAACTTTCCGCCATCCAACTGTGATACTCGTCGTCCCCCATGTTCCTCATCCCTCATCATGGTATATGCCACGGTTGAACGGCAAACACTCCCCCCCCTGTTCGTCACATTCTCATAAGGTCGACTCGATGGGCCGATGCCACCTATCATCGCGTCATGCTTCCGATGAGTTCCTTGTGCGCTTCCTTTTCTTTCGCGCCCTCGCTCAAGCTTCCCACGCTCCTCAGGTCGCCAACCACGTCCTTTGCCTTGCCGAAGTAGACCTCCTGCAGCAGGTTCCGCATCTTGAGCTCCATATCTTCGACGAGCTTCCCAATGTTGGCAATCTGCTGCTCATCACTCTCAGCCGGCAGCTCGATCTCGATCTGGCGCGTCATATTGCCAGAGAGGTCCATGTCTCCGAGACTGTTCGAGTTCGTAGATAGTGACAGGATGACGGTAGATGTGAGATTGTACTGAGTGAAGCGAGCTCGGTCGATAGCTTCGAATACGTGGATCGAGTCCCATGTACCTTCGCTGGCGCTACCCGGCTTGGCCTCTGAAGCGCACACTAAGTCAGCCGCGGAAATCTCGTATTCACCACTCAACATTTAACGAGGAAGTAAATAAACCACCGACGCCATCACGTCTTTTGTCCTCCCCCGTAATCCGTAAGCACTATATCAAAGGTCTCAGATGCGAGATGCAAGATCTGTAACCTCCGATTTTGGATCTGGCCACATAACCCCCATTTCCTTTTTACTGTATCTCAGATCCAATGTCTTGGACTCTGGAGTAACGTAAGGTAGCGAGGATCCTTCACTTCCAGGAACGGCATGGCGCCCGCGCCCATCTCGGCAACTATCCGAGCGCCACTTCCAACTTCCAGGTACAACGACAGTAGCGACGAAGCGGTAAGCGGTAAGCGGCGGACTCCTGAGCTGCCACATAACTCCAATAATGTCGACACGGATAACAGAAAAGCCAGCCCACAAAAGAAAGGGGAAACTTAGGAAAACATAACTCACCCTTCTTCAAAAGCACAACCCCGGCGAACCCATCATCCAGGTTCCAGAAATACACACTACTAACGCCGCCCTCATAATACAAATCCCTATACACGTCAAACGCCTCATTAGCCCGGACCTCCATCTTCCTGACCTTCTCGCTGGGCAGGCTGGCGGCGGCGGCGGCGCCCCCCTCGAGCGGCGGGTCGAACTCGTTGCTCCAGGGCGACCGGTAGCTGTCGCCGTCGCGGTTGTAGTCGCACAGCAGATAATCCCGGCCCGTCTGCCGGCACCGCCGCACCGAGAGCGGCTGGTCCACGCTCGAGAGCAGGTCCTCCGTCAGGTCCGGGGCGATGTTGATCAGCGAGTTCAGGTGCGCCGACGTGTGCTTCGGGTTCAGGCGGCGGAGGAGGTCGCTGTTTTGGAGGGGTTGGTTTGGTTAGCCGTTATATAATATGTTTGTTATGTTGTGACTATAGCAAGATGGATGATATGGATGTAGGTAGGTATGTATAGTTAGATGTCTTCTTGAGCTAGGCATCTTAGGTCAAAGGAGTAAGGCACCCAGCTGGATGTGAAGTCGGATAAGGAGACAAGGGGGAGATTAACGTACAGCGCCGAGTCGAAGGGGTCGACGGACGCCATCTTGGAGACTGGCTGTTGAGGGGGTAGAGCAGCTGTTATACTTCCGTCGGAGGGATCCGAGATATAATGGTGCCACAGACAGTTGATACAACCTAGTAGAGAGCTTGGTGTGTTGGTTGACGAGATGGTAGAGAGTTTGGATAGATGTTGGAGGGGGAACATCTAGAAAGTCGACCCAAAACGGGTTTCAATCGATGCGTGGATGGTGGGGTTGGTATTAAAGTGGACCCGCTACCTGACAGGGTATGTCTCTAAGCTTAGCTGAATAGCTGCAAGAGCTTCAACGACACCTCTTGCCTTATGTAATATAAAAATGAGGTCTAAGTCAATTGTAAGAACAACCTTTATGGCAATGCTTGTAGACTCAAAGTTGAAAGTAGAACAAATCGAAACTTAGGACTAAGGATATGAAATAGAAACAATTTAGTTGACGTAAGTTGCATATCTAACGTTCGGAGGACTTTCCATATGAGTTCTAAGTTTAATGACATCTCTCATCTAAGTCTTAGCTCGATACTCAATCTCAAACTTAACCTAGGCTTTAGTCCAACCTCGGGTTACATATCCTAATCGTCCTTGCCTTATACCTAGGTCAATACATAGATACTTATAGGGATCTATTTACTCGGTATCATAAACATAACAGTATACGCTTATCTTAGTAATAAGATAGATAGATAGCTTTTCGAACTACTACGTACAGATTCAGTTTTGGAAGTCAACCGTCTAAACCACGACGATTGCACCAAACCGAATGAAATGGACCTGACTAAGTACTAAGTCAAATACTAAGAACGAATCAATACCGTTCTCTTAGTTGCTCAATCCCTATTCCATGCCTACTCGAATCCGGAGTCCTCTGCTACCCTTAATTTTTTATTTCTTCATTCCAATTCACAAAATGCTTCAATCTGCTCCCGTCACCTTCACTTAAAACCATCGTCCAGAGAGAAAATACGTAAAAAGCAGTCACCCCGCAAAAAAATGCAGGGTATCATTCGTTTGCCTCCAGGAACGCCAAGCGAAAAAGATGAAGCTTCCAGGTAAAGCATGAACATGTATATACTCCTACCAAGACAACTTGTGTTGTCCGCAACTACTTAGGGTATATCGGCGCCGCACTGTTACTCGATCTCTTGACCGCAGATGAGGCATTCGAGTGGCTCCTTCCACGACTTGTCTCCGCCCGTCACATTCTCTCGAAGGTCCGTTATCTCGAGGACTGACGGAGTCTCATCATTATGACTGTGGATGGTAGCCTCAAACAGTCCTTCGTATGGCTTAGCCGCAGCCTTCTCGACCGGTTCTGATTTACGCGGTCGTCCTCTTCGCTTCGTCTCGGAGTTGGCGACAGACACCTCGGTCTTAATGTTTTCTCCGTCTATGTCCATCACCTGCTGCTGCTCTTCTGGCTTAACATCGATCGATTGCTCAGCAGTTTGCGCCGCGCCTGTCTCACTAGGACTCAGCGGCCGTTTCGTATCCTCGCCATCCTCTTCCTTAATCTGTGAAGGCTTGTGAGGTTTGTCGGTTCCCAGGCGTTTGTAGGTTCTTAGGAGAGCTTCATGGATCAGACAGTCGTCGTGAAGCCACTTTCTGCAATCGTCGTTCGAACAACCAAATAGTCGCTTGTCGGGGTTCTCAGGTCGGTTACACTTGCAGCGCAGCTCGGCAGACTAGATCTTATTAGCAAACCTGCGCCGTAAAGTCAGGATTCTTAGACTCACCGAAAGTTCCATGCTACGGACGTCGAAAGCCTGCCGCCAGTAAAGTGCTGGTTGGACGTCGTCCTCGTTGGTCTCATCCCACTGATTGACAGTTGCCGGAGCAGTGACACTGACTACGTTGATCACATCCACTGTGTCTTGTTAGAGTGTAACCACAAATACGATGTGCGGTCGAGACATACTATGATTAGACGCGATCAGCTCGTTTGCGCCGTGGTACGACTGCCTTCCTTGTATAAACTTCTTTCCGTCTTGCGTGCCCGGCGGCAACTCGTCCGGCCAGTACATCCAGTAGACGCGTGCGTATACATGATGCTCGTCACTAGCTCGAATCTCGAGAATCCTCGCGACCCAGTCATCGTCCGACTTCTTCCTAGGTTGTAGGGCTTCACCTGGGTTCTTCTGGCGTTCGATCGTCGAGCTGTTCGCAACGAATATGAAGCCTTCGCTCCAATACTTGACACCGTTAACTATTTTCAGCATGTCAGCACAACGCATCAATACAGAAGGGATTGGAAGCGCGCTTACGGACGAAGCTGTTGTATCGTGTCATGTCCATCCACTTCTGATACGGTTGAACTTGATAATGCCGGTCCATAGTGTTGTTGGGGTCCTTGAACTTGCCCATGGGTGAGAAGGGCGAAGGTTGAAGCAGGATCTTAGGGTGAGGGTGGTCTTCAGATTCTTGTCGTCTGCGCTTGGTCTTCTTTTCCTTCTCGTTGGGATCAGGATGAATAACACTGAACGGACATTCTGCCTGACTCTCCTCCATCATATCCGGCCGCGGGCGTTTGCGAGCTGTTGCCATTGCTGTGCGTTTCGAGGAGGGTGTAGATTGATTGAGAGGAGATACGCGAACTTGTGTTGGTCAATGGGGGGGCGTAGACTTTCCAAAGCTGTGAAGGTTGTTCGCGTTCGATGCGATGGGAAGAAAAGAAGGAAAAAAAAAGTTTGGTGACGCGCGCGCAATCGACGCTAATGGGCACTAAAGACAAATAGAAACTGCCAAGCAGATGTCAAGTGGAAAGGAATGCGCGAAGGCAGCAATGGAGGTCAATGCTGTACGTTGGTTGCTAGATGAGGAGCTCGCGACCTTCGATGAGCTTCGGTTGGTGTTGCGATCAGGAAAATCGTAAGCCGGGACCGGGTGTGGCGGGGAAGGGGGGAATTATCTGGTAGCTTGGCGCGTCTGTTATTAAGTCAAGATCCTACAAAACCTTGGAACTGTGCGAAGTTACAGCTACGTGAATGTTATGTACGTAGGCCGTATAGCAGCACCGTAGGACTTTTCAAATTATCACGGCGGAACCAATTCCAATCGGATCCAAAAGCGAGCTGAAGCTCTCGAGGCGCAAAAGAGCCTAACGAAGAAGGAAAATGCGATGCAGACGCCCCGGAAAACGTTGCAGACCCGGCTTAGGAATTCTGGCCTGGAATATTTCCAAAGGTTGGTATGCTTAACCAAGAGTGGAAGAACCGGGGAAAAAAAGAAGAATTAGTATTGAATTATTACGATAGCGCGATCTAATTCGTTCCGATTTAGCCAGCCTCAGCAACCACATCAGCACGATATATACGCCGGGCTTCTAGGTAGTCTCCTAGGTAGAGGAGATGGGGAGGAGAAAATGGATTACAAGTGGAGGAAATGTCCATGTTGAAAATGCCAGATCCTAGGCTGCAGATGCCCTTCCACATGCCCCTAAACTCAGTTCGGCATAATCTGCCGTAGCTGCTGGGCACCTGCTATATCCGGTAACTGATAAACCCGGCGCGGTACGAAGCATGTAGCTGCCCAATTGCTTTTTTTATGTACGTCGATCATAAGCTTCCGGATATTACATAAGTGAACGTTTTATTCCCTGTAGCCTGTGACGTACCATTCAGAGCTTGGGTATGCAGATACCTAGAAATTCTCTATCCAAGAATCGTGATGCTATATCCAAATTGAACGTCGTCCGTCTCTTGGGAGTGATCACCAATTACTCCGTGGTATGTTGAGTATATGGCTCGTATTTTGTTGAGCTATTTTTATACATTAGAATTAATATCTCTGATTGTACGTTCCCCTATTGGCTGTAATGAGGCCATGTAAGTTTGTCGTCATATTTGCGAGCTGCATGCCATATAGAGAAAACCCCCAACAACTTGCGTAAGATATGTAATATTTAATAAAATAAGTCTCGATTTGAAAGCTAGGTATCTAAGAGTCGCGATCATACAACTCTCTTTTTGTGGTCAATAGTCGTCAACGCCGGCGCTATGCAAGATGGATAGATACGCTCTTAGGGAATGAAGTTGGCACAATTATGACCTCGCATGGTCGTTAACCCCGTCATCATCTGTGTCATAAGCGGCAAGTATTGGTTGACTATCACCGTCATCGTGAGACGTGCTTCTTTGGCTTTCTTCTGCACTCTTGAATCCTTCGATGACCTCGGCTAGTTTCTCGCCTTCATACTTTCCGCGTTCGACGTTGACAAAGTAGATAATTGGTGCGGGGATACCGACTAACGCCGCGAGAAACCAGAACGCGGGTCGGATCTCACCGGACGCGTCGATAATAGCTCCAACTATAACAGGACCAAATATGCTCGAACCCTTATCGGTAATAGCGTATAGGGCATAGAACGCAGCTTCGGAACCGGGAGGAATCAGCTCTCCATATAATGACCGACAATATGAACTAAGTCCACCGAGGACGATGCCATAAAGGGCGGCCAATGGATACATTTCCCACGGGCGCTGAAGCCCAAGGACTCCCCATCGCCGAACGAAGGGTAAGTAACCCAGAAGACCATAAAGAGGTATAATCTCAAAAAGAGCAATACAGCTCAGTACGGTTTGGTGCGGTTTCAACTTGAAATATCTCGATACGAATGACCAACCGAATGCGCCCAGGACACCCGTGGTAGTAGAAATGACGTTGATCATCCCTAGAGCCCAAGGTTTCATACCTAACTGCGTTTTAGCAAATAAGATCGCGGTTGAAGACGTCGTCGCGATGGCGTCGGAAATCAGAAACCAGCTAGCTAAGAACAAGACAATATCTATCAAGCGTCGCGCCAGCTTCACAGTCCGGAAGAGATTCTTCCAGGAGTACGCGATATACGATAGCCAAGCACGAGTTCCTCGGTATTGACTCTCTGCGAGAGGAGGCCCGGGTCTAGGTCTAAGCCACATAGCCGCCGGTATCGTAAATATGGCCCACCAAGCTCCAATGAGGAAGAGGACGACTCGTTGTGACCAGGTAGAGCTGCCCATGCTCACCAAGATTAAGATAGAAGCGCATTGTGCGAACAAGGCAGCACCATAGCCGATCCCAATCCCCTTCGAGGATATCTGAGTAGAGAGTTGAAGTTCAATAGAGGTAAGCTCTTCGTGAGTCGGTACCCGTCGTAGATCATGTATGTCAGAGTCGGCATCGTTGTGCGGTAACAAGGCACTTGTCGAATTGCTTAGGGGTTCTTCGGCAAGAGATGTTGAGTAGGATTCATGTTCGATTGCTGGGTTAGATTGTAGATCAAAGTTGTCCGGTATTCCCGATGCTGACTCTTGTACTCTAGGGTGGTGGCGGACAAGCAGAGGGAGGAATGAGTTTAGGAGAACGAAGGACGCTCCGAACGATGTGTTTGATATGATAGCTATTAATGCGCCGACGATGTATATCTCCTTGGAGACAAATATGTAGCACATGACAGAGAAGCTTCCAACCCAGGCGAATGTCAACAACAACCGTTTTCGATAATTCCCGTGGTCGGCTGCACAGCTAATGCTGACTACTAGTAGTGCTTGTAGTAGGACACTTATACTGAATGTGTACATGGCAAAGCTAGCAGTGTTGATTTCGATACCGAGGATAGAGACAACACACTGTCCATTTGCGTTGTCGCCGCAGGGTGTTTCATGATCGGATAAGAGGACTCCATTTTCTCTTGCCAAACTTTCTAGTAGGATCGGAACGAACGAAGCTATTCGTGATCGGTAAGCTTAAGCATAATATCGGATTGCATGAGTGTGTATTGAATCATGATAGATTATATCTATTCGATATCGCTTCGAATGTGATCGAGCTCGGATAGCTTGGATCGCTAGCTATCCTAGGTAAACGGTGAAGATAGAGCTACTTACATATTCCTAGTAATTGTCAGCATTGTTGTCAACGACGTTACTCCAGATGGATAGCAGATATCAAGAAAAAGCATAAGCGCAAATGAACTTACCGCATATTACATAGGTCTCGGCGGCAAAGGCATACATGTACCAACCAGCAAGCTCCTTGGTGCTGGTCGGACGAGTGTCTTCGCCATGATAGCGGCTGGGAGGTAGGCCATCATCGACGATGCTAGGTGCCGGTGTCATTCTGCCTGATTCGGTAGAGGTTGATCGTTCATCGTCAGCTTCGAATGAAGAGGAGTATGAACGGAAAGAATGCTTGGATACGATGGACTGGACTGAGAGTAAGCGAGTGTTTGGGGCTGGGCGGCGTAGCTGTTCCTCGTTCCGAGGAACCATTATTGGATGGAACGCGGAAAGCGGAAGACGGGGAATTAAAGTTAGTGGTTTAGCGGTTAGGGGCAGGTGACGAAATGGCGGCCGTGTCTGTGTCACCTTGAGCCCGTCAACCCAGCTCTAAGTTGCGTTAAGGCCTTAACTGCCCTTGACTGCCCTTGACTTACAACCTAGAAAACCCCTATATTTTTAAGTTAGCAATGTCTTAGAGCTCCAATCGGCGCGAACCTTAAAACCCTAAATCCGTAGGAGTAAGTTTAGAACAGAATAGTACGTTGATACGTACTCGAAGCTAATTGAGCCCGATGACTTGGAAGAACTTGGATCAATTAATTTAGTATTGTTAGGTTTTGTCGTTTGCCAGGCCAACGTGGTCGTAGTGTTCTTCTTTTCCACCCACCTCTCTTGCTTGCAGCATGGAGCCTCTCGACTACTGGATCACCTCCTAGCGAATCTCTTTTTTCTCCCCTCTGGCCAACCTATTAAATGCGCAGGACCTACTCAACGAGCTGATTCGGTCACTCTCATGATCGATGCAGGCACATCCTCCTGAGGCTCGAAAATGCAACTGGCCTTTTCTTATCTCTGACGCTTTGTAATTTTGATAATTGCTACGGCAACCTTCGGGGCAAGGCTGATGAGATTGAAGCCGATTGAAAGAAAGATGGAGGAATGACGAAAGGAGGAGAAATTGGAAGTTGGTCATATCTAACACAAAGAATAACAATGGATCCATCTCTATGCCTACCTTACTAACTTAGAGGCCTAGAGGTACCCTACCTACTATTACATACATAACCACATGCCTAGATGCGCTAGAGCTATCCCTGGAACTCCCTTCCCACCTAGTGCCCCTCGTTCTGTGGTCTGGTGGTTCACGAGCAGCATCCCATGACGTCGTGGCGATCAAACAGCAAGGCTGAAAGGGCAGGGGTCATCAATGCGTAAAACCCATGGTAGCGTCGTGAAGTTTGGCGATGTCTTCATTTGCTCAATTACCTATGTGTTATAGCCCTTTGCTTACTCATACCTAGGTATGATTAAATATCCTCGTTATTGCTCGCACTATATCGGGAAACGAGGATATACAATCAGCTTCAATTAACCCCAGCTATAGTAAGTACATAAACGAGGACATAGATAAGCGAGTGTCACGCTCACGGACTTCGGTCACTCCAAAGCCACCAATGACTATGTATTTGCATTTGCACTTATAGCCTGTATTGGTGGTGTAATAGAATATGTTTCACTTTGGTGCATCACTCATTTCTCTTTAATATATCGCTTTATATACCACGTGTAGGTTCAACTTCTGGATTTCTTCACATGCCTCTATGTAAGTACCAATCTAAGATGTCTTAACTTTGAGATATGTACGTATATACGATTTGCTTGTTTTACCCAAGTTTATCATTTACAAGACTATTAAGACGAATGTCTACCCTCATAAATAACAGCGTATGGCTAATGGAAATATCTTGTCGACGTCAGCTTGGACTTCATGTTTACCTATAGTCCCATCGCCGATAAATTTTCAGACTTATAAGATTCTTTGGTAAAAAATGAGCTATGAGCGGTGTCCATACAAAAATGGCTGAGCACTATTTCAACTCTTGTTGCGGAGTGTTGACGCCGAGCGTCTTCTATAAATACCTACATCGATTGACCCCATACGATATAGCAGGCACATATATGGTCGGTGCCAGCATGGCTTTTTAGGCTATTATGTTCCCATGCACCCCACGACGTCTCTTTTCGTGGAGCCGGTTGGGCTCTTACATCGTGGCAACAGCATGTCCTCACCTTGGACAGTGAAAACTTCTCGTATGTCCTTGTTAATATTGACGGGCCGCTATGACCGGATGCCCCTCAATCTCGACCTAATGATACAGGGGAGGAGGATGGGAGCTTAAAAGAGGCTATATTTCCACCTTAGGAATTAATCATCATGTTATTCTATTTTACCGCTGCCAAGTCTGCAAGTTTCACTTTATTAGCTGTGGAAATGGAACCAAGGTCTGGCCTTGCCTACGACGGGTCTTACCCTCCGTTGTACCTTGGTGGTTGAGTATAAGAGCTAGGAGTTCCAGCTGTCACGCCATTCCCGCCTTCCCTCCTAAAGCTTTACCCTAGAGTCTCATCTTCACTCGTATCAACGAGATCGGTAATCATGAAGTCTGCTCTCCTGTACCTACTCGCTCCCTTGACGGCATTGGCCGCTCCCGCCGAGCTCGCCCAACGACAGGCCACCGACAGCATCGACGAGCTGATCAAGGCCAAGGGAAAGCTATACTATGGAACTTGCGCCGACCAGAACCGTCTGTCAACTGGGAAGTCCGCCGATATCATTAAGGCGGACTTCGGCCAGGTGACTCCCGAGAACAGCATGAAGTGGGATGCTACCGAGTCCTCCGAAGGAAACTTCAACTTCGCCGGAGCTGATTACCTGGTTGACTGGGCTACGACGAACAACAAGACGATCCGTGGACACACTCTCTGCTGGCACTCCCAGCTTCCCGGATGGGTCTCTAATATCAGGGACAAGACGAAGCTAACCTCGGTTCTCGAGAACCACGTCACTACCCTAGTGACCCGGTACAAGGGCAAGATCTACGCATGGGTTCGTTATATTGAAGGAGTAAGCAGAAATTCAGGAAACGAGGACTAATTCTCTTTTAAGGACGTCGTAAACGAAATATTCAACGAAGATGGCTCTTTGCGCCAGTCTGTCTTCTCCCAGGTCCTAGGCGAGGACTTCGTCCGCATTGCCTTCGAAGCCGCCCGCAAGGCCGACCCTGATGCCAAGCTGTACATTAACGACTACAACCTCGACCAGCCGAACTAGTATGTACATCCCATGCTCCTATTTGCTTACCATTGCTCTCCTATTAGGTACTAACCTCATATTCTACAGTGCCAAACTCACCACGGGCATGGTCGCCCACGTCAAGAAGTGGATCGAGGCCGGCGTTCCCATCGACGGCATCGGGTCGCAAGCGCACTTGACGAGCGGCCTCGCCGCCCAAGCCGCCGCTTCCATCAAAGCCCTAGCCGCCACCGGCGTCAGCGAGGTTGCCTTCACCGAAGTAGACATCCAGACCGCTCCCGCCAACGACTACGCCCAAGTCACCACGGCCTGTCTCGACGAGCCTAAATGTGTCGGTATTACTGTCTGGGGTGTCCGGGATCCCGTAAGAAGCCCTCTCCTTTTTGATGAGTTTACGTAACAAAAATAAGAAATGAACTGACCGAAGACGTGATAGGACTCCTGGAGAGCTAGCACCAACCCATTATTGTTCGATGGTAGCTTCAACCCCAAGCCCGCGTACACGGCGGTCGTGAACGCTCTGAAATAAATCAGAAGAGCTCATTCGACTTACTAATTATGGTGAATGTAAAAATGGAAAGGAAGAGCTTTGGGGTTCCTCAGGACTACCTCACGATCCAACTGTATATATTGCACAGCCAGATATATAAATATCACCACCGAACTTGACTCTGCGGATCGTATATAACCAACGTACGGAAAGATAGGCTCCTTTCCTCCAGGATCATCGTAACTTTACGTCTGAAACGATAGCCTGAGTGTTGCGCAGTGACTGTAGGAAGCTCATAGACGTAAATAGACGGAGGATATCATCGTGATGTAAATTGAAATCAAAACTAGCAGCATTGCAACTACCAGCTGGGATATTAAGTTAAAAATCAGGAGCCCAACTTTTCGCTCCTCCTTTTCGCTGTCTCCGTCACAACGCAAAGAAAAAAGGTACTCATATTCTCATCAACCTCTTTTCCCTCTTTTCCTTCCTTGCCATCTTTGCCATCATCCCCCCGCCCCTTCCTCCCCCATTATCATTCCTCGCCCTCCATCTTCCATCTCAACTTCCCACCTACTTCTTAAAAACCCCGAAGATCTTATTCTTCAACTTATCAGCCAGCCCCTGGTTCGCCTTGTCCTTCCCGGCCGCGATCGGGCTATCGGTGACTTTGGCGGTGGGCGCCGCGTGCTTAGCCTCTTGCTTGGCCTGGTCCTGCGCCGAGAGGTGCACGTTGGCGGCGCCGCCGCGGCCGACGTGGAAGCTGGCGTCGTCGGTCGACGGGCGCGTGGCCTCCTCGGGCACGACCTCGTGGTCCGCGCGCACGGGGGCCGGCGGGACCGAGGTGTCGGCTATGTTGGCTGCTCCTGTTTGGGTGGGGAGGGTTTGGTCAGCTACATATATAGGGAAATCAAGCGAAGCCTTGTTGCGACTAAGCGCTGGCTGTGGGAGGAAGGTGCGATTACTAGAGAATTACTAGGGAGGGTGATAGGGAATGATATCGAAGCAAGTAAGTAGGAGAGGCTGGATATGTACCTCCTCGTCCGGTGCTAAATGCGCCGTCGCCGTGGCTGCCTTCCGTGCCCTCGCGCACGATCTCGCCGTCGACGTACTTGGTGTTGTCCTCGTGGATGTTGCCGGCCCCGCCTCGGCCGTGGGATACTTCTGGCGTCGTCATTGCGGATGAATCTGCGATAAGCGCGGGTCTCTCACTTAGTTACGTGGTTCAAGAATGGGATGTTGTTATGCTTTTATGTAGTGGGATGTAAGGGAGGTGAGCTCCCCGCAAAATGTCAGATCTTGGAATCGGACGGGGCTTTTTGTTTATTGGGAGAGAGAACACCTAACCCATCACGCCTTCTCATCACAAAATCAAATCACACATGAGGTATTAGGCAGGTGGATGAGGGATATATAGGGAGGTATAATGGCAGTCTTAACAGTTCCAATGGATTGGATGTTGTTGAGGAATTACATACCTGTATTATGTATTTTTATTGTTGAAGTTGGGGAAATATTGAAGGAATTAGGAAGGACGTCGGGGAAGTACAGAATACGGAATACACTCTTTGATAGCCGCAACTTCTCCGAATCACCCTCCCTCAGCTCCTTCTGTCTTCCGTCCGACCTTTTCGTTTATACTTTATACATTAAGCCCTTGCCCATGCTCCTGCCACGCCCTATCAATGCCAGTACCCGTCTAGGTCCACAGCCTAGGTAGTAGCTTTCGGACGTAGATGCCAGATAGGTACCTATCGTATCAGCCCTGAACATTTTATCGGAATCTCGAGGCTTCTGTCGCGACCAATGATATCCCCTTAAAAGCTTCGCGCGGGCTTCTAGAAAAGCAATGATAATGGAGAAAGGTACGGTAACCCGACCAATTGTTCCCATTTGCGCTCAACTCCCCTCACCCATTAGCGATTCAGCCGTACCTGGTGTTCCAGCTACGAAAAGCAGAATCTTTATCAGTTACCTGACGTAATTCGAGCTTCTCATCTAGCGATAAGATGTTGAGTTGTGAATGGTCGGCCGTTGGCTCCTTCAGGGGTTATTAACGATGCCAAGAGAATTAGTGCTTCATCCCCAGCTCATTCATGATAGGATGGGATGATTGTAGCTTCTTAAAAGGAGGTCCAAGCTTCTAACTTAAGCTTGTGTGGGGCTTTAATGTCTTAAAGAGTTAAAACACCTCTTCGAACGTAAGAATCATTCTTCGCTCCCTTTGCTACTTACGTGTTTATTACATGGCAAAGGAAGAAACGAAAAGAGTGAAACCGGATCATTTCTAATTGCGCCTTACCAGAATGCTGAGGATGGGCTTTCTAGGATGAGAGGTGTTGGACGACAAGAAGGACATTTCGCTGCAAGGGCTTGGCTTGTGAACAGGAGAGTCGCCCATTGCGTCGAATTCGATGCGATTGCCTTTCGCTATCCAGACCGCTGTCGTACGCGCTATCTTCGCATTATGAAGAGTTCTCTCTACGGAAGTATATGCCTTTTATAAGTATCAGACGGAATATCAATCAGACTCATCACTGGGCGTCATGGAGAAAGACTGCATATGGGCTAACCACGAGTGAGCCGATGGATGACGGCTTGCAACGAGATAGCGATTTCTCCAGACCTTCCCTCTCGCTCAACAAACAGTGTTTGCATATTTGAGTCAATTGAAGAGATTGAAAGGGTTCTAGATCCAGCAGTTGCAATTTGAAAGCTGGCTTACTATACCGCTGCTCCTTGCTTGGCTAATCAAACTTCGACCATTTCTAGTATACCGACTTCCGTATATACGCGCCTCTACGGACGAACACGATGGTCTGTGACACATTATTCAGCGACCCAATCTCGGGGTTTTCCGATAATTCTTTGTGTTCGCTGAATGGTATTGATGTCGAGTTGACCCCGTGCCCTCGGTGTCCTTTGTGCGATTAGCTGGGATTCCCATGAGTATATGAACAATAGTTCTCGGTTCTTGGGAATTCCGTTTAGACTCGACGAATGAAGCCAGCAAGGGTTAGAATTCAAATCTATCTCTATCAAGAGAGAAGTGGCGATGTCTTGATTATTGTAAAAATGCCACACGTCAAGTTTCAGATCTAGGCTACAAGCTACGAGTATCTTGTGATCGATATTTGGATATATATGACCCATTTTAGTAAGGCACCCCGAATCGATTGCCGGTTGCAAGTCTCGTTTATACTTGTCATTGATCGTAAATACGGCGTTAAGAAAGGCAAACCTCATTGGTGGATCTCATAATATGCATGTCATCTATTACCTATAGGTAGGATCATGCCGTTACCCATTGTGGCGTCCTCCACCGAATCGGGAGAGGGTCGAAAAAAAGTTACCTGGTTCAAGGAGACCTCCAACAAAGCATGGCGCCGCGCTAGGCTGGGCGTTGCCTTCCCGGATCCCACGATCCTAGCCTCATGACTGAAGGAGAATACCTCGTGGAGTCTTTCTTGTCGACCACCTGCCACCTTCTATTGAGCTAATAATTTACCGAACATAGCTTCTACGGCCGTTAAACTCTATGATAGATGTTGACTATTGACCTTGATTGGTGCATATAGTATAAACGTACGTAGAAGATTCTACGCCGCGGAAACATGTCTCACTACTCCTTGGTGATCTGATAGATGTTTGAAGCAATACTGTTTCTTGACATCAGGTATAGAGTCAAGTGCCTATCCCGGCAGTTCCAGATTCATACCTAATGCAAGATATCTGCAGATAACCGGAGGCTCAGGAGGGCCCCCCAACATGATATATTTAAAAATTCCCATGGCAAAGACGTGCTTCTCTCCAGCCACGGAAAAATATGATGATGTAGCAGCCCCTGATACCCGCGCCCTTGTCCCTATAATCTCTGATCATATGAGGCTTAAGAGTTCGGGATTTAGCGGTCAACGTTATTCCCCGAGGACGTGTGCGACATTTCCATCCGTTGTTTGACTCGATCTCATTTAACCTTTCCCCCTTCAAATCGACTTATATGCGTACTCTCAGATAAAGATGGTGTGTTGTAGCACCTGTAAGTCAAGAAACCTGACTCGAGGACCCAAAGCGGGAGAGCGCTAAAGATAAGCTCATGGCACGGGTACCGAACAGCGAACCAATGATTTATGATTTAGACCGACTGGATTCCCTAGTAAGGCAGGTAGATATAGCGAACATGCGCGGAAATGGAGTCATGTGTAGTTCGTCCGTCTATTTGTCCGCGAGACTAGCGGACATGTATCCTTAGTGTCGGTAGGTAGAGAACTATCGAACCGGACCGCATCACGGCGCCTAAAAGCCGAACGCGAGACTGGCACGGGGTACCAAGGCTGTATGGCATACCAATCGGACTTCATATCTATTCGGTTAGGTACCGAGCTCACGAGCTTGCATATATTCCGATCTAAGAGTGTATACTACCTAAAGACTTGCATGGCAAGGAAGTCCTAGGCGGTAATGAGTCGTATTGGGAATCCCGGTTCAAGTCCATCTTTACCCCAACGTCAATCCCCCGCGATACCTACCAATACGAGTGCCGAGGGCTTGGTGAGATTTGCTGCTGGATGACATCCCCCCGGCACCCCGGATCCGCCTTGACCGCTCGATGGAGTTCGTCGTGTGGGGAATGAGACGTGGGGTCGCCGTTGTTTTTTTTTTTTTTGTCTGACATGTCCAACACGTCAACAAATTTGACTGCAACTAGGTATCTATGTTTGGATATGTAACTATTAATAAGATCCGGAGGCTATGGGTGCTATTATATCGCTCTGTTTCTGTACCTCACTCTTCTCACCTAGACGAGAAACCTTCGTATTGTTCGTAGTACAGATCCAGATTTCTAACGGACTGATCGAATGGGGTATGTAGGGGTAAGAGGCGCATTATGGTGCGTTAAAAAAGCGACAACTAGCAAGTCGGGGAAGATCTTCAGGGGAAATTACAAGATCAGGCCTCGGCCAGAAAAGCAGCCAAGGCCATAGCCTATCTGCCCATCTCCAAACTTTTCTTTAGAAGGCAAACTTGGAATCCAATCACAGGCATGAACCAAGTATTTTCTTTTCTTTATTTCCCCCCTTTAAAGAAATTATTCCCTGCTGCGTGACTCTATCACGGGTGGACGCGCTAAGGGCCCGAACGGTCTCTGAGGGGGAAGGGGGGGAAGCTGCAATGCTGGACCAGGAACGCAAAGCATTTTTGGAGAAAGCGCGTTGTATGCTACATATGCCGCCAATGCTGCCATACGACCCCGTGATGTTACCTACGTAGGTAGCTACCTAAATTATCGACGCCCCATTCTGCATGCGCCTACCTCCTGAGAAGAAAGGACATCGATACATCCATGAATGCGATAGGACTTTCTTGCCTTGCATATAAGTTGTCCTGGAAAACCCACAGTTTTCTGAAAGTATTCTCTCGGATGTCAGTCCTTCCTGGTCCTTCCATCCGAATGGATGAGAATAAGTAATATATCTCTTAAGTCATTTTGTTTGTGTGTGTGGATCGACGCGTGCAAGCTGCATTCTTTGCTTTTCATATCGCACTACGAAAAATTCCACCCCTTCAAATATCGCGTTTAAAGGAACCGATATTATTATTATATATGAGCTCTTGACTTCTTGATAACTTATTTTGGTTATCACTATTGCTGTCTTATACCTGAACGCCACTCCCCCTTTTGGACTGCTCATGTCATCGCAAGCACTTATAAACCGATGGCTACCTCAATTATAGCGAAGGCGTTCACCGCCTCGCTCTTAATCACCACAGGTCTTGCCTTGCCCCAAGAGACACTCAAATGGAATTCCTTCCGAGAGAGAGATTCTAGCTCTAATCGTAAGATTGCCCGTAGATTTGAATTCACATACAAACTTACACATGATTAGTTATACAGCCAGTATATCAGTCTTTCCCTCTTGGTACAATCAAACCTAGGGGATGGTTCCAAGACCAGCTGACGCTGGAGGCCGATGGGCTTGCGGGCAACTTGTTTGACTTTTACCGCTTTGTTCACGACTCAATGTGGATTGGTGGTTCGTCAGAGTACTCCGTTCTTCATGAATCCTCGCCATATTGGTTCAATAGCATCGTGCCTCTCGCTTTTGGGTTAGATGACCCAAGACTTAAGGCACAAGTCTATTCATATATGGATTATGTCCTTGACCACCAACAGGACGATGGTTGGCTGGGGCCTGAGACGACTCCAGAAACTCGAGGCCTATGGGCGCGTTGCTATTTCCTAGTAGGATTGATGGTATGTCCTACCTGTAGAGTTCCACTATCGGTACTAGATGTCTTAAAACCGTTCGACTAATCCCTGTAGCAATACGCTCAAGCGGACCCTACGCAAACTGACAGAATTGTGGATGCTATGCACCGATACATCCAGATTGCCAACAGTATGCTGAAAGATGGCTTTGCCGGTCTCATTGAGAAAGAGGGCCAAGATTACGATGGAGATGGGTTCGGCGCCATGAGAGCTCACGAGATGCACATTCCATTGCAGTGGCTATATGAGAACCACCCCAGAAATAACTCACAACTTATCTGGGAAACCATGGAGCTCATGATAGAAGGAAGCGTAGCAGCCAATAGCGACTGGAGAACGTACTGGGTAAAGGGGGTATACCCAGAGGTCACGTACACTCCCAGAAGCGAGCCTTTCAAAGATCTTTTTAACCATGGTGTAAACATGGCAGAAGGTATAACTTGAATGATTCAAGATGAAGCGTTCAATCACTGACGGGATCAGGTCTACGATACCCACTTGCGATATACCGGATGACACACGATGAGGCGCTGAAAACGCAGACTAGAACGGCGGTGGACCTGCTATCGCAATATCACAAGTCTTTAGCCGGGACGATTATCGGGGATGAATTCATAACAGACCTCAACCCGATAAGAGGCGCCGAATTATGCACTGCTGCAGAGATGACATTCTCTATGGCCTATATCCATCAGTACCTTGGCGATAACGATTTGGCAGACTGGGCAGAACAGGTGGCATTCAATGCTGTACCCGGTTCTATCTTCCCGGATTGGTGGTCGCATCAATATGTGCAACAAGAGAATCAGGTAAGTTACCATTGCCGAAGTGTCACGACATATATTAACACTGGTTTTATAGCCCTGGTCACGTAATCTAGCAGTAGCTCCTGACATGTGGGTAAATGTTGGATCTCAGGGCAATGTATTTGGATTAGAGCCCAACTACGTCAGTATCAACTATTTCTTGATTTCCTGATTATGGACGCTGACTTCATGATAGCCTTGCTGCACTGTTAATCACGGTCAAGCATATCCGAAGTTTCTAGCGAATTCCTTTACTCAAACTCAAGATGGGGGAATCGCTCATGTCTTGCTTATCCCCGGAAGCATCAGCACTTCTCTGAATAACAACCTAGTGTCCATCCAAGCCGATACCATGTATCCTTTTGGAATGACCTTGAAATATACCATTACATCAGCGACCGATTTCTCGTTCTATGTCCGAATTCCTGGTTGGGCAGACCAATCGAGTACTGTCATAGGACCTGATGGCCAAACTAGCAAGGTTTCGCCATCGGATCAGGGGCTTCAGAAATTCTCGGTTCGCAAAGGTCTCAGCTTTGTTACTGTTAATCTTAATACAGAACCGCGCGTGGTCACGAGAGCCAACAATACGGCCGCCATTTACTACGGCCCACTACTGTACTCTCTCCATATCGATTCTAATGTGTCAGCCATACCACCAGTTGCGTTTAGTGGTGACGCAATTCCAAGCACCAGCACTACTTCTCATACGCACGATCATGTCATCGAGCCTGAAAGTATTTGGAACATCGCGATCGACCCTTCGCAGATTAGGGTGGCACAGGCAGATGTGTCAACCCTAGCAAATCCCATCTGGGACCTTAATGCACCACCACTCGAGCTTCGCGTAGCAGCCGTCGAGATCGACTGGCCTTTGGAGTATGACACGGCAGCAGATCCGCCTCTTGAGCCGAAGATTACCGGGAAGCCTTTTAGCGCACGCTTTGTACCTTTTGGAAGCGCTAAGATACATATGGCGCATCTACCTGTTGTTCAGATGGCGAAGGTAGACCTGTCGGATTGATAGAATCATCGTGTACATTGACGAATGGACGGATATAACGCATAGATGATTATAGAGCATACGAACCTTAGAGTACTGTTCTTGTAATCACTAAGATAAAGCATAATTCAAACCTTTCTTCTTCAACCGCTGATTATCTGCGTTAGATACTATGGGAACGAGCTTCGTTTTAGCATTTAAGCTTATGCGCAACGTCCTGGGGTAGTTTAACTTTTAAAAGGGGTAGAGTCTTGGCCATAGCAAAAATAGGGGTCCTGGTTTCTATCCACTACGCTCCGATATCGAAAAGGGGATCAAGCGTACATAATACATCAGATGACAGCAAAGTTAATTGCAAACGGAATGGATTGAATGACTAATGAAAATACTAAATCAACTACCTAGGTACATCCCCCCTTCCCCTATCCAACCCTACAACTCCGACAAGATAAACCACTCAACGGACACCAGCCAGGTAACCTTATCAAGAATCAATAATCAATAGGTAATCAATAATTAAGAATTAAGAATGTCAGAATGTCAGAATATCAGAATATCAGAATATCAGACAACTATAGCCGCCTACTCCCGGTCTGCCTCCGCCTCCCCAGCAACATCACCCTCAGCACCCTGGCCCTCCTCGCCCGCAACCGCGAACTCCTTGACGCCGTCCATGATGTTGTGGCGGGTGTACCGCTTCTTCCAGTGCTTGATCTGGATGTCGCCGCCCTCGTCGTAGGCGCAGTAGGTGTCGAGCTCGCGCATGGCCTCGACCAGCTCGCCGACGCACGTCGGGTTCACGCCGCCCCAGCTGCACGTCGCCACCACGACGCCGCCCCACATCAGCGCCTTGCACGCGTGTTTCGGCACCACCCCCGCGTCCGGCCCGTTCTCGATCCAGTCCAGGTACTTGGCGAACGCCCGCAGGTAGTCCGTCCGGTCGATCGCGCGCTCCCGGCAGAACGTCTTGCGCGTTGGGAATTGCGGCGCGCATTGCGTCGTGAAGTTGCCGCCGTGCTGGGAGGAGGCCCCGGAGGAGGTGTCCTTGGCGCCGCCGCTGTGGAGCGAGGTCATGAGGGCGCTGTGCTGGGCTTCTGCGGAGGCGATGACCGAGAGGTGGTCTGGGGCTGCGGCGCTGACGTTGAAGGAGTCGAGGGTGGCGCGCGAGATGTCCATGTTGTCGTATTGGTCGAGGGGGACGGTGTACACTGAGGGGAGAAGATAGGTTAGCGCCGTTTAGAAAAGCAGAGGGAGAATAGAGAACAAAGGTAGGCTTTTTTCCGTAGGATATGTTTGATAGAGGACAAGGGGCAGCTGAGCTGTTGACTTACTGCCGTTGCCAAGACCCTTGAAGTTAACGGGTTTGATGATGGCGCCATGAGCAATGCCAGCAAGGCAAAGAAGAGCGTTTACGGACTTCATGTTGAATGTTACTGAAGTAATAGCGCAAAGGTTATTGATGCTTGTTCATGAGGGAAAAAGTTTTGGGAGTTAGGTGAGATCTCACGAAAAGAGGAGAGTTGGACGCCTATTTGTATCCGTAGTGGCAGGCCTGGATATCCAACTATCGCAGTGTCTAGGTATGTGACCACCTCATTGCTGTGGATGAGTAAGACCTAATGGTATGCTCAGGTAACGCTTCTTCATTTCATGGAGATGGTCAAAGGTCCAGTGTGTTCAGATACTGGTGTAGGTAGTCTAAGCGACAACGTGACGCTTTGTGTTCAGTCTATAAGTTGAAACTTGGACGTTTATTCAAGGCTTAATACTATGGACCTTTACTCCTTATCTGCCTATGCGTTAAATTTAAGCTAGGTAAGCATAAATTTGTACTTTGTCGAAAAAGAGACCCTAACTACACCTGACTCCTGCCCCTTCGCTATTTTCCTCAAGAGAGATGGCATCGGCTCAGACCACTTTGGTCTTATGAGAAGGAATTACCTTTTGCCTATCTGATAGACGGATAGGAGGGTCCAGGAATGAAAGGCCAATGTGAGCCACTGACCGAGAAGAGACCACCCATTCCCCAGGCATAATCATCTTCCTCCTCCTCCTCCTCATCTTCCTCATTCTCATCATCAGCAACATAACCATCAGAAGAAAAAGAGAAAAGGTGGGAGGAATCATCAGCACCGTCATCCTCCATCTCCCATTTCGGCCTATCCTACATAAAAGTCGACTCAGCCTCCCACCGAGACCGGAGATAGTTCTCCATCTTGATCTGCCCATCCCTGAGACGTGAATGATCAACGACTACCCCCTCCCCGTTGCTGCTGAAGCGAATAATGTAATTAGGGTTCTGCTGTCTACGAGCCCATGTCTCCTCAGCTATCTCCATTTCGGCCATAGCGTAGCTATTTTGTTCTCTCGCTTCAAGGCTCATAGAATCCCCTGGACAATCCGCAACCTCCAGGAGCGCCAAATCCTCGTCGCCGCTTATAACACCCCACCGTCTGAGCTCCGTTAAAATGAGGCGGTGAAGCATTAGGAAGATAGGCCCGTGGTGGTCGACGCCTACCGTGTTCAGCGCGTTCTTGTCGCAGCTCAAGCAATCGCATCCGTAGATCATGAGGTACGCGTGCACCATCTCGTGCAAGAGGATGCCTATAACAAAACCAAGCTGATATAAGCTAGAGTAGGACCCGATATTCATATCGATCTGAATATACGCGGGATCGCGCTCCGTACAAGCGTACGTCATTCCCGTGGTCGTGTCAACGAGACCTTTTAGGGGCCTTCCTACAATTTGAAGACCGCTCTTGATATGGACGTCTTCCCACAGCAGTCCGAAGAAGAAAAAAACATCAATGTACTCGAAAAATCGCAGGACATCGTCTTGGAAGCTTTTCAGTGGTCCCGCAGTCCTTACCTTGATCCCGTAGGCCGCCTTCCGCTCCTTAAAATGGTCCACAAATGCTTTGCGTGCTTCAAGCTGTCGCTCGCTTAGTTCGACGTCCGACCGGTCGTGGAAGGCGGCGACGGTGTAGTTAAGTAGAGCGCGGGGTTCGTACGCGTTCTTGTACAGGACCGGGTTCTGGTAGTCTCCGAAAGGGGCGTATTCGGGAGCCCGGCAGTGTTTGATATTCCTACCGTTAATATCTTTTTCAGGTTCGGACGGTCGTTCTGTTGTTCTGGAAGAAGCCATGGTTTCCATAATCTTTGGGATAATGAGATAGGTACAGATTCGAATGAGTCAGTTTGGAAACAAATCTAGTTAGTTTCTTTGGTTTTTGGAGACCGATATGTTGATCTGGGTGGGACTTACAGGCTGCTATTTATACTCGATTTCCGAGAAGACATTTACATGACTTCCATACACATAGAATTGACTATGGTATAGCTAGGTGCTTCGGATAACTTCTAACATGGAAGACAATTGATGTCTTAGGCTCTCTTTCGAACACCTGGATTGTGTAACAGCTTAGAATCGGCGACAATGTTCTTATATCACCGCAATCGAGATTTTTTTCATGCGGCATCCTAAGGTAGCGCATATTTAGTTATCTGGAGAATAGTGTAGACCAAGAGACGTTGTTTATTTACCAAAGTGCATGCGATAGTTCATGCTTTCTAAGTGTCCGAGGAATAGGAGGCCATACTAAGTATCAACACGTTCGAAATCTGCCTCGGCCCCTACATGGTAAACTTGTCATTACTATATGGATAGGCTAAACTCATCATAATTAACTAAAATGTAAATTCTTTTACTATGAAAACACTGCAGGTGGAACTGTCCCTTCACTAGGTAGTTGCCACGATATATAACCTGTAGCCTCCTGAGCGCCTAATGCTAAAACCCATGCTGTAAGACTTATGTGGGCGTTCCTTCTCGGCTATTCCTGGTTTCTCTCTTGCTCAAAAAACTCCTCCGTAAAGCGTTATTCCCACCTCTTGGACTCGGGCTTTCGTTGGTTTCGAATGTACTCTTCAAAACCACCGTTCCGCCGCCGACCTTGATCTCCTTTTCACCACCGCCGCTCTCGTCTACGAAATATAGCGCTTCGCCTAAATCGTCATCACTACCGAAAGTGTGGTGACCTTTGACTTCGACACGGAATTGCGTATCAGGGGTGCATGTATGCTTGAAACTTTCGTCGAATCGTACCACGTCAGGAGACTCATGGTGTTTCGTCTTGCCAATAGTTCGTTCTTTGGGCGTGAGTTGTTTGATTAGGACGTAGATATCTGATGACGAAGGATATCCCTCCGCAGAAACTACGGTGAAAGTGGCTGTTCCAGCGCCAGCAGCGCCTGGGGCTAAGCTGTGAATAGAGACTCCACCTAAACTTGGGTTGCGTGCGTGCGACTTGCCGTTGGCCGTGGGCGTCACAGGCCGAGCAGCTGCTGATTCGCCATCTACACTTAAACCTGTCGTTCGTCTAAGCCCGGGACCTGGTGCGGCAGCATCAGGACTATTTGTCACGATGGTGGGGATCTCGGAGTTGCTGGATGTTAGAGTTAGGCCATTGCCTTCATCGTCCTTCTTGCCTCGAAAGCCTCGCTTGATAAAGCTAGCGCCTTTTCCAACTCCGTGGCCAACGACGCCAGCTACCGCGACACCACCCTTGACCGGAGCACCGACGACACCAGTTACGATCCGACCAGGGCCGCCAAACGTCCCTGAGAAGGTGCTGGTACCTAGTCGAGAGCGTGTAACATAGTCGGGTCTAAAGAGGAGCCGCAATCTGACGGAGCCGGACTTTCCATCCAGAAGCAACTTGAGCTCCTTTGCCTTAAATGGGTCAAGCTGTTCCAAATTGATGTCCGCTCCACCCAGAAAATCAGGCTTATCCGCAAAATCATAGTCGTAGACCTTGCAGTTGAACTTGGCAGCGGTTCTTGACGGTATGGGGATCTCGAAGTACTCATTCCACACAGGATTAAGCGTTTTCTTTTGTGTCTTGGTCTTGAATACATCCTGTCCGTTGAGCTCGAACTTGCAGTATGGGTCACTTTTGCCGTTCGAGTCTGCAGGAGGTAGATCTGCTGCATCTAGCACGTCGACGCGAAGGTTACCCATGTTATTGATGCTCTCGCTGGGATCGAGTTGCATCTTGACAGGAATGTATTTCAAGCTGACCTTCACCGTGGCAGTTCTGTTTTCCTCGTCCTTTAGCTTGAGAACGGTAGGGTTATTCTGTGATTGTTAGCAGCGTGAAAGAATAGTCGGTTTGCATAGAAACTTACCAGGCATTGCTTTAGAGTATCCAGCGTGTTACCCGTCAATCGAGCTACGGTATGATCTTCATCACGCTCTTCACCTGGCTTCTCCCGCTTCTCTCTCACCTTGAGTGTCAGCCGCGAGAAGTCCAATTCACGGATAAAGCAATCGCCGATCTCATCGAACTTAAAGCTCCTACCCTTCGCTGTGCCCGAGATATAGGACGGGTATAGCATGTCGTCGACGTATATCTCAAGATGCGTTCCGCTTTTAGGCATTTCGGCCTCCATCAGCTTGAATATCAAGAACCCACATTCATACTTGAGTAATTCCTCGGGGGAGAGGTGCACCTTGGGGCGCTCGCGGTGAGCTTCACGAGATCTTCGTCCAGATGAGGTCGACCTAGGAGAGACTGGCGACTTGGGGATAGTGGGCGAAGTTGGTGAGATTGGTACGCTGCCATTTTCCTTCCTCTCTAGTGTAGGAATCTTTCCTGCTTCCGCTGATCGAGGAACATCGAGCGACTTCTTCGGTGGCTCAGAGCTTGCTTCTTTATCCTTTGTCTCTTCTTCTTCTTCCTCCTCTTCAGGGTCTGCGACGTTTAGGCATGGGTAGAATGCAACGGTGTATGTGAGTGTTCCCTTTGCGATACCTTTCCCGTGTAAGCGGAGGCCGCCCTCATGTACCTTCTTCGCATCATGAACGAGGTATTCACCGGTCTCCTCATCTTCAGCGATGTAGTCACCAGCAAAGACCTCGACCAAACCCAAGCTACGATCCTTGCCCATCTTCTCGGCGTCCATAACCTCAAGAGTTAGACGGTCTCTAGAGGAATGCATCGGGACGTAAATAACTTCGTCCCACTCGGGGCTAAGCGTGTTGCGGTGCGTTACAGTCCGACCCTTTTCAATACCAGAGAGTAGCACGCGAACGTAGGGATCCGATTTACCCATAGTTTCGAAATTCCGAAGATCGTGCGCACTCTTGAAGTGGAGACGCATAACACCAATAGGGGTTTGGTAACCTCCAGTTCCTGCTAACACGCCGGAGAGTGCAACAGGTTTCCATTGAGCAGTCAGCTTTGCTCTTCCAGTCCTGACTCCTGATAAATTGTACCACTCGTGACCTTTCTCCATCATCTCAAGCATATCATCAAGCTTGATCTGGTGAGTGCCGATAAGTTGATCTCCTGCGATTTCGCGGTCATCTTTGATAGCAAGACCCAATTTGGCGTTCTTCCGATCAGTGATAAGAATTTCCTTAGAGCCGTTGTCCCAGATCGGGTTGTTGGTGCGCTTGAGCCTTTTGGTCTGGTGAACTTCCTTTCCGTTAAGCAATAGCACGGCGTATGGGTTCAGTAGGCCAACTAAGCTCTTGGTGCCATCGAGATCCTTTGCTTGCTCAATAGTGTATCGCAGGATACCGGTATTAGTCTCTGGAGGTGGTTCTACTTTGCCTTCGTGTTCTGTAGCCTCTAGGACGGGGAAGAAGCGAATATCAGCATTGACCACACCTCGAGCTTTACCGTGCGCAACGACTTCTAGACGCTCGTTCTCGTACACGCCAAGCTCTTCAATCCGTTCGAGCGGGAAGGACCCAACACCGAGCTCCTTGTCCTTGCGGAAATCATTGTAGTCGTACACGATAAGGTCAAGCGAGTCGTTAAACGACGTAACAATGACATAGTGCGTCTCGCCCCATCTGGGATTCGGAGTGTCCTTGACAACCTTGGTCTGAGCAAGAGGCGCCCTCTTGTTGAAGGTGACCACGGCATACGGATCGGGATTGCCGGCGAAGTTATCAGGGTTCTTGAGGCCTTGAGCTCCGTGGATCGTAATCGCGATCACTCCGATCGCTTGGTCAACAGGAGAACCTGCAAGTAACTTCGCAACCTCAATAGGGAAGACATTCGGAGCATACATCATAGGGGCTAAGTTGCCGTGGATCTGTTCTTGAATGAAACGTTCCAAACCAGGAATGAAATTGATGTCGAAACCGAAAGTTTCGCCACCGAGGGGCTTACAGACATAGTCAATTTCCGGGCGTTCGAGAAAGCACATTTCAACTTTCTCAATATGCGGGAAAGGGAATTGAAGCTTGATCTTTAGGCGCATAATACCGGAGAAGGACATCTTCTCAACGATAACATCCAGACCCTTGCTGATCATGGCTTTGCCAATGCGGATTTCGAGAACGACCTTAGGGTCGATCTTGTTTTGGATCTGGCGAGCCGTCATATCTTCCTTATCATTGGGTGTGAAACTGAATTTCCAATCCATAATAATAGTGTCATCTTCTGCCTTGGGGTAAGTCTTGACATGATCCATCCTAGGAGGCTTGGATCCTAAAGTGAAGGTCTTTAGTCGCAGACTATCAAGAAACGAAGGAGTCGCCGAGCTCAAAACCTGATCGACGGAGTTGATGACGGTTTGGGCGAGGACGGGTTGATAGATGGGCCAGAACTTCACTAAGAACGAGTTAATCCATTCAACAGATTCGTGATCATTCTCCAACTTCTTCAGCGCCATCTCCCTTGTAATGTCGTCGCGGAAGTTCCTTCGAACGCGTCTGATCGAAGTACGGTAGTAAGTAGAGCAAGTGCCCATAATAATAATGACCCAGCCTAGACCACCCCCAAGAACGGCGACAAGCCATGAAGAGAGGCAAGCAAAAATGATGATCGCAGCATTGTGATACCATTCTGCAAAACATGTTAGTATTAGCGATTTCTATTCGGGAGCATATCGAATCAAGTAAACCAACCTCCAAAGTACTGGTCAGGAACAGTTCCCTCTAACCAGGTGGTATGATCCAACAGGCTGTCGCCCTCCATGACGCTGTCGACAGGCCAGCCGAACCGCTGGGTCCACCCGACCATCGCAGCCAGGTCTTCTTCCTCTTTAGCTGTGCTCTCATCTGCAATCGATCGCCCATCCTGGTCTTTGGCATGTACAATAGCGCCAGCCTTTGAAGGAGAGGGAAGTGCATAATCAGCTTTTGCGCCGTCGTCGACGTCGGTGGCAATAGCTACACCTCGCGGCTTTCGTAAATGGCGGATATCGTTAGGTACAGCCTGGTGACGGGGTTCAATCAGTACATGCATCAACACAGACCAACGTCGAATAAGGGACATACAGCTTTAGCCTGGGCTCTCTTTTCCTCTGGGCTGGCATCCGGGTCGAATGTGAAAGCGGCGACGCCTGCATTTTTGCTCTCCTCAACTAATCTTTTCTGAGCGTCGTTAGACGTAACAGCAGATTCGGGATCCTGAGCGGCTTCAATGGCTCCTTGCTGCTTGAGCTCGTTCGCTTCACGTTCGGTCGACGCCATGGTGAATCCTCGAGGGGATACCAGTACTGCTGAAGCAGCTCAAATGCGCGAGAGGGGTAGGTGGTTGGTCGTTGTGATGCGCGGCATACGTTGTTTCGTTCGTCGTGCGTACTTCGCGTGGAGGGGCGACAGAGTTTGACAAAGAAATTGTCTTGGATTAAAAGGAGTGACACAGAAAACCGGTTGGTAACTAGCTACCTAGGTCAAGTATTAAGCTGTATCGGATGGGATAGCTGGGTAGCTAAATGATACTAGTGACTCTAGGTGCCTTTTAGCTACTTAGGAATATGTAAGGAGACGTAAAGGCGGGCGGGTAAGCTATCGATAGTTCGTAAGGCTACTCTGTTGCTTCCAATTGCAGAGAAATAAAAGGGGAGAAATTATAACACAAGTGACGAGAATGGGAGAAGGGGGAGAAGATACAGAGACAGATACAGAGAGGGAATAGAGAAGAGGGAGGAAAAAGAACAAGGAAAAGGCAAGTCCTGTAAGGTCAAGGAGTTGACGTTGGCGATGGTTACGAAAGTAAGCTTAAGAGGATTGAATTGGGAAAGACACGCAGCGCCTTGTTTCTCAAAGTTTAAAGTGGTACCTCAGTATTGACGCATCATACCTCAGCAGCTTGGGTACTTTCTTGGCCTAATAGGTACAAGCTCGGTTACCTCCTAAGTGGTCCAAGATGTTCCCAGATTCGTGGCCCCATGTGGGCTATGAATGATGTAATTGTGCTAGGGATCTTATCGTATAAGTATTCGTTAGTTTGAGAGCTTGAGCCAATAGTATAATTTTTTGTCAGGCAATCGCTGCACAAATCCTGTCATGGATTGTTTTCTCTCTCCACAATCTAGAGCTGCGATTACCCTGCTATAAATGTACACATATTGCGTACATCTACATGGAAGGTAAGTGCTATTCAGATGTCAAAAGTTTAGGTTTAGGTTAATAACTGATGATTCAACCTTGATTTTGAGTAACGGACTAACGGTCCAACTGTCCAACAGTTCAACGGGTGCTCAGAACTTTCAAACATCATATATATTTCTAACTTTCTTCATCACCACACACTCAGAGAGTCCAGAGCCGTGGTGTACGATCAGACCAAGCTTGGCCTAAAACGCAACACAGCCTAGCTGTCTTAGCACCTAAGAAATTAGCTCCCTAAACGGCAATGGACAAATGTTCTCAGCTGGTATAGTCGCGAGCTGGAGGCGCTTGCACCGTTCCTATTTCTTGATTGTCTGCCATGGATGATCACTGCACCGATCTATTCCAAAGGTTCAAAGATCAACCAGTTTCCGCTAATTCCTTCAGCTGATCCCTTCCGATTCGATGTACTTGCATACCGGTGCAACGAGACTTACCTGCTAGAGGTGCAGCAGATGCAGGAAGTGCAATAATAAAAGTTACAATAATAGTATCGCCGTCCCGGATCTCCTCACATGCGCGGAGCGGCCGTCGCATCGGGATAGCGGCACCAGTACCAGTACCAGCCACCTCTTGTTCTCGGTCATAGCAAACGGGTTAAACGGATTCGCGCAGCTTTAAACCGCATGTGTGCATGTTGGCACCCGCGCCACAAGATTACGATATCGTTTGCCAAGTCACCTCTAAATTCGGTTTGAGGTTCGACGCTTAGCAAATTACTTCTCGCTCGTTCAATGTCCCCTCATGTTCACAATTTTTTTTCGTACGAAAGGGACGCTGCAATATATACTAGTAAGTAAATACACGAGGATTCATATCTTAATAATAGGTAGAATTAGCGCCAAGTAATCTGGACTATTATGTTGTGCATCCATGCGACCTAACCCCTAACTCCCCTAGCGACCCCTCAAACCCCTGCCTGATCATCATTTCTCAGGGCGCCGAGTAGCCGGCCACTTTTCGATGGCTTCCCCCCAAGCCTCACACGTGTGACGCATGGATGCGTATTTTGCACAACGGATGATACTGTCAGCCGGGTTTGGGTTGCAACGACGACTGTGGTATCATGCGAAACGAATCCGTTGAGTTGCAACGTTCATCAACTTGAAAATATCAGGATGAAAGACCATTCACTTTGGCGATTGATAAAAGAGCTTTTTCCAATTAGGCAATCCTTGGTGTCAAATTTCGCCAATTTATCTATCATGAAGAGGATCACCACGCCGTAACGTACGTTCGAGGCGCGAAACGAGGACAATACGTCGCACGTCGAATCGGATCTTATGGGTTTATTGACCTTGTTTAAGTCTTAGCTTGGGCCACGTTTAAGTAAATTTACGGGTAGATGACTAGGAATAGTACGTGGCTCCGTCTCGTTCATCGAGATATCCTTATGCGTTAGCTTGAAATAAAGCGTTCTCATTTTTGTTTAGGATATTTTCCACGAAAACCTCATTTGAGAGGTCGGCCCAGGGGATATGATTCTGTGACCACAGTGATTTCTACGCGACGACACCTTTTAAATGTATCGTTGTTATGTTGGCATACACAGGGTAGCATTGTGTTTACCAATTCGATCGCCATCATTCCCGTTCGCATCGCGCCTACAGCCAGCCAGACGATCATGTGATATTACCGAGGTCGCACATTAACCTTCTCAGTTCACCTATGTGGCTCTATCTCGACACTTCAGGCCATAACACGTTTAGATCAATGAAGCCCCTACTTTCAATAATACTGGATTCCGATGGCGTCTTGATTTTCACCTAGGCACCTAGGTATCCTAATTGGGGGATGTGCTGATAAGTCGATGATAGCATCGTTGCTAATGCTGACGAGGTCCTTGAGCTCATAATACCTAGGTCGCAGATTATATGCGGAGGAATGCGATCAGCGTGGAGTAAAATAGGCGCGCAGCCCCTTGCTCGCGGTTGAGCATCAACTTCCCATCGGGAAGCGCCGTCTTCGACTGACATAGAAGCTCCCCAGTTTCGCATCGAAGACGCGACATGTTGCCAGATCTACTTACCAAGTTCAGGTAAGGTATTTATTTATATTAAGATTCCACAAAGTCGCCATGGAAAAGCGTCAGCGCAACATATGCGACAGCATTGTCAAAAGTTATCGACCCTTCGAAGTTGGCGATGATACTTCTGTCATTGATGGAGAGATTTGAACTCAGAGGTTAGTAATTGAAAAGGCAGTTTCCACTACGACTTGTGGTGGCAATAGAGAAAGTGGTCGCCATTCCTACGAGACAAATACCCACGCAAAAGACCCAGCACAGCGTAGACAAACAGAAAGTAAAATAAAGCCTATGGAAAATATATGATATTGGTTGATAAGACACTTTTCATGGCGTTTTATATATTGCGGCACATTTAAGACGCTACCTATTTATGTTAACCAGACAGAATAGCATTTCCCATAGGAAGGTAAACGCCACCTTTTGGCAGACTATCAACAGTCTCACAGACAAGAAAGATCCAACTAACTCTGGTAAGTTCAATGGCTTGGTTAATTAACGATCCATTGAATGTACCTGGGAGACCAGCCAATTCAAATGGCGCCTCATTTGAAAACACAGTTACAACTTATAGCAAGGCAAGCGCACCATTCTACCCTTAAAAGAAAATCCGAGTAGTTGCCGACTTCTCCTTTATGAGATGCTATTTTCTTTCTGCTGCAGCTATGAATCTCCTTAGCATGCTTCAAGCAGTCTATGGTCTGCCAATGAGTATCATGTCATGGTGGAGAAGACTTAGGGGAAGAAGGAAGGAGACAGGAAGACAGACCTCTCCTCTTCTTCAGTTGCCAGTCGAGCTTATACACCGTATTTCCAATGAGCTCTCGCCAGCCGGTCGACGCGTCTTATCCCAAACTTGCCGACCGCTATGTGAGATCCTAGGCAAAAGCGCACTGGCAACCCGCCTTTCCCGCGACGATTACTGCGAATATCTGGCACTCATCGCTCGTCAGCGACCGGACTACTGGGTATGCGAGGCGTGTATTGGGTTCCATAGAGTTACAACTGTCGATACGCCAGAGAATCCGTGTGTCCCAACTTGTTCGGCGGGACCGAGACGATGGCGCTATACAGGATACGGGCAGCGAGACCGACTTGACGCACGTCTCTTTCGGGTTGACCACCGACATATTCAGTTAGCCCTCAAGTACACGCGCTTGAGGTGCGATAACTACCAGGATTATCTCGATAAACTGCTGGCGCCCTGTGTCGATTCGAATTTCGAGACTTATCTGTGGCCGTATAGGCAGCCAAACAAGCTGACTGTTCGTTACTCGGCCTTCCCCAAAATTGTCATGGGGAATGACGGCAATCTTCGATTCCTATTACTATCCACCTGGAGCTACCAGGAAGACAGGAGCCAGCTATCGCTCCCGGCTATGGGGGACTTAAAGATATGCCCGCATCTAAGGCTGCCCTATGGTGCTAGGAGGGGGGCAGGTCGTGAATTAGGATCACTAAGGGGAATTCTTACACCTTTTCTTCTCAACGAGGACAGCAACGAAAGAAAGGGGTTGTATTTCTGCTGCTACTGCCCTACGGATTTATGTGTCAAGAAGTCTCCTGGGCGCCTATTTTTAAGTGCTTGGCAGGACCTAGGGCCTGAGGGGTCGCCGATGGATAAATCTTGGAGGGTACATATATTGAGTAGCCTAAACAGCTCTCGGGGTCATCCACACCTAAGTCATGAGCCTGGGAGCATTTTAAGGCTCTACGAACAAGACAAGAGCAAGCAAAACCGAACGACCTAAACTTGACATTACCAACACTGTGTCAAGGGCTACGAGCAAGGGCTAGATAACCGCTAGTTAGCTGCGGCCCGTATAATACCTGGGACGAATATATAAGGGGCCTTCGGCCCCAGAGGGGTTTGGAAAAGGGACAGGCGTCAATCAAGGTCTTTTGCTACCTACAAGCGAGCCAAAGGCGAGCTAACTGCTACTTTCACTCACTCTGTGACAGTCTTCAACGACGAGCCCACCCCTCGACACACTGTGTGGAAATACTATTTCAACTGTTCTGTCATATCATAGCAGGTTTTTTGGAAATATACTGTACACATCACTTTGATTCTTTCAGGATAGGTTGTTAGTGAATAATAGTATTGAGTCCAGACATTGTCATTATTCCTTTTTGTGTATATAGTTCGTCTTTATTCCGATGACAAGGAATAATTACCCATCCCAGAATCAAACTACATAGGTACCTACCCAACACAGCATAGCCTAGGTACTCAAATCACTATCTTGTTTTGTTTTATTTGATTCTACAACCAAAAACTCTTTGAAATCTCCAAAATGGAGTCCACCATTGTCTCTAAGGAACAGTTTTCGCGAGGTGGACCCTGGGAAATGTCAGATATCTTGAAACTTCCAAACATGCAGGATGTACTTGAGGTCCTTGGCAAAGAGAACACTCAAGCCTATTTCGATGAATATGTAACGCTTCATCCATCCGTTGAGCCTATATCAGCCAAGAACATTCTCCCCCATGTCCTAGAGATAGTAGGTGGCACGGAGCCCACCTATACTAGCTTATACAAGCGGGCTAGAGATCCTCCTACTGATGAGCATTGGGCTGAATGTCTTTTTGCATATCGCATGAAGCGGTATCTGGAGAGTAGAGAGTGCATGGCCATCAACTGGAGGTCCACTCTATTGCATAATCCCGAGGAACGGCGGGACAGCCGTGCCATAGCTTGGGAGAGGTACGGAATTATTCTTATAATCCTTGAGAGGCTTCAAAGCGAACGCTATATAGCAGCCTTTCCCCAGCCTGAGCCCGAGCCTGGGCAACGGCAACGGCAACGGCAACGGCGACGACAACTAGTTAACCCAAATCAAGAAACCACACTAAGCTGGCTCGACGAATTCCTTTTAAAATGGGTTCCTCGGTGTTAAATGTTACTAATCATCATCTACTCTTATTATTATAATTAAATGGTTGTATTTTTTGGTGGAATAACAGGCTGGTTGACCTCAAACTCTATTCGGTGTTGCTAGCTTTGGTATCTATTTAGTCTAGTTCATGACAGCAATAAATTTGATGTATATATATTGTATTAAATATGGATACTATATTTCATGGAATTAGTGATTGAAATTAAGAATTACAATGCCTGTTAGCACTCCATATTTATTGTTACACAACCCTAGCTGTATGTGGTAACCCAATAAGGGTAACTATCCTTCATACATATGATAACCTTATTTACCTCCCCAGCGTGACTTCATCGACGACAGAGTTGAACATCATCAATATAAGTACCGCTGAGGGGTCCTAAAGACATATACATCAAAGAAAACGAGTGAAGACCCATCGTTGTTCCGGAGAAGAAAAACATCAAATCATATCTCCAATGCCAGCCCATCCGATATATTATCGAAGCAAAAACGACAGATGGTCGCGGAGGCCCTCTTGTACCCGTGCTTAGCACTAAGGTAGGTGATTTGGTAAATGGGGATGCCATGTGACCAACCCGTGGTGTAGAGCGCCGAGCATAATAGACCGTAAACTCCTTTGGCGTTCTCGCTAATCTCGTTCATGGTAAGGACGGCGAAGGTTAGGACATCTTCTGTCCTGACCAGCTCCCCCGATATAGTGAGGGTGGCAGGCATCGTGATGATCTCATATACCCCCGTTTACGACTTTCAAAATGCTATTAGTATTAGGGAATGTTAAAAAGTTAACTTAAACAATACCGATATGATAGAAAGCTCTGATATATCTAGTCATTGGGCAGCAGAGAATCAAGACTGTAAGATAAATCCAGACTCTTTCCACAATTTGGGAAGCGCTAGGGCTTCATCGAGTCAATTACAGATCATTGTGATAGAGGACGTGACAATGAATGTAGTAGTAGAGTCAGAGTTTGGTAGGACACGAAGTCAAATGGAAACTACTCGTAATCACTATCATACCCTTCGAAGAGCTTTTGTTCACAAGCAGCGCAGATCTTCGATCTCATCTCAATAGTATCTTCCCACTTCCACTCGAGCAACCATTTAGGCTCACCGTGTGGCCAACCTACGGTGTAGCACCCGTCGCATGAGAGGCTGTCAACGCTCTGGTTACTCTGATCATGATTGAATTCGATTGAACGTAAGACCATATTTGCATTGACTTTCGCTCCATCTATGATAAGAGTGTTCGCCATCGTGAGGAAAACTTTTTCTAAACCGCTTCTAATGTGCTCTACAGACATTTCTAGAATATATGTAGCCGTATTCTTAATATTCTTAAAGCTAGAAAATGCTGGTTTATATAAATTAAATGTATTAGTATCTTACCATATTAGTTGCAAGCCATTGCAATAAAGGATATAACAATAATTGTTCTGGTATTAGCCATTTTTCTTAGAAGCTGTGACGAATTCCCTTTGAGGATAAATCTTTGATATACGAGCACTATCTACTCCTAGGAAGACATCACATACTGTCGGTAAAAGGTAGGTACATAGAAACACAAACAACGTTGGCTGAAGTTTTAATACTTCGAGTAACTTAGAGTCACCGTGAAAGAGTGGTATGCATACCTGCATATTGGAACCCTTGAAAATATTTTCAGCATCTTTCAGTACCTAGTACTTATTTCAACTGAATTATAGTATGTACCTACTGGTAGCTACCCACATATGTACATACTACTTGAACCAATTGCTGAAAAGGCGACTCCTCGAATAGTATTGCTGTGTAACCTACCTACTTAGGTAATTACCTTATAAAAATGCTTCCCCCGCTTCAGATCTGTCGAAAGTCATACTTTCTCGGCAAGTGGGAAGTAAGGAAGGGTAGACGATAGGGCTGAGACGGTAGATACAGCTGCAACCCAGTGCGAGAGAGCGGATGGCTACATATTATTCCTGTCTTACACATTTCGAATAGGCTGGTTTTCTACTGGCCATTATCAAACGCAGTTGGATACCTGTGCCCCTAACTACGAAATCATGCGCCTCGGAGCTTTGAAAAATGAGCTAAAGCTTGCATGTTTCCTAACTTATAGCTTGCTGTCTGAAGTCGCGGATATAATAAAGGTTATCAAACTATATGGGCTCCTTTCAAAGGTTGCAACCTGTGGTTCTGGGGTTTTATGTTCTACCAGCACGTTGTCGGAGCACGTCCTGGCTTCTCCGAGCCTTATCTTGCTGCCATGTACTAGAAAGATCTTTACGGGGACGGCAGGGAGTTAAGACGCCAAGAAGGCATAAGCTTTCGTGATACTGGTGCGCTCCGGTGAGAACGTTTTGTAGGCAGGCAGCAGGACAGGTGGCGGTCGATGTTGAAGGCAATTTTGTCAAGGGCTCCGTGACCCATCAAGCCCACCAGATCTGCAGAAACACGAGCAATATTCTGACAGCGAACTCGAACTCAGAGAAAGTCGTTATAGTTGTAGTGTGAGATAACTCTCTTTGTCTATCATAATCATTATAATCGCGAAAATTTCATTCTTGTTACTTTTCAGAGTTTGAGTCGCTGTATTTCCCATCCGTTTACTTCAGGCTGACGAGCTGGGTATACTTGAAATATTTTCTCAATCCTTCCGAAGTTTAATGGAGTTTATAACGAATACTTTCAAAACCACCGAGGACTTCGATGGGGGTGTTTAGATTGCCTCTTGATGTTCAAGTAGAAATCCAATATTATTATTCCGCCTAGCCAGACGTGGGGCGGGCTACCTACCCCTCATATTACTTACCTACTATATAATCAACCCCCCACGTCACGGTCCAACCACACTATGCTAGCGCGGGATTAGGTTCTCATATCCCTTGATTTATCTGTTTGGCTGACTTATACACTTCATGCCTGGCTGTAGTGCTGATTATGTAATGAAAGGGATAGACGACGCTATATACAGGACACCCACTTTGACGTTTTCTGACGCCGGGAGTGGACCTTTTACACTTTACCGGGTATCTCGGAACCCTGATGCAGATATGTGACGGACAGAAAGGCAATGTTATGGAATCTTATTGATCGCATTCTTCTACAAAGTTGCAGCATCAACGGTTTTGACTCGATTAAACGAGGTCGACAAAGTGGAAATAACGGAAATAGAAGGTAACAGAAGACCTCAACGTCGTTGCTGCAACGTATGGTAATGTCTAGCAGTTTCTTAAGGCGTCATGGTGGTGGTCAGCTCGACGACGCAACGACATTGGATATTGTCAAGGTGTACGAAATCCTTTGATCTCTTATAATCCATGTTGTGCGCTAATGTGCTAACGGCCCGTCCCTTGGCCTCCACTATTGAACCATCCCTACCCCTATCCTGGACTAAATCCATCAACTAAATGGCCCTAATTCTGCATTGGTGAATTTCCCGAAGGCGACTTCCCTCCCCATTTATAGTGCCTACCCACCTATCTAACTACCCTGGCGGTTTTAGTTAATACCCTATTGAAACTTCACCTCTCCTCTCCATTTTGAGCGAGAGCATCAGTGAAGAGAGCGTTATTGGTGATAATGACTCCAATTAGTACTTTAATTGAGTGCCACGGTCATCTCTCATAATCAAACCAAGGCCCCCGGGGCTTGATTCAAAGTCTCACTGATATTTAACAGCAAAAGAAGCTATTGAAGACAAACGTCATCTAGTAATTACCGATTCATCTTTCGATTCACATGGCTTCTTGCAATCATTCCCCATCAAAATCCTCTCGGCGAACCTATCTCGCCTCGGTAAGCTCTCGACTGAGCCACGGCAAATCCGTAAATCTTGGGTAAATTCGTATCCCAAGAATTGTGACCTCCTTCAAGTATTATCATCCTTCTTTCTATGGCTAGTAGCAGGCGCTTCGAGTTTCGCGCTTGTGTTTCCGGAAAAGTCGGTGTCTGTTGTACTAATCGGGATATGTCGAAGGGCAATTCCGGTCTCAGTACTGTGCCTGCTCGGCAATCTATAATGACCGGTCTGTATCATGCCCGATTCCATACCTAGAAGCAAGTTTCTAATGTAGGGGATGCAGACTGTGATGATACTGAGGCCTTGTACAAAAACCGTGGTCAAGAGGTATTTCCAAGCGTAAAAAGTCCGATCAAAAAGGTACGATCTCAAAAGTTGAGCTTCATAGAGCTGCGCTATGAAAGTTCCCACGACACTTCTCGATATTAGCCGCCTCAAGAGTCTCTCGAAGATCCTAGAACGCTGAGAGTACGTACGCGAGCCGAGCGGCGAACCCGCTAATCACTATGCTCTTTCGTCTCCTTTCCATCATCACGGGATAGACTATCATGATAGGAAGGAACACCAGAGCGCTTTCAATCACTAGGTTCACTCCTGCGAAGGCTTCCCAGAAGGAAAGTTGGTCGATGCATTGAACGCCCAGGATTTCCCATACATCAGGGGGAGTACAAGGAAAGACGGCGACGAAGAACGACGGGATAAAGAACAAAGTCATGAAGCCCGCTATGCCATATATCAACCTATGGTGAAGATCATCCGGGGTGATCTCGTAGAGAAAGATGAGAACTGACGCCTGCACACAGGTTGAAACCAGGACAAGCAAAATATCAGAAGAATAAACCGATTTCTGTAACGACTCTAGTTGATCCGATGACAGCGTGTTCTCATGTCTCCCGATTCCATTTGATACGGCAAGAGACATCGAAATAGTGAAACCGATGCTGAAGACCTAGATGGATTGCGATTAACATGCGCGCTCTTTGATTCTGGATACTTAGGTAGTTCTTACTGTCGCGAGAAACAGCGCAACGTCTTCTCGATTGCGCTTCCCGGGAATGATGGACGACAGAGTTAACTTGATACCGACAGCTATGATAACGGCGGCGGCCATAATCCAGGTCAGCAAGCTGACTACCGGTCCAAGGTTATCCTCCGTGATAGCCTCACGCTTATCCATTTCTTCCCACTTGGGCAGACATTTTGGGGATTGAAAGTGGAGAAAACAGAGAAGAGAACAAGGGTCGGCCGAAGCTTCAACGCAGGGATGTGCAGCTAGCTAAATGCGCGATGCCTCGAAAGAAGTGGTCAGCGAGGCTGCCCGGGACTTGGCGGGTATCGAGAAAAAAGGAGAAAAAAAGATCTGTTAGTAACATTGTACATAACATTGCAACAGCCTGGTGTGGTGTGATGGCTGGGGATGATAGGAGGAACGAGGATCAAGGGTGTAACTTGAAGGTTCAGACGCTGCTACGGTAGGCGGGTTAAAAGGGACCCGGCATATCCATGCACGTCAGCACTTGAGATCGGTGAGTGAGCGCTAAGGAGGGAAGTCGTGCGCCACTAAGATCTACGAAAGTGAATTAATTCTGATTAATTTAACTTTTGTTCGCTGCGTCGCGAGGTAGCAACGACCCCCCTAAAATGGAAACGTAATGCGATAGGGGCAGTAGGGGCTAGCGGTAACTAATTAGAATCTTAGACGCGGGGATTAGCTGTCGATCTTCCTTGCCTCGTGGGGGAGCTTTCATGCAGTCAGCTTCAATTTACCGAGAGTAAAACCTTCGCTAGTTTGAATGTGAGTATGGATTACTCTGTATCGCCATCAACTGTACACAATCCTGACATTCAGCCTACCCAATTCGCGGTCCTAATTGCCTTATGTAAGTAAATGAAAACCAATGACTAACGTATTTTATCTTCTCGTGTCGTGGTACGCAATCAGGGTCTTCTTGTTGGAACCCTATCTCCCTCACATGCAACTCAGCCTCATGAGCATGAATCCCGAGAAAACCCCTCAGTTTGTGTTGGTTACACAACATCAAATCCTACCGGACGAGTTTCCTTGTAAAGTTTTCTGATGGTTCGCTCCAACCTCCACCCCAGTGCTGGCGAGCTCAATGGGTAACTTCTCGTTCTTCTACACTTCCGGACGCTACAAGTGTCTTGTTAGCACACTTGTCCTCCTCGCATCTTTGGACAGCTTTTCAGAAGTTTTTACAGCATAAGCTCTCAATAGGGCAATGACAGTCTCTTCTCAAGCGTCCAACGGTATGGGCGTTGCGCATGAACCGACATTTCACGAGATCCATGGCTCTACCTACTTGGAGAGGGACTCGCATGGTCTTGCACGCCTCGGAAAGTCACAGGTGCTCAAGGTAATCTCTCGAACATATCAACCATTGTTCATCTAAACGTTAGCTGACGACGACGTTATTTTACGTTCATAGCGTCGATTTGGGTTTCTTTCCATTTTTGGATTCAGCTGTTGTATTCTCGCCACGTGGGAGACCGCATTAGCGTAAGAATGAACCATCCACCATATCCCCGAAGTGCCACTCCGCTGACGTTGATATTTCTAGGCTCTTCCAAGAGGCGTTCGTCAAGTAAGCGTCTGAATTCAAGTGAATAGGAAAGAGGAATTATGTCCATAAACTGACTGTTGAATCACACAGTGGTGGCCCAGCCGCTTTGGCATGGGGTTTCCCCATTGCCTGGATGTGTTCATTATCTGTTTACCTGTGCTTGTCAGAGATGGCGTCCATGTAAGATCATCGAACGACTCGGGCTCCTTAGATGACCACATACCTAATTTTCAAAAATGTAGCGCGCCCATCTCCGGCGGACAATACTTCTGGGTTGCGATTCTGGCACCCCGAAAGTACAAACGCTTTTGTGGCTACCTGACAGGTTTCTCCCCCTATTTTCAGCTCTCCCCACTAGTAACGAGTGTGGTGCTAATAATTCGTAGGGTGGTTCACTTCTCTTGCGTGGATCGCCACCCTCGCTGTGGGCAGCATTTTCACGGGCACAATGATCCAGGGGCTCATCATCTTGAACTACCCAGACTATGAACCTAAGAACTATCACGGCGCATTTCTCGCTTGGGCCGTGATTGCTGTGTCCATCTTTGTCAACACTGTAATCGCCGGGCTCTTGCCCATCCTCGAAGGAGTTATCCTTTTGATACATGTTCTGGGGTTCATTGCGATACTCATTACATTGGTGTACCTATCGCCGCATGGCTCAGCACAGGATGTGTTTTTCCGTCCTCTGAATGAAGGCAATTGGCCGACCCAAGGTCTGTCATATTGCGTTGGTTTCATAGGCAACGTGGCAACCTTCGTCGGTACGTGTTCACACCTTGCTGCGGAAACAGAGTCCAGTGTAACTAACCACGATTACTACATGATAGGAGCCGACGCAGCTGTTCATGTAGGTAATCGTCTCAATGGGGCTTTGAATTACTGATTCTGACTCTTGGGTAGATGGCAGAAGAGATAGAAAATCCGGCAATGAACGTACCTCGAGCTATTTTCACCACGGTCATGCTGAATGGTAGTACGGGATGGGCCATGGTGCTTGCTGTACTCTTTTGTCTCGGCGATATTGAGTCCGTCATTGTAATGCTTCCCCGAGTTCTGATCCTTATCTCCCGTAAACGCTTTTCTCATCAGTGTCACAGAATTCAGCCACTGGTTTTCCCTTCATACAAGTCTTTTACAATGGGACGGGCAAAGCCGGGGCTACAGTTATGACGATAGTCATTATCGTCATAATTTGGTGTGCCGTTATCGGGTTTGCTGCCACGGCAAGTCGAATGACCTGGTCCTTTGCAAGAGATCGCGGCCTACCATTCCACCAATATATCCGAAAGGTCTGTGGGGAATTTTCTTCTTTTCCTCCTCACCACGCATAGGGACTTGACTGATATGTAGCGAGCCGTAGGTCCACGAGCGTACTCGAGTTCCGATAGTAGCGGTCGTCGTAGTAAATCTTATCCCCTGTCTGCTACATCTGATCTATATCGGCTCATCGACTGCGTACAATGATGTCATTTCGATGTCCGTGTCTGGCCTCTACGCGTCCTACCTTATCCCGTGCAGCTTTCTCCTCTGGCGCCGCACCACCGGACAAATCAAGCCGCATCGGTCGAGCGAAGACAGCGGCGCGAATGTACCCATCGGCCGAGATAGAGATCGCAATATGCTCAGCCCGCTGAGCCTCGAAAACAACGGCGACTCCGATATATTACTCGAAGAGCCAGTATTGGAATGGGGCCCTTGGCGCATACCTGGGCTGCTAGGTATAGTGAATAACACCTTCGCCTGCGTTTTCTGCGTGTGGGTGCTGTTCTGGGACTTCTGGCCGCCAGCCACACCCGTGGATGCTGAGAATATGAATTACAGCGTTCTGGTGACAGGCTCGGTCATCATATTTGCGGTAGTGCGCTACTTCCTAGGAGGTAAAGTGGCATATAAAGGCCCGTTGGTAGACTATGAAGTAAAGGGCTTTACCGCCCATCGCAGCTAGTGGGCCTCGCGAGGATCTCTATAGATAGACTCCCCTACGAATCCCAATCTAACTAAAAACCTTAACAGCCATCCTGTCTCTCAAGACCCCTAGAAGACTGTTTGAATCCTCGCTTAAGTGATGGAAGATGAGATGATGGTCTCATAATTGCTCACTTATGAGTTTGCGCAACCGCCATATCTCAAGAGCTAACTGAACCAGACGTTCAACCCCAAAAAACAGTCCCGACTCTTGGACCGTAACCAATTCTCCGACCATTTAACTGACGTCAAGTTTCCAATGCCAACGAATTAGCCAATCTCAAAGTTTAAACTTGAAAGGGGCTGGAGGGATATCCAATCGTTGCGGACGGCCCTTGGCCGACCAGTCCTTGAGTCGACGGGTAAAAGGTCCATTGAACCCGCTATATCGAGCAGTTCCATCGTCCGACGGCATATTCCACCAGGCCGCTTTCTCTCCGAGAAAAATGTGCTCTTTGACCTTTGGGATCGTGCCAACGATATGTTCATCGTCGATCAGACCCATGGTAATACTAGTCCCGTCTGGTCGACAATGGTATTTCATGAAGAGAGGTGTGCCGCAGCGAGGACACCAGCCCCGTACCGCGATATCAGAGTAGTAAATCAGTTTGATACCTTCTGACAGGTCACCATGCAAAGGCTTCGTGCCAGAGGAACTGGAGATAGACCACTGGATGTAATCATTGTGGAATAACCCAAATGCCAGGAATGGATTTGAGGAGGCCTTGCGGCATTCTATACAGTGACAGAGTGTAATCGATTCGGGTAGCATCTTGCTTTCTAGACGGATTGTGCCGCATAGACAGGAACCGCGCAAGACGATAGGCAGAGGGCCCTTAGAAAGGGGCTTTGGTGTAGGCTCCATCGCTCGAGAACAGATGGTGAGAGAAGTTGGGTGGATGTTCAAGGCTGGAGCGGGGACGAGCGGAGGTGACCAGAGTGAAAAGGGGCTATCGTAGGATCCGCTCAGGAGGCTACCGCGTTTTATAGGTCGGAGACACACTCTGCACCGCGGCTTGCAGATTCATCATGCCCATAGCTCTTGTTCTGGATAACACGGCCGCTTACTAGTCTGCGATGTAAGACGACGATCCGACCATAAGCAAGAAATGGTTCCAGCCTCGCATAAAAGCAGGATTTATATTATTAATAATGACTCGTAACTTGAATGTGCTTTACGACCCAGCCGCGCGCCTTTCAAGATATCACAACATATTTTAGTCAATAAGTTAACTCGATTACGAAAAGTCAAGCTAATTGGATTATGCACTAATTTGATTCATTAGGCAATTATTTAGCGGAAAAGCATATTAAGTTGAATGGTCGAAAAGTTATTCACAATTGCTAACGTCTTCAAGATCGTAGTTACCGTAGCATTATAGGGATCTATCATGTTACACAACGTCCATCCCTTATCATTACCTAATTATCTACCTCGGTAGGTACCCTCTGCCTTGCTTCTAAAATCTCTCACCGATTGGTATCAACCCCGCTATCACCACTGTCACAAGCTGCTACGATGCGCTGCGCCCGAAAGACTGCGCCTATATTTCACGCTGATCGCATTTTATTCGGGCTTACGAAGCGTCACTCACATCCTCACATGCCCTGCCGTCTAGGAACTACTTTTATCGTTTCACATAGTAATAAATATTATCACACAAACCGCACAATGGCTCTTTCTAACAAGATCCCGTCTCCCCACACGACGCTGATACCGTTCATCTCGGCCGAAGAGGCCGCGACGATGGCGTATCCGCCCAATGCCATGCCGGGTGCTCGCAATGTAGAGACCTTTTACGGCACTATGCGAGTGTACGAATGGGGGCCGGCGGAAGGGGAGAAAGTCTTGTTTGTTCACGGAGACGCCACCCCTAGCCTGGTCTTCTCCAAGATTGCCCAGGGGCTGGTGGACGCCGGATACCGAGTAATGCTTTTTGGTAAGCAGCATGCTTGAAAACCCACGACCAGTATTCATTCACTCCGACGAGTGAATATTAGGCGAAAAAAACTGAAAAACTGACCATTCGATCCCGTCGCTACCTAGATCTCTGGGGTCGGGGATACAGCGACACGCCGCTGGGGGTAAGACACGACGTCCGTCTGTTCGCAACCCAGATCCCGCTAGCCCTCGCCTCGTCGCCGCTCTCCTGGACCGGCAACGGCACCAGCTTCTCCATCGTCGCCTTCTCGCTCGGCGGCCCCATCTCCCTAGCCTTCGCCGGCGCCTTCCCGGCGTCGGTCCGCTCGCTAGCGCTCCTCGGCCCGGCGGGTCTGCTCCGGAAGCTGCCGGACGGGTACGACGACCCGCTCATGCACCAGCCCGAGCTCGCCGCGTCGGACCAGGACATCCGCGAGAAGGTGCGGCAGATCCTCGGGGTCGCGCCTGCGGGCCCGGCTCTGAACGTCCGGCGGGATCGGAAGCGAGCGGTTTCTTCGGAGCCGGGGACGGCGCCTTCGCGCGTCGAGAAGAGCTTCGATATGGGAGCGGTTTTCCAGTGGCAGTTCGACTACCACGAGGGACACGTCCGCGCGTTCCAGGATACCGTCCGGTATGGCCCGCTGCAGAAGTGCGAGGACGTGTGGGGCAAGGTGTGCGATATTATTGCTGGTCGCACGCGGCCTGATAGCGCGCTGCATAAGTCCAAGCTACTCGTCTTCTTTGGCAAGGACGATGATGTGGTGGTCGGCGAGGAGACGACGGAGGATATATTGAAGTTGTTGCCGTCGGCTCATTTGCAGGTCGAGTACCTGCCGGGAGGCCATGGGTTCCCGTATCCGAACAGTGAGAAGATTACTCAAACAATTCTTTCGGTTTGGGGGGGCTCGAAGCTTTCTGTACTCTAAATGTGATGGAATGGACCTTAAGGCTGATTTGTTTGGGTCTATAATGGCTATGTCATGTCCTGTCTTTTGAGGGAGCGGTACCTATATAGTTCTAGGTATTAAGAAACTTGATGGGGCGGACGCGTTCTGATGGCGGTAAACTGTTTTCTGGGTTATAGACTAGGTATATATCCATTTACAATGCCACTCTCTTGTATTTCTCAATAAATCAGCTTTTCTATCCCTTTAGTTAGCATACTACTACAGTCTCCACAAACCCAGTGACTGTACATCGGTGATAGCGCAGGCCCTTTAATCCTATAAGCGTTGAGGCTCTCACAGTGATCTTTAGAGGCGTCTAACCAACTAGAAGTAAGCTTTTGTGGGTGCCAGTGGAACTCAGGGGTTGCTGTAAGTGCAATTACTAATGGCGGTGGAGCTGTAGTCTCATGCCAACTAAAGGGATACATATCACTCTTCTTTCTCTTAGCGTTTCGTTTCATCAGGAAACTGGCAGGCCATCGCCGCTCATCTCTGTTATTGACGTCAACGTAATAATCCGGCGGACGACTTGATAGTCTCTTAGTAACCCCATCCATTAGACGTAATCTACTTACTTTTGGGAGTCTCACGACAGATTCAAGCTTGATAGGTAGCCTACTTAGCACGGCACAACTTTTCTCTAAGAGAATGTAACTATTCTAAATGGGATCGGAGCTGGGAAAGTTTTATTTCTCAGTTGACTCGAAATTGATTAGTAGATATTTTGGTAATGTGATGATAGCGAGGTGAACAATAAAAGAGGTCAGGAAAGGGGGGAACGGATACATGGCTATAAACTTAGGTACTACAATACACGCTTTTCATCAACAGCCTAATCGAACCTGGCTCAAGAAACATCAAACATGAATATAAGAAACTACGTTTGTAGTAACGATAAGTCACTACGATCTGCTACTACCGATATTTCGTATACTGCTTGAATAACTTTTTATTTAATTATCTTTTGGTTTTAATCTCCCCTACTTGCTTCATGTTATCCTTTTCGCAACACGCGCCTTTGTAGCAACAGTCTGGGAAGTTCCTTACCTACATAGGTACTACTTGCGGGACCTCCTGAAATACCTTTCCGGAATACTTGCCTTCTCAGGCTAATTGGTAAAACTTATCATTATGTTCTCATAGGATACAAGTAGTAGTTATGTTTTAAACTCTACGGTTTAGGTCTTGCCATCGTATTTCTACGATCCTAGGTAGGGTTTTTGGTCGTAGTGTTGTATTGTATCCCAGGTTTGTTAAAATCGGGATATCTTGGTTTCTTATAGTTGAAGAGAGTTATATCATGGATAGTATGTCCCATATGTTACTGTGGGTGACGTGTTGATTTGATAAAATACATATAATAGATTTGCAATAGGCACCCTTTCTACTACCTCGTATTCGCTCACCTATAGGATTCTCCGCTGCCACAGATGAAGCCGTGGATAACACCATGCAGCCTACAAAACGTTATGCCCCTAAACGAACGCTTGTGCCTACCTCCTACGGCTATCACTAGCTGCTTGGGTAGGTCTCGTGAACAGCTTGGCAGATTCTGAGGTCTGTAGAAACCTTAGTAGCGATACTACCACATCAATGTATAATATACAGTTACCTAAAGGGGCCAAGACATCCCAGTCGGCAGATTTTCCGTTCGAGAAGAGATGAGGCTTCTGAAAAGGGCTTGGGGACAGCTGATCATTCGGAGCATAAGGAGCCAACAAGTCGTGTGGAAAATCCGGAAAGGAAACCTGGCCATCTAATTGGTCAGCATTTATTCTACAATGTTCTGAGTGTAGTAATTATTGTTACTGAGAGAACGTAGGATCTTAAGGTGAATGTCCATTAGATTATCGACTCATACGTTAATAAAGTGATCTTTAAGGGGTCAACTTCGAGGAGGATCAAGGCTCATTAGATGATATGAAAATAGTTTTCCACGAAGAGTGATTAATAGTTGTTGAATTTATCATGGACATGGACATTCACTGGTTCTATTCGTCGGCCCAATGCGCGTTCGCTTAAGCATGTCTCTGACTGAACTACAACACACCCTGTGTCCTCGCAGCTCTATTTTACTTCCTGTTCATTTGAATGGATCCCAGAAATCCATAATTATAACTGTCCTAACCATCTTACTACCTAGGTTGGCAGGTATAAATGTACCTACCTATTTATATATGTACGAGGCCGTAACTACGAGCACGTGTTGAACGAGACTTGCTCAAAAAAAAGAAGAAAAGAAAAAAAAAAGAGGAAAAGGAAAAGCAAACTAAGCACTTTTCAATATGGACGGCTTAAGGGGTATATCAAAACAGGTAATTAGTGTACTGCTTCTCAGTGCTACTTTATAATAAAGTAAATCATAGATTTTTACAGTCCAAAAGGGGTAAAAGTCTACCTAATTCCTCAAACATAACATCACTCCTGTATTTAAGATTACTTAAGAAATATCTTGGAATTTTGATATTGGAACTGCCATTTAAAATTTCTAGGTTAAAGGGTTATCTCGCCTCGATCTTGCCATATAAAGTTCGATACTTGATTGACATATATATAACTCTTCAGCACTGAAGCGTACATGACTATAAAGAATCATAGACGTCGTTGCTTATTTTGTCGAGAAGGCCCAAAAGCGAGAGGATTCATAACAACTGCTACGTACCTATAAATAAGTCCCTCGCCAGCTCCTTGAAAAAACACCTCATCCTCAAGTCAACACATTTGTTCATATCAGAGGATTAAACATCCCCTTTAAAACACCAACACGACGATCACCTCTACAGACTCGGCACGCCGTAGGATTCTAGGACTCTTCTCACAGCCTCCTTCCCCAAGCCAACAATTCGCCAGCCCTTTTTATTTAGTGTCCAGCTCGGCGATCTCAGCCGGTTTCAAAAAGGCCACGCTGCCTAACTGAGTTTGCCTAATATATGTAAATGTATAATAACCGCGACGGAGCTGAATGAAGAGCGCTGATCCCGCGCAACCGAGCTTCCCGAGTTAGGACGAAGGGCGGCCGATCGCCCAGCTGAGTCAAGCTGGAAAGGGGTCGAGCGAGAAGGAGGAAACGTAGCGTGAGCTTATACATGCCTACCCATAGGCAGATAATGTATGTAGGTAACGTAAATACATACCGGGTTGCCGGCAACTTGTCACTTGACAATCTGCCGAACGGGAAGGACGCAGCCGGCAACGAATTTCTGCGTGCTTTTGCCAGCCCATGCATGCGACTCTATTCCTTAACGTGGATCGGCTGGCAATCTCGCGAGGCTTTTTTGCATACCTACAGCTGTGGCCCCGATGTAACGAAGCTGCGCTGCTACCGTCACGGCGGCGTGCTCGTAGCCTGGATAGGGGTACATGTGTATGTATGAATGTACGTATGTAGGTACTTACGTCGTGTGGAAGATGTATCTCTCGTGACGATGACTCGCTACGACGGATCGCAATGTTGACCCGAGTTCCTATCCCACTCACACCTGCGTCGCGGCAAAGTTATTTATATTCGATTTGGCGGTTCGGCAGTCGGGAAATAGAAACGCGCTCAAGGTCAGCTGTCGTTTATTTTACATGCCTACATACCATGATCTGTTGAACCCGTATTATTGTTCGGGTTTCTCAATTGAATTCGTTACATTTGCGCTTTTGTGTTCTTCCTCTGCCGTCGCCACATAGTGGATGTGTGCATCTGCGCGTAGTGAATATAATAAGACCTCCAGCCCGTAGGTAGGTAGGTAGGTAGGTAATCTGCCGGCCAAGATGGCACTTTTTCGACAATTCGCCCTCTTGGGACCGCACGCTGCTTCGCACCCGGTGAAAAGGTCCGGTCATGCATAGTAATTTAAATCTACGTTGTGGTAGTACTGGAGTCGAGTCGAATACCACCGGCCGACAACGGACCAAAAAAAGGACTTTCGCATCTGTTCCAAAATATCCTGCGGGTCCGAAGAGCTTGTCTTTTGTCAATCGACGACACTTCGCAAATGACCTGGATACGACATCGGATACCGCATTTACTTTCCGCTTGTATCGAGGCGGCAGATTGAAACATACGACGCTCAGACCCTCGCTCAAGTCGAGGAGGGAAACCCTTTCACCAGTGCTCTGCTCTGAAGATTGACCTTGCTGGACTTGCGTTCGATGGATTCGGATACTCCGCTTCAAGGCGCTGGTAGCCGGAACTGCTAAACCGAGAACCGCGTGAACATCGTGCGTGCCACACTGTAGCTTGGCGTATTTGACCTTTACAAACGAGCTTTCGATCTGCTCGCTACCTGCCTGCTTAAAGATTGCTCTGTTGCTACGGAATTATGAGTCAGCAACCGCCATCCTACGGAACATTTCGGGAGTGGATCTGAATGACGATAAATGACGAAGCCCTATCGTGTGACTACCTAGTAGGGTCTGAAAGGGGTGAGGAGGTCAATACGATTACGGGGACAAAGGGTTTGTCAAGACTGGATCGACGCTCATATGGTCCTCCAAAAAGAACATTCTGGGGAACGATGAGTAAAACGACGGGTTGCTACGGATATTCTTGACCGGCGTACTTGACCGGTTGTTCGTCCGAACTTTCGAGGCATTGCGTATCAAGCAAAAAAACGGAGCAGGGCATTGCAACCGATATGAAAAAGTCCGAATATACTAATGGAAGGCATCGTCGTTGTCTTGTGACTTCGCCGTTTTACCGTTTTAGTCTCTACGTTTCCGCCAGTGGGATGAACCGGGGTTTCAGGCACAGTGGCTTAAGTGGTAGCATATTGCAAATGCTATCGCATTGCCACCAAGTACTTTTTCGGGATTCTGTCTCGAGAGCTGATGGGTGTGGTTATGTTATCGCCACTGTACTCCGAGTAAACGCCTAATATCTCCCCGATTGGTCTAATGTTGACAGCTTCAAGATGACCGGCGTATTGTAAGACTCAATATCTCGTTTTGGACAGACAATCTCAGCCGACGTCGAACCTCTCTTTGAATGTCCGAGAAACACAGTCCTGTTCGCCATCACAAACCTCGTGTCGTTAATGACCGCTCGCTTTGAGGTTCCTGCGTTAAGAATCGGATGTACCGAATTGGAGCTGTAACGGCATGACAGGATACTCTCTAGCACGTCTTAAAAGCTCAGATTGTCTTAGAGGTCTAGGAAGCCAGCCGGTGCTAAGGAATTCTCCTCCAAAATACCTTGCGCTCTCCGCAAGTAGGGCCAGAATAATGCCGACTCTCATTATACTGGTTACTGCGTCTCGCTGATCTGCGCGGTGACGGCCTTCATGTCCTCTTCGCCGGTGGATTTTCTCCACACACGCGCGCGACCTTCCAAGACATATCTCTTCCTAATTAGGGGTTGCCTAGGACTGAAGCTATCGTGAGTTTCGCTAGAAGTTGCCCTGCAGATTAGTGTAACTACGCCGTTGCATTGGGGTAAAGCCACCAAAGAGTTTGATTTGACGAAGTGAGTTTGTAAAAGTGACTGGGGTCAATAGAAATTAATGACAAAATACTTCAGTTCAGCAAATGATAGAGAAGAGACAAAGTCATGGCGTATTCTAGACGGCGTCGTACGCGTCTGATGCCTCGGCCAGCAACTTTGATGAACTCTAAAGAAACTTCGGCTGAAGCAGTTCTAATAATTTTGTGTGTCAACCTTGATAGACGTTAAGATCAGCTAGCAACGATAATAGTTAAGCGGAGCACGGTGGGCAAGGCAGGAATCTATGTTGTTGGAACTGAAGAGGGCGCCACCAACCCCATTCGGACGGAATACTCTATACCTAGATGTCATGATAATCCAACCCCCTACGGATCCATTGGCGGGATTCGAGTTTCACGACTTCTAAGAAAGCACCGTCGGGTCTTGTCCCCACTTTCGTAGGGATGAAGTTCAAAAATAACTTTGCGTAATGTGCGAGTATGCATGTGTAATACAGATCAAGTCCTATGTTGAAACATCCTCGCGAATTCATTGATGCTCACACCACTCTAAAAGTCACCATATGTGACGCCCTCACGCATTAGCACGTGAAGAAGGATGCTGGGCAAGGGGTTGTTGGTGGAGTTTTGCTTCAAGCCCAACTTACTGTGTTAGGTATTCCGCGCGACACAATCTATGCACGATCTATTAGGCAGGCTGGCGTTTATACATACGTAGTAGAATGCAGTCAGTTCCGAGCTTTGCCATTCTCAGTTCGCGGGCTTGCATTGCTGATCAGGGCGACTGTCGCCTGCTGATCGCGACGCTGTCGATTTCTAAGTGGAAGAGATCCACGAGAGACTATTGTCTGCCAGCCTGCCTGGTCTCTTGTAATCCGATGATACCGCATAGTGAGAGAATTTTCCTACCGCGTCATGCAGATTTTAGTTTATGAGTTTGTGGCAGGTCGACTATTTCGTTAGATAGGCGCAAGGAACTGAAATCCGAACGAGGCTCTGATGAGTTTCCACTTTTCGAAAAGAGCTAGAAGGTCCCAAGATTGAGCATGTTGTGAATACCGATTACCAGTGATCAGCATAGGCTGCCCAACACGAGGATTTCTACCTCTCACAGATAGACGTATGAGTTAGTTCCGGGTGGCATTGATTCCCGTCACCAATGCTTACCATTTACGCTGATCTGGATGTTGTCAAGTCGGAGATCATCCCATAGCGCCTGATAACCTCGTAACGGGACCCTATCTCCGGGTAATACATATCCAGCCAACGATACGTCTATAGCATCATCGATGACCAACTAGGCCCCAACGGGCTTTGACGGCTTTGAGCATATCGTGACTGGGCCGCCATCTGATAAGCTGGTCGGTGGGGTGTGCCATTGCGCCTTATAACAGGCCAAGGCTCCCCGCTTCCTATGGGCGTACTATGCACGCAGATGAGAGACAACGGCCAATGTTGCACGTGGCAGGGCGCAGACAGGAAGAGGTCCTCGTGATATGGAATTTTGGGGGGTGCGTAAAAACTAGAGGACTAGAGGCGAGAATGCTCCGAATAACGAGACTTGGCCCCAGCGAGCGCTGATCTCTGGGTACTAGGCCTGGAGGAGAGGATGCCCGCCTCCATGATAGCTGATTGGCCGGACGACGTTGGACGAGCGTCGCGGAAGCTATGGGATCGGCACTTCTAGGCAGCTTCTTGTCGGTGAGCTGCCTCCTCTTTTTTTCCTTGTTTCGATGAGATATTCGGGTCTCCGTGATTCAGCGTGGGATAGCATTGACGGGAACTGAGGGGGGCGGACATGCCGAGTCTGTTGTAAGTGTCGTGGATGGAGCAACCAAGCAACCATCTACCTATCAACTCCGTATACCTGGTGAGCGAAAAGCTGGATGAGGTTCCTCATAACCGTGCTGTATTACGTGGTGATGGATGACACAAGGGCCACATTATATAACTGGGTGAATGAGCTGACAGCTGGGCATGTCAGACATTGACGCAGCGATGGGATAGGGGAGAGAACAAGGTGAGGCTTGCAGGTTCGGACCTAAGAACGTTTAGACCTTCGAGAGGCGGGCACTAATCAGGTAGCGCTATTCGAGTGCAATTAGGTAGTAGAACACCTTATCGGGTATAACTATGTCTTTGGGTACCTTATAGTGGGTACGTATATACCATACCTTACAGTGCATATACAGATTCAGTTATCTGAATGGCTGAACTTAGTTGTATTGCTGCAATGTTGGTTTAGTACATGTAATGCTGTCAATTTGGTTGAAAGATGCAGGTATACGCAATAGAGTGTCTTCACAATAGTTTTGAAGGAGCCTTGGGGAGTCTTGTCAAAATGATATTGAAACATTTAATGAGGGGAAGTGAGAACGTCGAACTACAACCGAATATTTCCATGTCCGTTCAAAGAGTGCATACACATGTACGTGTGCGGACAGACTTTGTTATGATGTCATTATTGTTCCACAACATACGCACAAGCAGCGGCAACCAGCAGGAGATCGCGAAAGGGGAATCGAGAAATGACGAAGCCTTTAAGGGTTTTATGGGTTCTATGGGGAATTTTGGAGAAAAAGCTTTCGGGGGCTGAGATTAAAGGGTCTCAGATGTATCATTGTACTCGGGTTGGCGCAGTGGCTGACACATAATAGCCTTAATACACTATACATACTAGTAGTAAACGCGGGGGTGAATGGAATTCCTTAATGGTCTCGTCCATTGAAATATTCATACGCGTTCAGCATGTTCAATGTAAGCTGTGGCGAAGGCTATTATTATATTCCTTTGTCCTCTTCTCGTTTGGTTCGGGGACACATGTCGTCACGACGATTCTGCACGATGAAATTGGTAAGCAGCCACGTTAAGTGCCTCGTGGCTTCGGACAATACCAAACGTGAAAGGTCCAGGGAAAAAACATGTCAATGCATTGAAGAAACCCGAACAGCTCGAGAAGAAAAAGACGGGGGCAGTCGGTGCTTCTAAATAGAATTGCCGTCAATTGCAAGGCTCAAAATGAGGATTGACTAATACACCTTCCAATGAAGGAAATGATTTGACGGCGGGTAAGGCATGTAGAAGAGAGGGAAAAAAATGTTTCGCTAACTGGTAGAACTACTTGACAAACTAGTAACACAAGGGTTGTGAGCATATTGATGATAAAGGGATATGTACATCTGTTATCCTAACATTTTGATCGTCGCTTTCCCCTTCGGTTGTCTCCTCTGTACCCATCCTAGTGGGTTGCCCTACTCGTAGCTAAAACATTACTGCTGCAGTAAAATCGTACCGAAATAACCTTGAGAGATATCATACTAATTACTAGTACATTATTAAACCATAACACAGAGACCAACTGTAGCCCACGGACATGGAAGGTATGTATACAAGGTCTTATTAAAGCGCCTGCTACTTTTGCATTGGTGCTGTCGAAGCGTCGAAGCACTGAGAGGTACATACGTACCACACATTTGCTAAAGATGACATCATCCAGAGTTTTCGATACACGCCGGGGGTAAATTGGGCCCCGCTTCCGGTTTAGAAACATCACATCATTAAAGTACCTCTGTACTTACCGATAGCTACATGCCGGGAGACTTTCACACTGTACCCATCAGACTGTGTGGGAGACAGCCCAGCTTTGCTTCAGCTCAAAGTGCCCCAGATATTCCATCCGTCCATAATCCGTGGACCATATCTGCCTTGTCGGCTCCGTTCCCTTAAATCGTCATATTCCCAAGGGCCATCTCTAGCGCCAGGTCGTTGAACCGCCTGGAAAAGACCCGAGAACGTACCGATTACGCCATCTCTGTATCATCTGGAATATTCTGTTCTTTCTAGGGGTTTTAGGGGACCTATCAAGCCACCTTGATACCCCGGGTCACGGGTGTCATTGCTTCGAATCAGTATTCGAGAGAATGCTATTAGCAAGCAGGAAGTGTAAATTGAGGAAAATGAGGCAGCGATGCTAGTGGTATTCTTTGCCATGTCATATGGGGATTTGAAAGAGGGAAACTGGCATTTTGCCTAACCTGCATCCGCCGAAATCCCAAAAGACGTTTTTAGGGGTCTTTCTCCCATCCTCTGAAATTGGCGCCTTGCAGGGCGGAAGAACAACTTTAATCTGCGCCAAGGGAGGCCGTAGACCAGTTATATGCCCCGCTCCCCCTCCGAGTCGCGTTCCTTTTTTTCATTTAAAATGTCTCCTTTCTGACGCGCGATCAGAGACGTCGTTAACATAATAGTTGGCCTCTTGCTTTTTGGTCCCGGCTGACAACGCTGAGGTATGCGATAGTTCGCGGCGTAGCCCCAAGCAAGTTTACCTAGGTAATTCGGGTGTCGCCCCGACCGCCAGATTATGAGAATCTTCTAGGCATCATAATGGGCCGTTGAACGGAGCCTTTTGCTTATCACTTACTAAAAACGTCGTCGTGAAGCAGGCTTTTTAAGATCAGTTGCCCATCACAGAGCCCCTTAGAAACGGCCTAAGATTGCCGTGCTCCATCAACCTCTCTCTCTGGCCCATGAGCCCGAGAACGGCCATTGGCCAGTTTGGGACAGGCCAAGCCCGAGAGGAATCCATGAGAAATCCCATTCCTCGTTACCACGCCTGTCCATTCCCCATACAAGGGACCACTCCTTATCAAATCCTCCAATCATAGGCCGGCCTGTTGGAGTCACACAAGTCAACGACGATCTGCGCGACTGGGATATTGTATGTGGATGCTCTTCAGTGGTTCCTCCGCGCGAGAATAATATGGGCGCAGTGGACGTTGGTGGTCTTTTTTCGGGATATTGGTAAGAGATAATAGAACTCTAACATCTCTTCTGAGACGGTCATATTTTGCCTTGCTACTGCCGTCGTGTCTCAGGTCTACGAAGCATTAAGGAACCACGCAGCCACGTATGGAATAAGACCAACCCATCCAAGTTTTGAACCTTCGGCTGAATTGATTAGCATTGATCTTTGTCCGTAGTGAACTCGCGGGTGCAAACGTGGCAATTGAGAATCTCCTACTAAGGAGACTAATAACTAATGATAATTGACTTGTGCGGTATACTTCGGAGATGCTCATGCGGTAAGTAGTGATATGCCTATCCGCTTGTCTAGTATGTGTTTAGCCATCACCACATACATTGGCCTGGCTTGTGAAAGATGAAATGGATCATGCATGGTCGACTATTACCTGCTGGAATTGATGTTAGGCAACTTCCCCCTGGTGATAATTATCTTCTAGTGGTTTCCTTTTCCTGCGGCTATGTATTATTATGAATCTTTTTCATGCGGACATACCTAGGCAACTCTCGCAACTGCGGTGACCCAAGACCTCAAGGGGAAAGCGAAAGGAGAGAAAATCCCATTCCCTCATCGACGGAGCTACAAGGTGTCCACTAACGGGTCAAGTAGGTACGTAAGGACAGGGGTTCTTGGCTAGTGGAGGTACATACATACCTAGGAATGTACTTAGGTACCTAGATACTTGAGTACCTGTCTACGTGAGTACTACAGGTACGTACCTAGATTAGCAAACTTCATGAACCTTGAAGCGAGGTAGGAAGGTTTTTGGGTTTGCAACGTACCGAAATAATATACCGTATTATTTATACTGTGACTATGTCACTCGGTCATCTTCCCCCTGCGCCGTAATCTCTGTCACATCAGAGGCCAAACAAAAGCGTCTTGCTGCCGTCCTTTGAACATTTTGTACCGATCGACAACGACCCACGAAGTCTCGCTGACCACACAGACTCTCCCAATAACTTCGGCCAGCGCAAAAACCCAACCACGCAACCATAACCATCCTGCCATCGTTCACCCAGTACACCCAAGTCACCTAGTCACCCCCCAAAACACCTGTTGCACCCCCCGTTCATAAAGTCCTGAGGTTTGACTGACGATCACTTCAAACTACGTCGAATTGGTTCCCCCCGCTCATCCCCGATTCGCAAGACCGGGTCTCGTTAGACCTCTTTCTGCTTCTTCTGCCTCTTTCCTCCCTTATTACTCAAAGCCCACCCCATCTATCTTCTTTTTTGCTACCGTAGCTTGACCGACTCATACAACCCACACCCTTCAACGAAAAACAACATCACAATTGTAGAAAAAGAGCCGATGTATCCTTCTTGCAGGAACTAGCCAAGCCAGCCAGCCAGCCAGCCTTCTGCGCCTTTCTCTCGTTACCTACACTTTACGCTTCGGGCTCGTCACGCATACGCATACGCATTCGCAACCCTCACAGCCTATTCTGCTCGTTCCTCGACACTACGGCGCATCTTCTTCACTGAATGGTGGCGATCCCTTCGAGGCTCGGGTGACGGGAGGATACGGGCGTAAACGTCGACGGCATATTGCCATCCTTAATTCATTCTAATACTACTTACGGCTCAACGTCTTTCGCTTTTTACCAACTCAACAACTTCGCTTCGATATACAATTTCCACGGTCTGGACCAGTACATAATCACACTTCATCATGAGTAGTGATCCTACCGAAACCAAACCTAATCCCCCCGAGCGATCGGACTCGTCATCCTCTTCCGTCGAAAGTCAGGAGATACACAACCCCGTACCGATTCGACCACGCTTGCCTAATAGAAAGAGCAGCGGTACTCTTATAGTTCCTCGAGATTCCAACCAAGTCGGACCTCTAGAACCAGAACTTGAGCCGGATGATGTTAGAGCGATGAGTCCTCGTAGAACGAGCGAGGACATTGAGGTTATGGGGCGCGAGGCACGCGAAGAGCTTCACAAGTAAGATAACCTATCCTTTGCGGTCGAATTACTTAGACTAACGTGTCTAGACATGCGAGAGCGCTACAAGATTCGCTCCTCATGATATTTAACCGGATAGAGGCGGTCAAGGAGGAACACGACAAGTTGGATAGCCACAACAAGTTCCTACAGAAATATATTGGTGATCTGATGAGCACGAGCAAGATAACCGCTAGCAATAGGGGTAGGAAATGAGTGATCACTACAGTAGTGGCAGTGGGGAGGAGCAAAACTTGGCAGCCCTGTAGCCGCCATGCCGCGACAAGGGCGCTTATGATACCCATATCGATTCTGCGATTCCAAATCGCCTGTGGCACCGACGGAATTGAATTCGGACGAATTCTACGATACATCACCAAACGAAGTTCGCTCGGTAGCATTTTGTCGCTTATTTATATCCTAGTGGTTCGCCCCAGTCTCACGTCTGGGCCAACTCGCTTTGGGGGGGATTCGATTCTGCGCGTGTTATCATCAACAGTGCTACACGAGGGCGATGAGTTGTACTGTGATTTTATACCAAGTCAGGGGATCCGGTGTTGAAAAAGAAGTTTATATACCACTGCCGTTTCATGACTTACACCAGCATCAGGATTACCATTGGCTCACGGGGTGGGTTGATCGGAATTTGGCATCACAAACGGCGTTTGCAATAACGAATATTTGATTTCGGCAAGTCAGTCAGGGGCGATTGGCCTCGTTGACCACATGTACGTAGGCGTTGCTCATCATTAAAGCATAACAATTGGTTCAAAAAATGATTCGCGAATGGGACTTACCCGTCCCTTCGACTACTCCCGGGTTTCTTCCTCTTGGCGACGAATTACATATTGTGATCTGGCAGATAGTGGGCCCTTAGTTGCTTTGGATCTCAGGATGCATTGCCCGGCCGTCCAATATTCAACTCACGATATTAAGAAGTTGACAACTCACCGCCCTATTATAGGAGGACTCGCAATCTCTTTATCGGTTGTGTTGTGTTTACTACCGCTACCACCGAAGACGGTCACAGGTTATCTCAACTGTAACGTTGGGTAAGACGCAAACGATGACCCTCCCAACAATAGGAGCGAATCATCCGATCCAAGCAATATATCGATATCTACCGGTACCCGTCCTCCCTCATGGCGATACTGCACATACGATTTCGCTTCTAGTAATCGACCTACGTTAGATTTCCGAAATGAGAGAAAATACGTCGACGCTGCTGCTCGTGTAACCCAGGAGCGGTTCTACGGCATAAGCGTCGGGTTGAATGCTTCGACGTTGCAGATGCTGTGGTCCCAATGATCTGAGAAACAAATAGAACGGACGGGAAGGTGAGTGCACCGCCTAGGCGATTTACATGCCGTGTAAACAAACTCGTCGGATGATGGCGGTGGGAGGAACCGGTCTGTCAAAATAGGGGCCACGACGGGGGATCCACATATGGAATGAATCCGGGACTCGTGTGCCGGCCGTGAATGGGAATCCAGGATGGGCAGCATGACCGGCGAAGTTGAAATATGACGGATCTGCTTTGTTCTTCGATACGATGACTACGCACTTATTTTACTGTAGGGGATTCTTTGGCTTCTTTGGGGGGTTGTTGGCCGGGTAGAAGGATGGAAAAGCTCAGGACCATAAAATAAAATCCCATAATACTCAAAAATCCCATAAGCCCAACTGACGCCCGAATAGAAGGGCGAGAAAATCTAATCCCGTGTAACCACACTTGGAAGCTGTTTGGTTAGAAACCCCTGACGACTGCCGTCCGTACGCACTTCATATCTGTATGTATATTTCCCTCGTTTATGGATCATATGGAAATATCTTAACCCCCACGACTCGAGATGACGAGTTAAAACCTCGCCCTGCTCGCCTCAAGCAGCGACATTTGCATATTCAATATCCAATCCAGAATCTTTACATTCCTATCAACTTCTGAGGAATCCCATAGACCCTTCGTCTATCGAGCTCAGGACAATGTGACCCATTAGTCATCGTGCGCCTCTCCAGTTGTTGTCGCGATTGGCGGACCCTGTTCCCCTGACAGGCATCCACCCGCGGGGGTCGAAGCATGGGGGGTATATACACATTTACTTCCCTATCTCCCTGTCTGCTTCTATCTACTACTTTCTACTTTCTACTTCCGGTACGTACGTACAGTATGTGTATAACATGGACAATGTAGTTCTCGATGAGCGACCATGCGTATTACCCCTCCTCCCTTTCCCTTTCCATCCACCATGGCTATAGGCTAGGCAGTTATGGTTATCTTTTATAAGATCTCACTTCTCAGCAAGCCGCCTCACCGGTCCCCTCATTGGGGAAGGGATGCCGTTGGCATTAACCCTTGCGAGCTATTTTCCCGCGGCACGCGGCTGCACGTGGGATGGCTGGATGGAACGGGATGATGGAGAAGACGGAATTGGCATCTTCTTTCACCGCCCACCTCTCTCTCTGTCTCTTTCTTTCTCCGTTGTCTCTGCCTACCTACATGGTAGATACTTGCCGTATCAAAAGTCACGACATGCCGGGTGCCGCTATTCGCTGTTGCGCCAGCATGATATGTAACGGTCTACTACTGTAAGCAATAGGCCAATGTAACATGTGAATCATTTTCTCCCATTCTTATTCGTCCTTACCGCCCTACAACACTTAACTAAGCCACTCTCGCCGTCGATTATCGTACGTCAAAACCGACCTAGGTATCTATCGATCGACATGTCTACCTCCGTAGGCAGATATGTACGTACACTCAGGTCAGATGCATTAGTTGCATCCTTGGAGGAAGGATCCTCTGTACATCCTCTTAGATCTACAAGAGCTGAGCGGCTGGTTTGCCCTTCCTTCGGTTAGATACGGCTAGATCCATGATACCCCGAGTTCGTGACACTGGACAACGATGCTTATTGCCTATTGCCTGACAATAAAGGATACGGTGTGCGCGAGACATACGGCAAGACACACCTACATGCGCGCGCATGCCTACATATCTGCCTACAATACCTACATTAAGCAGGCAGATGAGCGCGTGTCTAGGTAACCTCACGGTCCTGAAATGGCAAACCTTTCGGTGCAGGAGTAGAGCACCACGTACAGGAGCCTCATGCATGGAAATTCGGGAAGCATTCCCTCTAGGGTTTCACGAAGGGAACGTAGCGAGACAAAGACTCAGCTACATGGAGGTATCAGAAAAAAAAAACGTTACGCCGTCCTGCGAGCTCGGGTAAAGAAAAAAACCGTTATATCTCCTTCATACGGTAGAAATGGGATGCGTATATAAATATATATGATATATGGCTATTACCAATAAACCCCGTACCCCATAACCTGCCTCTTTCGCTTTCTTCTCCGATGCGACAAAAGATCCGCCAGCGCTGGAACTCCAACCCGCACCGAGACGCGACCAAAGGACCAAGATCTCGAGGAAACGGGATTAAGCTTTCCCAAGCTAATGTTATTTTCTTCCACTTTGCCTGCCAAGATGTAGCCGGTCCTGGGCAGTGTTCGATAGGTACACCCCCGAGCCGCATAATATACGTACGCCTTCAAAGACAACCCGAGATGCTGTTACCGCCTCCACGGGTAAAAGGAATATTGAAACCTCGGGTATCTGGCGCCTCTAGGTATCATCACCGTTCAGATCTTGTGCTCGCCTCGATAACTCTCGATGTGGTGATACTCTTCATGAGAGGCAAGGCGACAAGGACATGTGACTTACAAGCCCGAGGCGAACTGGTCATAAGACACCACGAGAGGTTGTTGGAAGTTGGCTGATAGTTCAACTAACAAACACTAGGTAAGCTAGATGAACCGTTAACATGCCTAACATCGGCCGAGATACTAGCTCGCCCATCTTTCCCTGTCGTCGACCTTTCACCGGAAGTTCCAGTGGGATGGGCTAGAATATTCCAGAGATCAAAATTGGCGCCGTCTCAGAGGGAGTCCTATATTACCTATCTTAACTCGTGTTCGGCGGGACAAAAGCTCCCTGATTATACGGTATTTGTCCAGGGCAAGGCTTCTCGAGAATCTCAAATTCCTTGGTTTCGTCTGGTTTCGCCTGGGGAAGATTCAAGGAACTTAGGGTCTTTGGCTCCCGGGATCCCCCTGGTTTTGAAATCGATCTGGGGAGAACTCGCTAGTTAGTCGGCGGAGATTTGTTGAAATTTGGTTTTTTTTTCTCTCGGGTCGCCCTAGGAAAGGACGCCAAAGGGGCCGGAATCACGCACTACTGTTATTATGTTAGTAGCGTCCCAATGGCGACTCCTCGACGAACGCCCGGACGAAGCATCACGAACGTCCGTTCGCGAACGAGGCGGTAATCGTCTGCCCAGTGCCCACCGGCGCAAGTTTATCTCGAAACCTTGAATCGCATCCTACCGGTGTAGGCAATGACCGCCAGGAGATTTGGCTCAGACGGCATATTCCGCGGCCCAAGAACCGAATCTAATGCGCCGAGGGGGCGCTGTCGAGGTTTCGGCCCCGGCAACTTCTCCAAGCTGACGCTGACGGTTCTTGCATGCTTCCAAAGTCGCATATCCTCATACATAACCCCCATACCAACAAGCCTTCATACAGACTAGCTGATACACAGGCACATGCTAAACGAACAAGGCTCGGGGAGCTGGAGCAAAGCTCCCCTCCTCAGCGGCGATACGTTCCACCCCATATGGAGCATTAGGGGTCTGACAAGAGGGTCCTAACAGGCCACATCAGGATAAGTGAGCGAAATCCCGCCGCGAGAAAATCAGGGTCCTCCGTCCTAACCAAAGGGCAGCCATACCCGTTCTAGCTAGCCAACTATACAGTACACGGTACCAGCCGCGCTAACGCATTGATACCTAGGCTTGAAAGAGGCCTTGCAGTATTAAATACTACTATGTATGTATCCTGCAAGCGCCCCAGTTGTTCCGTCAGCCCAGTTTACATACCTAACCACGTTTTGCAACATGCCTTCTTAGGCTAAGCCTCTCAAGTAGGAGCGGGAGGGGTTGGAAGAAACCGTCTTACCTACGGTACCTACCTACCTACCTACCTCCCTACCTCCCCGGCGGGAATCAATAGAAGAAAAGGGAAAAAAAAGAACTTAGCCTTATTTAGGGGTCTTGTCAAGTTTTCCTGGCGCCTTAGCGCCTGCTACGTGCGTCATCCCGGGACGCCGAAAACAAGAATCGGGACCGCGCTACGCACGCTCAGGGCCTAGCCGCTCAGGCGCGCGCGCGAGTGGGGTGTCCAACGCTCAGGACGATGAGGAGAAAAAAAACCCCCCATGGTTCTGAAAGAATACATATACATAGGCATCTACTATCAGGTAATAGTTAATGGAACTTGGGTACCTAAGTAGGGTACTTACCTATGCGATAATAAAAAACCTTGGGCATCTAGGATTAGACTAACCTAAGACGATGCCGATGTGGGGACTATATCATGCAGTCCTGTCGTGACAGCATGAATATTTCGAAGTCGGTGAGGTCCAAGGTTGACGAGGCTAATACCAACAACCCCCTGTAAGCGCAGCTCGTGGGTTACTAGAAGCTTACTACTAAGTATCTATCTGCATGTACTTTGATGAACTAAACTAAAGGACTATGAGTACAGCAGTGTAGGTAGTTGAAACAAGCTGGTATGACGTCGGGGACTTGGTTCATACTGTGTGTATGCAGTAGCCACAGCAGCTGTGAAGTGCATGTGGTATCAGGGATATAGAGATCCCACGTGAAAATATCCTTGACTTACCAAATTGTGTCACCGAGCAATGTTTCGGGGTAGACGCCGATCCATAGACTGAACAGCAATGGTATATTATCTAGAGTATCTATCCAAACGCTAAAATGATAGAGCCATACGCCGGACTCCAAACTGTGAGGTGACGTTGACGCAGGGTCACACGCGTTTAAAGGGAGAAAGACCTGACGCTGAAACCGCGGGGGGGAATGCAGAGTGTAAAGACCGAGAAGTAAATGTTAGGACGCCCATCTCCCTTGCCAAACTATACCTAAGCTTGGACTCCCAGAGCGATGAATTGGTATAAATAAACGAGATGAGTGCTAGTGGACTTGATTGCAACGACTGGCGGCATAAATGTGCAAGGAGAAGGTTGTGGTGTGGTCGGTGATGCTTGATTAATAACCGAAACTGTCATGTTGATGAACCGGGCACCGCCCTGGATGGTCGACAAACCATGCCGTGATGCAGGATCGGTGGAAACGGCATAGGCACTCCAAGCGGGCCATAGGAACGCCAACCTCAAATTCCTCAAGACATATGGTGCATTCCGCGGAATCGACGCAATCCTTTTCCGTCGCTAAGTACGGGAACATACCGGTTCTGCGAGCAGTAAGAGGCGGTACCCCATGGCTGCCTTGAATACCAGATCCGACCGATCCAGGTCCCGACCCTGATCTTGAGCCCGGGCTGTATGCGCTATGGGCTACAATACACGACTCGATGTGCGATTCTCGACGAGCCTCAAAGTTGGGCAGTTCTCTTGAAGGCAGCTCTCGGTGACAAATCGGACACTCGTCTTCCTCGGGAATTTGTGGCGGAGGTGGCAACGGGCGATTCATTGTCGCCGCCGAGGAAGATGACGGGCCACCAAGACCGGCCATATCGGCTAGATCAGCTAGCGAAGCACCAGGGAAACGATGACCTAGGAAGGAGGAGTGACGATATGTAGAGTATGGGTGTGGATAATATGTTGGTGGAGTCCCGCTGATGACTCGGCTCTGAGGAGGATAGTAATTACTACTCGAAGCTCTCGAGGGACCTGGGCCAGAATGCTATGATCATATTAGTACACGTTCGATACGACATAGGGGCAAGTGACTAACCATCGTAACACTTCGACTCCTAGAATAAGTGTCAGGTGACATATTTGGCGGTACCATGTATTGTGAGTAACGATTCATATTGTTGTCGCTATTGTGATTACCATTATAATTATAATTACCACTAGAACTGCTTTGAGACCGCTGATGTGGAAGTGGTGACCTTGGAGAGAATTGTCCTGCAGAGTTCTGAGTTTGCGGCGGTGTTGTATTGGGGTCCGGGACACATGGGTTACAAAGTCGAACCTGCTCGCCGCCTCCCAAAACACTGAAATCGGCAATGCTACCTTCGTCTCCAAGGAATGAATACCGATGGAAGCCTCGTTCTCCAGGTGGTCGTACAATATATTGATGGGGTATCGTGATCTTATGCGGGGAACAAGAGTTGCATACGACCCTACCGCATTTCCTATTCTAGTTGTTAGCTTCTATCAATCGCATATGGAATGCAAAGAACCCTACCGGCAATGATGCTTCCTAACAAAAAAGCTGAACTGTGTACGACATATCGGACAGTAGGTCACTTCACTATCCGGCTGCCATCGTGGAAGGGCGACTTCCGGCGGAGACCTCCTCGGAGAAAATGATGGCGCTATCGGATTCAATCTTGAGGTAGGTCGCTGAGTCTCAGACGTATCTGAGGTTGAAGCTATACCGTTTCGACTTGTATCACCCAGAAGCGGCGATCTCCCATCGGGCGTAGAACGAGATGTACTCTCATCCGCTATAGATAGTCCACTGAGTGATCCGGCTGTTTGATGCAGAGCCTCCCTGAGAGTGATACCCGCTTCTTGTGCTGCAGAAGTTTCTCTCATGCCCCGTGCTGGCATTCGTCCTCGCTCTGAACCTGCTTGTTCCCGTGAAGAACCGCTGATGCTCGATAATTCCGTGTCTAAAGCCGGAACTTGGCCGGGAGTTGTTATACCTTCTCCGCTTGGTTCAGTATCTGGGTGTTCCACGCTGGCTGAATCCTCCGCTATACCATTAACTTGCGATGTCGAGTTTTCAGATGGAAGAGCTTCGTTGCTTGTGCTAGCCTCCGCAGCATTGGAATCGGCATCTGTCAATGCATTCCTCGGAAATCTATGTGTAGGGCAATCGTAATAGTCGTCGCATCCCGGGGTAGAGGAATCAGTACTCCTAGCATATGAACTTCCCGACTCGGCGTCGCGGATCGCGGGACTGTGCTCCCCGGATGGACCGGGAGCATCAGGCGCAATATCACCAGTAGACATCCTAGGAGTTCGACTGGCTCAAGCCACTTGAAGAGGCGCTAATAAAGAGATCATGGAAGCACGAAAGATACCGGGTTCTCTGGGAAAAGTCCCGCAGTAGTCGGACACGGTTATAGGATGTAACGATCGCAGGCGAATAAGAATTATTGGGAAATCTACTGGTAAAAGTGTTAGTAGTGAGTTATACACGATCTTGCACTGATGCTATGATGAAGCGAAGATTGAGGGGTTGATCTTATGCCATAGCCGTCCCACATAAGGGCTTTCCTTCTATTAACTTACAAGTTGACAAGATGTCTAAACTTCACGATATATAGAAAATAGGATGGTCGAGTGTATGTGACAAAAGAAATTTTAAAAAAAGGGTAGATAAAAGTTTCTCGGAGGAAGGTTGGAAGGTTGATTCGATAACACGCGACTCCCTAAGTTTCGGTGGGGAGAGATAGAGAGGCTTGGAGGTACGGAGGAGTTACACAATCGCCCAATCACCTGGACAATTTCCAATTTCCATATGCTTTTCTTATCTTATCGCTCAACTCGGCCTTCAGAACCTTACTGGACATGTAGCTTCGTACTACCTAATCAGCTGCTAATGCGCGTGCTTGGGGGTTCAAAGTGGGGATTAGCCGCAGCTGGGGCAAAATTGAAGAACCTTAACCTTAGCTCATAAGGATCTTAGCTAAGATCCTCCACGCCAGGTGGTGCAATAGTGGAGTATATGCAGCTACATATTTTGGATATCAATTGATGTGAGACGTCTGCAAGCAAACTGCAAGCAACCTTAACCGGAAGCCACTCATTAGGTACTATATATATCTAGCCCTTATTCGCATCTCTGACCAGAACATCATGATTCCTCGATCTTTTTCGTCATTGAGTTTATTTACGGGGTATATTGTGCCTGAAGAATACATTGAACGCGTCCGTATATATATATATATATATATATATATCTATTACACATATTATATTGGCAAGATACCTTCATCATTCCAGTTGCTACCATCGAACCAAACTTCCTTGATTCCAAGCTTAGTCTGATAGAAGCATCTATTCATATCCTGATCCTTGGATATCCCTACGTTCGCGGCATTGTCAGCCCCCGGAGTCAGGCAAGCAATATCTGTTCCGTTGTTGGCGGAACCTAGCGCGTCATATGTTTCGGGGCCCTGCCAACTATCGTCGTCCTGCCACACCACTTGTATAATTCCAGAATCATCTTGGTAGAGTATGTATGTGTTGATTTGGTTGTTGCTGTCATAAGGTCGGCCAACGGCAAATGCGCCGATAGGAGAAGAAGCTGGTATCTCCTTTGATAAAGCCCCTTTTCTCCATGCCACCCCTTCGTTACTTTTCGCAGATTCATCGTGTATCTTGACTGACAGCATGCCTTCGTTACTTCGGTATACAATGCCGCCAGCATCTGAATAGTTTTGGGCGATGGGAAGAGCAACGATACCACCCGCTTGTGTCGCCTCAACGTCCCCATTCCAATCGGTACTGTTGATCCACCATGGAGCAGAAAGATTACTGGCATTCTGTCCAATCATCGTAGACCAACGTATCGCATTATCCGCATCTTGTGAAATTAGATATGGGAAATAGCACGATATGCGAGTATTTCCGGCTATCTGGAGTGGGTATGTATTGATGCTTCCAGGTTCTCCATTCACGGGAATTGTTCCATTCTCAAATCTGAAATTGAAGTTCTGCCCGCGTATAATACCGTCCTTATCTTCATAGAAGAACTCAAGTTTTGGCTGCTCAATTAGTAGTATACACGGAGATAACAGGGTAGGAAACTTACCACTGGGTCATCCAATACGTACGAACCAGCAGCCATCGTGCCGTTTTCAATGGGTTGGTATGGTAGGTCCAATACTGTCGATGCGGACCAATTGGCGCTAGCACCCTCTTTATCCACGAATTGTATTTGATTGTCCTTGTCTTGGTAGAAGAGACGGATGTTATAGTCCGTCGCGTTCCTGTAACCAGTCACAGCTAGTCGAGAACCTAGTCTAACACGTGGCGCTGATATCGTTTGTGGTGCATTAGGTGAAGTGCCGTTTGAAGTTGTGTTCGAACTTGTTGGCGCGTCGCTACCGTTGCTGTCGTTGCTATCGTTACTATCGGTGGCATGTTTCGCTTTTACTTCTTCAGCTCCTATGATACCGCCTATAATGGCACCGACTCCAATAATTAATATCAGAGCGCCGCTAATAGCCCATATTACCCAGCGCTTGACCTTGACATCTTTACTCACCCAGGACGAGCTGGGGTTGGTAGGCGCATGAGGGCTAGGTTGTTGGTCTTTGGTACTCGATGCAATTGGTTGAGGATCGGCTGTCCGATAACTAGAAATTTGCGATAATGGGAGGGTGTGGGACGATTGTCCATAGATCTGGCTTGCGTCTGGCCCGGGCCCTTCATATTGGGGTGGTTGCGATTGAATTCGAGGTTGTGATGGTGTCCCTTGTGGGGCAGGTTCAGTGAGCGATGAGGCGCCATTTCGTGACCCTCCTGGCGTAATGTCTGCATATTTGTGACCGTCGTGTAATCGCGCATCGTCTTGCTCTCCAAGCGGTTTCTTAGGAGGGGCTAGAGTGTCGGGCGGGAAATAATACTTATTATTATCGAAAAGCGCATCTTGATGATGGTTCTGCATTGCTGCAGCAAAACGACATTGTGCGCGTTAACACTAGCAACATTTGTACATCTAATGAGCTATTCAATGTGTTTTTCTAACACGCCATCAATGTTGAAGATGCTGGAAATAAAGGGTTAGCTACGCCGCAAGTAGAAAGGTAGAAGAGATAGGGGTTTGGAACTAGGTACCTATACATATAGTGAGGCGCCATTCGTGTATTTGAATAAATACGATATTAATATGCAACTATACTAAGTATAAAGGGGTCCAACACACATGACGCCACTTCCTGTGTAGTGGCACGTATTATTTGATGATAAGCCTTATGGGTGGTCACTTTCCTGTTCAACTTATGTATCGTAAGATGAAATTTGCATTGCCAATTGAATCAATCGAGTGTTGATCAAGAACAATTCGAACGATGTAGGTTAAGGACAGTAAAGTATACACAAATCTTTAAGCAGGTAAAACTCAGTATATTGCATATTTATTCATGCATTCGTGACGGGAAAGTCCGTCATACTTATAGCAAGGCGATTATCCCGTATAGTAGAATGCATGCTACATATTACTATACGTACGAACGCTAGGGGGAGATCAACCTCCTATCTTCTCCAACCCCTGGTCCAGCTCGGCTCTTTGGGGCTGAGCTGAGCTACATCACTGCTCGCTGTGACGTTGAAATTGAATTTCTAGGTGAAATTCATGCTGATTGGTCGTGAACCAAACAAAGATCTTCCAATACGATGTAGGATTTTGAACCCAGTCCATGCAAACCCCCGCCTCCACCCCGATCCCTGGGACACTACTATTCCAGAGAAGCAGACCACCATGCGCTAATACAATCTTAGTAAATCATGAAACACTCACTCACCTAAGTTTAAACAAGTGCTAGATTTGCTAGTAATTATCAGGCACGAGAAGATATGTCTAGGGGATCAAAAAGGAAAGGAGGAGTTAGTAAGATAATGCACTTTAACTACCTACTGGGCAGTGTACACAACAAGGGATGGTGCTCTGTTACACCGACCCGTCATATGGAGACCAACACCTACCTACCCCTGAACAGGTAGGTTCTCATTCGCATCCATCAATCTATTATATATAAAATGCTAGGTCTGCTGCATTTGTCATCTCACGGCGATAATCATAGTTATTCGCAAGGTACCAAACACTGCTCATATATCCGTTTCTTAACAATTATGTGGTCATACTTGACAACAGTAGCATTCCGAAGCTACCTAAATGTCACATACCTACATGTAGGTAGTTCCGAGACATTCGGCTTTGGGACTACAGTTAGCAAGTTCAATATAGCTGAATAATATTGAACTTCACCTCGGTACGACTATAAACGACATATAAGCTCGCATTGCTTCTGATATCCCAGTAGTAGCAACTCATCATAATTACGTTTCTTGCTTTAGTGGTTTGAGGAGTTTTTGTTTCTGAACACCCTTGGTAATCAGCCAGGAAAATCCAGCATAGGAATGGATAGGTTAGTTAAGTAATAACAAGAGCATTTGACGGACAAGGTGTAACCCTGTCATTTGATTTTCTTTTGTGATTTGACATAATCGTATCTATAGTTGGTAGCATTTGAAACTTATTTTTTTGTCTTTCCGATTATGAGGCATGTACATGATTTTTGTAAACGAGAGTACCTAACAACCAACTCCCCACAAACCAACATATCCAAGACATTCCGGCACATTTCTCTAAAACTTTAGCATAGGATCTGATTATCTAGCGGTCATTGATCCTAGTGATAGATGTTCATGTCCAGCTCTGATGTTCTATGAAGTGGTTGGGCGAAAATAACGAAATGAATCTGATCTCTTCTAGAAACTTAGGGTTTTTTGCATTCTTCGCTACCTCGGTACCTAAGTAATCTGGCCAGTTGCAAGCACCGTATTTTAATTATAGATCAGCCTCGGATGAATTAAACAGCATCCATATTGTCGCTGCTGAATACCTACTCTCCCAATCCCCCGAGTATTATAATCAGGGTATATATCGTGCTAACCCTATCCATATCTACATGTATCCACACATTATTATACACAGAGTACCTATTTAATTTTCCTTATATCATGATTGAATATATGGGAGACATATGTAGCTATTAGCAGGGTTATCTGGAAGAGCTCAACTGCCCCTGAAACTGTTTCAACCGGACCTAGGACACCGAGCACATGGTAATGGATTTTTTTTCCATCTGCCTTTTTTAATAGAATCTAACAACAATTTAGCGATGGAGTCTCTTGTATGCTCGAGTATGGGTATATGACGTCCCAGACATTTACGTTAATCCGAGTAGTAGGCACAGGTCCTTGCTCAGGGCCCTTTTCATACGATTCAGATATATCCTTGTACTATCATAAGTCGTTATTTTTGCATCCTTACAGCGGAGGTATACGTTAGTAGAACCAAAGACAAATATATTTCACGTATACCTATGCCTGACGCAAATCGTTTGTTGAAGATTATCAACTTCCCCTCCAGACAATGAGCTCTACCCCACACCCTCACGAGCCGCTATGTATGTACCCTTATTATTGCATCCAAATAATATGAGTGCCGCTGCTAGCTGGGAATACATAAGTTGGTAGTTGTTTATGGAAAAATATAGACTCATAGAGCTGCCCTAGCTTTGTTCACTCCAACAATATCACATACAGTTTTACCTTCTTGGGCTACATAATCCCCGGACAAGTGTTGCAACAATGCTTGGAAGTGTAACTAGCTGTATGTAGGTACTTCAATGAGTCAACCGTCTTCAAAGGATAACAATGTTACACCTAGTATGGGTACCTGCTTGAGATTTTCTGCATGACGCAAACCGCCTCGTACCTACTCTAGTTCTTGTCTTTCTTTATTAAGTTCGGCGCTAGGTTCGGCACGGCATGCTAAAGATCTGGAGCTTACAGTTTGTGATAAACTTCAAGTTGAGGCCATTCACAGCTGGGCAGGTACGAACTAGTCGATCCTTGAACACAACATGGAAGCTTAGCATTGAGCACAAATGATTCTTTGTGATATGGGGACTCTGAACATCATGTCGGGCTTGGATCTGCCATAACTCTATTCTTAACCCCTGACGTATATTCCTCACAATATGGGATGTTGCGACATAAATGGTCCCTATTCCAATATTTCCTAGGTATCTATTATAATTATGCCCTGGAAAGTACCTGTGATACATGTTCTGCCTACCCAATAGGTACTTCTAGAGATAGGAAGTAGCGATTCTTATATCGGGTATTGGGCCCACTACATTATGCAAGAACACCCTCAACTGACTCAGAAGTGTCAAGCAGGGGCAGGATCGAGTTAGGACGATGCTGCCTACCTGTAATGTCCCGATATATAAGCGTTTTTTTTGCGAGAAATAACGACGCTTATTGGATGGCCTTTGAAAATACCATGTCGTCTCTTGCCGTTGATTGTTCCTGACGCACTTGCTTTCCTTACTACCCTTCCACAGCATAAAACTTGGCTCCCATCCATTTCTAAATTTCTCCAAAACATTATCATTCTCACACAAACTTGGGATCGTCCTGATCTATGTGCAGTTTGACTGGGCGGACTTCTCTCTTTCATCCCTTGCAAGTAGTCTCGAGCGTTCTATTGCCTATCTAGCCAGGCTTGCCTAGAGATTCTAGGTGATCTATTGCTATCCCAACTATCCCTAAGTTCGACTCGGCATTCACAGCATGTCAAAGCAAACCACTCTCTTCTGTAGCTCTTGCGAGCATCAAGTGTATAAAATGGCACGTCTTCTGGAGTTCTCTTTGGTTTATATCCATCATTACACGGTCATCAGCTTTTTCAACTATTGCGCAACTCGTTGATGCCATTTACTTGAGCTTCTAGCGCTGCGAGAAGTTCACAGCGCGTTCTTACTCTTCATTCATACCCTTGACTCGCATGATCAGGTTGACTACTCGATCTTCAGCTTGCCCTTTTCATTTGCCTGACTGTTATTCAACTGGCCAGCCACGAAGCTCGTTAATTAATCTGGGTTCGTTCTTGCCCTAGATCAGCTAAACAGCCAGGCCTTCTGCTTATCCCACTTGACATCTCTACCTTCTTCTTATCGCCGACACTACCCCTTATCGGCAAAAGAAGATGTCGGCCAACCAGCAACTCCAGCCTGCGACCAGGCTGTCGACCTTTCCCCGATTTAGCTCTCTACCTACCGAGCTCCAACTGGACATCTGGGAGGTAAGATCACTCTGTTGGATAGCAGCGGACTTCTTTGTCAAACTACCTAGACGTACATGAAAGACATGCTGATCTGTCGACAACAATAGAAGGCAATGCCTGAACCCCAGGCTGGGTACATTCTTCTCTCCGGTTCCGTTCAAATCCTCCAGGCGCCGCCAGCAATAGCACACGTGTGTAAAGCGTCTCGCGACATCGCTCTGAAGTCGGGAAGAGTGTATGAACTTGAGGATGGGAGGAGGACTTGGTTCAACAAGGAGACTGACTTCTTCCTTTGGGGCGGCCACAACCTTGGTTGTAAGTTCATTCCTACGATCTGGATCCATCTTGGAGCATTTCTGCCTTCATGCTTGAAGTGATTTTCTAGTCTATTCCCGACAATTGCTAGACAACGGCAACTGACATTAATGGTGACAGTGGGAGAGCTTGCGCCAGCCATCCAAAACATCGTAATTCCCCGCCACATGCTCGACGACTTTTCCGAGGCTTGCGAAGCTTTCGAGATGCTCCTCACCGATTCCGAATTAAGCGGTCTCCGAAACATCTTTGTGAACTTGGAGGACAAATTCACCCTTGTCAATGAGCAGTGGGATCCTCAAGTCAACTCCGAGTTGTTCCAGTCCGAATCCAACACAGCCATCGTTCCAGATCTCAACCTATATAACGACAGCATGGATCGTATTGATCGTATCGCCTCCATGCTCCCACAAAGTGTTGCTAATTACTGGAGGCAGCATAACGAGATCGCCTTCAATGATAATGACGATCATTGGTGGGTCGTGCTCGGTGGACAGGTCATGTTCGCATACCTTTCAACCGTAGCTCGGCTATGCGTGGAAATCAGCGACGAAGAGTATGACGAATTCGAGGCTGGAACCTTGATGCACCCAAGTGGCGACATCTCATGGTGGGACTTCTTGTTTGAAAGGGCTCCCAATGTCTTGCCGACTCAACTCTTCGCGAGAATCACGGAACGCGAGAGAGTTGGTGGATTCATTGAGGAGGGAGATGACTTGTTATCAGGCATGCTTTAGAGAGTGAAGCAAAATATCCATCGTACAGAGAGTGTGTTTATCTAGGGGTCCTCGATACCTTTATTCAAGGAGCGTACCTAACGGGCAAGCGGGGTTTGCTGCAACGGTTGCAAATACGTCTCAACGCCTGGAATTTTTTGAAGGCTTGAAATCAATTCTACGGTTTCCTTATATTCAATGGTTGTAGGAGTGTAACAGTTATTTATCAAGCAAGCGTAAAATTGATTTCAAGCCTTCAAAGAATTTCAGGCGTTGAGACGTAGTTGCAACCGTTGAGCCATGGTTGCAACCGTTGAATTGTAATAAAAATTATCTATCTACTTAGAAAAAAGTAGGTAAATACTCGCTTGGTCCAGGATTCGAACCTAAGGGACTTTAGTAATAAGTTAGCTCACTGTTTTCAACTTAGATATATCGATTGAGGTATACTGACCTGATTTTACCTGATTGAACGCGACTGGATTGCTGACCTTGGACCTGATTGATTCAATTAGCTTTTGATGCGTGGTTCAAAGATACTGGTAGGTGTTTACTTACTTAACGCTATTAGATCGTTGTTGACGGGCTGGCTGATTTAATTAGCTTGACTTGTTGATGCGACAGGATTGATAAACTTACTTAGTATCTGACGTGATTAAAATATCGACCTAGATGAAGCTGATTAGCTTGGCCTAATGCGACGGGATTAGACCTACCTGTTGTGTGTTGTGTGTGTGTGTGTGTGTGTGGTGTTTTGTATGTTGTAGGTGGGATGTTTTGTTTGTTTACTTGTACGTGGGAATAAAAACTTTTAAGTTTTGCGGTGGGCGGTAGGTAGGCAACGAGAAGTGGGTACCGGTTTTTGAGATTTTGTTGTAACGGTAGTGGTGGTAGCAACTCTAAAGCCTATAATTACTGCGTTGAGGCTATCGTCAGCGTTGTTGTCGAAATCTGTTGAGATTACCACAACGGTTGCAAGATCTTTGTATGGTGGCTAAACGTTTGCGGGGTAGGTGTAACGAATGCAAGGTGATTAAAGTGGTGATAATTTATATAAGTATGGAGCAAAAGGACTTGTAATCGTTGTAAGGGTGGGAATAGTTGCAATTATCTCAATGGTTTTAGACCTTTATACGCGTTGCCATTACAGCCTTGTACCCCTTCACCTAATTTACGTGGAAAGGTACTTCTAAGAGCAGCAACGGTTATTGTGATCCAAACTGTTTATAATCCAACAACGTTTAAGCCCCTATTACAACCGTTGCAGCTACCCCCCCTTTCCCGGTACGGTATGTATTCGCGGTCAATTGTTTGATGGTTTGTACTGTTTATCTAGCGGTATTATTAATAAAATCCCCAAAAAACGTGTATACCAAGATCTTTCCGTAGTTTGCAAACTCACAATCATAGTACTATGGATATCCAGAGATGAGTAGGTGGAAGTTGTATATATAGGTAGATACTACTTTAAGACACCAAACACATACCAGATACCCCTTAGACTGGCATGCAACACTACCACGCATGTAGAACAGTGCTTTAACAGTCGATACCATAGAAAATAATTATGAATAGCTTTTTATATATATCGGCTAATTACGCGCGCTTAATTTGGACTTGTCTTGTAAAGCCCCAGATATCTTTACTATCCATACTTACATAGTAGGTATTAGATGGTGACACGGGTTTATGTTCTGTCAGTATTTCCTAATTGGGCTCGTAAGGCCAATTGCTGGAGATACGATTGGACAATGAAATTCGCCACACTCTCATGTGCGACATAAATCTGTTGCGGGCCGAACCGAGCCCCTATCCCCCTGAGATATCCAAGGAACAATGGGGTTCTTTACCCCCATTATACCTAGTGATGATTAGAAGTTTTCGAGATATTACCGCAATGATGTCAACTTGATAATAATCGTAGAAGAGGCTGATGTGGCAGAACCGGAAACTTCCGATGCACTCAGCCCCTATAACTCAGCTGAAGCCGGAAGATTACTTGTAGGCACCATATTATATAGCGGCGTCTTCTATCCGCTGTAACGGTAATAAAATTCACAATACAAGCAATTTCTATCATAATAGCCAATGATTACGTAAACTACATGTTCTAATACTTTGCGTAACATATGTATGGTATGCTATAAGTCGTTATACCATGCCTGACATTGAATTATGAAAAGTTTCATGTTTGTTGTTCCAGGGGCTTCTATGTAAGGTCATCTTTCTAAGGAGGTTGACGGCAGAAGGTAGCGCCGAGAAAGCGGCTGTGTTGACAAGCCGCAGGGCGCGCAGGGGTAAGCAATGAGCATTACAACTAAGATTAACATTTAGAGGCAGAGAAAGGAGTCACTAAAGACGCCGAAAATCGGGCTAGTTCAAACCTTAGAGACATACTAATGAGTTAGTCAATTTAATATCCAAAGTTCTATAAAATCCTTGGGATCTTTTTCAGAAGCTTAATCCAACCAAATGAGATATCGAAATAGTCAATCAGTTAGTCAACGCTACTCCTTTTCGTTGTGTATCCATATATTACTAGTCACGGCTTTCATCACCAACGCAGAGCAACACGATGGCAGCAAAAGTTGCTTCTCCTCCCACAAATCCTAGTGCACCGCATAGACTGGCGCACGATGTGACCATAGGTGAAGCTTTAGTATCGGAAGCAGCAGCAATTGCTCTGATCGGAGCCACCACTTTCGCAGCAACCTTCGGGTACTCAGTACCGGACAATGACCTAGCAGACTTCTTAGCAGCAACGTACTCGGAAAAGGCCATCGAGGCAGAGATATCGAGTGCACAAGAAAACAACGTCACCACCTTCGTGGCTCGTAGCAAAACGGGCGTCGTGCTGGGTTTCGTGCAGCTCGTCCGTGAGCTCACAGATCCGTGCTTGGAGGGCGAGCCCTCTTCGCACGCGGAGTTGAGGAGGCTCTACGTCGACGTCTCCACACAGGGCTTGGGGGTGGGCAGCAAGCTCATCGCAGCCGTCGAAGAAAAGGCCAAAGCGGAGGGGTTCAAGCAGCTGTGGTTGACCGTCTGGGAGGACAACGTCAGGTCCCGCCAACTTTACGAGAAGCTGAGTTATGTGAAGAAGGGCGAAACGGACTTTGCTACTGGTGCGTGCATACAGACGGATTGGGTGCTCTCGAAAAACTTGTGATGTTTTTCTTTCCCGTCATTTATTCGGAGTCTGGGGTTTGGGTTTAGGGGAGGGTTTTGGTAGAGGGGCGCTGTGTTACAAGCTATGTCGGCATTTATTAGCGGATGTTAGGGTGGTGTATTCCAGTACACATCAATTAGCACGGTGAGCGTTTGCGCATTAGACGGGCTGGAGCCAATAGAGATGGATAGAAAGGTTTCAGCTTTGCACAATTGGCACATTGTACAGCAGACATAGTTGATTATCACGTGAATTTCCTTTGATGACACAGGGACCAAGCGCCTATTTCCCCACCCGCTTTTTTGTTCCCCAGCATCATTTTCATGCGACATCACAAGTTCATCAATAACCGGCTGATGAGAACCTAGCCAACGAATATCAGAAAAGACGACTTGCTTAGGACCTGTTTCGAATTTTGAGCTTACATAAGGCAGCGATCCAAGATGTCGTTAACGCGCTCAGCTGATGGCCTGGCAGATGCTTCAGGTGAAGCGGTTCCTTGGCTTGAGGAAACAGGATCATACTTCGAGTATGACCCTTTGAAAGACGACCAGATAAGGTTTCTAGAACTTGAACCAGGTCTTTCTCCAGACCCGATAAGGTGTCGCCTCTTCCATTTGAAGCGCTATGAGAAACATACATATGAAGTTCTCTCTTGCGATTGGCGCAGATTGGCAAAGCCTAAAGTGCCAATATCCTTGAATGGACACACCTTTGACGTCCCGCCTGAGGTTTGGGCGGCATTACATCGAATCAGATCGGAAACCCGATCGAGATTCCTCTGGACAGATTCTATCTGCATCAACCAGAGATTCGACAGTGAAAACCGACGTGCTAACAATGCAGAAAGGAATGGCCAGCTCTCCCATTTACCTGATATCTACCAGAATGCAACCCGCCTTCTTGTCTGGCTTGGGGGTGCCGAGGACAATTCTCATCTTGTATTTGAATTTCTTGATAGATGTCGCAATCATTCTCACATCAATTGGTGTCATTACTCTGGCGAAACGAAAGATGCCTTTTACAAGCTTTCGAAGAGATCTTGGTTCTATAGAGCATTGTCTGCTCAAGAGCTTTCATTGAGCGAGGAGGCAACTATCTTGTGCGGTCGCCATCGATGTGAATGGTTGGACTTGATGAAATGTTCTAGCTTCCCATCGACAAGCGATTATTATCACCCGTTAGGAGGTCCAGATGGGCGAACCCACTTGCATCACCTTGACACAATCTCCCGCGCCTACCGCGTACGACTGAGGAACCTATTCTGCCTGAATAGACATTGCCAAGCTGAGGATCCTAGGGACAAGATATTTGGAGCCTTGATGATGAATACTAACATCCATTTTGACATTACCATCGATTATAAACAAGACATTCCCCAACTATTTCAGAAATTCACTCGAAAGCTTATCGAATCAAGTCGGGACCTCGACGTCCTTCATTGGTTAGGGCCAAACAACTGTGTCGATGGTCTTCCGTCTTGGGTCCCAGATTATAACGTTGTCAACCCGACAGGAACTCTTCCTAGAGTATTCGGGATGTCTGCAACGTATTCTATTCATTACCCACTCACACTAATCCCAGGGTTTGAGTTCCGAGATGGAAACATATTAATGCTTAACGGGCGATTCGTCGAGAAAGTTACGCAAGCGGCTGAAGAATTGGAAGCGCAAGATACGACTGTTCCAGGAAGCAAGGAGTTCAGCTCCGTCGTGAGTGGATGGGAAAACCTGGCTTCAAGCTTAAACAATAAGAGGTTCCCGCAAACAATTATTGACGCTTTCTCCGATACACTCATTGGGAATGATGACGCCGATTTGCTAGTTGAAAATGACAATCCTCCATTGGTCAGAAAGATGAGAGCATTGTCTTCTTCAGTGGCTACTAAGTTCAACGTGTGGTATAAGCACATACAGGAACATCAAATTGGTAAAGTATGCGCCAAGGGCAGCAATTTCAGCAAAGGCCAACAGCAGCGCTGGAGAGAATCCTTAGATGCCGATTCGATGTGGTATTCTCGCCGTATGGAGATGACCTGTTACGGCCGCAAGTTTTTCATCACTGACAAGGGATCGATGGGCTTAGCACCACCGCGCACGAGGGAGAGCGATGATATCGTATTTTTCCCAGGTGGAAAATATCCCTTCATTTTGAGGGCAAGAGATAACGGCACCCACGAGCTGATCGGAGACTGCTTTCTCTATGACCTAGACGTTTTTGCACTATTTCGGGACAAGGCGGTCAGCACACAGCAGTTTCTCCTAACTTGATATTCATCGTAACGATCTGAAAGTTCTATGAGATTAAATTATGAGCACTATAATGTGAAGGCAGTAGTAAGTTACTGTTGGTAAGTAGAAGTGAATTTCCCCGATAGCATTGCAAACAAGTATCATCTTTCCTAGATGAGGACCCCCCTCCCCGGGGACTAACTATCGCATTATGAACCCTTTTTCTCACCACCTAGGATCTTCATCCCTGAAAGCAGAACCCTTGCTATTTACCCTTTCCCCAACGGCATTTACGTCTCTGCCCCAAAAGCGGGGAACTTCGGCGCCGAAATCTGGAAGTCGTAGGAGTAGCGGACAATATAATCGCTGTCTCGGCCACTCTGATGAACGATAACACCACTGGGACTGGTGATGGTCAGATTAAATGAACCGCCGTTCTGGCCATTAGCGAAAACGAAGCGCAGAGGATTGAAGCTTCCGATTCCAAGATCCTTACTAAAGCTCGCAGAGCCAAAGTGCGTGTCTCCCTGGAAGGTCCACACGGCTTTCGCGTCCCTATTCTCGTCCGTCCACCCGGAGTACGCGGTCTCCCCGACCCAGGCAAACACTACATCGTCCACGAACGAGATGTCGAACTGATACGTGCCCGCCTCGCAGGCGTACAGGTACGCGTGGTGGTTGATAGCGAAGTATGTTGCGTTGAGCTCTTGAGTTGAGCCGTAGAAGGTCGTTACATCCGGGCTCGCGGCTGTGTAGCCGAGATGCCCGCCAATCGAGGCCGTTACGCCGGTGTACTCCGGCTGCTTCGTCTTGTATACATCTGCGCTGAAGCCGGGATACCCCTCGCCGTTGTTGTGCAGCGGGTTGCTGTAGTAGGCCCAGTCCCAGCCGGCGTTGTCGCAGTGAACTGGCTTGGGACAGCTGGGGCAGTAAGTCACGGGAGGGATGGTGGCAGTGCTCAGGGGCACGGAAGCCAGGAAGAGAGTGAGCGCTTGGAGGTAGGACTTCATGGTTAGGATTAGAGGATGGTGGAAATAAATGATTCTTGGAATTGTCTTGTTGAGATGGGAGATGCTCGTGAAGAGTGATGGTGAGATACGATACGATATGGGATTGCTGCTCGTTTATATAGTTGAAGTGGTCGCTGCAAACCACTTGTTCAACCCATCCATCTTCCCTTCTCACAGTATCCTATCGGATGCTTGATGATCTTTTAGCTCTATATCGATGCAAAGACGCGCGCAAGGGAGCGACGGCATTGTGGGTGTGCTTGAGGTAGGTAATTACCACGGTTCGTGGGCCCGAAGTGAGATCTGCATCAATATTAAAATGCTCCGAACGTGAGTATACTCGAATTGGAGTATTCAGCTCAGTCCTACTTGAGTCCTACCTCGCTATTTGGACGAAAAGCCTCACGATACCCTATTATATATGAGTAGAAACTCAAGTCATTAGCCTTGGCGCGTGAATCTACTAACACTTTATTCACGCCAGCTTTAAAATTGACTGCTGGTTGACAGAAAGCGTATTTCAGCTCATCAGAGTCACGTACACCTCTTTTGAAAAGAAGGCGTAATTGTTGCAGCTGTGATGTGAAGCAATTGCCATTCTAGGCGATCTCACAGGTCAGCTGGAGCACTATCACCAATGGTGATGCAGATAAGTCCTGGTTCAGCGCAATATTATATGTGCCAATACCTTTATTCTAATGTAATTGCTACTAGCTTGAGATTGAGTACCTAATTTCAAGGGCTTCCATCATAAATGTGCTTAATACATAGGTTGCTAAATACCCATCCTTCCACCATTCATGTTAGGCTCACATTCGATAGTATTCTCTTTCCGTCGAGCAAACAAGGTAACTCTTTTCTTCTTAGAACGAGGTGGATTCAGTTCTCTATCTTGTGACATATCTAGCAGTAACGTCGAACAGAACTGTTTTCCTCACATAGGTACTCATACAACCACCATGCTCCTAGGAAACGCCATGATTATATCAGCTATACTGCTTATGTCAAGTTACTGAGTCCAAGCCGGGGTTAGGGTTAGAATTAGTAATCGAAGCAGATTAGGTAAGGCGATATGACTTAGTAATATCTTAGTGATCTGCTTTATGCATTTAAGAGCATATTATCTAATGCGCGTGTTACCATACATGTCCTAGGTATTAGTATCGGATTAGTGATTTCGTCGCTCCAGCTACATGCACCCTCATTCTTTCCTCCCAAGATCACCTCCATAAATGGATGAGATCCAAACAATGGACACTCTAGAGAGTCCAAAAACAAGTGATGTTGTACATTATCACATATATGTTGCCTCAGATGAGCCGGCCTCGATTCCTGTGAATAAGGATGTCGCTTCTCATTCTAATGCCCAAGAGCGACCACACCATCAGTCCCATCCAGACACAGCAGCAGGTAGCACGACGTACGGCAAGTCGACGAGAACTACATTCTCTGACCTCCCTGCCGAGCTGCGGGAAATGATTTGGGAATACGCGCTGCCAGACTCGAGAGTGTTCAACGCGTTGGTGTACGCCTCTGCGGGGTTGAAGATGCAGCTATTAGAGCGCAGTAGCCTACGAATGCCGATTGCCCACGTCTGCTTTGAGTCACGTCAGGTTGTCCTGAAAGCTGGGTACAGGTTGGCCTTTCGCGATGAAGATGAGCCTGACGATCCCGGCGTGTTTTTCCACCCTCATAGGGATGTTATTGAGAGGACACTCTGGGGACCCGGTGATTTCTGGGGTTTGAAGTGACTTGAGACAGCAACAAATGAATGGAGAATACATTTATTACTAAGCACGGTCACGCTCATATCCCATTCCATATCCCAGCAGATTGTAGGATTATTAATTACAAAAATACCTCCGCCTTACGAACATTTTTACCGACGACTTGTACAGAAACACCGCCTTCACCTTCTACCTGCAGCTCTAGTTTCTCATTAGGCCATAGAGTAACGTAATTATCCGACCAAAATACAGGCAACACATCATTCCCTTCTCCGTCTACGAGGTTAAGCGTGACGAAGAATGCGGGAACATTGGAGTGGTTCTCAACCACAACCACTTGTCCTGCTTTCGAATTGTCTCTCTTCGCGGGCGCCGCAAGCGTTACTGAGACATCAGCAGTCGGCAAACTGTTTAACGCTGTGAAATTGGCATACTGCGTCACCGGTGTGTAGAACCAGTCCGAGTTGTCCCAATCCAGGGTATCAATCGTCTTAGCAAGCCAATAGACGTTACGACTTATAACAGCAGCTTCGCCATCAGACAAGATGAGCCTCAGGAACACGACATCCGTGATCGCCGCGAGAGCATCAGACAGATCCAGGATTTCTTTGCTGGTGTTTGGTTCGGTCTGGATAACTTTCTGGGTCTTGTAAACTTCTTTACCGTTCTTGTCAATGACCTGGACTGCTACTGTCCTCGGTCCATCTTGGTCTAGAGAGCGGTTGATCAAGTATACCAGCTTCCCATTATAGTCATATGCGGCATGCTCTTTTCTTGCACCGACCTTGGCCCCGAAGTAGGATCCAGCGGGGTGTAGATAATAATCGAACAAGTTCCAGTGCAAGCTCGGCCAGGCGTTATTCAGCATCCAATATATCAGGCCTGTCGCAGGCCTTTCAGCATTCCATAAAGCGGCAAACCCTTCGAATTGAGACCTCGTCGCTTCATAGTCGAGGATTTGCGCTTTGAGCAGGTAGTCCTCCAACGAAGAAGGTGCACCGAGACGATTCCATAGGGCATCGTTATAGATTTTCCGATCGTAGAAGGATGACACGCTCGTCGACATATGGTAAAGGCCCTTATTCGGATTCTTCCAAAGATCTTCTAGATCAGAATCCGACAGAAACTTTTTTAGGCTACCAATTTCCGGCGTTCCAACACCAGCACCGAGCTCAGAGCCGAATCCGAAAGCAGCACCTAGACGATCTTCCGCCGGATCGACATCGTACCAGTAATTTGGCGGTACCCACTGCAACAATGCAAATCAGTGTTAGGTGATATCTCAGGGGCAATAAGTCAGTTCACAAGGGAGTGATCACCGCATCACATACATCGTATGGTCCTGCCATCTTTAACCCCGACGGCCCTAAAATCTTAGGGTATCCTCTCTCCGATGCTGATGCGACGATGGGCATCTGCCAGTCTGCTGCCTGAAGCGAATAATAATACATCTCCGCCGCTTTATCGTCCGGCCAGTAGTCACTCCCAACCAGATATCCCAATATGCTCGGATGGCCCTGTTGCATGAGAGCTTCGTGGGACATGCTCTTGTTCGCTATGATGTAATCGGCTTCCGTCCACTCTGACTTGACGGCCAAATCTTCGTTATACTTCCAGGCCTCCCATTTATCACAGCATTCCCAGCCTGGTAAGACCATTATCCCCAAACGGTCCGCGACTTCATAGAGTTCCGGGTGTTCATTCTTACCCTCCAGCCTAACGGTATTGTGGCCTAGATCGAGCATCAACTTGGCTTGTGAAGCAAACTTAGCACTATCCCAGCGCAGAAATATATCTGCCGAGTAACCTGCGCCGACAACCTGGAATGGATAGCCATTGACATAGAACACAGTGTCGTTGTTGGCGTTGAGCTCCGCCGTTACCTTGCGGATACCGAAAGTTCTCTCTATCTTGTCAGAAATGGTTTCATCGGCCGTCGCGGACAGTTGGCCTGTGTAAAGTGGTTGGTCGCCCCATTGCTTAGGCCACCATATCGCAGGCTCGTTAATCGCTGTCTCCAAGACTGCTTCAATGGATTGCTTCGGGGGCACCGTAAGGGTCTGGTTCATCTCGTAGCTTTGGCTAGCCCCTCCCTCTGGGGAGATGCTCCCTACTAACAGAACATCGTACTCGCGATCCTCTAAGTTCGTGACAGTCGTTTTCAATGTCACGAGAGCACTAGAATGCCCAATTGGCAAATTGGCTTGTGTGCTCACCCGCAGAGGTCCCAAAGCGATTGGGCCCGTCTGCTTTACCTCTACATCTCGCCACACCCCGGTGCCGTTATCTGGTGGATATGGATTCCAATCTACGAACCCAAGAGCGAAGTTGTAGTTGTAGTCGGTGGGATGAACTTGAATTGCTACCGCATTCGATTCCTTCACTTTGTCGGTAATTTCGAAAGTATTACCGACATAGGCACCCGCCTGCAACTCGCTCGCCACGACCTCCTGGCCATTGACATAAATATCGCCGCTGGAGCTGATTCCATGAGTTCGGATATGGTAATGTTGGCCAGGTTCAGGGGTAAGGGCGAATTCTTTCCGATATATCCAAGGCACCCCAAATTGGCTCAAGTTGAAGCTCTTTAGAGCGTTAGAGAAGAATAGCCCGTCCTCGCGGTACACGCCAGCTTTTATTAAGCAACCCATGAGGGTGCAGCGAGAACTGTCGACCGCATGCCATGTCTTCGTATCGACGCCCGGCTGCGATAATGCTTCGAGATCTGTGCCGACTTTCTCGGTCGATTGAATGTCCCACGATGGTATGACGGTGACTTCACCCGGTTCAGAAAGCAGTGCTGCAGCAGCAAATGTGTCGGTGCCGAGACCGAGCCCCAACAATAGCTGGCGAATATGCATCGCGTCTAGATGTGCTCAGAAGGAGTTCGTAAAATCAAAGACATCTTGGAGGTAAGGGCATCCAAAGGGTATATAAATTAACCACTAAATATCGAATGAACTTGTCGGTAGTGCTCCTATCGTACCTACCATCTGCTGGCGACATCCTGCAGCTCGCCGGGCCTAATAAGGCAAGTCAAGCTCCGCGAGACTTTTCTTTCGGTACTTCCCCGCAGTCGATCTATCGATCCGACCAGAGAAACAGTGCTTTCAATTCATGGTGGCGGCTGAGTTCTAGATTGACCGACTAAATTGGTCCCTTACAGCAGACTAGGCCTGTGCCTTAATTGCCAATTTGCAAATACACTGCGGTTCGGTTAAAGTAAAGACGGCGCAGTGCCGGAAAGCTTAGCTACGGCTGTTAGTCATGCCAATTCCTTGGAAAACGACTTTGCCCTTAACGTCATCTTTTCCGGCGTCGAGGGCAGGCGTGTCGGAAAATTGAACCAATCTCGCTTGATTAATATATGCAAAAAAGCCACATGCTACGTTGCTTGTGAGAAAAGGCACCTAGGCACGCAAGGTGATACCTTCTTGGGTACCGTGTTTCTGCGCACGGCTACACCATCACTTGATCTATCCCGAAAGAATATAATACAAGATCTAGATCTAATCATGTTCATTGAAATACATGGATATGAGAATCCCTTAACCGAGGGGCTGTTTGGGCTAAATACTTCATAAATGCTTCGGTTCTACTCAACAGTGTTCTCCTTGTCTTACGAGTAACATAACTTCAACTTTGAAGTTTTGGTCGGATGCCTAAGCCAAATGCATGAGGCCTTTTCAGCTAGACATGGTTGCTAATATCACATAGAACATAGCGACAATATTGTTGGTGATACACCCTTTTTATTTTGTAAAATGCATTTCCCAAATGGTTTATATGGTGAGTTCTCTTAGTCAAACATCAGTCTTCTTGATCGCTCAGTCCGGTCGATCGCCTTCCCCATCCTGCCTATCAGCAATCATTTCCCCCTAGGATCTCTTTTCTCATTTATTCTTCCGGAGCTCTGCTAATTCGGTCCGTAGCGCACGCTTCTTCTTAACCAGCTTAGAGATCTCTTCTCTAATTTTTCGAAGTTGTTCCTCTACGTCCGTGTATCTCAACTCTTCATAATTGGGCGGGTGCTCCAAGATATTCTTTCGCTCCAGTAGAGCCTCAAGATTCTTTGACGTAGACTCTAGGCGAGCATTGACCTGCGCTTCCCGGCTACGAGGCATGTTTGCGGTCGAATTGTGATTGAGGAAGATCTAGTCTAAGTTGATTGTTGATGGTTGAGTTGCGAGTTCTTGCTGATGTGATCTTGATCTCTTGGAGAGTTTTTGTAGGTATTGCGCGATTGTTGAGAAGCACCTGTAGATCCAAGCAAACATGAAACGCTGAAAGGGACTTTGTTATATATTGTTAGATTGAGAGAAAGAACAATAGCAAATATCTAAAGAATCAGTGCACAATCAAAGGGATTGTTCGAGTCGTAACGCGCAAGCACATCAAAACTTCTGGTGAGGCATGATTTATCCCGTAAGTCTCAATAGCTATTAGCTAAACGTTACTCGAGCTGTGAACTATCACGACAACCCTGAATCACTTGGCCATATCTCGAATATTAGTAGAAGCTCAGCTCATAGAGATAGAATTCACTTATAAGTCCTTACAAGTACGTCGCGTTGGTATAAACCCCTTTTGGAGTCATGATAGCCGGCAACAGCTTCTTATTAAGAGACTTCTACAAAAGCCGTGAAGATACATATAAATTAATTCCCTAAATCACCCGGTAACTATACCTCTGTAAACTCAAGTGCATCCATGGGAATAAAGTAGAGCTTGATTTAAATGCCTATATAAAAGAACTTATGCGGAACCTCCTAAGTGTACACGTATATATGAATGGAATGCTCGCTGTAGTAATGCAAAGGGGGGTCACGTGATCAAGCCCCCTATTCCCCCTTTTAAAAGGGGGCCACCCACATAACTATACCTCCACCAACCCACCTTCTCTTAACAAATACATATATCCTCCATACTACAAATCCCCTTCTCCAGCCGCTGATGCACCTCCCCTCCCGTAACCCACTGCACGTACGCCTCGCCGACGACCGAATACCGCCCCTCGGACTCCGGCCTCAGCACGAGCGGCGCATCGCACCCGACCAGCACGGCGATCACGTCGCCGGCCCGCGTCGCGGCAGGCACAAGGCCCATGTACCCGCTCCGCGTAGTCACGAGGCGCCGCCAGGCCAGCATCCGCATGGCGGCGGCCATCACGTCGTGGTGTCCGGGCGTGAGCCGCGCGAGCTTAGGCGCGGTGCTCGCGCCGGCGCGGACGCGCTTGTCTAAAGCCCCCTTCGGCTCGCGGATCAGCGTGTCGATGGTCCATGCGTCCCATAGCCGCAGCGACCGGTTGCGGTAGTAGAAGTCTTTCACCCCGAATACGTTCGTCGTGTCCACGCCCATGATGCCCGTCTGCCAGAGCCGCGGGAGGAGGAGCAGGCTAGGGTCAGAGCCTGCTGGATCGTTGCCGGTGAAGAGACGTGCGAGCGCTTCGCGCGTCTGGGTTCGTGTGCCGTAGGGGCTGGGCGGAGGGGAGGACGAGGAAAGGGGGTACGTTTTCGAGGATTCGGTTGCGTGGCAGGCGCTTAGGCTTGTGATTTCTTCGAATATTACGCCTTGGGCCGTAAGGAGCCGGTCGTCTGTTATCCGGGGCGGCGCGGATGAAGGGAGGGATGGGGATGTGAGGGGCGAGAGCGCGCTGGACCGGTTGTCGAAGGGTTGCGCCGGGTTGCGCGGGCACGACCAGCAGATTACCCAGGAGGGCAGGCCGTGCTCGCAGCCGCGGTGGATGGTGCGGTGGCCGTGGACTAATCTGGGCTTGCGCGGGCGCGAGAAGTGCGTCGATTTTAGGTATTGCGTTCCGATGGGCGGTACGGGGCTGTTCACGAGTCGTAGGCCGTTTAGGTTGCCGCTTGAGAGGAGGCGCGCTGAGAACATGGTGAAGGTTTGGGCTGCGGTGAGATTATAGTCGGGGTTAATTTTGACGAGTCGCGCGAGATGGGGCAGGCCGAGGATGCCGTAGACGCGGTCCCTTTCGTCGGTGGCCTTGGCTTCGCGACTCAGGAGTAGGGCGTCGTATACGCCTCTATTCGTTGTCGCCAGGTTCGTGTCCAAGGCTTGCAGAATCGCCATCGCGACCGGTCTTTCCCATAGCTTCTCTGAGATCTCGTAGGTGTCTTCCGTGATATTCCATTTCCGTCCAAGCGTACTGTTGCCCCTGGCAGACATAATGATGTATTGGCCAAGTGCGTCGCCATCTCCTTTCATAACCTGTAGAGACTTGAAAATATCCCTAATCAGGATAGAACTGCCGCCACAAAGTACGGGCGAGTTTGTGGATCCCAGGACAACTTCTTGGATAATCCAGAGCCTACGCCAGTATGGCCTGGAAAGTAAGTGATGGATAGCGTTGAGCACGCCTTTGCGTATTAGCAGGGACCTGTGTTCGTGCTTCCATTGCATATAGGGCAATCGGACGATGTAGAATTCGACCCTTTTGTAAAGTTTGGACAGTACATCGCCTCGTTCCGACTCAACACTCATGTATCGGAGTGCCAGCATCGCTAAATCGCTACGATGAGCCTCAGGACCGAGCCATATAACAACATGCCATGCCGTATGGTAGATTTCCTTCATCCGCCCGACCTGAACCCCGCGTTCATCCATATCTTCTTGGTTGATACATAGCGCGTCGACCCACACGTAGAAGCCCTGCTGTATCCGCATATGGTTTCGCAACTCTCTTAAAGCCGACTCCAGACTGGCTGTCACGGACATAGGCACGCCATTGACATATATGTCCTTCCTAATAGATTGGTCTCCCCAGACATAGGATAAAGCGACAAAATCACCCCAGGTGTACCGCCAAGGCAGGTCCGCCTCCGGATCCTTGCTCGGGTCCCACGCTGGTGCCCTGTGCTGAGATTTGGCTTTTGCCTTGAGAAAGTTGGGTCTCTCGAAGTATGGTGTTTCTGGAAGGCGAGCGAACGGGATCATGCGTTCCGCTAACCCTGCTTCAAAAAGCGCGCCGTAGTTCACCGGCTGCGACGTGCCGGACTCGTTGTCAACGGCATTGGCTACCGTCACGGGCCAGACGCCATCAGAGCCCTTGAGCGCAGTCTTGCTGCTGTCAACCCGATGCGAGTCATCGAGTGAAACATGTACGAGCTTGCAGTGTACAGGTCCTGTCGCGTGGACCGGATCATCGACCTGCGTGAGCAGTTGGATGACTCGAATATCGTCGTTGAGAAGCGGGCTGTACTGTAATTTCTGTGCCATTTTCCCTCAAGAGTTGTGAGAGTTAAGAACTTGTAGGAAACATGATACGCGACCACGATCGAGACGGTTCGCGGATATAAAAGTGTCTGTCATGAAAGTGTTTCGTAATCCTTTCCAAATCGGGTCGACAATGTTGAATCCATCCATACGACCCTGGCCAGGGATGATCTTCAGCTATTCAGCTCTCGCATGGTACCCTGGCTTGGGGCCCGTAGTTTCACTTGACTTAACTAGTTATAGCATAGACGCATCTTCCGTATAATATGTCATGCCGGTGCTCATTGCTCAAAGACGTTTGAAGCTCCGGGTATATATGGGCCTCGGCCGAAATTGGCACCCCAGATACTGAATTAGAAGTTATTCGTAGGCTGTGTATATCGACCCACAACACTAGATCGTTAAAAGGACAGAACCCATTCAATTGTTTTCTTTACGTATCATGCCACTATTATTATCACATCATCCAGAATTCCACAGAAACCCTTTTCGTAATAAGTTTGCTTATTTTGAGCTCATATTCTAACCCGATTTCATGACACCGTCAACCTATCAAGCATACAAGTATCCAAGATCTAACTATGATTACATACGTAGCAAGTATTAGACAACTTATAAGCGCCGCGCATATTCTGAATTTCCGATACAATTGAACGACACTAACGCTGTATAGGAGCCTACAGACTTGAGTTCATCGTGACTAGATACCTTACATTTTCCACAGCAAATAACCCTTGAATATCAGAAAGCCATTCATCTCCAAATGAGAAGCCAGCAAGGAGAGTCCGTGCAACATGTGTCGTGAAAAAGAATTATCCATAATAGGGCTCCCCCTTTTCTTTAGGTGTCGGCAGGAACAAATAGGAGGCCACCAACTGACTTCCAGCCTTTCTTCACAACACCGATGAAGGCGAGAAGAGACCACTCTAGATCAGGATCTGACTCGTTCCATAGGTTGGCGCCGTTCTCCACCATTGTAACATGCGCCTGGACTATGTCTGCAAGACATGTGAATCCGTGTCCCATCCTCTTGTTGACCGATTCCCACGTGCATGCATCAACGACCTCCTCGAGCTGTACTTTGGATATGCCAATTAGTCGATATGATGCGAACGACGCCTCATCCCCATTAATGCGCGCATATTTCCCACTCAGGCGCCGTGAAGGGGAAATCTATATACGTGTTAGCTTAGTGTAGATGGTCATAGTCAACAATAGTACACTTACTTCGAATGATCTTCGAGCCGCGGTCCCTCGTTTTCTAGCATCTTTCCAACACAAATTCCATCTTCTTAAACCCAATAGTAGCTCAAAGTTGGCGTCAAAACATCTTCAGCTTTCAGAAAATATTCCGAGGTTGGGACTATAGGCGACGAGTATCGTTACCATTCAGCCACAACGTGCTCGTTAAATCGATAAGGATGGCTCTCATATGATACATCACGAGTGAAGATCCTCTTTCTCATTGCCCCGAGATTCATTCCTTTCCACCTCTCATAGGTAGTCTCTTCTACCTGCGGGCCGCTTTCTATGTCCGGCTCTTCATAGCCATGTTGGCAACGGGTCCGTTTCGCCTTCAATATTTTCTTCGTGATTTCGAACAGGATGTAAAAGGGGCTCGAGACAAGCAACGCCAAGGAAGCCGCTAGCCATATGACCGCCATGACTACCTTGTATCCAGGGATCGAAGTTTCTTTCAAAAATCTGCTGCGCAGGATGATTTTGGTCAAAAAGTATGATTTTATCAGCGTGGCGAGCAAATAGATGCCAATTAGTATATTGCACCAGGTTGGTAACGTTGATATGGATTTCATGGTGGCAGCGCGTGTCAATTGGAGCGATAGCGTCGTTGTTGTGTTGTAACTTTCGGTTCAATGTCTGGTTGTTGTAGTATTATATAACAGTTCAAGATCTGGTGAAAGACGATTAATGGAATTTATTTACTCTCCTGGAGAAAGATACGGCCCCTATTTATAATCTCTCCATGGTATTGAGTTTGTGTATAAACATTGTGGCACCACCTTATAAACTACATACGTTATTCTAACTTTGAGGTATATTGCCACGAAATACTTTAGTGAATAAAGGTAAACATTGATTCCTATCACCTTGGATTGAATCTCAAAAGATGGCCATCCTAGTAATGAAATTGCCAATAAACGCCCGATTGTGCCGATATACAAGTCTAACGTTAAGTGAAAGCAAACGTAACTATATTTTCCCTCGACAATGGAGGCTACCTCTGGCCGAACGAGAAAGCTCGAATGCTAGATACATTTATTATATGGAGAAAGTTTGTTGATGGCCATAGTGAAATACCTCCATACCTGATTCGCGCCCTTTAGCCACTTTCCCAACTTTATCCCCCCCTTTTTTACCCCTTTTCATACACATCGCCAAGATATTTCACCCTCGGTTCTTGTGCTGAAGGTATAGTGTCGCCTAGGGGATTCCTAGCAGGAAGGTGTTTGTTTCTGACAATATATATATTCGTATCCTTGATATATTGCCACCGAAGCTCGATTTCTATGTTGCGTGGTTCTGGCGTTGTCCTTCGTCTCGTCAATATCTTCGAAAAGCCATTGAAGTATGTGTACAGGTATGTAAATTGACCCCATCAACCAAATTGCGAACCAGAGTATCCCGATATGCAAGGGCCAGAGTATACGCTTCCTCGGGAGTGGAAGTTTATGAAAATATAAGTCCGTGGGACCCAACGGCTTGTCGTTCAAGGCATTATGACTCGAGATTATTATGGCATGTATAGCCGCACCTATTGCCAACATAATCTCGAAGATTATGAAGGATAGACGAAAGAGGCTTAGCAATATTTCCAAGAGCATGGTTGAGATATTGACGGAAATTCCCGTTTCAATCTTGTACCTCCTTCTATGTAAGTGCTCAGGTATTCCGAGAGAAGAAATCAATTCGCAGATATTTCTCACAAGAGAGTTACGATATTCTGGTTCGGGTTTAATTGATATGCATGAACGACTTTGGCGATATTTGGCTCGACTTGATATCGTGTGTCCCTGTTGAAAAGTAGGCGAAGTTCTCGATCTTTAGACACTGCTTGAAGAAAAAGGGTATCCTTAATGCCTAGGTACCTAAAAAGAAAATAGGAACCGTGCCCAGAACAAGGAAACTTTCACTTGGTCATTTTAAAACAATTGTGCGTTTGTCTCCGCTCAGCTTCTAGATTTATGATCCGATCTTTGGATGATTCTAGTCAACTTTCAGGTGGTGTAGCACCATCGAAGTTCGTCTTGAAACATATTGAATCCCTCCATCTTCGACTATTCTACCTCATAGCTAAGTGCTTTCGTAGATATTCTCACCAGGCAGAGGAAGGGAACTGAATGGTGGTTCATAGGAGCTAAGGCAAAAGTTGCATCTAGAAAAGGTAGTATCTGGTCAGTGGTGTCTTAGACGAATGATAACTTAGCGAGTACTTGTCAAATTCAAGGTTAGAATATTCTTTCATTTCATAAAACAGAAGCCTGAGGAAACCAACCAAAAAAAAATCGTTCAAACTCGTGTGGGAAGTATCACGATAAAATATTTGAGGAAGATCGGTTGAGAAGCAATGACTAATATGCTATGGGAAGCTAGAATCCATGGGCTAGTGGATGAGTCATCAAGGGGTGGTACCTAGTTCTGCCCACCATATGTAAACTTAGCAGTGTACACACTCTAGGTGCAACACTTAGAAAATACAACCACCTTTGGCCCATATGCGCCTATATTCATTTATCCAAAATACGAAAGTGCATTAATCGGAGTCTATCGAAGTGGCCCAAGCTTTAACGGCTAAAAAGCCCCACAGTGGCTCGAGCTTTGAGAATCCTCTTCGACTTAGCCGACGTCAAGCTTCGATATTTAGCTTCCGACAGATCTTCAAGCGACAACCAAAAAAATTAAATCTCCACTCCTAAAAAAAAACGCTCCCTCATTTCATCCAACCGTCGTAAAAAGAAATTGGCGGACGACCAACCGATGAGATGTTGACTCCAGCAACGACAGCGACGCGCGTCGGCGCCCGTTGCCTCAATCTGCAGGTCGCATTCGCGAGAGGGGCAACCTGCCCCTACTCTTCGCTGGCCTCGTCGATGACGCAGCGACAATGCGCCGCCCGCACCACGAAGCAATTCTCCTCCGCCCCCATCAAGACGCAATCGATTACCCGAAGGCCGACAACAGCAGCTGCGCGCATGCAGTGCCAATTCGCCGCAGCCCGGCGCCACGCCTCGACCACGGCCTCTACTACCTCGTCATCGTCGGCCCCGACCCCAGAACCGCCAACGGCGGCTCTCGACTGGAACACGTTCTTCCGGCTGCGCAAGACGCGGCGACGGTTCCAGCTCGTCAGCGGGATCTTCACGATGGCGGTCGGCGGGTCGGCGGGCGCGCTGCTGCTCGTGAACATGGACATGGACTGGCTGCTGACCAAGGTGCCGATGGACCCGTTCTTCGCGCTGGGGATCATGACGCTGAGCTTCGCGGGCCTCGGCTGGCTCGCCGGCCCGAGCCTGGGCTCCGCGCTCTTCTACGCCTTCAAGCGCGGCGTCAAGAAGCCCATGGCCGTCAAGGAGTCCGAGTTCTTCGCGCGCATCAAGAAGAACAGGGTCGATCCTAGCAACAGCTCCCTCAGCGGGAATGCTGGTGAGTTCCATTTGTCATTTCTTCAGATTCCCCGGGATTCTATCTAGGTCATGTTGGAAAGAATTGGGATTTGCTAATAAGATCGTGTTGCGTGCTTTTATAGTTCCCGATTTCTACGGTGAGAAGATTTCCAGTGTGGCGGGTTACAGACAGTGGCTCAAGGACCAAAGAGCTTTCAACAAGAAGCGCACGAGCTTCGTCTGAGGGGCAAGATTCGCGAGGGTCTCTGGAGATAGGCTAGGGAGGATGAACGAGAATGTAAGGAAGGAAACGTATAACTCACGTGCCTTCGCACTCTTACGGGTTTATTGGCTTGTTACCGAGAAGGTACATCTCACCGTGAAAAGCAAAGCTACGGAAATGAATGGGCTGGCGTTCGGTGCCGGTACTCTCCCTCCTATGTATCAACAGCAGGAACGGGTATGATTTGGAATGGAATCTCTCTTCCGTATTTGGTCTTGAATTGTTATATTCATCGTGGGGCATACCAGATTATGTGAAAGGCATTGTCTTGTCGACTTCGTGTTTCCAGGCAAGCATGCCTCCTTTGATGTCGCCCACGAAGCGTGCTCCATCCCTATCTAAGCCCATCTCCTTTAATCTCTGGGTTACTAACTGTGAGTCGTTTCCTACCCGACAGACGACATATATGGGCGCATCGGCTGGGAGTGATTCTGGGATATATTCTGGCCTTGAACTATCGTTGTTGGTTGTCGACTTATTACGTGATTGCAACGATGAGAATGGCACATTTATCGCGCCTGGTATGCTGCCAATATTAAAATGTTCCCGTTCTCGGACATCCAGTAGCAAATGTTTCTTATCAGGCTGTTTTGCTAAAATATCGTTGTACTCTGTAACAGTGATTCTTTCTTCGGGCTTCAATACATTGACTGGCGAAGTCACCCCACAGAACTGGACGTAATCTAACGACCCAGATTTAAGTTCTTTCAGAGTCAAGGCCGAGTCAGAAGAACAAGCAAAACAGTTGGGTCTTCGGCTCCTCATCCTAATAGATCGGAATGGCGTAGCAGAAGTAGCCGAGAACAGAAGTAGACTTGGGTTGGCCGGCTCTTTCGATATCGAACTTGCTTCTTTCCCAATTCCGGCAGCAATCAGTTTGATAGCTTCGAGAGCTTGTAATACACCCATCACACCTACGATTGGCCCTAGAATACCACCTTCGCCGCAGCTAACTACACTGTCGGCGGGAGGTGGCTTAGGAAAGACACAGCGGTAGCATGGGCCGCCATCTGTGGCCCCTTGAGCTGCTGGTGGGTTATTTAAGACGATCAGCTGTCCGTCTGTCCGTAGAGCAGACGCAGAGACAAGCGTCTTCCGCAGCAAGACACAGATGTCAGATATTAGGTACCTGGATGTCGGGTGATCTGTGCAGTCGAGAACCAAGTCGTACTTGGAAACGATGCTCTCAGCATTCTGGGGTGTGAGATGTTCCCGATGGGGGATGTACGTCACTTCCGGATTGAGCCCATGGCAGTACTCGACTAAGCTGTCCACCTTCGTCATACCAACCCTCGAAGTGCTATGTGCGATCTGGCGATGCAGGTTTGAGATTTCGACGGTGTCTCCATCGACGACTCCAAGCGTGCCGACTCCCGCGCCAGCTAAGTATGCAGCAGCTGGACATCCTAGGCCTCCAGCGCCGACTATTAATACGGCACTGGACTTGAGATTTAGTTGGCCTTTAATACCGACCGTAGGCAGAATAAGCTGACGACCATAACGGGAATACTCCTCCTCTTTCAGAGGCCATTTCCAATCGAGTGGCGTTCCAGCAGATTGGTTAGGGTCCGCTACTGAGTCGAACCCCTGCTCTGTATTCGCATCACGAGTTGACGACTCGAGCTCAGCCAGTTGCCTTCGCAGATCCTGTAGTTCTCTTTCAGCCTGCGCGATCTTGTCCCGGAGCTGCTCGGCTTTATTAGATATTGGGTCCATTCCGGTAAGGGAGGAAAGGTGACGGTGTTGAGGCTGACGATATGTATAAGGCAAATTCCCAAGACGGCAAGCAGATGCTACCCGAGGGGCCGAGTAGTTGCAGGTACCGGACTAGTCACATAATGCGATTATCCGTGCCCCCACTCATCGATTAATCCTTGTAAGCCACATGTTGAATACCTAGGTACTTAAGGTAGGACAAAAAGTGGCGTACATGATACGGGGTATAAGATCTAGCTGTGAGATTCACTCGTAAACTTTCGTATCTTCACCATACAACTTCTAGATAATAAACTAACTACCGTCAGCCCTCTCATAGAACGGATCGCCCACTCGTTGAATGAATCAAAAATATTTAGGTCTTGTTTATGCAAAGCCCGTTTGACTTGTGACTCTATGATCTATTTAATCTATTCAGTCATTTCACAATGGCGGACCGTACGATAATACAAATTATTATATTTATAAGATCATTCCCCGGACAAAGGCCTGCCTGAAACGCTAGAAAAAATACCGATCATTCCAAAAAGAAACCCAAACACTTCTTCTCTTCCCAATCCTGTAAACAATACAATAGTTACAACCAAGCGACGGCCTGTCTTAGTTCATCAACACCACTACGGGCGGCCTTGTCCCTCGGCGGCTGGGTGGTATTTCGACATTTCAAAGTTACCATTACCATTGGCCGAAAGTCCAGCATTCCTATTGTGATACATAACATCGAATGTATTAGGATCATTAGCCGTATACACACTTCGAACACCACCTAGGTGTTTTCTACCTTTACCAGTACAGGTAGTTGTCGTTCCCGGTATAAGTGGATGGTGAAGCCATTGAGTGGGACCATCAGGACTCAGAGCCGATCCGGGGGTCGTAAGCGCGAGTTTCTCTCCATTTCCGAAGGGAGATGGGTATTTCCGGCCCGGCTGCCTTCCTGGGGGCAAACCTGCCTGTTGCGCTCTGGCGTCCCTTGCGTACATCCATGTGGCAGAATTTGGGTTCTTCTCGTGGTAGGGAACTCCATTAAAGTCGTACTGGCTCTGTGTTAGAGAACGGTTCGTATAAAGAATGTACAAGTACATACGTAAGAGGAATTTGTGGGCGTACGTCTGGCGGGAGTATGACCTGGTGGAGCTGAGTTGGAGCTCCTGGAATTGGATGCTGTAGCCATTTTGTAACGGTTCTGCGGACTTCTCTAGAGGGAGGTGGGTAATGCAATTGAACCAAGGTAAGAAAATTGAAATTCACAGGAGATCGATAGGATTGACTAATGATTCAATACGCCTAGTTAATCTGAGCGGCTGTGCCCAGCTTATATTCTTTGCCATCATAGTATGTTATGGTTCTGGTGAGGGTATGGATCACTCTGAGGGGTCAAACTCCCTGGTATCCAGGCTAATGATAGATCCAAATGGATGCATTATGTCCAACTGAAACCATGGTGGAAACGCCAACAAAAGGATGTTGGGTGTGTTCACAGGCCTCGCGGTGTGACCCAGAGGAAGGTTCTTCTAGCATAGGTAACTTTCAATATTCAGCCTTGCCGTAGAATTCTTCATATCAAATTATGCAAGGGTTTATTTGATTGGCTATCCGTGTTTGCATATGAGATTCTGTTGGTTGTATACCTAGGTAGGTATATGACCCAGGCGGCTGTGAAGACAAGGAACCGGCGCTTACACAAGTGTAAGCGGCCGCAAAGGGGACCGCATCCACCTTCGGCGGCTAAGAAGCGCTTTCTACCCTGTGCCTGGCTGTACCCAAGCGTAAGCAAATCTCTACTTCGCCTCAGAGGCATCCATGAAGTGTTGGTTTTGTAGGCAATTTATATAGGTAGCAATGTCTCCCTTATGATTTGCTCAATTCGCATGATTCACTTATCAGTACCCCGCATCCGCCCGGTTTGCACATCTTTACACTCACAACAGACCAATATCTACCTGAACACTATCAGTCGCCAACCTTTGATCCCTCAAGACTTCACTCTCTACTATCATATCTTAAAACACAGGCCCTTCATTCCAATCGGTCTCTCTCATCTCCCCCGCAGCAGGCCAGATATCAAAATGGAAGTCGATTTAAAGAAATTCGAAGACCATGAGTTGTTACAAGATTTTGACCGACCCATTTACAATATGCTCAAGGCTACTCTCCAGTATCCAGCCGATCCAAAATCGATTGGCGCCAAGCTTGCTGGTGACATCACATTTATGTGTAGGACACCAATGCTAGATGGTAGCCCCGCCGACACCTGTTCCATGTGGACGGTGATCATTCAATTGTCCCGCTATATTCCGCCAGATCATCCATGGCAAGACAGTCTGGTCCAAGCAGTAGACAATCTTCGCCAACAAGAAGGTCCCATATCTGATGTGAGTCACTTTGTCAACCTACCATCTCATACATGACATCCAGTCTAATGAGAACGTAAAAGCAATATAAATATGCATTATGGAAAAATCTGCCCGAACTTGCGCTATGCATGAGAGAAGAATGGAACGGTATGAAACAGAGGTCTCCTCTTGTTTGAGCCTAGAAATTTTCGCTAATAATAACATTTCTTCTGATTAGAGATTCCAACGGAGATTAACGAAGAAGGGTTTTCCAAAGAGCAGATGGAGGAGTTGATGGAAGACTTCGTCCGATGGAAAAATCAAAACTCGTTTGCCGCTCGGCTTACGGGACCGTCATTTGCTCCCTGGCTGACTCTCCCCATCTGGCAACTCCGGGAAGCTCTCGAAACGCCGCCGGCGAAAGGAGCTCGGCAGGAATGCCGGGTATGGGTGGCGTGCGAGTGGATACTCCGCTGCGCGGAAATAATCTTTGAGGATATGAACTCAGATGAGGAGCCGAACAATGCTTTCCAGACGGGCTCGCTTTGTGGCGAAGATATCCCTCAATTTAGCATCAAGCGGTGGGAGTTTTGGAAGAAACGGCTTGGTGAGATCGCCGCCGATGCTGAGAGCCTGAAGCTCGAGGGTCCTATCCTTGAGCGGATATCAGACACCGTTATGAGAATGGAGACTGTTCAAAAGGAGATGACTAAGAACTAAAGGGCAATATGTATTACTTAGCAAGCGAACGTGTTTTATATCTTTTAAACGGTTAGAGGTAATAATAGACTTGTGAACATATTTAGAGTACACATATTGTGATTCTCACGTATTGTATGGTCAACAACCCTTGAAGAGATATCTACACATTAATCAACCAAGCAGTTAAGTAACTATAACTGCTTCATCACATTTACACTTACTATTTAGTGTAGGTAGTTCAACTTACTGTGTAGGTACCTAGGTTGTTAGCCAACCAAAAAACTTATGAGTTTACTAAGAGGTGGGTTGAATAGCCCTGTGTTGCGGTTCTTCGCGTGCTATCTAATAACTTACTGCCGGCACCACCACTTTAGTAGCTGTCAACCAATTCCATTCCGTCTAATTCTTCAAATATGATTATATTTTCCAGCTTCGCGTCATCGTAATTTTACATGTCTCCTTGTCTGATGCTGCACATGTGCTTAAACAGACTGGATGAAGTATTTACCAATTACCGAGTACCGAAAGGGAGTTTGCAGTAGATCTCCTGCGAAAAACGGACGATCTAGGATCTGATCTGCTTGGGCTGCTTGGGCAAGCCGGTCGAAGAACCGAACCACTCCTCGGTTCCCGGTTTCCTGCCCTTTGTGGATAGTCAAGCACCACCGACCCCCAACTTAGCACGGATGGGTGTGGTTCTGTATTTACGAGCCTCTTACGGGAAGACATCAGCTGGATGTGCACCGGATGTGAAAAATGCAGAGGGTGTAGAGAAGGCTTCGCGGGGAACTCACCCGCCACCATCTAGCTCAGAAGAGCTATAGTAGCTACCTAGGTATATATATGCATACATGCCGTTCCATCGAAGTAATATCCGCTGCAGCTATGCGATATTCCAAACCTCTACACTGCGGAGCAGAACGGGACCAGCTGGAAAATTCGTTTCTTTTACGTACTACGAACATGCCCCCTAAGGGTCCCTAGGAAAAGCGGCCGAACGGTGGAGTTTAAGGGTCTTTAAAGCAGAAAAATTTAGGTCCTAGCTGCCTAGGTACTTAGTTCACCAACCCGAATTTCAAGCAATGTCAAGCTAAACGCCACCGAGTCAGACCATCAGAATTCGTAAAGGAGCCGTGAGACAATCCTTGCGTGTTAATGTGCAACCCGTGACGTTTTCTATGTATCTCGTGGAGGATGGAGGATGGTAAAGAAAAGAAGAGAACAACTGTGTATACGGGTGTATATATAGATATATAAACCGTTGCCGTTGGATGCATTGCGTTTTGTGCTACGAATACTGTAACATTTCGGCCCTAGCAGTTCCTACCTACTAGGTACCTAAGTAGGAATGTGTGATGCTGTATTTACAAAGCGAGGAGCGGGGAGCGACGTCTGAAAGTTCTGGGCCCTGACCTTGTAGGTGCATGTCTGGCGCTGAGACCGTCACCTGCTCCTGCTGCTCCAGCTAACCTACTAGCTAACCTTAGAGAGAAAATAACCCCATCTGGACTAACCATTTTAACGCGAAGACCCCACCTCTAGAACCCTGTACATCGTGCTGTCCAGTGAATTCGTCCCAATGCGAACTTCCCCCCACCATCTTCTCGCATACTCGCAGTCCTGTCCTCGCTCGCATTTTTCTAGAGTTCGCCGTCGGGGGCCAAAGACTTGCTGTTATTCAAAGAGTTATGCTGGGTTAAATGAAATTTCATATTCATAATCCTACGATTTTGCGACCGCGCCTAGTCGTTAGCTTCTCTTTCTAACCTGGTCTGCCTGGTCTGCGACTACATACCTACTATAGTAAATAGCACGTAGTAGGTCGCTTGCGAGTCTTTCCTAGTGGGCTTTCGGCAGAAACCGCCAACTCCCCTTCCCGCCCACGATTTTCCTCCCTCTCCCAGAGATGCTTTGATCAGGTCCTTCGATACGTTTCACGCTGCGCGATCGCAGTATCAACGACAGCTACCATAGCGACGTACTATCAGGCAGTCAAGGACATTGGTAGAATATAGAATAATCATTTTGGGCATCTTGGCTTTCCACCGAAAATAACTACAAATTTTGCGATTGCGATTTCGATCTAGATCTTGGCGACAAATACAAGTTATTGCTTTTTTGGGAAAACGGGTTAACGACCGTCAATTCTAGATATGGCCATGATGGACCCGGGCGCTTGGAACGGGCAAGACCAGACACTGTCTTCGGCAGGCGAGGATGACTTCCAACAATTTCTTGAGATGGGAGGGATGTCTAATCTGGGCGACGGCTTGCAATTCGATTTCCAAGACTTCGGAAACAACAATGGTGCTTCGTTGATGCACCAGCAACACGGCGATTCCATAGACACTCCCATGAGTAATTCGAACGTTCCGACAATCATCGCAAGAAACGACATAGGACAGCAGAACCAGATGTCCCCAATGACATCTGCTCAGAGTCACTCGGGGATACCGTCGCAAATGATGCCTCCGCATCATACGTCCTCTGATCCTATCTCCGAGATAGATGCGCAAATTCAGTTTCTACAGCAGCAGAGGCTTCAGCAGCAAAGGAGACAGCTTGCAGAGCAACAGAGGCAGTTTCACGAACAACAAGCAGCTTTCTACGCTCAGCAGAGAAACATGGTGCCGCCAACCCCGCAGAGCCTCGAGATACAGGCCGCGAATCAATTTTACGCTCAACAAGACCAGGCGCATTCCTCCGGCATGTTCGATGCATATCATCTCAAGGAGCAGCAGGATGTAAGTTGATCCCTCCAGTTCAAGGCTTGGAAGGCTTAATTCACTAACCATCTAGTAGATGGCATTTACGCCGCTGGTCTCTCCTGCGGTGACCCCCCTCGAACCTCACTTTCCAGTAGATCCTGGATTTGCTCACTCGGGGCCCTACTTCAGTCCCTTGACATCTCCCGCGCTACACGCCCAGAATGAGTCGACGACCTTTGATCACAGAAACTCAGGTCACACCACTAATTCACCCATGGAAATGGAAATAGAAGTCGAACCCTCACCAGCTACCAATAGCACGGCGAATTTGTCGAAGAAAGTCCGCAAGAACAATGCCACTAAGGCAAGAAAACCAAATGTTAGACAGTCGCCAATCACGAAACCTCAAAGAAGGAAAACCGCTTCAACCCCTGTAATGAATGCCCAGGCACTAAGTGAGCTGACTGAAACTCTGACCGAGAGCTCGGAACACCCATCAAAACCAAAATCGGACTCGGCGGCGTCGACAGAGGAGTCAGAGAATGCTTCGGTGTCTCCAGAAGCTCTTTCCGATATGCCACCTCCACCTCTTCCTCCGCCCCGCTCAGCTAGACAGTCTCCGTACATCCAGCCACATACGAACCAGACCAACGGTAATGCGGCACCTTTAGCATTGCCGGGCTCTCTGGCCGGTAAACCGTCGCCCGCGACACCAGCCTCGCTATTCAGGATTTCACCTAAGAGCAAATCGGCTGACTTGAATAATCCCGAACAAAGTGGCTCAGAACATATAGAAAGCTTCGAGCTTCCCGAATCTGTTAATTTCTCCAAACCTAATCTACCATCGCTCGATACTCGACAACCAACGAAATCACCGGCCGAAGTCGAGACGGCAAAGACATCTAATTTCCAACCCCTTCCATCTCCGGTTCTCCCCAAGCCTACGCACTCGGCAACAGCATCAGCAACTCAAAGTCCTCAACTCACCCCTAAATCTGGAACGCCTAACCCGAGAAAAACACCGCTCATAGCCCCGAGAGGGCCCAAGAAAAGGACGAGCGTCAGTTCAGTATCACCAGCTCTTCGACCAAAAATATCGCCAAACATCAAACCACTGCTCCCAGGAACCCCTGGTTTATCTGCCGAAGATTCTGCTTCAAGACTACTAGCATCTAAGTCGAATTATCAGAATATATTAGAGGGCAATACCGTGCCCGGGGTTTCGTACCCGAGTGAACTATCTACCAATCTAACCTCAAAACGGACGTCACATAAGATAGCAGAACAAGGCCGTCGGAATCGCATCAACTCGGCACTCCAGGAGATCGCGACGTTGCTGCCGAAGAGCGTAACTAAGGACCTGAGCGAGGGTGACGGAGAAGGCGGGAATGGAGACAAGAAAGACGGCAAACAGTCCAACACACCGAACAGCAAAGCGAGCACGGTGGAGTTGGCAATCGTATACATCAAACAACTACAACAAGAAATAGCGGAAGCGAATCAGAGAGCAGACGAAGCCGAAAAGAAGCTCGGAGAGAAAGCAACGGTGAGTTGACATTAGCGGAAAGGTCAATGCCGAGAGCCATGGCTATTATTACTAAAAGTTGGTATGTTGGTTTGTTTTTATCTTACTGGCGCGCCGGCTTGTCGCTTTGAAAGGAAGCACCTTACGAGACAGCATAGTCATGGGAGGAATATCATATGAACCATCCCTAGCCAGTTCCAGCCTAATGAAATCTACGAAGATGTATTGTCATATAATTAGGAAATGTAGAATTGCATATCATCAAGGCGGAAGGCGGTTATATTGTCAGCGTGAAGCATCATGACCTATGAATCAGGAACACTGGGAAGCAAAAGCGTTGTATTGTATTTATGCGGTACTTGTCGCGATATGGGACGTTCGGTATGGATGGTGGCAATACCCAGCTGGAAATACAACTCATTTTATTAGATGCCATCTCTCCAATCAACCTCTCCCTTCTGGTGATGGTGCCTAACAAGTATTTAATTACTAGGGCTATGATTGGTTGAGGAGAAACGTGGAGGTTGCCAACCTGAAGAGGTACCTAAGTATTTCCCGATAATCTTCCGTTGTTGGAACTTACACCTGCCTGACCTGCCTTCGGCCAACGGTGGAGCCATAATTTGATGTAACAGTGACCTTCTTAGTTCAGTTTTCTGTTGCCACTGCAACCGGATTTCCACTTGAACTCTTTCATCAACACAATCAATTTATCCCCCCCACCTTAATACCTTTTTCACCATTGCGCGTATTTTTCTTTTAGTTTCAACAATCGCATCGCCAAATCTGCCGTTGGTAGATTTGTACGGTGGGCTAAGTATACGTCCTAATTTCAAAATTTGACGTCATTGAAGACTGCGTCATTGCGCCCCAGTCTATTCTACGTGGCCAAGACGGACGTGTCTAGCTGTGCTTATCAGGCATTGCTCAATACAGACCTCGGGTGCCTAGTTTGCATAAGGGCAAGAAAAATCTGGCAATTTTACGTCCCCCAGTATTTAACAACATTGCTCGCACACGTTTGAGGACGCGCGATCATCCATCAACTACCCACGATGTCCGATTTAGAGAGCCTCGATTATCTACAGCCGGGATTCGACGCGAGAACCCTAACGGTCCCGCGCATACGGTCAATTCTGGTTGCCCACAATGTTCCGTATTCTTCTAGTGCGAAGAAGAGTCAACTGGTCGAAATTTTCAATGAACAGGTTCTTCCCCAGTCTCAGAAGATTCTAGCTGCTCGTGCACGAGCAAAGCGTTCAAGCAAAGGAATCGTCGACGCAGAGTCACAAAGCAGCAGCAATCCCTTTGAAGAACATGAAGAGCTTGCACCGCGCCCTGTCACTCGCCGATCAAGATCACCAAGAAAAGCGTCGACCAGAATCAAGACCGAAGAGCCTGAAGATCTGCCAATGCCCCCACGATCAGCTAGTCCCACAAAACGAAAGTCGCGAGCCTCAAGCCGCCCCGTACAAGCCTCAGATACAGACACTGCTCCGGAACATGACGGCCATAGGATTATGAGTAAAGTCCGACGACCTGCGCCTAAGATCAAGAAAGAAGATTCCGAAGAAGGTCTCTTCCGACGCACTTCCGACGTCTTTACCAACGACAACCCATTTCAGAGTGGCAGTTCCCCGTCAGCTGTAGACCGGACCCCAAGTGTTCGTAGAAGAACAGGGGGCGGGGACAAACCTCGGAGTACGAGTAGTGGCACACGACGACGAACAGAGGTTCATACTGCTCCTGCGCCTGTCCTTGCTCCTAAGGAAGAGCGCTTCAGCATGCCTAGGAGTTTTGGCCCTCCGATAGTCCAAAAGGTGCCCCTAAAGTCCGTGGAACCGCCTATGATCGAAGCTGGAGAGGAATTTACTCCAGAAGAGCAGCTTCAACTCTCCGCTGAGGAAGCGGAGCATGGAGATTCCTCGATCGCCTATACTCGACAACCTCGCCAGCCGAGCGGGACTGGCTGGGGTACAATATTGTCTGTACTATCCGTCACGCTTCTAGCTATCTATGGCGGGTGGTATCGACAGGAGAAGATTGCCGTGGGTTACTGCGGAGTCGGCCAAGCTGGAAGCTCGATTCCTAACGAGATTGAAACGCCAGAATGGGCGCTATCAGTCCTCCCACCCGTAATCACGATTCCGCAATCTCTCATAGACTCTGTTACGCCAGAGTGCGAACCTTGCCCTCTCCATGCTTACTGTTATACCGACTTCTCTGTTCGGTGCGAGCAGGACTATATTCTCAAGCCTCACCCTCTAGCTTTATGGGGTATCGTCCCTCTACCGCCTACTTGCGAACCTGACGGTGCAAGGGTTCGTCGAGTCCAAGCTGTCGCGGATAAAGCAATCGAAGAGCTCCGTGAACAAACCGCCAAGTATGAATGTGGCGAACCAATCAACGAGGAAGGAGAAAAACTGGAAACGCCGGCAGTCGAGCAACAGGCATTGAAGGATATTATCAACAAGAAGAGAAGTAAGAAGATGAACAACCAAGAATTCGAAGACCTCTGGGGTGCTGCGCTTGGTGAGATTAAGACGAGAGAGGAGGTACAGGTTGAGTAAGTACTATTCCATGAACAGCCCGTCTTCTCTTCCCTTTCTCTGAGAGAGGTTGAGTGTATAACATGTTTAAATAAAGTCTGACTGTTCGACTAACCAGAGCTCCTCCGGCAACCATAGAACCACCGATTCCGGAGGTATTTCAAACACCTACCTCACGTCCACCTCTCTCGCTCGAATTTCACTCACCTGCGCCCTCCGACGGTCAGTCCGGCTCGGCGTGGCAAGATATCGACTCCATATTAGTGCTGTGATAGCCTTTATCTTGACAGCCATCTACGCACGATACCGGTATAGAGCCATCCGAGCGGCCGCTGCTCAAGTTCCAGCATTGGTCGATCTCGTGCTCGAGAGATTGGCGAACCAGAAGCAACTGGGAGACGAGGATCTCGATGATCCATGGCTATTTCTTCCGAACCTACGCGACGATGTCTTGAGATCGGTCCATTCGCTTTCGGAGCGCGAGAAGATTTGGCAGCGAGTTCGAGCTGTCGTCGAGCAGAACAGCAACGTCCGAACTGGCCAGCGCGAGGGTCGCAGCGGCGAGATGGGAAGAGCTTGGGAGTGGATCGGCCCTACCGCGGGCGACCCCAGCAGCAGGCGACGGAGAAGCAATCGCGCCTCATACGGACCGGATACCAGCGTGGATTCGCCGGCAGGAGATGGACACCATCAAAAGTGGGAGGAGCCTCGACCGATTTACTAGGTCTTAGGTAACTAGGAAAGGGTGTCTGACAATGTGCGCGCGCGTGTCTAATGGGGGATTGGGAGGCGACGGCGGGGATTAGTTCATCGGCAGGCGTTCAGGATTTGGGTTATTCCCCCTTACGCGGCTTTGCTCTTTTCACAGACAGGACAGGACAGGACAGCTATGCGCAATCAATAATTCCATGGCATACTTTTGTTTTTATTAACTTCCTTTTTTTCTTTTCTTTTGTTAAACAAACAAACAGTGTACGGATAAACTTGTCTAATACGTCACACTACACCATTACTTGCGATTTTCCTTTCTATTTTGGCTACCCTCGTTCAGGACCCAGGTGGTTTGTGTTTGGGTTTGGGTTTTGGTTTGGGGTTATTGCTGAATTGTATTGCCGAGACTTTGGCCTGGTGACTTGGCTTAGGTGATGACGATGACGCGGAATTTTCGTCTTGTTTCGTTTCGAAACGTGTGCTTTTTTTATGTTTTATGTAGGTGGGCAGGGTGGATGGAGGTCTACACCGCACACCGCTGTCCGTGTACTTTGTAGGATGAACCAATCGATCAGTTAAGCAATCATTTAGCTGCCTACCTAGTGATGAGGGTCGCTGGCGTTTCATCGATTTAATCAATTTTGTTCTTAATTTGCGACGACGCTTTGCTTCTTGTTTTTCGCTTCTAATGATGACGCTGTTAATACGTAACTTATGTAGGTGCTTACTGCTAGTTAGGTGTTATTAATAGTTGTCTTTTTTTCTATTTTTCTTCCCCGTGCCACCATTATTCATGCCCCATGTAGGTTAGGTATGCACTCTTTCGCTGACGCGTTAGGGGTGGTGGATGGGGATGGGGACGGGGACGGAGCGGGAAGGGTGATAGGATGGTTTTAAATATAGACTTGGCTTCTTACGCCTCGCCGACGCCAAGAAAATCTAGGTTTCTTAATGCTTATGGAACTTTTGTCTGCCTGTCGCGTTCAACTTAGCTAGCCAGGGGTGAGGGTATTTCGAGCATCGATGAATTGAATTGGAAAGGTATCATTTAAAGGATGGAAATATGACCTTGGAATATTGGTGGGTTAGATTGGGTTAAATTGTCAGAATAGAAAGCGATCACTACTGATACCAAGTTCACGTAAAGCTTTAAGTTGAAATTTGTACAATGGATTCTTTCTACCCGCACTACTCAGACTATAGACAGCGAGGCTTCGCTTCCTCATTCCACTCTCCCGCGAAGAGTCGGTTGTAGGTAGATACACGCCGTAGGCCTAAATAGATACAGATCCCCTCATTAGATCAACGACAACTCAACTCGACTCTTACAACGTGATTTGACTAGACACTACATCCTCTCTTTTCTTTTCTTCTCTCCTCTCCTCTCCTCTCCTTTCCTCTTCTTCCTCTCTCACTAGCTAGTTAGACACTCGAATACAATCCAAATACAGAATAAATTTTGATAAAAAAAAATCAGAACACGGCGTTTCGTGGGGGCCATTCGCCGCCTCGCCCCGGTGGAGGTTCGACGGGATCTAGGTGGTATCATGCAAAGAACGTGCGCGGGGAAAAGGGGGCAGCCGAACAGCAGAAAAATAGTTAAAATGTAAATGTTATCAACGATGTGTCGAAAATAAAAGACCAGAGCGCCTTATTCCGAAGGGACGCCCAACGTCCAAAGCGATGATGATTATACAGCATGCTGTAAATATAAAAAAGACGAATGCAAAGATAATGATATATCCAAACGTGTGAAAAATGACCGACAGCTGCGCCTTTTCCAAAATGCGGAGGATACAATTGTGTATGTATCGTCGTGTATGCGTAGATTAATGCTGCACCAAGGCAGCTTTTGATGAATAACATCTGAACGAAGGAACTCTGTTTTACTTCTGATCGACCCCTTCTTCTCTGTGGTCATGGTGATGGCCCCGTCTATTCCGCGGCGTGGCCCCCATGTTTAAATACAGGACTTTTACTCCGTTGATGAGAATTGGGTATAAGCGAGAGTCATAAAATGGTATTATCGTAACGGAATCATTAATGTGTCGAATAGGACGAAAGAGAACGGTAAGCTGAGAATGCCGGAGACACTTATTTGTACGTATGATTATTGTCTCCCAAGTTCAACCAACTCAAGTCGTTTGACTTGGATGCCATAGCCAACTGCGGTTGCGATGACAGGCCACTCGGAGCTTGGTTTGTGTTAGGCGGGCCAAGTCCTGTCTGGTAGATGCTCTGGCTATAATTACTGCTGGGTGCTCGCTCCGTTCCCATTTTCTTCTTCGCCATCGTTGGATCCCAACTTTCGGTAACACTGGCCGGGATACCGCTCGAATAACCTGAGGACGACGCGTTGGAATTGGACCGTTCTATTTGGCCAGACATCCCCTCTCCTATCATCGGGTTATATTGTGCAACCGTTGGACTGGCTGAGTGGACGCGATTTAGTTCTGCTCGCCCTTCAACGACTTGTAATGGAGGGACTGTAGCCGAGTCTTGCGTCATACGATTTCTATCGGAGTATACCGAACTCGGCTCGGAGGCGCCTGTCTCACGGCGTGAATTGCTGTTTCCGAATCCTAGAACAGATAACGCGCTACCACCAGACCAATATCTATTCCAGCCAGAACTTCTCCTTTCCCCGTCTCGATTAACTGCAGGTCTGGGACGAGGCTTAGGATCGTTCGTAGTCGCCGCGAAAGAGACTCCCTTCTCATCGCTGACGATGAATTGAGGTTCCGGAGTCACCTGGGGCTGTGGCCGGCTTATGGTGCTCTTCAATTGCTGTTTGCTGAAGATGCTGCTGAGAGAGCTGCGTTTCGTGTCGTTACTCGTCTTGCGCTGGATGGCAGGCTTTTGGACCTTGCCCATCAAGATGGCCATTGATGAGAAAGATCCAGCCGAGTCCTGCGGAGCATGTCCTCGGAACTGGCCGCCTGAGGCCTTACCCAGTTCTGGGCTGAAGAAATCCTTCTCATCCGGTATTCCGCTAGCTCTCCGTGCATGACCCGCTTCCACGAAATTCTGCCTTCTTCGGAGGTGCTTAATCCAGAATAATAAGGCCATCAGGATAATGGCAAAGCCGAAGATAGTACCCAACACTACGCCTAGAAGGGTCGTTGGAGCTAGTGTACCGCTGCCACTATCCGAAGTGGTAGGGGCGGCAGCCGCCGCAGTAATGGCGGGAGTAGGGATATCAGATGAGCTAGCTGTGGACGTAGGAGTGGCGCTTGATACTGAAGATGATGTTGATGACGATGACTCGATAGAAAAGACCCCCTTCTGCTGTCCAAATACGGCTGTCGCGTTCTTCCAACCATTCTCTCTCGCATTAAACATGCACAATATCTCGTCTTCGTTGCCACCAGACATTACCACCAAGCCGTCCGAATTAGTAGCTATCGAGTATTCAGTTCTCGTTTTCTGCGGTGCCAGCGTGGAATTGTATGCCGGCCAGTCCGCGACGGTGAGCGCTCGTCTTTCGATATCATCATTATCTCTTCGAGTTGAACCAGTTGTCGTAACAGGAGCTGCGTTCGCTACGGGAGCCGCACCCGCATTTAGTAGCATTGTCCTATTGACAGCATTAGGCGAGACAGTGAGGTCGAATGTGTAGAGGTGTTTACTGCCATCATCGCCGGGTATGATAGCAGCCTTAATTGATGTGGAGTTTTTCGGTAACGGTTCAGCCAGCGTTATTCCTGAATCCGCCCAAGAAGCAGCCGGGTCAAACAGCATCACTTTCGTGTTAGTAGGGTTACCGCCGATCAGTACCGCCTGTGTTTCCGACCACGGGAGAAGAATCGGTGCAACTCCTGGAGGCGAAAGAGTGGACTGAAAAGCCAATACCGAATGAGGTTCGGATGCTGCGACCGTAAAGGTCTGCGACGACAGATTGGGCTGTCCATCGGTTGATCCGGAATATATCAAAATCGAATCGCTGCTGTTGAGATACGTTGCGCTATGCCATGTTCGATTTTGCGTTACCGGCACTTGCGGAGTTATAGTCTCCCATTTTCCGGTAAAATATGTATATTTTTGAAGGCCTGGATAATCAGTTGAACTTGATTGTCCACCCACGACATAAAAGCCAGCCGTCGAGGAATCCTTCGGTGTCGAGCCGACGCAGACGGCACCTTCAACTGCCTGACCACCAGGTAGTTTTTTCCATTCGGCACCGTCTTTCAAAGCTAACGATTCGAATCCCGCACCCGAGTAAGAATAGAGGGTGTTGTTGAAGAGGACGCTGCAAGCGCCCGTCAATGACACCGGTGGTTTAGGTAACGACATGGTGAAAGATAAATCTCTTCAACCCCAAGACGACGACTCTAAATGAGTGAGTGACAACAGTACCAAATAATGTGGCCTCCAAACTATCGCTGCCTATCACAAGGTCATGGTCAGCTGCTGGAAAGGTAAGACAAATCTGCACAATGTCGGAATCGTTGATCGATGTCGTGGCAAGATAATAGAGGCGCAGCGCTTTGTCAGTAATAGCAATCGAAGACAGTAAGCAACGCTAGTAAAACCAGACAGCGGTCCGTAGGATTTGTTTGATGAATGGCTGCTAGAGCAATCCGAGGCCGAAAAAAAGTTGCCGTCGAGAGTATCTGATAGTTGTCTGGGAGTTGTTTGCAACTGAGCAAACCTGACTCTCGAAGCAACAGGGCCGGCCCACGTAGGACAAGATGATCTACAGAAACAAAACTCGGTAGTTGTTTTTCAGAAAAGGAGATGTTTCCGTCTTCGATTGAGATTGACAGAGTGGACGAAAGGTGGGAACGGTCGATCGTTCTCCTTGACAGGCGTGGTGTCGCAGGATGTAAAACCAAGCAAACCACCGATACACGCCCCGAATGCTTTGCCTAAAGGTGTAGCCCTGCTCCGTATACTACGTAGTATCTGGCGTCAGCTCTAGTAAGTAAAAATATTTCGGGATGCGCCGCAATATAGGGATATCATACATTAAACACGGAAGGAGTGGGAAGAGGGTTTACACACAAAGATCGAAGGCGTGAGGTTTAGACGACCAGCGATCGAGAAACACTGACGAGAAATCCTGTCGAATAGAGGAGACGAAGGAAGACAAGGAAAGAATACCGCAGCGACGGGAATGGGTCCAAAGGAAAGGCAAGCTGCAGCAAGAGAGAGTGCAGGGTCAGTGGGAAATGAGAGGTAGAGAGTGAGAGAGAGAAGGCGCTGTAAACGTATGAGAGGACTCAGAGGAGGGTACAAACAGAGTGATCGAGCACACATCGACGAGGAGGACAAGAATACGACCTGGGGCATAGACCAGGGGACCTTGGCAGCAGTTTGTGGATCGCCATCTCTGCGCCGAATGGGAGGAGGGTAATCGTCAGGGGCCGAAGATAGCGTCAGGTACCTTAAACGACCAAAGTACGTCCGAGCTAGTTGCCAACAGCGCCCAATCCGGTAAGAGATGCAACGAGATGCAAGGTACCCATCCGGGATCGTAGTACATGCAATTACCCTGTGGCTGGGCATGTAAAGGCTACTACGCAGTACCATACTTAGTGGGCTTGGTACGACGTAGGGTTACTAGCAGGAAAAGGGGCAGACCTCTCGCCATCCTTGCTGATTCCCTCTGATACCACCATGAGCAGCCATGAGCAGCCATGAGGTGGAGAGACTTTCTCGCGTGGTTGCGGGTCGAAGGTCAACGTGTTTAGATGAGAATGCGAGCTGATATTCCTCCGTCGCTCCGTTTATCTCGTCTATCTTTGATTCATCTCCTCATCTTCCGATGACATACACTATGGCTAATTGCTAAATGATCATGAGGGTATGTTATGCACCCCTTTATGTAAGTAATGCGATGAGAAGCATATCGAAAAAATCTGGTCTGGAGTGCCAGTCCAATTTTACCCGTCAATACGACGAGTTGGAGGTTGGGGGCTGTGCGAGCGAGAAAGTGACTGGACGAAACGAAGGACAGAATTGTCCAATCGAACGGGAACATCGTAAAATGATCTTTGGATAGGCTGTTTCCAGTACGTACATGTAGGCGATAATTAGTGTGCGCCTGGACACCCACACTTTGCCTATTAAGGCTTGAACGCGACGGGCACTAACCACTAAAAGAAGGCAAATATATTGTGAAACGGCTACCCCACTAGGTCCCGAACTCATAAACGGCGTAAGTTTGGTTAATGTGAAGAACGCAAGTCCTTAGCGTGTGAGATTCAATTGGTCATTGTGTAGTATCAGACGGAAATCGCTACTGATCAATTGGTCGTCTTCGAGTTCGTACCTGCTATTGTGCAGTTCGCTATTGCTTGAACGGCATTAGCATCGTCGGCATTCAGCAGAATAGGCATGTACGATCGTATAACCCCACTACTTCCAGCGTATTCGATTGTTCAATGTTGATGCCTTAATCCAAACTAAGCGAACGGATGGATGATCACTTTCAACCAACTTTGATGTTTAGTGTTAATGACGGTCGAAATCCGCCGAACTGGATTCGGACCCGAATACCGAACTGAAGGCAAAATAATGGCAAAAAAGAAATCGTGCCTAGAAAGGGCAGTCCTAAGCTGCTTCAGAATTATTATTTCTATCGTCATCGCTCATTTTGTTTGTCACGTTTGCTTGAAGAAAATCCTACGAAACATGCGACAGCTCTCATCTCATAATGAGGCGTTGCATCTCCTTCCAACATACAAACTAGAGTTAGCTACCTACCTCAGTTACGCTGATTACTATCACTGCTATTTTTATAGTATGTTAGCTGCCTACCTGTGTCTAAATGTGTGAATGGGCAGTTTACGTGGTCAGCTAGTTTAAGTATTACAATAGAATATTATTTTGGGTTTTGCAAAGGAACGACCTTCTTTATTCAAGATTCTTTAGGTAGATTGTTAGACTCTTCGGTGTACTGAATGATCACAAGCGGCCCGACTCGGAACCCTACAACATTAAAATGTCTTTCCAACATCGTCGCGAATGAGCAACGGCCCAATCCCCGGCTGACAACGGTCGTGAGTACGGCCAATTTTAAAGGTCGCTCAATGTCGTCATCCCGTTTATTACCTTCCCACCGCATAAGAGATCTGTGCTGGGGAATATGTAGATGCAAATACGCAGTATGCATGCCTGCCGAGATGAGCCTAGCCGCAGGCCGTGACCCTCTCATGATAAGCGCCGAACCACAGACCATCACGGCTCTTGCTAGAGACAGGCTCGTCACGAACCAATTATTCTTGTCTTCTCATCCTTTAAAAGCGCGCGGCATCCGAATGTTACTACTCTCGAAGCACATGAGCCCCAATTCCTATTTCTCTATTGGCTCGATATGTTCTCGATAATCTTATCGAGAACTACCGTTGAAGACTTCTGGGTTAGGTATGGATGGACAAATGTCACCAACATCAGTGGCAATCGATACTACGTAGGTAGTGGCATCAACGTATCTTTTCACATGCTAGCGGGAAACATATCACAAGCGCGTCAACGGTGTTGTAGTTTTAGCAACCTTTTGGTATTGCTAGACGAAGCTTTGTGCGGATGTAGTGAATCCGACAGCTTCTGAGCTCAGACCGACGAGAGCTAAGCGCGCAGTATCTTGAGCGGGAAGTCTCAATCAGATCCAGGGGGTCATGCGGACCATAACAAATTTCCTCCAAGCCGCCTCATTCTCATTCTCACAATATCCCCCTTGCTGCATTATATGCACAGCCAAACGTAGTCCTCCTCGCCATATTCCGAAATCATTAACCCATGAAACCCATAAACCTTAAACTCCTGAACCATGCAATGCCATCGCGTAGAAATCCCAACCTGACTCAACCCTTTTCACGTCACAACTCCTATTGAGACGGGTTTATAAAGGCTTCAGCCGGTAGCTGCGCCTATTGTAATGTTAGCTTATAATACTTTGCATGATGTTAGATGGAGATAACTTACTTGCTTGTCGTTGAACACCACTAGAGCTTGGTCGAAGTTCCAGTTGACCCCGTCTAGGCACAACTTGGAGTACTCCGGGGTCATGCGCGTGCGGTTGCACAGCTCAATCACCATCTGCTGCTGCAACTCTGGATTCAGTTGAGCAGCTGGGGCCAAGACTGGGGCCGGTGCCGGTGCCGGTGCCGATGCCGGCGCCGGCGTTGGCGCTGATGCAGGCGAGGGTCTGAAAGGCCTTACGGCGAGCATGTCGCTGATGACACGAATAGGGTTTCTACCCGGCATGCCTGGGCCGAGAACAAAAGTTCGGGAGAAGCTTCGCTTAGCCGTCTTCATCGTGATAGGTTCTTGATCATCAAACTCTCCATGAATGGTGATGATCATTCCGTCCACGCCGGATCGATGCTGGCCAGCCGGGTCTTCGAGACCGTGGATAGGATGGCAGTCGACGATGTACTTGTCGACCTCCGCCAGTAGATCGGGATGTCGCGTAGCGGGTAGTTGATCCCACACGCTTCTAATGAGATTTGGACCGGCGAACACACGCTTGCTACGAGTGTTCTCGTGTGTAATCTTGACGTGATTACGCGAGAATTTGATATATGCACCCCATCCAGCTTGCTGCGCATGCGACGATCGAGAGGTAGTATTGTCGACTGATATAGAGAACGTGCTGTCGTTGTCGTAGTACTTGCTAGCTAGGTTCGGGCGATCCGAGTCGTACATCGGGATGAATTCTCTGATGAAACCTTCACCAATTCCATTGATATCTCGAAAGTCTGGCCCATGTTGCGGGATCGGGACAGGCCGAGCAGCAAGCGCCATTGCGGCAACTTGCTCCGGTGTTCGGACCTGAACGTTGTTGAGATTCTGCAGTCTCGGGAACCAAGCCATGATCTCTTCTCTGTAGCCAGGAGTTGTAGTCTCGATGGGATTGTCGTTAAGAAGAAGAGTCTCAAGCTTGCGAAGACGGTGTCGCCATTTTTGAAGACCTCGCATGTCCTTGAAGTGGTTTCGACTCAAGTCCAAATTGACTAGGTCGGGGAAGGTTTCGGCCAAGGACATAATCTGATGAACATCGTCGATATTGTTGCCTGCGAGGCTGACGCTAACAACGGCTTGGCGCTTGTCCTGAGGCGTCTTAAACAGACCATCACAGACAGCCATCAGAGCTCTAAACAGCTTCTCGGGTTTGCTTTCGCCGCTGAAGAATCCCATCTGCTGCAGGATCTGATCATTGCCGAGGACAGATAGATCCAACAGCTTCACCTCAGTGTTGTAGCGTAAACTGAGGACACTACGTAGCTGCTCCTTGATCTGAAGGGCATCCGAGGACAGTTTGGTCTCGGGTAGCGGATTCTGTCCTTCAGAAAGCGCCGTAATAGTAAGGGGTGTACCGGCGAATGTGAAACCATCCACCTTAAGAATCTCTTCTCCATCTTGCTTGCTTGTTGAAATTTGGACTAAGTCACCAACAATGTGTGACTGCTAGACGTTAGCAAGGTAATGAAACCTTGATAATGCTCTAGGAATCCGGGATAGGTATGTGGCTCGTTGAATCTTGTCTCTCCTCGTTTCTTTTTGCGAGCTATACGGCATGATAACGAATACGGAGAATTTGCGTCGCCCCGTAACCCCCCAGATTCTCGGATAGAATGCTATCACATACCTTCTTAATCCTGATGGGTCGTGTAGTTTTACCAACGGTCTGGGCCTTGCGTTCTAAGAAATTGAGCAGCTCCTTCAGGCCACCTCCTTCGTTGTGAGCGGCCTTGCTCGACTTGAGACCTGCGACTTGTAGTGTCATCGTCTCTTGAGCGTTGACACGTTGAGCACCTCGAGGTCCTCCGGTCATTCCGTTCGTGAGGGCTCGTTGGATGATTTGTTGTGCTTTCACCGAAGCTCTTGGCGCGCGGGGTCCATTCGCGGCTTGTCGGTTGGCTCGAGGCGCGGTGGGAATAGCATCGTGATGGTTGGCGCGTTTCGACTTCTGCGACGAACGGTTGGGATCATTTGGGCCGTCCATGTCGAGGTCGCCATCTCGGTCAAGTCTCGGTGCTGCGTTTCCGCGACGCTTAGTGATTCCGCCTCGGCTGGCTGTCTTCGCTGCAGATCCTCGGTTGTTGCGCAAGCCAGAAGGGGCTGATCCTCTACGAGGGCCAGAGGGAGCCATTGTCGCTTTGTGGATAGCGACAGAAGCTACACGTGACGAAACGTGTTGAGATGTAAGGATGGCGACAGAGGATGTTGGGAGCGCAAAATGAGGAAGGCAAGATTAATTAGGCGGGATTAATAAAGCCGTTGATAAGAGGTTGAAAGGTGCAAGAGGCCCGTCAAGGTAATGCGACGGTCTCGTAGAGCAGCTAGAATACCATTTAATCGCAGGTTGATAAATGGCTGGTTGCCTAAAAAGTGATATAATTGCGAAGTCGGTACTTGCTCGAGGCAACTAAACGAAAAGTAGGAAAGAGGGAGTGCTCGCGTATTGATTGCGGTGTGAACGCGAAAGACTGATCACTCGGATTGTGGTTGTTTTGTTGTTTTGTCTTTCTAGTAAAGAAAGTGACCAAGGTAAAAAGGTTGAAAGGTGGAAGGTTGTGACGTCGGAACAAAGGCTGACGAAAAAGAAAGTAGGTGTTGTTCAGGTGAGACTAGGGAAAAACTATATGCACAGACCATCTATGGTAAGTTACTCAGCCACTAGAGCCACCTTACCATAGTTGGGTTTGAAGCAAAGCCACACGGTACACTACGGACTAAGCCACAATATGCACATGACCACGCGAAACCAAACGCCAATTATTCGACGGATTAGGGAACGCTACTACTACTAGCACTTGGGACTACCTATTATGCGACGCGATAGAGATACACCAACTCGCCATACCAGCTGAAGAGTCATCGGACAAGGAAACTAGTTATGCGATATCTGAATAGGATTGAGCCATGGATTCGGATGAGTTCGATGATGATATCGCCGACGAAGATCTGATCGCCGCCAGCCAGGTCCCGGCATCAGCTTCAGGTCGTGACCAGGTTTCCAAGCTCAATCAAGGTCGATTCCAGCCCCACGTCAATCCAGTGAGGCCAAATTCAATAATAGTATGAATCCAAAATCTCCCACATAGGATCACATATGAAATTTATTTATTTTTGCACAACACATTTATATTTTGCCAATATCTTAACGTTATGTTCAGAGGATTCCCGCTAACATGTACTCCAGCGAGGCACAAGTTCTAATAAGCAATCTTTCATTGACCTCGAGGATCTGCCACTAGACGCATTCCAGAATTCTAGAAATGAGAGAAGCTTCTCAGCAGGTTTTCGACAACCGCCTCGTATCGGTGGTCCAGCTCCTACTTACAAACAGACTACTCTGTTTGGCCAGACTATCCGTCAAGATCAAGATCCCGGATCTTCTCAGACTAATAGGAACCGTGTCTTCCGTGCAGACTTGCCCCCTGAGCCGCCATCTCACCATGAACTTGACACGGAGGCTATGCAGACTTGGGTTTACCCCACTAATCTGGGTCCGACTCGAGACTACCAATTCAGTATCGTGAAGAATGGGTTGTTTAACAATACCCTCGTGGCTCTTCCGACTGGTCTAGGAAAGACTTTCATCGCAGCCACCATCATGCTTAACTACTTCCGCTGGATGAAATCAGCAAAGATCATATTTGTGGCCCCTACCAAGCCACTCGTATCCCAACAAGTAGACGCCTGTTTCAACATCGCTGGTATTCCGAGGTCTCAGACAACTCTGCTCACAGGTGAAATATCGCCAGGCCTTCGAGCGGACGAGTGGGGGTCCAAAAGGGTCTTTTTCATGACTCCCCAAACATTAGAGAATGACTTGTCTTCAGGATTTGCTGATCCTAAGTCAATCGGGCTACTAGTAGTGGATGAGGCTCATAGAGCTACCGGGAATTATTCATATGTAAAAGTCGTCAGCTTCCTAAGACGTTTCACCAGCAGTTTCCGAATATTGGCTCTTACTGCGACTCCAGGATCCAAAGTTGAATCGGTTCAGGAGGTAATCGACAGCCTTGGTATCTCACATGTAGAGATCCGCACCGAGGAGTCCATTGATATTCGCCAGTATGTTCATTCAAGAGACGAAGATATCGTTTTACTAGATCCGTCGGACGAGATGAATCACATCAAGGAGCTCTTCTCCAAAGCGTTGAAACCGCTCGTAGACAAGCTAAGCCAGCAAAATATCTACTACGGTCGTGATCCAATGGCTCTCACTGTATACGGTCTTCTTCAGGCAAGGAAAGATTGGATGGGCCGAGCTGGGCAGCACGTTAACCAGGGAGTGAAATTCATGATGATGGCAATATTTTCCGTTCTCACCAGTCTAGCCCATGGCATCAAACTACTCAACTTCCACGGTATTAAACCGTTCTACGACAGTCTTGTTCAGTTTCGGGAAGAGACCGAGAATAAAGGTGAAAAGGGTTCCAAATTCAAGAAGCAAATCATCGAATCTCCCAGTTTCCAGGAAATGATGGATAAAATCGACAGTTGGTCGAAGAAAGATGACTTCATTAGCCACCCAAAGCTCACATATTTATCCGATACTGTTTTGAACCATTTCATGGATGCTGGCGAAGGCCGAGAAGGAGCTTCTACTAACACTAGAATCATCGTTTTCAGCGAATACCGAGACAGCGCCGAAGAAATCGTACGAATTCTCAACAAGCACAAGCCGCTTATCCGTGCCGCGGTATTTGTTGGACAGGCAGACTCAAAAAGATCAGGGGGTATGAAGCAAGCAGAGCAAATAGAGCGCATACAGAAGTTTAAGGGCGGTGAATTCAACGTCTTAGTCGCGACTTCTATCGGTGAGGAAGGACTCGACATCGGTCAGGTTGATCTGATCGTATGTTATGACGCATCCGCATCTCCAATTCGTATGCTTCAGAGAATGGGACGAACCGGAAGAAAACGAGCAGGTCGCGTTGTCCTACTGCTGATGCGTGGAAAAGAAGAGGAAAATTATTCAAAGTCCAAGGACGGCTACGAAAAGATGCAAATGATGATATGTGACGGAAGTCGCTTCAACTTTCGCCACGACCTATCCACAAGGATAGTACCAAGGGACATCCGACCTGAAGTTGATATGAGGGCCGTGGATATTCCAGTTGAAAACACCCAAGTCCAGGGTCTTCCGGAGCCCAAAAAGGGAAGGGCTAAAAAGAAGAAGCCACCAAAGAAGTTTCATATGCCCGATGGCGTAGAAACTGGCTTCGCCAGTGTTGCTTCACTCCTAGGTAAGAAATCGCAGCCGGCAAAGACGAAAGCGGCTCCCGATCCTATCGAAGAGGATGAGGTCGTCGATATACCAGCTCTCGGGCGAGTATTACTCAACGAAAGCCAGACAAGGGAGCTAAACAGCATATACAAATTTCTCCCGTATCATAACGGAGATATGGAGGAGATTGATCAAGTGGATCTAAAGGCACGCCCCAATGCCCTAAGGACGCTACGGAAGACTGTAGATCTGAAACACGGGGAATACGCGAAGCGATGCGTGAGGTTGTTTAAGAGATTATCGAAAGCGCAGACCGCCTCGGAGCATCCGTATTCAGAAGCAGATGGGCGTCGTTATCTCCATCTACCGATGCCAGGTTATGCGCCTGATTCGGATGGTGAAGTCACCGATCCAGGACCAGCTCGGAAGAAAAGAAAGATGGCATCACCAACCTCAGACGACGACGACGAAGTTGAAGAGGTGTCAGCCGTCCCATCACGACCTAAGAAAGCTCTCAAGCCTACAAAACCGAGCCCTGCTGTAAAACGTCATATTCTAGAGGAAATCATCGAGGATGGCGATGAGGACGAGGAAGAGGACCTCCCACCTCCTCGAAAACGCACCACCATCGCAAAAGCACAGTCGAAACCAAAGGCAAAGGCAAAGGCCAAAGCAACAACCCCGAAAAAATCTCGCGGTCGACCCAAGAAAACCCAACACCCAGCAGCCTATGATGAAAGCGCCGATGAAGGCGATGATTGTCGGCGTACTAGCGACTTGGAGCTAACAGAGGACTCGGACAACGGGAGCGATCTAGTAGATTTCATAGCCGGCGACGACGAAGCCACATCGACACCCGCAGTCCCAACCTCATCTATGTCCTTCGTCGCACGAAGACCTCGGCACAGGTCCACCTCTCCCACCTCGCCGTCCTCTTCCGTTATCGACAGCCGCTCTCGGCAAAAAGACAAGCAGGGGCAACAGAAACCAAAGGAGAAGCAGAAGCCGTACTATGAACCTACGCGCTTCGCCGCCACGCAGGACAGCCTCGATACTGAGGGTGACGATGGGATCCCGTCCATGAGCCAGCTTGTACGGAGCAAACGCGCTTCGGAGAAAAGTAAAGCTACTGCTTCTTCTGCCGTCACGATCCCCACCTCGCCCGTCGACTCCGAGGACGACGATGGTAGTGACACGGATGTCCCCGTCCGGAGAGGTGCCGCTGCTCGTGACAAGGGAAGAGTGAAGGCAAAGACGAAAAGGCAAAAACGATTTGTGTCTTCTGATAATGAAGATGACGACGACGACGACGATGATGATAACGAAGTACTAGTCGAAGAGAGCGATGGGTATTAGATGGATGAATGGATAACGGATCGGGGTTCTTTTGCATGGATGTTGTTGCTTTGAAAAAATTGACCCTGCTATACCCCCCCTTTACCTAGAGAAAAAGTCTACAGCTACATTACCTAGCAAATATCTAAGTCTGTTACGAATCGGATTAAGATGACTTGACTTGACTTGACTTTCGTGGTATTTTGTGTACGTACATACATGTTTACAGACACGCTCTGCGCACCATAGACGTAGACGTACTGCGGCCTAATCGATACATGAGAACGACATGTCTCCTCCCTGCCCAGGTACAACGTGACAGGTAGGTTTGAACGGTAAACACCCAACTACCACTTTCCATCCTACCTAACCTCAATGAAATAAGTAGCTAAGTGGTAGATTGTAGATTTCCCGACTAAGTCGGAGCGTGTCTACCGATGCTACGCCCCGACGCAGCGCGATTATTCAGAGCCACCGGTAGACCCCTTTTCCGTAGCTATGCGACGGCACATCCGCCTTGGCTTTTGCTATAACCGCGTCCCGTTAGAGCTTGATATTCGTCTTCTTGGCTGTCTATTACATGCCCGAGGTATAGGTATATTATATATTCATGCCTACCTACAATACCTTGACACTTACCTAAGTGGCCATGTTTCCTTTCAAGCAACCTAATACGCCTAAAAAAACTCTTTCTAAAAGAAAGGGGGCGTTCCAGTATCCCCTACGAAGTTCTTCGAATCCTCTCCCTTTCTTCTAGCTTCCAAACACTGAGCATTGAATCTTTACAATATAATGTATACTTGTCGTTATAATTATTGCTAAGCTAATTAACCTATACCTAAACCAGCCCTGATCCTTTCCTACCCGCAGAACAACTTAACATGGATGGAGCGAACGCATATCGAGCCATTTGCCTCAGTCATATTACTCTTATGTAGTCGTCCTGCAGCGAAATACACTCGTGTCAACTTGACCAGGCAGCCGTCAGATCACCCCGAAATATCATAACCAACTCCCACAAATAACAAGGATAATGCTCGTGGTTATGACCTCGATGAATCCCTTCGTGTCACTCGACACCAGAAAGCTCAAAAACGCCTATCAAGATATATAGTGCTCCAACTTCGTACTCCGGTAAGCGTCATGTAAATATGGCGGCTAATTATCGAAAATGCATATATGATGCCCTTGACGGTAGGTCATCGATTCGTAACACGTTAATGCGCCGGTCGTCCGCTTCTTAAGGCAAAAGAGCAATATCAAACCCAGCTCGGTATCTTCCGAGGCTCTTAGCTTCACGCGGCTACGCTCCTACCCATGGCGGTGCCCCAACGGAACCTCTTCAGAGTTCCACCACCACTTCTGATAACCTCCCTGCCGCAGTTGCTTCCCTCGGCCACTGCGCTCGCATTACCCGCCGCACCAAGGCCATTCAAGGTCTCTTGGCGACCGACCTCTCTTCCGATGACATAGCCTGCTCCGAAGCCGACGACGGAGACCAATACTACAACACCGGCACTTACGACCCAAGTCAGGAGCGTAGGGCTGATAAACGCTTCCTCCCCTGCAGCCACGTTCGTTCTCTTCTTCTTGGTGGTTCGAGACTTCGTATTCGGGGTAGGTGTGGCAGATCGCTTGACCTTCTCGCCGGCAGATTCACGGTTTGTGGCAGCTTGTGGGCTAGGCCTGGAGGGCTGAGGAACCCCTCGTGTCTGGGTTGATGGAGGGGGTTCCATTAAGTCGGTCTCGGTAGCGAAGCGGAACGAAATAGGCTGATTACCAGTAGCGGCATTCGAGCGCTCGCCTATCTCTTTCTCGCCATCCTTCGATCGTCTGCCCGCTGCAGCGGCACAGCTAAGCAGTGTCGTCAGACTGGCACGCAATGCAGCATCATTGTCAGCCTGATAATTAGGGGAGCGACGATCAACGCGCGTTTGGGATCGCTGACCGAAGGATGGTCTGTGGTGTTGGGGAAGAGACGAGGTTGTAGAGTGGCGATGCAACAGATGCGAGGGCGGATGCGAGAATGCATTAGGCTGGGGTTGAAAAGGCTGCTCCGGAGGGCGAGTTCCCAGCGCTGTTGCACGATCATCGTCATCATCGCTCGATTCAGGCTCAATAGGTTGGACTTGTCGTAGTGGAGTACTTCGAGCAGCTTGGGGTGAAGCAATGTTTTCGGCGGAACTAGTTAAGACTCGGTCGTCCTCGCTCTCACTCTCCTCATACTCTTCTTGGCTGCTGCTCGTACCGGTCTGACCAACCTGACCGGCGACAAAAGTGGGCTGTGGAGCACCGGAGCGCGCATACGATTGTGGATGCAAACGTCGCCGTCGTTGGCCGTGGTAGGACGAGCCCACCTGTAGGCCCGTGGTAACGATCTCGTCGCCGATAGAGGACACGGAAGAGGAAGACGGATGGGAAGAAACCTCGACCCACGATTCTAAGGCGGTGAGGATTTGTTTGTCAGGCTTGGGCCAGTCAGACTTACCATCGTTACGCTGTCGCTGTTGGTTTGGAGCAGCAGGGCCGGATGCGGATCGCATCGCGGTGGATTGGGAGACCCGCTGGGGGTTATTGCCACGTTGCCAGGTCTGGGCCGACATCTTGTGCAGAAGAGGGATACGCGATGCGTCAAGGGAAGCAGGTGAGAAAAAAGGGGAAGATGCAATAGACCCAAACTATCAGATAGATGATGGATAACGACACCTTGGAATGGAGTAGTGATGTGCTGTAAGTGGCCTATCGATTATCAATAATAACCGCGGCTGCGCAGCTCACCGACGGCTGGCGATTAGGCCTCTGGAGTTTGGGGGCTTTTGGAGGCTTGGGGGGCACCAGAGCTGCTCGTCTCCCAACGAAAGAACAGCAGAGAATCCCCCGCGCGCTCAACTTAAGCAGGGATCCGCTGATCTATGTTAGTTTATTCGTGCCAGGTGGTGTATTGGTATTTGCATCTCGTATGGTACCTACAGGTTTGGGCACACGTACGTGAGAGAGGTGCGAGTCGGCGGGGGTTGCTTGGTCAATAATAATTCAAGGACGACAACGGCAGGATATTTTAGATGGATAGGAGCGAGAAAGACAAGGGTTCATGGGTTCATAACCGAATGGTCGATGTTTGAGATGTCGTCAAACCGAACGATGCTAGAAAGAGAGATCAAACGAGGAAGCCGGCAGACGCAGGCGACGGTCACACGCAAGGTACGCTGCGGAATGTACTTGTTTCCCAAGCCGTGAACCGTGACTTCTTTGTTTCAACTTGCTTAACTCCCTCGCCTTATTGTCTTTAGGTAAGAAGTACTAAGTAGCTAGTAACCAGCCAAACTCAAAACCTGTCCACGTACAAGTAATGCAGTAAAATAAATGGAAGGTGTAGTAGAGAGTTCGATGTCAGACTTCCCTAATTTAATAGGAGCGACGTTTTTAGCGGGGACTAATAATTGCTAATAATTTAGATAATAGTAAGGATAACCACACGATACTTTTACGTTAAAAAAACGATACTTTTTTAATTGAGATTAATTAATAATTACGACATTTTACCATTTAATTTAATAATGTTTTTATTATATATTTTATTTAAATATAATTTTATTAATTATATATTTTATTATTTAATATTTTTAATTATATTTTATTTATTTAATTAATTTATTTATTAAATTAAATTATATTTATTTATAATATAAAATTATATTAATTTATTTTAATATTAAATTTATTTTTATTTAAATTTAAATGTTATAATAATATAATAATTTCCGAATTTTATTATAAAATATTTATAATGGTTTTTAATTTTAATATTTTTTTTCGAATTATTATAATATTTACGATTTTAATTATTTTTATTTAATAAATAATAACGTATATATTAATTTTTTAAATGTTAATTTAATTTTATTTTATTATATTATTTAATTTTAATAAAATTATTTTATTTACGAAAATATTTATTATATTATTTAATTAAAAACGTATTATTTAAAAACGGGAAAACTTAATTTTTTACGAAATTAATTAATTATTTAAATTTTATAAAAATATTTTAAATATATATATTAAATATTTTTACGAATTAAAGTTTATTATAATTATTTTAAATTTAATTAAAAATAAAGTTTTAAAATAAATTAATTAATTATATATAAAATATATTAATTTAATATATAATTACCACGGGGAATTAATAATAATTAAAAAATTTAATAAACGTTAATAATTTTTACGAAAATTAAATTATTTTTATAAAATAACGATTTTATATTAAAATAAAAAAAAAAATAAATAATTAAAATTAAAAATTTTAATTATAATTATTTTTTAAATATAATTAAAATTAATATTACGTATTATTAATAATAAAAAAAATCCGTAAATATAAAAATTATAATATTAAAATTATTACGAATTAATTTATTAATTAATAATTAAATAATTTTTTATTTATTAAATAAATTTAAATTTATTTAAAAAAATATTAATATATTTTATAAATTAAACCACGATTTTAACGATTTATTTAATATTAATATAATTAATAAAAAACTTATTAAAAACTTTTAAACGAACGGAATAATAATTATTTTTAAAAATATATAAAACGTTAAAAATTTATTTTAATAATATATATAAAAAAGTTTATTTAATATTTAAATATTATTTAAAAAACTTAAGAAATATAAAAAAATTTACGGTATAAATTATTTTATATTTATTAACGAATAAATTAATAAAATAACGAAATTATTTTAAATTTTTAAATAATATATTAAATTATAAAAATAAAATTTTAACGTATTATTATTTAATAATATTTATAATGTAAATTAAAACATTTTAATATATACGTTATTTAATTTATATACGTTTTATATATTAATTTTATAATTTATAAGTTAATAAATTTAATATGTTATTTTTTAATATTATAAATATTATCGTTTTATATATTAATTTCCACGTAATTTTTAAATTATTTTTTAACGAATTAAAAATTAATTTTTTATAATATTTAAATTATTTAAACGAATTACGGTAAAAACATTTAATTTATTTTTTAATAATTATATTAAATAATTTTATTAAAAGTTTTAAATTTATAATTAATTAAATTTATAAAAATATATTTTAATAATTATATAAATAATATATATTAAAAAATATAATTTATTACGTGAAATAAAAATAAATTAAATTTAATAATAATTTAATTATAAAACTTTAAAATATTAATAAAATATAATTTTATTTAAAATTTAATTATAATAAGCCCGGGTTTAATTTATTTACGTATAAACCGATTAATTAAAATAATAATAACGATAATAAAAATTTTTTCGAAATATAATATAATTAATAAATAACGTAATTATTTAAAAAAATAAAAGTTTAAAATAATATTTAATATTAAAATTTAAATATTAAAAAATAATTAAATTTTTATAATAATTTTATATAAACTTAATAAAATTATATATATACCGATAATAAAAATATATTTTAACGTATTTAAGTTTTATTAAAAAAAAAATTTTAAAAATAAAAACGTACGTTATATTTTTTTAATTCGTTATTTTATTTATTTTTTATTTAATTAAATTATTTATACGTTAAAATAAAATTTTATAATTAAAGTTTTTTTATAACATGTAATATTTATTTTTTTAATTATTTTATTAATTTTTATTTTTATAATGTTTTTAAATTATATAATTATTATATACTTTTTTTAATAAACCGAATTTTATTAATATATAATATTTTATTTATATAATTATAAAATTACGGTAACGAATTAAATTAAAATAATTTATAAACATATAAAACGTTATATAAAAAATAAATATTATATTTTAAATTTATTATATAATTAAATTTATAAAATATATATAAATTAAAAAACCATTTATAAATAATAAATTAAAATTATTAAATTTATATATTTATTTAAATATAATAATATTAATTTATTTTAATTAATATTATTTTAAATAATTTTAATTTTTTTTAAAAAAATATAAAAATAATATAAATTAATTTATAAAAATTATATAATTTAAAAAAATTAAAATATTAATTAATTATTTTATAAAAAATTATTTATTAAATAATAAAATTTATTTTATAAATACGTATTTTTTAATTTTTTACGGGTAAATTTTAATTAAATTTAATTTATTAAAGTTTAAATTTTAAAAATAAAAAATATTAACCGTTATTAATAATTTATTAAAAATAATAATTTAATTTTAATTAATTAAAAATTATAAAAAAAATTTTTATTAAATTTTATTCGTCGTTTTAAAAATTATTAACGTCGTATAATTTATTTAATAATATTTTTATTAATTTTATAACGTAACGAAAAAAAGTTAAAATTTTTAAATTTTAAAAAATATAAATTAAATTATATAAAATTAATTAATTAATTTTTAAAAATTAATAATTATAATAATCGTTAAATTTTATTATATAATAAATTTTTTCGGTTTATTTAATAATAATTAAATTATAAATTTAAAATTAAAATTTAAAAAAATAAAATTAATTAAAAAATTAATTAATTAAAATAATAATTATAAAATTTATAAAATTAATAAAAATTTTAATTTAAATCGTAATTTATATTTATTATATTATTTTTTATTAAATTTATATAATTATTATTATTATAAATATTTATTTTTATAAAATTTATATTAAAATTAAATAATATAAATAATATATAAAAATATTAATAATTTTAATAACCGTTAATATTATAATTATAAAATTATTTAAATTAATTATATATAAATTAATTAAAATAATATTTAAATAATTAATATAATTAATATAATTAAAGTTTTAATTTTTAATATTATATTATATAATTTAAATATATAATATTAAAATTTTAATTATAAATTATATTAACTTAAAAAAAAATTAATTAAATTTAATTAATATAATTAAAAATATTAAATAATAAAATATATAATTAATAAAATTATATTTAAATAAAATATATAATAAAAACATTATTAAATTAAGTAATAAAGTGTCGCAATTATTAATTAATTTTAATTAAAAAAATGTTGTTTTTTTAACGTAAAAATATCGTGTGGTTATCCTTATTATTTAAATAATTGTTAATGACAGCACCTCCCTAGTGAGATGGGAAGATGACGATATCCCACTTGTAGGTACCTTGTACAGGTACAACCAATCGGTGGATTTGAAATGGTGTCTTGGCAAGATCTTCCAATCTCGCCGATAACGTCCCAGAATATGGCCATTCAACCTAACCTCTTCCAAGTTTGTTCTCTTATTAAACCTTCTCAACCCTCTCAACACATTCAATGATGTGCCCAACTTAACGCACTAACCATGCAGGTCAGCCGATTGAAAGTCTGACCCCGTTTACTTGAGACACTAAAATCCAGGATCAACAATATAAACTTCATTGCTTTTTTATAAGCGTATATAGAATAAAGGGCAGACAGGCTACAAATGACTGTGTCATGCTCACTCTCACCTGATAGGATTCATCCGTGATCATAAATATCATTGGACCAAGCCCAAGCCCAAAGGCAGTGCAGAAGGGTTCATGTGCAACCAGCCACCTAAGGGAATATGTCAGGCACTTGACACTACACTTTATTAGGCAACCGGGTGGGGGTTCACTATTACATCAATGGCAGTAGCTCTTACACTCTCAGCCTAAGCCTTACCCCGAGTATATCAAGTGACTAATCCCAATCCATAGCAGTTACTCGTTCGTGTAAATACTTCATGGGATAAATTTATGTATAGTAATGTATAACATCCACAGTATGGAAGAAATCAAATTCTCGTATATTCCCAAGTCGTTTCGTCCGTTATCGAGTACCACTCCTCGACCAACCAGACATGCAATTCAGTACCAGTTTCCCAAGGTAATACACTCTATAACCTCATTTATATGTTCTAATCTGACCTTATTGGGCTCTTACTCCTTGCCACTACCATCAGAACAGTGGTCGGGCCGCCAATCACGTCGCGCTCGTGTTATCATTATTCTACCCACAATATGACACCATAACTAGTACCGGTAGCTTAGAATAAGCTTTATCTAACATATATGAAAGGATGCTAGTGAATAGGTAGGAATTACTTATACCATAGGAAATAGAGGGCTTGGTACAGTGCCAGAGTGCCCCGAAATACTCGACTAGCATAATACTAAAAGATGTACACCTCATACACTCGCGCGCGCCGGAGTTATCCCTAGGTGGAAACTTAGTCCGTCGGGAAATCTAACATTCAGGGGAAATAAATGAAAGCAAATTTGGATCGCAAAAGAGGCATCATAGTGAGAGAGATCGAAGAAAGATCGAAGTAGATGGGACTAGCTAGGTTGTCTGACGATCAGAAAGCAAAAACTGCTCCCTTGATATATGAGGCCTCTTGGCTTACTAAAGGGTAGAGATATGGCTGCTGTAGAATGTAACGGTGCCAAGGATTTTTGCAATATCAAATTGTAGCAGTGTCAGGGTGGAAGTCATAGTATTACACGAATAGAACCACGTTGAATCTAATTACTTGGTTTCCTCTATGGATGTCTATGCGAATGCAATTCATAATATAAGTACATGGTCTTCTTAAACATCTATTGATTATATTTCATTCTATAATATCTTTAGGTCGCCACTGTTTGAGCTATTTTGTATGGGCTAAATGAAGTGGTTGAGATAGCATGAGATTTGTCGCTACTAGAATAGGGGTAATGTGGTTGGTCTAAAGGGGTTGAGTTAATATGATAAACCAAAAAGACTTCAACTTTTATCTATTCATAGGTATCTAAAGAAATCCAGTCTTGCGAAACCATTGCCAACTGCTTAACTTACTACATTACGATAATCGAAACGTTGAAGTTATAATCTATATAGCGGAAGGTCCTTCCGTTTCTTGCTCTATGTGAATAACATCAGAATACAGAATTGATACAATCTAAGATTTGACATTAATAGGGATCTGCTTTCCGATATCTAAGTAGGCAGCAAGACCACCTGCACCCATATCTTGGATGGGTTCGCTCCTACGCATTCTAATGATCTTGGACTAAGAACAATATCCTCCTTATAAGAGGAAGGTGTCTTCCAAATTGACCGTATATTCAGGACGCAAATAAATATATAGACATCACACAATTCCCAGACCAACTTCAAGATAAACAAGTATTCGCATCGTCAGCTTTACCAATACCAATTAACCAACACCAATGAGTTCCCTGTCTCACCTTTACGAGGCCGCGATCGAACTATATATCGACACACTTTATTCTATGATGTCCCTTCTCCTCACCATGATGTATAGTGTATTCGCCATGGCCCTCACCGGCTTCCTCGCCGGTTTCTAGTACGGCCGTCACGTTGGCACCGGAACGTTGCTCACAGAACGCGATGTGCTTATCATGCGCGCCCTAGAACATTATTTAGAAAAGAATGCCGTGGATATATACGCAGAGCACACATGGGACTAGCATCATATATGCTATGTAACGGACTGGTGTTAAGCCTTTGGTCGTGGGTCGCGTCTTCTCTAAACCACCACTCGCCCCTTATCATAGACGCAGCTCGTATGCTAACACTTAGTCCCTACCAGTATCCGTCAAGCCCTCCCAACAGCGTTGATTTCCTGAATATGGAATCGCCCATGGTGACTATTCCTGGTTCAAAGCGAGGAATGCACAAGACACGGAAGAGTTTGCTTAAATAGCAGCGATATTTCCATCCCGTCGATTAGAAAGCAACGAGCCTCCCCTAATCCACCATACCATCGAAAGCCATAGCAAACCATACGATGTTAGCAACCATGTACGCCAAGGACGAAGCATGAGTAGGTACTACGTCTAGACTCCCACAGCTAGATAAGTCATCGGGGCGAAACGTTGCTTCGTGTAAAGTTGTCAAAGGAATATTGGGACTATTGCGAACACTTGTCAAGCTTATATCGAACTATTCGATTCATGGTTGTACTTTACGTTCATTTAACATAGAAAAGGGGGCAGCGGGTAGTAGAATTAAGCGGAATTCACTATGGACTTGACGAATCTATAGACCTGTGATGGTGAAACCTACGGGAAAACGCGAAGTGTGGTATACTCACCGAGCCTTGATCATACACCGTCAGAATAGCTGCAAGGAAATTGCTCACTGCTCGTCTCTCATACCCACAAGGGAAAAACTTTTTTATGCCCTCAAACGCCGTCGCAAAGCCCTCGTAGTCCAGAAGCTTGGTCCGCTCCAAGATGCTGGATTGATATCACAAGCATAAGGAGGTTCATACCAACTCTTTTGACTAAAAAGAAGCCCTCAGAGCCCACAGAAGGAAAAGCCGACTTGATGGAAACTGGTATATGAGAACCAAAGCGCGTAAGAACAGCCCATAAGTAACCGCGCGATCTCTTCGAAGAAGCCCTCGAGCCCCCAGAAACCATATGGAGGTTACCCTCCGATCAAGCCCTCAGGTTGTAGTACGGCTTCTTACCGAAGCGTAGCCCTCAAAGCCCACAACTCCAGAGGAGTATATAGTTTTGGAGAAGCCGACAAACCCACTAAGCCAACCGTCGTATCAAGGAGCCCTCAGATGGAACTGTCATGTGCGGCTACATCACTTTAGAAAGTGATCTTCTTGCCCTCAAACTGTCGCATGCCACCCCGAGCGGAATTGCCAAAGCCACCACCTCGTCCACCGCCGCCGCGACCACCACCGCGTCCACCGAAACCACCGCGGCCACCACCACGGCCACCACCTCGGCCGCCAAAGCCACCACGACCGCCGGAGTTACCATCACGAGGAGGTCTCTGGCTGGCAAAGTCAAGGCGGACGGCACGAGCACCTCGTCCCTCGCCGACATAAGCACCGTTCTTCGCGTTGAACGCGCTCTTGGCCTCCTCGACCGAGTTGAAACTGACGTAGCCGAAGCCCTTTCGGTTTCCAGATTCACTATCATATGATTAGCATTAGAATATTCCAGGTGGGAAACACTGGACTTACGGATCGGTAGGAAGTCGGACACTCTTGACTTCTGCGACCTCGCCGAAGAATGTAGCCACGGAGTCCTCATCAGCATCCCACGGCAGGTTGCCGACGAACAAGGTGTCGCTTTCCGCACTGACGGTATCTCCGTGCTGTCGAGCTCTGTCTTGGGCACGGGCATTGGGAGTGGCGTCATCAGCGGGGCGGGGCTTGGAGGGGTCGAGTCTCAATCCACGACCTTCAAGCTCAAAACCGTTCATCTTCTCGAAAGCGGTCTTGGCACCCTCATGAGTTGAGAAGTCGACATATCCGAAGCCTCGAGAGCGTTGCATTTGCTTGTCAGTGACAACTCGGGCGCTGGTAAGGTCGGCAAACTCCTTGAATGTTTCGTACAGCTTGTCGTCATCTACAGCCCAGCCAAGATTTCCAACGAAGAGGGTGGTGTACTCGTCCTCAGAAGTCTCGGTCTTGGACTTCTTGAAAGGTGTAGATACCTCCTCTTCAGCCTTGCGCTTCTTGGGTTGCTCAGACTTCTTCTCGGCCTCTTCAGAATCCTCGCTGGAATCGTCAGAGTCGTCGGAATCCTTCTCTTCCTCGGAAGAATCAGAGTCGTCAGAGGCGTCAGAGTCTTCGTCGGACTAAAATTCATATTAGCATGGGTTTATTTAAGTAAAGCAGATATTGATCTCGACGTACCTCTTCCTTAGCCTTGGCCTTTTCTGCGACAGCAGCGGCAGGCTTAGCAGACTTGGTAGCAGCAGCGCCACCATCTTCGCTGTCGTCGCTGTCATCGCTGTCATCCTCCTCGTTGGAAGAATCAGAAGAGTCAGAGGATTCCTTCTTGGCGGGCTTGGCCTTGCCATTCGTGACTGGCTTGGTAGCCTTGCCGTTAGTCTTGCCGTTAACCTTGCCGTTGGCCTGTGCCTTAGCAGCAGGCTTCTCTTCCTCAGACTCAGAGGCATCAGAGTCATCATCTGAAGAGCCAGAAGCATCCTCAGATTCGGAGTCCTCAGAAGCAGAGTCAGAGTCAGAGTCAGCCTCGGACTCGGAATCAGATTCGGATTCAGGCTCTACAACCTTCTTCTTCGTCTTCTTCTCGAGCTCCTTCTTGTTAACGGCCTTGGAAGCGACGTCCTTAGCGAGTGCCTTGGACTTAGCCTTGGGGCTGTCAGTGGATTTCTTGATGCCGGCATTCTTCACGGCAGTGAGAGGATTGGCAGCCTTGGCGGCTTTGCCATTTGCTTGCTTAACCTTGCCCATTGTAACGACGAGGTGTGAAGATTGAGTGATTGAATGTGAAAAGATATGCGAATCTTGTGAATTAATGAAAGAGGTGAGGATGAAGAAAGATGAAAGACGAGAGTGGGCGCACAGTTGTATTTCAATGGAAGGATGAAAAACTGTGGTTGGTAGCTCGAAAAAAAAGCTTGAAAAATTTCTAGACCCAGGACCCTTCCTCTTGAAAATTTCATTCTGCCTGTGGGGCAATCTCGGGCGGTGAGGGGTAGTGTCACACTAATAAGGTATGATAGCACGGATCACACACTATCTAAGTTTGTGCGGAATTGGAAGGTACAATCCGTGTACTGTACTTTGTACAGTACTAGTAGAGGAAATACGTAGTTACACGTGACTTGAGTCAGCTACCGAGTACCTACTGCGAGCATTGACATTGGATTGCTTGATTGAAGCTGTATCTCGAAATCTACCGAGAATTCCCATTCGACGCTCAACCACCCACGGCAGCATCAAATCGCTGCCGATTGAGGGCTATCCCGCTAACAACAAGTCCAACCTCGATTATATCATCCAAGCCTTTAATCGCCATGCCGACACCTGAATCCGAGGCCTTCCTGGCCAAGAAACCTACAGTCCCTCCCACCTTCGCCGGTGTCGACTTCGACGATAACAAACGATTGAAACAAGCGCAAGACGCCATAATCCGAGAACAATGGGTCGGCGTCATGATGGGCCGACTGGTGCGAGAGGAGCTGAGCAAATGCTACTACCGCGAGGGTGTTAACCACCTCGAGAAGTGCGGTGCTCTAAGAGGTTAGTTTGATATACGGTCCCTGTGGTAATGCTATATGGAGGCTCGGAAATTCTTGGGGGGACCATATTCGTTGCTATTGTTAATAGGATCTGGCTTGTGGCGATTGAATTGGCTAACATGTCAACAGAAAAATACCTCCAGATGCTCAAGGATGTCCGCGTACAGGGTTACATGTTCGAGCAACGACACGTCGCCCGCTCACGAGTGCTCAAGGATGGAACGGAGCAAATAGTAGACACGGAGCTGAGGCAGGCGAAGTAACGGAGCGAGAAGCCATGAATGCATGCTCTGAACAGAGGGTCTTTATATGAGGCCAATCTGGTGCAATGGGAACTTCTTCCACACCTATGATATTGTACATAATTGCTTCCGAAGCCCGGCCTGTCAAAAACAAGAAATCCAATCGAATTGCCATGTTTTATTCGTGAAATTAATATCCATAGACATTATTCGTATATTACCTAGTAGCACGTACCAAGATACCTGATATCTATTACCTAGTTGCAATATCCGGGGTTGAGGCTCTGAGCTGACGTCCCCTCCACTTTAACTGGTGGGCATCGAGTGGACATCGGCAAAACTGAACCCAAAGCTCCGACCATCGCATACAAAATTTCTAGAGCTTCAATATCCAAGCCTCCAAATCTCAAACCAGCGCCCCGCGCATCCCAACGCAATCCACTCATGATGATATGCCACCGCTGTCTCGCGCGCGCCTCGGCGCTCAGCTCACGCATATCGAACACTCTGCGCTCCTCCACCGCCATACGCACAATATCCAGCACCCACGCACAACGGTCACCCCCCGCGGCCCCATCACCATCACCGTCACCATCCGCCCCCGCATCCGCGCCCGGTAGCGAATCGCCCACCTTCAGCACGCCTCTGTCCGATACCGCAGCGGGCGGCGAGGAGAAGCCCGCGCTGTCGTCGTGTCCGGAGGGCACCATTCTGACGGGGCTCAACTACTTCAAGAACCGGACGGACCCCGTGGCCTTGGCTGACGATGCGTACCCGTCGTGGCTGTGGACGTGCATAGAGACGGAGCAGAAGGAAGAAGAGGCTGGCGAGGATGAAGGCGACGAATTCTGTGAGTTCCCCTGCGAAGTCCGGATATCTTCTGCTGTTATGGACCTTTGGTTGCGCTGAGTCTACACCCACCCAATCCATTTCATAGACATATCCATATATATCCATATCTACGTGCACATACAATTGAATAGACACCTAGCTAGGTGCCTACCCGACTCCACACACTTACTAACCCCCTCCCAGCAAAATCTAAAAAGCAGCGTCGTCTAGCAGCGAAGCGGCAACGCGCGCTCGAGGCCAAGATCCTCGCCGAGGGCAACCTCGAGGCCCTAGCGCCCAAGATCCCGCTGCAGTACCAGAGCATCAACCTGCCGGGCAACGAGGACGGCACGCCGGAGGGCGCGCTCGCCGCGAAGGAGGCCCGCGAGGCGCTGACCAAGGCCATGCGCAAGGAGAGGAAGAAGACCATCAAGGAGACCAACTACCTGAAGGGCATGTAGTCTACCACGACAGTAATGAAATTTCGGTGATGATAATGGGATATCTACGGCGGATGATCTGTTGTGTAAAACACACGGGGAGAAATCATGGCCTTGCGTAAGGGGCGAGGCTGAGCATAGCTCTACTCCCCGAGATGTACTATACGCGAGTAGACCTGTATACAAACATAAATCACACATATATGTCAAAGAATTGCGACTACTTCTCGTATTCGAGCGACTATTTCGACACTACTTACACAGAATTCCACAGTCGCAAACATATAACGCATCATCCGCCCATAAACCCGTGGGCAACCCAAGTTGAATCCATAGTATTTCCAGCTATATGCAGCGCTTAAGGGTATCGTATCGTTCCAATAACTCCTGTCCTTAGTCTAACCGATTGCCGATGTCGTTCCGTCCTTGCAAAGTAGACACCTCGTTTCGAGATATAAAGACGTCAAACCCAAAAACCCGCTGCCCCATTTCGATATAATACCCCTCTCGCCTTCCCAAGAATATGTCAGTCCTAATCCTCATCTGTCAAACCTAAGGCGGCCTTCTTGACAGCAATCTCCTTTTCGAGGTTGGCCTTCGTCGTCAGAATACGTCTCTTGAGGATAGGTGCATTGACTTCAGTGAGTTGGCGCAATGTCTCCTCATATGCCTTGTTCAAGTGCTCGATCTCATCAAGCTTTTCTTTGCGCTCTCGCTCTGCGACCAACTGCTCCTCATCCACTTCTTCATCATCTTCCTCATCGTCTTCGTCCTCCTCGTCTTCTTCATCTTCATCTTCTTCTGATATGACTTCCTCCGCCGCGGGTGCGGGTGTAATAGCATCGACAGTCATTGGAGTTGGCGCCTCTGGAACTTCTAATGGTAAACTTGGCGTGGCTGCAATAGGTTCCTCGATTTGCATTCCATCCTCGTCAAGCGCGGCCTCCATTGCGGCCAACAACTCATCGTCTTCTTCCACATCTTCCTCCATAGCTTCGGGCTGTTCTCCAAAGTAATCTTGCTCAATCTCGCCTTCGGCATCCTCTTCCTCCTCGTCCTCGGACTCGTCATCATCCTGCATCAATTCAACGTGGACTTCTGTGGCGGCTGCGTCATCCTCCAGTAATTTTGCAACACGGGCTGTACTATTCTGCCACTGCTTCTCAGATAATGTCTTTCTGAACCGTCGGTGGACAGCATCGTGCATTGGAGGGGTAAGGCCATGCGGCCATTTATAATCGTTCTTCAATACCATTTCCGGAATTGGGACAGTCTTAGCCTCAGCTTCATTCTTGACCTTAGCAAAACATAGAAGCATCTCTGAGATATCCGAGTTCTTCATCATGTTTTTCTTGTCCCACGTCTTCGTCGCTTCTGTGATAGTAGGCAGTTGGACTAGAACAGCAGCATAATGGTTCCCGTCAATAGTAACCACAGCTCGACGCGACTTAGCATCGATAAACTGAAGGTTAAAATCTGCGCCTCCCATTTGCTTAGGTACACCCATTATACCTTCCTCTAAGGCCTTCTTTAAATACTCCATCGAGGCATCCGGAACGGTACGGATCACAAAGGTGGATTCTCGGATGGGGTCTGTTTCACGGTCACTGGCCTCGGAATCGTAGCCATCGCCCGGTCGGTGCTCGACGGGCTCTCCTCGTGGCTTGAACTTGATGGAATTAATAGGCGTGTTCGGGGTGTGTTTAACTTTGATTATCTTGCTGGGTCTGTTTGACTCCTGGCGAGTCTCCGATAATGGGCGGTCTTCATCGTCGCTGTCAAAGCCTCGTTTCTTAGATTCGAGCAGCTTCTTCGTCGGCTTCGATGTTCTTCCTGCTTTGGACTTGGTGATTGTTGGCGTCGGGGCGGGAGAAGTGGCCGCTGGCGTGCCCGGTTGACTACCCTCCAATTTCTTCTTGATATTGATCTTTATCTTCTCGCTAGAAGGAGTCGGAGTCGAAGTAGTATTGAGTTTGAGTTTAGGCTTAGGATTATCGGCATTCGACGGGGGCGGCATGCTCTGACTCGTGTCAAGCTTGAGCGTGGGTTTCACATTGATGGAAGACATGATGGAGATTTAGAGGCCGATGGCAACTGAAGACAAGAAATGAGGATGGTCGCGTCTCAACGTCTCAATAAATTGAGATGAAGAGATGAGACTTAATCTCCAAGTCTCAGTAGTCGTGCTATCGTCGCGGTCGGTCCAATAAATAAAGAAAAAAGAGGAAGGAAAGAAATATAATTTCTCGGTGTTGGTTGAACTGGCTGAACTTTGAGGTTGCTCATGCGAACGAAACTTGGGATGAAGAACTTAGAATTCTTGAAAGCGCGACAGGTCGATTGGAAGTCTGGGGTCGACCTGTCCCTGACGCTTTATCGATAAGAATCTTGAGTGCTCGTGTGGGGCTAAACTATAGTACCTACCTGCACATGCACAGTACGAACCTTACTACGTAGTAAAGTGGGACAGAATCAATAAGCTAAGGTAGGTAGGTACCTTTGTACCCAGATAGTTACGTACATTGCAGCTCCACACTCTACGATCACGTCGTCTGTAACAAAGATCGCGACAAAGAAGACCCAATCAGTTATTCTCATGAATTAATTCTAAACTTTATATTTTAGGGAATTTTATTTTAAATCAAATCATATCAAGGATCAAGCAAGTTATTTTCTCAATTAATCCAACATGTACTCTCATTGGTCGAAAATATCCCGGTATTTGCGCGATTTTTGACGCTAGTCCGTTTTTGGACCAAAGCTTTGAGCTTTATTGACCAAAACCTCCCGTCGATTTTTAACTTCTACGTATGTCGCGTTTGAAAATAGCATCAAATCGTCAAATGCTACGACGCAAAACCTGGCAATTGCTTGCTAGGGCGCGCTAACTGCGCAGATGGCAGCGGAAATAATAAAATCATCTGAATTCGGTTAACGTACAACGATATTAATCACTACTTCCCGACATTGACACCAACATCGACATCGACATCGAAAGCTATACTGATATTTTTTCAACCCGACTCTACGGTTTCCAAAAGATATATAAACCAAGGCCCCCCATCAAATTTTCTCTCCTTCTTTTCTTCTCTTCTCTAGAGATTCATCTTTTCTCCAGTTACTTGTAAAGTTCACACTTGCAAGTTCAACAACCAACATCAACTTGACTTATCAAACCAAGTTCTCAATTTCTACCTCTACATACTGCTTCTTTTCTAAAGAAAGCTACTCTCCGCATTGATTGCACTCTGGGCAAGTCATTATCTTGACTCATCAGCCCTATTGGACGAAGGCGCGGATCTCGCTGGACACAGGTATGTCACTTTCGCTTTAGATGCCATCCCACGTTTCTGTTTCAAATGAAAATACCTAACCCACGCTAATCCTTGAATCTAGACTCTAGTCGTCAATTGCTAGTAGTTCCGACAGCCGCTTTGTTTGACATAGCATCGCGCGTCCTTGATTCCCTCGTTTGTTTCAGAGTCACCAACCTCGAGACAAAGGAATCAGTCCAGCTCGAGAATCCGCAATGTCGTCACAGGCACAGCAGAGCAGCCGTGCTCCCGGTTCTTTCGAGATCCACCACGCGCTCCTCCGCCCAGTCATCCTCCAGATCATGCGCGCACAAGGGTATCACTCCTCCACCCCTGCGACCGTCGACGCGTTCACCAGCCTCACGGCTAAGTACATGATGGCTATCTCGGGACGCGCGGCTCACTACGCCAACGCTAACAACGAAGACGGTGTGTCGTGTGTCCCCAACATCACCGACATCCGCATGGCTCTGGAGGACTGCGGCGCGCTGAAGCCAGACAAAGAGTTCACCGAGCAGGTGTTCCGTGGCGAGGAGGACACTCGTGGCGTGGATAACTTCATCCAATGGGCCACAGGCCCCAAGAACCTCCGTATTCGCAAAGTCGCCGGGCTCGACAAGCCGACCGCAGGCGACACGGAGATGGATGGACAGGAAGAGCCGCGGGAGACCGACTACCTCAGTGGTATGTTTAAACCTCCAACTATTCTTACATAATATCGTAATCACAGTCATGCTAACTAATTTGATTACAGCTCTTAAGAGGAAGCACAACAGGACTGGTGACGACTCTAAGTACGCGAGCACCATCCTGGGGCGCGGAATGGTCGATCCTGATCCCCAACCTAAGCCAAACCCTGTGCACCTCTGGGCGATCCAGATGCACGAACAGGCCCGCCGTCTTCCCGAGCATGAGGTAGCTCAAGAAGAGTCTCCCAGACCAGCCAGCTCTGGTCTGAGTTCACTGGCCGACGAAGATGTCGCCATGATGGACATGGACATGGACATGAACTTCTAGTCTGGTAAGAGACGAATGCCTACTATGTCAAAGATTTAATAACTAACAGTCTACAGCCATGCCTACAATCTTTATTCCTGAGTCATTGATGCGCACGTGAACAACGGAACGTGACGCTTGGAGTTGGAGGCATAGCTATGGCGTTGACGTTGGGTCTGTCTTTGTGGGAGTTCGGGTTGGCATTATGTATTTGGATCTTTGGGGAGGAACTACCATCACCGACTCTTTAGAGAAGTTTTGTGACAACAGCCGTGCTCATAAAATGAGTGTCGGCACGCAATAATACGCTTCTCTTGCCCTGCAAAAAAGCAGTGGCACCCACACAACTCATACGTCCGTTAATCATGCAATTGTGACATGTTAGAGTGATTAGAATCCAACCCCACAACTCTAGGCTCGTATACAGAATATACGCGGCCGTATAAAACGAGCGCCACCCATATATGAGCAAAGACAACATCCCTTGTACGACACTACGTTGGTGAATATTCACTGGTTCGACGAATCCTATTACAGACTAATAAGGAACCGCAATACGCGGCTCCACGTCTCATTTTTAAACTCCTTTGTGTTGGCAGCAGACTATGGTATCTATTGCACTTGCGCCTGTTATCCCTTTCCAACCCTAACCGACGTCTGAGCGAATGGACCCAAAATATCCAGCCTGTATCCCTTTTCTTAAACAAAGTAAATCTCTCTTTTTATTTGCGTCCAAGGCAAAAAGGGTATTAATCGTTAAAAAAGAAAACCCAAAAACCAAAAGTATTTCAACATCATATGTCCTCTCTCTTTTTTACATCACAGCACACTTCTTATCCTTACTCAGGCCTCTAGGTGCTACCGCCGCAGCCCAGGTCACATCCGTCCAGGTCTCCTTATCCTTCTTCTTACTCTTCCTCCGGCCCGTCCAGCCCCGGAGCTTAGCATCCTGTATATTCTTGAGCGCCCCTCTTCGGGCGCGACTCTGCCGGCGGGTCAGACTTGTATGGTGGCGCAGCGATGTAGAGGGCGGCTGCTCTCCATTATTGATACTAGAAATAGTTTCAAGACGCTCGACGGTAGGCCGAAGCAGGTGAGCTCCCGACGTTGGTCTAGGATGGCGAGGAACTGGTGCATGCAAGATCGGTTCTGAAGGCCCTCTACCTCCGTCCAAATAGCCGGGAGTATCGTACGCACCAGAAACACCCGTTGGCGTGCTGATAATAAGTGGCTGGTCTGGATCCGCCGGTGGAGGTTGAATTTCGGGAATTCCACTGTACCGTCGAGAATCTCGCTGACTACGACTACCCACAGGTACGCGTGGGAACTGGAAGCTTCCAGACGCGGGACGAGGAGCGCCAGTGCTGCCCTGTCTTCTGTGAAGACGTGCTAACAAATCCGGGGTAGGCGCAGGGGGTAAAGCTGCCGCTATAATTTCCTCGTTGTACTGATTTGTGGCAGGTGCGGAATGAGGGTAGCCATCAAATGAAGCTAAAGAAGGCATGTCCGAAGAAGGGGGAGCTCTTGGCCAAGTCTGAGCGTTGGGAAGTCTACCGACAGTTGGGTAGTTACCAATCTGTCCATTATCCCACCTCTGATTGCCCACTGTAGATGAGGGTGTGGTAGGATTGTGATAGTATGTATTAGCTGATCCTGGACGGGATCCTCCCGTGAATGGATGCGACCTAGATGAGGTTGGTGTATATTCCGTACGCCACGAAGGCGCTGTGTTATGTGGGCTAGGCCGTTCGGGGGTTACATTTGTCATGGCCGGGCCTTCGGATACGTGGGAACTTGTGGCCCGAGGAGTCCCAACCGGAGATACATTGTATATGTCATCATCATCCACGTGGGGTCGATTACGTCGCGAGAAAGTAGGGGATTGCCTACCTACCGGGACAGCAGATCTACTACCGTTGACAGAATCGTTCATGCCTCCCTGGCTTGGGAATTGGTAATTCCAAGACATGCGAGATGCTTGTTCTCGCAATGGGGTGGTTTGAAGACGAGGCAGCTCAGGACGACCGGAATTCGCATGCGAATATGGAACCGCCGGAACTGGTGGAACAGGTGGGACAGCCGACGGAAAAGAGGGGACGGGAGGAATCGACGATGGGAGTGGAGGAACAGGTGGGACGAAGTCACTAAGTGGAAGGCCGACGCCAGATATAGCAGAATGGCGTAGAAATGCAGGCAAGTCGCCGGGATCGTCCTTAGTATACGGGGGCGGGGGAGGTACCCAGTTGTCAGCGTCACTCTCATGAGGATGTTCCGCCCTTCCGTCGGCGCGTCTATACTCGACTCGACCAGCGGCGGCCGGTTGTGGATTACGTCGACGATTAACAGCAGCAGCTGTAGCGGCGCGACGCAGTGTTGGTCCAGATCGTGGGTTGGCATGAGCATACGGGGCGTCAAGAGCCTCTTGAGCCTCCTCTAAAGAGACGTCTTCCGTCTCATCAAGTGCCGTGACGTAGGAATTAGAACGTGCTGTAGCCATTGGCCGCGGTACTAGCGGATCCTCCAAATCGTCGATGTAGGTGTGAGAGGTTGATGGTCGAAGCAGAGCATCAACCTGGCGAGAAGAGGTTGCTGCCACAGACATTACACTATTCCGGTTACCCCTCCGCTGTGCCACTGTTCTTCGCCTGACGATGGCCACTTCTGTGTCGATATCTCGGTGTTCCTCTTCTAGTATTTCAGCCTCATTTGTGCCAACTTCAATGGTGATCTCTTTCTCTTCGCCGTCCTCCGTCCTATAGTCAAAATCGAGTATTGTAATTCTTCCTCCGTCTACAAAGTCGATACCGTCTTCCTCGGTTACGGGCTTAGGTGGCATAACGCCCCGAGCTGCAACAACAAGACGTTCCTCTAAAGACGTATCGCCGAAGCCAGAAACCCACTTGACAGTGCTCACACCAGTCAACTGGGTGATATTGCGCCCGCTCACGAAGTTATTACGGAACTTGTCGCAGAGTATTTGCCACTGGGGAACACGCCCACCGTTTACATCCTGTACTCGGGAAGGCGACCGGACTGAAACCCCGCTATTCATACGGTGCAATCCAGGAGGCCCATTCGAGTCAGGCGATGCGTGGATACCTTCAGGAACAGCTTCCAGATCCTCGGGTATGCCGTATAGCCATATGTCTTTTCCTTCAAACCCAGCCGAAACAAGGTCTCCCTGATAGTTAGCAGCAGGTAAGGTACATGGCAGCAAAGGCCCAGGCGAGGAGGTGCTCGGGACAGGCCCTGTGAAATAAGTCGTTCCGTTGCGCAGATCGTCAATTCTCACAGCACGGAAAGTCTCGAAGGATCGATCGTAGGTAAAAGTCCAAGTCGCCTCCATAGAACTTGATTCCTGTAGCAGAACAGCGTGACTACAATCCCGGCTTGTATTTGGGAAGAGTATAGAAGTAGTCCAGAGCGCGCTAATATTATTTTCTTCGCACATTTGATTTTCAGGATCGTAATAAGGAGCAGTCAGAATAACAGTGTTGGGCGTATGCGATGTCGTCGTTGTCCCTAACAGCTGAGTTCCGTCGAATGAGAAGGCAAGAGAGTCCACGCCGTCGCATTTAACAGCCCGTCGGTCTGTCGGTAGAGCTCCTGGGTTTAGAGATTGTACCTCGATGCCACCTTCGTATGCGGCAGCCAGAACGCGCCCACACGGGGATAGTGCGATCGCGCGAGGAGCGTGGTCTAGGATCAGCGACTGAATCCGACGAGGTGGAACTTTGCCCAAATCATATAGGTCAACCTGCATATCAGTTGACAAGACTGCAAGGAGACTGCCATCGTCCAAGATGCACGCGGATGCAGGGCGGCGCAGTATTTTAAACTCCCGCTTAACAGCTAGCTCGGGTTCCCTGACGTCAAAGACAAATATTCGAGATGAGTTATATGCGAGAATATGATGACCTCTAGGTGATGGACTAAATTGCATTCCCTCGCCGCCGGGCGCAGAGGACGAGCCAATACAATTCGAAATCAATTTGATCGTAGTCGACCTCGGTCGCAGATATGCTTCGAACAGGTTCCTCTTGACCTCGCGGGCGAATGAACGGCGCAGCTTAGGTAAGTTATCATCGTCACCGACTGTTGCGACTGGCACGGCATTATGACTAGAAGCGTAGGATGCGCATTGCGAGAGGTGGAGTGCATAGAGATGAGCATGTTGCGAAACACGCCTCCATTTCGAATTCAATAGGACGAGAGACGCAAACGATTCAGGATCAGTTAATTGAAGTATTCTACAGCGAATAGTATATTAATAACAGCATACACCAGAACAGATGGCAGCAGAACCTACTGTTCGATAATCTCGTCAGGAAGCCTGTCAAAAGCCGAAGGCGATTGCTTGCCGCTGGACGTAGTTGGCTTCTCGTCCATATCGGACTGTTGAACTTCGGACATGACAGGCGGATTGGTAGCCTCCGATGAAAACTAACGGCGCGAAACTCAGCAAGGTAAAAGCAAACACCTCACGATATCCCAAGACGAATACTATGCCATGACTTAACAGATATCTATACGTATTATTTGCTAGATTAGTTCGAATACATCATGAAGGTAGAGGTAAAGGAGAGAAGGAGAACGGGACTGCCGACTCTGCCTAGGCGTTCTGTCTCTCGGATCGTGTTGTTGGACAAGTTCGAGAATCTTGAGCGGGGAACCAATGAGAAGAGAAAGGCGAGTGTGTGACAGAAGAAAATGGAGGTGACGCGGCAGATTGACGCTGGGGTAGGATCGAATAGGATATGTATTAGATGTATTGTCTTTCCCTGAGATAGGGAAGCTGGGGCGGAGTACCTAGTAATTGGTCGGATCGCCCTTGTACCGTGTACATTGAATGGATGTCAGCTTCACCCGAGCATGTTACCTTAACTTACCTCAATTTAATAGCTGCTTGTAGCCTTGTTCGCGACTACTTGCATATACCTAATTTAAGCGACGCGCCGGTACTCCGCTTTGTATTTTGCGGGTACCCGTTATACACCTACGCATTTAAGCCTAAACCCTAGCCGATTGAACCACGATGCAGTTACGACTGCGAATATGGATCTAAGTAGGTACTTCAATACTATCCACGCTTGAGCACACACACACAAGTTGCGTAGAACAAATACAATGTCCAACGTTGCTCATATCATACTGATGTTGGGTGGCAGTACCTTGGCACAAGCTCGAGACTTGTCTCTAACGTTGCAAGAAGGATTACACGTAAGAAAAACGCTTCGACAATGTTGAATCTACCAATTATCGTGATAGGCGATCTCGGGTAGGCGCATGCTGAAATGTTCTTGGCAGGGAAATCTGGAGATACCTATATATGTACTATATACAAGAGCATAAAGGTTATGTCATCACTCCGCAATTACTTCAATGTTCTCAAGCTTGGCAAGCTATCATGACAGGGCTATAGCCTCAGTTGAAACAGCTAAAACAACCTTATGATTACTTCTTATGCAGATTCAAGTCTCGGTTGTTTGAATAATTATGATAAATCAAACTAGACGCCTCTGATTTTCCTTTTCAACGGCATACATGAAGTACCCCCTCGTAATAGGACTCCGTAAGATTCAGGCGCTAATCCTGCGGGTAAGAAATAAGGAATACGATCTAGCCAACCGTCTCCATATAAAGTTAGACAGTTCTATTTTTGGAAGTAAAGTTGCACTATGTAAGGTTGCTTGTACATCAGAACTCTAAACCATACCGAAACCTTTTTGTTTCGTGCAGCTGCAAAACGTAGGTCTTTAAACATCCATGGGTGTAAAACGTACCACATTAAACCTCAGCTTTGCAATCAGCTTGACGGAATTTTCTCTTGCCATACATTCGCCCCATCCATCACATGACAATACTTTGTTTTGAATGCAAAAGACTCGCAGTCTTTTTAACCTTAAAAGTAGTGGCTGATCCAAGCCGCGCGGATGTAACAATCTCTCGAATAACGATGTGACCTCCAGGGTTAGGTAGGCGGATGCTTCAGGACTTTAAAACGTGTCCAGGCTGCCTGGCAATACGCCGAGATTACTCCTCTGGGACCTAGAGCTACGCTGAACCCAAATGACGTACCATTGGCCATGTAATTTAAATGGGAGGAAATAGATTAGACGATGTTATCTGGGTATCATTAGTTAGCTAGATAAACATTCAAAACTCATCGGTGAGATGTGATGTCAAGTGTTTCCCCGGTAAGAATGTGAGTTTGGATAGGAGCAGTTAAGACCACTTAGTGTCTATTACATAATGATTTACGGATTTACCGGAAGCCGTTTTAGGGACCGTGAGTGGAATGTGGCGCTGAGTCAGGGCCAAAGGGCTTCGAGCTCTCAATCCACTCACATGACCATAGCATGCACGATGACAAGTCGACGAAGACCACAACTTAATTTTGTCATTAAAAGCATTAGAGATCAAATAGAGTCTTTTAGATCGAACGATCCGGTTATATACTCAAGTGAGACTACGCGAGACTACGGTATATTGTCACAGCTTACATTACCTATTGTAGAGAGAAAGAAGGATTATTAACCTCCGGAACTTTCGTTGTCATAACTGAGCTCAAGTAGACTTAGTCTCACATCATGGCTACCCCTAAATGCAATACCCTTAGTGTCTCTGTAAGAGATGCTGCTGGATATCTCCCAATCGAAAACTATGGCATGATCGGAAATATGAGGACCTGTGCGTTAGTAAGCATGGACGGAAGTATAGGTTAGTAGAAAATCCCTTTCTCATGATATACCTTTGATAGAAGCTGATATCATAGTTTCGTGTTGCAATTAGATTTTATGTGCTGGTAAGTTCTTCTTGTCATAACTTCACCTAGAATATCTACCTCCTCGGGAGAGGATCTTCTTGAAATACCGAAGAGCGAGACACCCTACCCCTTTATTGACGGGTCTCGCCAAGAATCTGTATCTTCATAGGAAAGGGGGCTCTAGCCATTAATCGGCATAGAAACTAAATTCTATCATAGGCCTGATTTTGACTCACCGACTGTATTCTGCCGACTCCTTGACAAAGATAAGGGGGGCTTCTTTAGTATTGCCCCACCCGAACCAGCATCTTGCACGACCAAACAACAATATCTCCCGTCTTCTGCCATTCTACAGACTCGTTACATTAACGAGGAAGGTGTAGTGGACGTCGTGGACTTCTTCCCACGTCCAAAGGAGGCTACCGTTCTGTCTACGAAAAACAAGCATAGTGCCTACCGTGAGACTAAGAACATATACGAGGAGCTGAAGAAGTGGTTGGTTCGACGCGTCGAATGTATTCGAGGTCAGATGTCTTTAGGTTTGTCATTCTTCCGTTCTTGATACCAATGATGGGCCGCTGATCCGTCTCAAGATGTGGATGTCTTCCCAGCATTCGACTACGCCCGAGAATCTCACACCACTACCATACTACAGAACGTGCGTGGAACTGACAGCCCTCAGAGCAAGACCGTAACTTTCCACAGCAAGAGTCTGAAGCTTCAACTAGATGTGACGATAGACTGCGGCGGCGGAGACTCTACTACCTGCCCAAATCTCATTTTTAAGAAGGTACAGAGAGATGGCATGAGAGGCGAGGGGGTCATTGCTCATTTTACCTTGCAAGAAGGTCAAGCAATTTCCTTTGTAATCCGCGAAGACATACAAAATCATGTGACGGAGAATATCACAAGCTCAATTCTGGACTCTCGACAACATGACACGCAACTTTACTGGTACAACTGGCTGTCTAAGAGTAGTTACAAGGGGGGTTGGCGTGAAGTTGTCATGAGGAGTTTCATGATCCTTAAGATGCTAACCTACGAGCCTACTGGTGCCATTGTTGCAGCTCCCACCTTTTCAATTCCCGAGGCAATCGGTGGAGCTCGGTACGATCAACTTTGTCATTTCAGTACCGATATTAACAGTGACTAACGAGGTACAGTAACTGGGATTATCGTTTCTCTTGGGTTCGCGACTCTAGCTTCACGATCTATATCCTACTGCGGATGGGATTTACGGAAGAAGCAGACGCCTATATGGAGTTCATCAACAACCGTGTTAGGGAGACAACGAAAACAGGTGGAGATCTGCCAATTATGTTCACTATCAGGGGGGAAACCGACATACCGGAACAAGAGCTCGATCACCTTGACGGATACAAAGGTAGCAAACCGGTCCGCATCGGCAATGGAGCTGCGTTCCATAAGCAGTTCGATATTTACGGCGAGCTCATGGATGGCATATATCTATACAATAAGTATGGAAAGCCTATCTCTTGGGATACTTGGGTATCTGTCCGTAAGATGCTTGGTGGGTCTCTGAACTAATCCCATAAAACCTACCAATCAAATGACTAATACCCAGCAGACCACGTCCTAACGATACTTGACCGTATGTGAAATATTACCGCCGAAGGGGGAGGTTTTGTTACTAATCGCGGTGCTCATTAGAACCGGACATGTCGATATGGGAAGTGCGCAACAATAAGCAGCACTTTGTTTACTCCAAGGTAATGCTTTGGGTGGCGTTCGATAGAGGACTGCGGCTTGCTGAAAAGAGATGTCTGCCTTGTCCAAACCGAGCGAAGTGGTTGGACGCCCGAGACGCCATCTACGAAGAAGTGATGGAGAAAGGTCAATAGCTCAAATCTCCCATGGGTCACGTTAGCGTCAAGTATGCTGACTGGGTAAAACAGGATACAACACGGAAATGGAGAGTTTCATCCAGAGCTACGAGAATAATACTTTCCTCGACTCCTCAATACTGATAGCGCCCCTTGTCTTCTTCGTCACGCCCAACGACCCACGCTTCCTCAACACTGTAGACAGGATACTCCTCCCGCCAGAGAAGGGTGGACTTACGAGTGCGGGCCTCGTCTACCGCTACAACACTGAGCTTTCAAATGACGGTAGGTCTTCTCAGCATTGACTTCCGAGGTCTCTCTAACAAGTGTTGCAGGAGTAGGAGGGCAGGAAGGCGCTTTTAGTATGTGCACGTTCTGGCTAGTGGAGGCGCTGACCCGGGCGGCGGTATACGAGCCTACCTATTTGCCGAGGGCTGTGAACCTGTTTGAGAACATGCTCAGCTTTTCGAACCATTTGACCATGTTCTCCGAGGAAATTTCTCGCAGTGGTGAGCAGCTCGGTAACACGCCTCAGGCTTTTAGCCATTTGGCTCTCATCAGCGCCGCGTTCAACCTTGATCGCGCCAGGAGCTTCGTCAGGAGGTGATGATGGTGAACTCATAGCAGTACCTAGAAAGCCACATGTCCCTATAGAAATCAAGTCGAGCTCATTCTCTATTACAGTGTTATGACTTTCTCCTTGAAATTGCATGATTCAACTGAGATGTGAAGACGACACAGCAAGCCTCTAGTTGTGAAGCTGGATATATTCCAAGGTTTGTATTTATTCAGTCTGGTATCCTACATGGGGGATAAATGCCGCATCCAGAAGCGCTTCCACTTTAACTAGCGTGAAGCCTGTTTTCGTTTCATTATATTCGTATCCCTCGAGATACTTTTACTTCACGAAGTTTTTAAAAATAACTACTACGTCACCAGATGACTTCTTACCAATCCATGACCTAAAATAAGTAGAAGATGCTTATTAGGTACTTGTATCTGGGTGCGTATGGATATCAGTAATAGTTGTTAGGGGACGGTTATAACTGGCCGTGTTCATGCCGGGGGGCGTCAGCATTAGAAGTTTGTTTGACCCGGATGATATCCGGCTGGGTTCCACTTTTACCGATAAACTTTCGGTAAAATTCACTAGCCGATTACTCAACATTGGAAGCCGAGATAGATCGCGAAGCGCGAAGGGATCCAGTGATCCCGCCGCCGCCACCCAATACCTTTATGTAGAAATTTATGTAGCATTTCCCCGCGAGGATCCATTTTATACATAATTTGTGCTGTTTCCGGAAGCCCAATCTACCGGGCCTACTACATACATGGGTTGCACTTAGAAGGAGTTTGACCTGACAAGCCCTACAAACCGCGCAACTCTAGCCAGTCTTGGTTATCGATCGTCAATAACAAATTATAAAGGTTTGGATGATATAGTGGTGTATCCCAGATTATTAAGAAGGATATATTATAGGTAGTTGTTCAAATAATACTAGTTATGAAAAAAGTAGTTTAGTCTACGCTCTATAAGTTAGTTGGCGTACCTACCCAGTTGGGAATGCGTGAGAACAAGTTGGAGCATCCGATCACCATGATCCCTGTTTGCATAGAACTATTCCTTGGGCTCCATGAATCAGCCATGCTCATGACAGGGCCGCTAAACTACATAAAACTGTATGCAACCTTCAACTAGTATCTTTATGTCAGGATGATAACTCCGCACCTGCATCTGCGGACCTTAGGGTAGGGATTCGGGGGGTTCGGAGGATCAGATATGTCACCGCAACGGTATTCCCATTAGATAGTGGATCTCATCCGAGGCAAATATCTTTCGTAATCCACGCAAGTTACATCACAACATTAGCTAGCTCGAGATGGTTTGGTAGTGACGGCAAATGCCTTTTAACGACGCTCTGATGTCGCGGCGACGAGGCCATTTGAATGGGGGCGTTTCAAGCCCGAATCGGGATTCGCGAGACTTCCTCACGATTTCCGTCATCACATCAGGGTAGGATTGTCGCATGACACGTCCTAGGGAAACCAGGACGTGGGGTCTTCGTCGAATAACGGAGCAGTGTACAGATAATGATGATCCATGGAGCACTACGGGATAGCCGCCAACCCCTTTTGGTGTATGCTTACGGCACTTATATATATAAGGCGCAACCTCTGGTAGAAAATAAGAGGTCTACCCATTTGAGTTAACAAGAGAAACTTCGTAGATACCCAAGCATCCAACAACCTTTATATTTGGAACTGTTACAACAATAGCCTGCCTGACTTGAAGAATCGAACATATCACATACTCAAAAATGAGTGAGAGTCGAGACAAATTCGGACGACGACTCCCTCTCCAGATCATTAAGGAGAGAGCAGCTACCGAACCGGACCGTGAATGGCTGTCCATACCGCGAGGCACAAACCCCGAGGATGGATGGGAGAAGCTTACTTTCGCGCAGCTGGCAAAAGCAATCAACCGCGTCGCAGATGGTATCCGTGCCTTTGGCGGTGTGCCAGAGCCTGACACATTCCCGACTATAGCATATATCGGGACGAACGACTCTCGTTACGTTTCGTTCACCTTCGCTGCTCTCAAGGCTGGTTACAAGGTAGGACCATGTATATCTTTTGGCCTTGAATATTATTAATTTTTATAGGCGCTATTCATTTCTCCTCGAAACTCGACAGAGGGCCAAATCCGCTTGTTCCAGGACACGGACTGCCACCTCATCGCTCACACTCCTGAGTTCCAAGATGCAGTTGACTCCTGGAAAAAGCTTCACAAGATGGAGAGCATGGTCGTCTCCCCTGAGAAAGAATGGTACACCGGCGAGGGTTCGACTCAGATCGACTACGAGAGAAGTGTCGAGAAGGGACAGTGGGATCCCTTCGTCGTTCTTCACACTAGCGGAAGCTCTGGATTTCCGAAACCCATTGTTAGCAAGCAAGGATGGCTCACGACCATGGATTCGTTCAATAAGGTACCCCCGCAGGACGGTGTAAGAAGTACGTAATTTCATTGCTTATTTTGTACACTTTCTCTCTCAGGGTGTTACCTCTCAGTAACACCCAGAATCTCTAATTTCAACAGAAAGAACCGTATACTAACTCTTGTACCTTCTAGTGTGGACTACGGAATTAGTTAGCATCGCAAAGCGACATATCATTCCGAGTAAGTGGCCAGTAAAATATGATTAGCGAAGAAATGATCCTAACCCCTTAACAGTGCCCTTTTTCCACGCATCTGGGTTGTACTTCACAACATTCCTAAGCATTATTGCTGGTAGCCCATGTATACTCCCGATTGGATCGAAACCCTTGACGGGAGACCTAGCAGTCCAATACATTGAGTATACGGGGGCCGAGTGCATCCTCCTGCCTCCTTCGATTGTAACAGACATGAGCCAAGTGCCTGCTCAAGTCGAGGCGTTGAAGAAATTGAAAATTGTTGCATTCGGAGGTGGTAAGTGATCCCATTTCGCGGCTATTCGCTGCCTACGAACGTAGTCTTGACGTGGATTGTTGTTACTAATGTCTTCCCTAGGAAATCTTGCTACTCGGGTGGGAAATTACCTTGTCGAACAGGGGATACGCATGATGAACATGATCTCTGCTACTGAGTAAGCTTTTTAACAAATGATGGGTACAATATGCTGGAAAGATGTCGGGGAGCTAACAGTATTCCAGATTACCATATCCTATCGTTTTTCAGCCGGATAATAAGCTCTGGCAATACTTCGTTTTCGAGCCCAAGTTGGGCGGGGCGGATTTCCGCCCTACTGCCGAAGACCCAAATACGTATCAGCTTTTCATCAAACGTACTGGTCTTGAACCGAATATCCAAGGCGTCTTCTACACCTTCCCAGACATAGACGAGTACGACACGAAAGACTTGTTCCGTCCACATCCCACCCTGCCGAACCACTGGGCGTACGCTGGACGTGCCGACACCGTTATAGTTTTTTCCAACGGCGAGAAGCTCAACCCTCTTACCATCGAGCACATTGTTAGTGACCATGCCGGTCTCAAGGGCGCGCTGGTCGTCGGCCAGGACCAATTCCAGCCGGCCATTATTCTCGAGCCCGTCATCTATCCGAAGAACGACGAGGAGGTTAAAAAGTTGATCGACAGCGTGTGGCCCCTAATCGAAGAGGCGAACAAGAGCTCCGTCGCCCATGGCCATATAAGTCGCGATTTCATCATGCTTACGAAACCGGAAAAGCCATTCCCTCGAGCCGGAAAGGGCACGATCCAGCGAGGAGCCGCCGTAAAGCTGTACAAGGACGAGATCGAGGATTTGTACGCGAAGGCAGAGGACTCGCAGCAAGCTAATGCGCCGAAGTTGGAGGTTGGCTCCGAGAGCGACCTCCTAGAGTCTCTGCAGGAGCTCTTCACGACGAGGCTTGAAGCCCCGCCCTTGGGCCCCGATACGGATTTCTTCACCGTGGGCATCGATTCGCTGCAGGTGATCAATGCTAGCCGCTTGATCAATGCCGGGTTGAAAGCAGCTGGTATTGAAGTTGACCCTTCTGCCCTCGCTCCCCGTGTCATTTACTCTCACCCAACCTTTAGGGAGCTTGCAGGATACCTTTATTCCCTGGTTGATTCCGGCGCGGCGATTGCGGGAGACGGTGTGGAGAAGGTCGTGGCACAAATGAAGGGCTTGGTTGAGAAGTACACCACTGACTTGCCAGCCGCCAACACAACCAAGCCTCCACCACTAGACGAGGGACAGACCGTCATAGTCACTGGTAGTACTGGAGGTCTTGGCTCCTACCTCCTACACTTCATGATCTGCGATAGCAACATCAAGAAAGTGATCTGCCTCAACCGTTCCAAGGACGGCCAGGGCCGCCAAATCCAAAGCTGCGAGAGCCGTGGGCTCAGTACCGATTTTAGCAAGGTCGAGTTCCTCCAGGCCGACCTATCGCTGCCCGACTTGGGAATTGGTCAGGCCAAGTACGACGAACTCCTATCTACCACTGACAGGATCATTCACAACGGCTGGCCCGTCAATTTCAACATCGCCCTCTCGTCATTCGAGCCGCATATTCGGGGTGTCCGCCACTTCGTGGACTTCAGCGCCAAGGCAGCCAAGAGAGTCCCCATTATCTTCATCTCTAGTATCGGCACCGTAGACCACTGGAAGGGAGACGTTCCGGAAGCTCAAATCACAGACTTCACTGCGGCGTCTATGAACTACGGCCGCTCGAAGATGGTCTCTAGCTTGATCTTAGACCAGGCAACGAAGGTTTCTTGTGTTCCTACGGCTAGTGTCCGTGTTGGCCAGATTGCTGGCTCGCGGTACGAGAAGGGCTTGTGGAATAGGCAAGAGTGGTTCCCCTCTATCATCGCGTCTTCCGTCTACCTTGGAGTTCTCCCATCTAATCTGGGAGTCTTCGACGAGATTGATTGGGTGGCTATCGAGGACGTCGCCCACCTCGTCCTGGAAGTGTCAGGCGTTGAAGAGCGCCTTCCAGTCGACAAGATTAACGGCTATTTCCACGCCGTGAACCCCAAGACGACGACTTGGACCAAGATGTCTGCCGCCGTAAGAGAATTCTACGGACCCCGGATCAAGGCTACCGTATCATTTAGGGAGTGGATCGACTTACTAAAGGCCAGCCAAGAAACGACGACCGACGTGAGCAAGAACCCGGGAATCAAGTTGATTGACTCGTACGAGGGCTTCTTCAGTGGGACTTCGGAGGATCAAGTCAAGTTCTCCATGGAGAGGACGAAATCCTACAGCAAGACTGCTGCGAACATGGAAGCTGTGACGCCGGAGTTGCTGCAGAATTGGTGCAAGCAATGGAACTATTAGCGGGGAAAACGCTTTGGTTGGATACCTATTTGCACCTTTTGTTCGGCCTTGTTTTATCAAAATTTGTCTTGAGATGGAAAAGCGGACTAGATTGTAAGGAGGGTCGTTTGAGTTGAATACCTATTATTTCTTGAATATACACAATCATCAGCACTCTCTATTAGTTTGCGTCAGCCTTGAGCTCTCTTGGTATGGGTGGCTTTTGCAAATGTGTATACCTAATCTATCTAGATACCAACCACATTACTTCGAATACTAGCTATTTCTCATTCCATCTTTGACTTGAAGCCAACTTGAGGCTAGCTCAACTCCGGTCACATCGGAGTCCTAGCATCATGCAGTTAAAAGGATCAAAGTATCTGACAAAAGCTTACTTGAGTTTTTACAAAAGCTATTGAGCGTAGGAGACAGAATATGATAGGGCGTATCAGCGCTGCAGCGCATATGGACTCCTCCGGATTCGTCATCGTCATCGTCATCTACCCCCGGTGCGCAAACGTATCCTGCTTGCTTACTGAGCTGCTGGGTATTTCAGCTGTGTCGCGAGTCCTTGGCCTTAAATCGAGAAAACAGCTAGGATGTCTTACCAATAGAACTTTTGATAATGGTGATAGTCTGTTTAATCTTGCAAGGTTGATTTGCATTGATGTTGGTTCTTCTCAAAAGTCTTGGAGGTTGGCCGGTTACGTAACTCCACTGTCACGTGCCATCTCTTTATGCATGCATATCATACTTTTATCATGTTATTCAATGATTTAATGAAACTCATCGACATTATCGTCCAAGATCGTCCAAATGTCAATTTTTAGTTCCCTACACTACCTGCCCTACAGATCTGTAGTCACCTTCCCTCGATCATTCAACGTCATGTTTCAAGAACCTGAAGAAACAATCGATAAGACAGAATTGTCTCTGGCTCAGGCTGGAGGTTCGACTTTGACCCTGTCCGTGTAATCGGGCCGGCCGACGCGACCCTCGTGAAAAAAATGCGAGACTGAGGACGGGGTCCGTTCCGCAAAGAGGAGGTTGCTAAAAGGCCAGCTGCAGCAGGGATCGGTGCTGATGCGCACGGGGTACATTGAATTCGTATGTGCGCGGAGCCAGGCCTAACGTTTACCATTCATCTTTCAACTTCTCCTCCCCGCCCTGTACGAGCCATTCTTCCTCCTCTGCGATTGGTTCAACAGAGCCAAGACAACGCCGCTTCTAGAAGGGTCATACGTAGTACTCACTATAACACAATACCTAGCCATTATAATACATGGCCGCCCTCGTCTGACCATCTGGTCGGGTTACCTTCTCTCAAGGTTGACCCATTTCGGCGTGCGAACCTTCGAGCAGTGTTGTGTGATGGCGTCGCAGAACAGCGCAGCTACGGTGCGGCTAGAGCGTTTCTAATTGCTGCACAATGTGACGCTATCTACCTTTTCTGACGACGAGCCCGAGTCGATCTCGTCGCCGCTCAGATATAGTTCGTTGCCCGAGCCCTTGCATTGCGGCATGTTACGGTACAGACGCGGCTGTCCATCACTACTATGTATTGGGCTCGTTTATAGCCTTGGTTAGATGTTTCTTGACTCAGTTGTTGAGCTGTTGGTCCTGAATATAACATGGTGCTGCACTGACTGGGGTCGCCTCAGTCTTTTCCGGGTTTTGGTATTGGGGCTTCAAGGGTTGCAGCAAGTTGGAGGCGCAAAACGGATGGCATCCGAGATGAGTGATCAGACTGTCGTGATATTTGTCTTTGGTATGCCGCCTGCTGGTCCGGCGCACTGCATCGCTTAGACGGTCGGGATTCACCACCGGATGTTACTGTTTCACAAACAAGCCTTTTTATCTTTGCTTTTCTAAGACAATGTCTCAACAGAATTGATATTCTGGCAAATTGGGCTCCAACCCGTTACTTCGGTTGCCAGATCCGAGGGAAATATCAGCGCCCCCCCACGTTGGTTGCATTTAGATACGGTTTCAGAAATCTAAAAAGATCGCCTTGGGAAGGAGGGCAGCCGAGCAAAGCCTAGCAGCCGCTCGTCGAAGACGTCTGTGAGCCCACGAGCACTACCTCTGGGTATGCTATCAACTACCGAGCTTACCTATGTACATAGGTACTAGCAAGCTATATGTGTTTCAGATAAGCTTAATGCAACCCGAATTCAGGACAGTAGTTGAAAATCGTCCCATCGTCATGTGCCGTGCAGTATGTATGTAGGAGGATAAAACCTGGTATGAAGCCACCTCAAACTTGAAATTCTGGAACCTCGCCTAGTATTGCTAAAGTTTGACTATGGCGATCAAGTATATGCGCCGAGACAAGACGTTGCTGCTCACGAGTAGAAATTAAGTTGACCCAATGCATCGGGGATTCCAATGAACTGGACATGATCATCTCAAGTGCACTAAGGATGCAGTCTGTGCCTTCGATCTCCTCGGATTCTCGGAAGGAGCTATGTAAGTTGCTAAAGATATTTTTTATCGAGTGAAAATAGTAACCGCTAGCGCCGGTAAAAGCCGTGATGTTCCAATCCATAAGAAATTGACGATATCTACAGACGATATTCCGCGGCTATCTTCAACTAACAGCTTCTAGAAATGTTTAAGATGCACGTAGCTCGGTGACGGTTGAGATCCGGTTCCTCTAGCGGGCTTGTCATCTTGTTTATCCTATCTACTATGGGGCGCCTAGCAAATGTAGCTTTTGGGAAGGTCTGGTTCTTCGAAATAACATGACATGCGAGGTGAAGAAATAGGTATGACATGATGCGGGTGTGTAGTCTGCAGAATTATCATAATAAGTTCGTAATCAGTCGAAGGTAACGTCACTGACCTGAAACTTGGTGAACGTGACGGACTGCAATGATGCGGTAGCAATGAAGCTAAATGCGATGAGACTAATGTGGATAGATGAAAATAGAAGGCATCCCAATTTGGAGATAGAGGGTCCTAAATGCATGCAACACACGCATGCACTGATACGAAGTCAGACAATGTGGTTTCAAACTACTTCATATAAAGACTATTTAGGTAGAAGACAGCATCTGGTGGTGTTGATAGCAATCTCTGCTCGACATTAACGAGGTTCTATATAGATAGGTAGCTAATCTGTACAAAACCATATGATGAGGCTAAATGCGGCGAAATGCGATATAAATAGTTCTCTTAGTAACTTAAAATTCTTATGCGATCATGATAAATCGGTGGGGGGTTGGTGAGGTTGTATGGTAATTTATTCCGCGGCGGCTTCTCTGTAGCATTGTGATCCTTTTACTGAGCAGAACCGTATACCGTGGAACACATTTGACACGATCAGAATTGAAGACTTCTACTTCGTGTGTCTCACTGAAACGGCTTCGGTCATCCTACTATCTTCGTCGCACTAGAGCACCGTTAGTATGGGTTACTCAGTTAAGAAAGCCAACATCTTCCAGAAAACTACTTCTTTTAATCTAGACAGCCTGGGTCGGTCCGAAGACAAGCGTTGCGGTTGCGACGATGCGGCGTTGATGCCCCGAACTGAATACGTAATCGTAACCAACGTCTGTTCTAGCGTATGACCTGGGTATCGTTTCCAGACGCCTGGAAACCCCAAAGCCTGCATGCCTGCTATAACCATGTCTTTCGGTTCACTCATGCCGGGGCGCTTCGACATGTAAATTTCATTATATCAAGCCGCACGCAGATGTAAGCGCGGGAATAATCGCTCGGTGCGGGATATCCCACATTGAAAAGGGGGCTGACGTTATAGCAAACGTGAAAACCTTGTGGCATGTCAAGTTCGCCAATACTAAGCGTGGTCACACATGAAGCTGGTGCCTGAGCCTCTCATAGGCTAGCCTTGATATCCATGAGGCTCTCTCGACGAACGACGACCGGCACCGGTTGACTATTCGCGTTGTGATAGGTGGTTCGAGTTTTATTACCTTCCGTTACGATCGCTTCCCCGACTACCAAGACGCCAAAATCTGACGCGTTCCCGATTCGACGAGATCGAGGTCCGATAGACGCGGACCGACGGAAAGTGGATGTTATACTTACATCAAATACTATGCGTTCGGATCCGACACGATGTTATACTGCAGCTCGATTATCATCTACTATATGTAATCGTTACTCATATTAAATCTGCGCATGCAAATCTATACCCTTGCGTCGTCCAGACAAACTATTTATTTCCTCGGCGACAATTTATCTTTGGATATTCATGTATGATTCGGCGACTTAACTAACAAATGAGCTTGCCGAGCCTATCATCTACGAATTTGCGATGCTGGCCAGGATAAATACTGCTACATCATTCGCTGTTTATGCTTTCTTTTCTGAACAATGAATACGGTGACGCGTATTTTCCTATTGGTCTAGCCCCCGTGCTGTTAGAGCGCAGAAGTTTTCCTAGGACCCGCCCCCCCTGCATAAACGTGGTGATAGGTGAGGAAGACGGGAGTGCGGGTCAGCGGGGAATAACTCGTAAGGCAAAATCTGGGTAGAGTGTTCCAATGCAGGCTGCGAGCGGCGGGATCTGAGACCTGCAGGGGGAGGGGGGACCAGTAGAACTACGCCACTGCTGGTGCGAACTGTGAGAGGCCCAACCCTCGCTGCGGTCTTCGGTGGTGCCAGGAACCAACACGACGGAACCCTCTTCTAAGTGGCTGCAAGAATTAACAAATTGCCGCTCCCCTATTCTCTACAAATTGAGAGCCCGCATCATGATCACATCTTTTGGCAATACTCGAACACGAATGGCTACACGACTGGGGATTTTCAGCTGGGCTGGTAGTACAACATTGGCAAGTATACACAATATTGGAAGCACAAGGCGTATCCATCACTCTCTTGCACCGCGCCGCACCGAGGGGCATTTAAATTTCCCTACTTCTCACTTAGTCATCTTTCCCTCACACCCGACTGGGCAAGCTTATCACAGGGGGTAGTATTCTCCACGAAGCTAGTGCCCCTTGAGGTAAACTTGACCGGCATTGGGAATTTCGGAAAGGCTCTGGCCAACTGTCGGATTGTGTTCGCATGATGTCCATATGATGAGCAATATGAATGTTCGATCGGATGAAGCTGGGCAGTCCGTGAGTTTGACAGGGCTGATATTATATGTACCTTTTTACTGCACGCAGGATATTCTCAAGATTGTAATATCAAATCAAATCCCGACTTTCTAGTATGGAAGTAGCCGACTTCGAGACATACCTACACAGCAGTCTCATTATGTCCCCTGTCAAAACGTGAGAGCAAGACATTGCATCGGTACTCGTATGTACAATATCTTCTAGCATATCGGCATGTCCTTTTACCTCTTATGTGTGTTGGTGGCAACTTGAGGGCTAGACACACAGGCACATGCGGAGCGCACGCAGATGCCGATCTTTTGGAGGCGTCGATGACTTGCACAGAATGTTTGTGGCGTTTTAACTAATCGCATCTCAACATACAGAAGAGGCTTGCAGAGGCGTCCTCCCTTTCGACGGCGCACATTTCCGATTTGTGGAAGAAAATGGACTGGACCAATAATCAGCATGCAGGGACGACCTAACCGTCACACTGTCAGACTGCGTGATTAGGCTGTCTATGGTAAGCCTGCCTGTACCTGCAGGACTAGCTCAAGATGGAGGCGTTATAAACGTTCTACCGGTACGGAGTATGGGGCGAGTTAAATTTCGTTGGGTCTCTTGGACCTTACCGTCGCGATGCTAATAATATGACTATTACTTCTATAGTATGCAGTGTTGCGATGCTAGTATATAGTAGGTGCCCATCCTTTCCCCGGCTATGCGGCGATGTCATGTCTCACTACTATAGCACTAGCACGCGTGAAATTGTTACATAGTATTAGTTGCATGGCAGACATGGTTGTTGCAGGCCTTGGTATTGCACGAAGACTATTTTGGAATTGATACCAGTCCAATATCAACCTAGACTCCAGACTACATAGTAGGACAACTGCAAAGAGACCATGAGTAGCCTAGAGCATGATATGTAATAAAGTCAAATAAACGATTTAACCTGACGATGTGGTAGGTGCGGATTCGGCCCGCTGCTGACCGGTCACCTCATCGGTATAATGCGTATAAGAAAGAAAAAGAAAATAAAAAAGAGCTTAATTCTTACTTGACTCCTGTACGATATAGTATGGTATAGTATGACATGCAGATGCTGAATCCTTTCTCTCATCGCGATACCGACAGAATTGTTGTGCCGTAGGAAGGAAGACTGCGGTACGGTTTGGTACTTGGCCGGAATGTACCTCAAGCGGCAGGTACGTAACTGAAGTACCGGGGGGAAGCTCCATGGGGGTTCATATTCAAATTGCTGCAGGTGCTGTCAACTTTCTTCTTGGAGTCGCCTATGCCCGCTAATGCCCACTGGCCCCCTCGTCTAGGCACTTGCCCAATCCTATGTAGCCCCACCGTCGGTAACTTGCATGGATCCCCCCAGCCAAAAGAGAAGATTGGACACGAATTCTCTAAGGAGCTGCGGGCTGCAAAGTTTTGTGCGACATCACTGACCAGGCATGTACGATTGAGCGATTGAGGCCACCACCTGCATTAATGTCTGGGTACGTTGGTACATCCATATGATTAGATAGATGTGCAGTTCCAAGTTGACTCTATGTCATACAACCAACCTACATATTTTTTTAACTACTACATCCAATACCACGTCTAATACTACCTACCATAGCCACTGTTGCTACTCTGTTACTACCTAGACTAGACCAGACCTACATGTGGATATCACGAGAATAGACGCAGGATTTTACATTCTACAACCCCACCAAGCATAGAATCGAAACCCTTTCTTCCTGCCCAAAGCCAATGGGGCAGCGCGTCTGACTACGCGAGATCAACATGCCCAACATGCCCAGATATTCGCCAATCTTGCCAGTTTACTGCTAGTTATCAAATGGCCGAAGCTAATTAACCTACAGTAGTCGAAACGGAGAAGACTTAACCGAGTATAGTCCTCTCCAACGGCCAAGCACAGAACTCTTCTAGGCTGACTAGGGGAACAGTATCTAGAATCCTAGTGGGCCGGCCTACCTGGACCTCCTAGTCAACGAGTCTCGAAGATGCGCAAGCTTTGCGAGACCAGGCAGATGGCGAACACTAGCTTCCCCATGTGGTCCACCGGCCTCCACCTGCGACCACGCCATCCTACCCATTCAGGACTGACGCGAGGTCCGTCAGGGCGACCCAGGGAAAGTAACCCTCAGGGATCATTTGTGCCTCCTTGACCTGTCCGCGTCTCTATCGTACATATGTAGTACAGTACAGCGTACATATGTACCATACCACCATGCCAGAGTCACCTCAGTGTTGGATTCATCGAGTATCCATCGAGTATCCGCTTCCCCAAGCCCCTGGCTCATGTCGTCAATTGGCTACCCAAATCGAGACCCCCATTTACTATTTACTATGTACTAGGTTACATGTACCGCAACCTACTGGCGCACTCGTACCTTAATATGTCCTTCCTTCCCACTGTCACTGTATATTCCTAATTTTCTGGTCTTTTCGCTTTCTCGTGCATGCCTCTCCGTCGAATTTCTTGCCCCTGCCTACAATTCATGTGTATGGGAATTGCCTCATCTGCGTGACGTTCGGGGCCATGAATACCACCTAAGCTATCAACCCTCTACGCGTTAGGAGCATACATCACGTCTCGGTTCTCGCCTGGTTGTCCAACCGAAGCGATTAGACGGTTATTCCATCTCACATGTTTCTAGACGAACGTAACTCTATTCGACAGGATCAGTGGGTTTCAAAGTAAAAATCTAGGTATTGGGCTGGGGACGAGCTGGTTAACATTAACGCATTCGCGACATACCCGGTTTTCTGTTCGGCTTTGGACGACTCCGTCTATTTCGCATAATATACACCGGATCCGGATTTCGTCATCCTGGTTTTAAGTACTTCGGCCAAAGCAGGAAGTTACCTAAGATATAGGTATTATATCGTACAACACGCAGCTTCTCCGCCGCTCGGTTCTCCGTCGAGGTCTAGAATTCAGACATATTTTCTTTACCACCTATTCAGTGATTCGGGCCAGCCCGTACAGTCTTCCGTATGGCGAACGAAACTTTGCGTGGCGGGTGTCCCGTGCCCTTTTTTAACGAGGACTTATTCCCTACGGTGGGAGGACGTAAGTTTTGCGTTGGCGCAGTCTTTAGTATTCTTCTAATTGCTTCATAGACATCGAGGGCCGGTTGTGTTCGCCCCTGGGGCGTATAAACTGTTGTGTGCCATGTCCTATGACGGACTGGGCTTACCCAGATAATTTTAACACGGCAACGACGGCGGCAAACTGGGTTAATGTTGTCGGCATGGTCTGCTGCGGGTTCTTATTAATATCCTGGATCGTGCTTCCCGTCGAGAAGACGCATCGCCATTATTTGAGCATCAGTCTCGCGTGTGCCGTTGTTTTAATGAACGTGAGTCTACCTACACACGTTCGAGAGTAAGTAAATTCGTCAATGGCTAACAAATCACAGTTGGGCTTCATCATTCCACTAGCAGCTAAGCCAAACCAATGTTACAACGAGATTACGCCTCATGGGATGGACACGAGCTCCGTATGCGCTGCCTCGGGCGCTTTCTTACTTATTGGAGGCTGGGCTGGTGTCATGTGGGTTTTCTTGAGGGCTCTTTCTCTACATCTCCAAATATGCTGGCAATTGGTGGTGGGACGAAACTACATGTGGTTTTCTCAAGTTCTCGGCTGGGGTATACCCGTTATTGGTCTCATCATTCTACTCGTCTTCAGCGGAGTTTCTTTCCGATTCGGCGCAACATGCCATATCAACCACGAGAACAGTTTGGCCGATTTCTGGATTCCACTTCTTGTCTTCGCAGGCCTGACTGTTATCATACAATTCGCCACTTTTGGATATTGTATCAAAGTTTACCTCGCCTCTCTGACTGACAACAGCACAACCACTGAGGGCTCTGGGATGCCTTCATATTCTAACAGTATCCGCACTATGACTCCCCGTCAAGCCTACCGGCGAATTCGACGCGTCGTCCAACTCCAATGGCGTGGCATTGTCATTGTATTGATAATTATCGCGGATGTTATCTTCTTTGCTGTCATCTTCGTCTTTCTAGACAATACTGTGGAATCGGTTAGGACTGACCCGGCAAAGGCACTTCCATGGGCAGCTTGCCTCATCGCTGCTAGCGGTGATAAGAATAAGTGTTTGGACAAGGCTAAAGGGTTGGTTGTTAATCTGCCGACTGTCACGGCGGTTCTAGTACTATTGGCTGTGAGTACCACATTGCAATCATTGGTTTTACATGAGCTAACACTCAATACAGATGAACGGCCTTTGGTTGCTCTTGCTACTCGGCCGCTGGTCTATGGTCACCGGCTGGGTCGATTTCTTCGCAGCTCTGAGTGGTCGCACCACCAAGAAAGAATTCGTGTCTGTAGACGCTCGAATGGATATTAAGCAGGACCCTCGATCTTATGAAATGTTGTCTCGCGATTCCGGAAAGGTAGACACGGTGCTGACCCCAATTAGCGCGACAATGTCGCCCTCTGCTCAAGGCGGGCGCAAAACCCCTGATTACTTCGGACAAACGGTCCGATACCAACCGCACCAGCGGTCCTTTTCTTCGCCCAGACCCCCACAGCAACTCCGCTGGGATACGAATGAGGGACAAGAAAATGCCTATCCCTTGCCGCCGATGCCGCCATCACGTACATACGATTACGATAATATGAACCCGTTAGGAATGAACAGGATAGAAAAGGAAGAGGAGGATGAAATACAATACTCGGCCCCGAGGTCGCAATATACCCAACCACACGCTCCCGATTATAGTCGCGACCACGTTTTCATTTGAATAATTATTCGATCTGTTACCACAGGCTATGCGCCCGATCTTACAAAGCATGTACACCATGTACAAAATATTTTTTCTTCATGTTACTATATTTGGGGCGAATTGGTACCCTACACAGATGTTATTTATCAGGCTTCAAGCGCGGCGTCCCGGGATTTTGTATCGATAGAAAACCGTCAGTCCTGACCTCGTAGAGGCAAGGAATTGGTATACTGAAAATTTAGGATACGGCAATGCGCTCAAAAGAGAGGGAAATATCTTGGGAAGGTGGTCGGAGGAATCAAAAGTGTCATTGCCGAATCACGTATTCGTAATGTGGGGATATTAGGCTCGTATGGGACAAATGGATGGAGGGAAACCCATCGGCTGGCGCATGAAGTTGACATCGCTGAAGATCTTAAGTGTTGCTACGAGAGCTGTTGGAGGAACGAAGCTACGAAGCGGCATTGACTTTCTACCTAACTTGGTGTGCTCTATTCAAGACTTACCAAGGTCGTTAAGAATGGGATAGGTATACATATATCTGTCCGTCTCAATAAAAAGGCATAAACTTAAGATAAATACTTGCTTCTTGACCATGTTGAATACCTACCTACCTACTTGACACGTAAATAGGATTGATGCATTGACCCAATGAATACGGAGAACTGCCGCTCCTTATGTAGACACATGAGCTTTTAGAATCGCCGCTTTCAATGTTGTCTTAATGGATTCAAGAACCTTTTGATCTAGCCCACCTAATCTTGTTGCTCAGCACGCATATCTCATGATACATTTATGATTGAAAGATACGTGGTGTTGAAAGACCTCTTATACCTGAGCCCCTTAATCCCGACCCGACTATCCGGGTCGGGATAAATTACCCAGTCTCAGCATTCTCTTCGACCCAAGATATTTTGACTACCAGACTCCGAACACGTTTCTCTAGTATGATAATCAAGTCGCGAAGTAGTAAGACTTGAAAGGGGTTTGGAAGGCTATGAGTAGTGTACCTAAGATTCGTGATATGTGAGCACCTTTCGGCAATTCTTCAAAACCAGCCGTCACAAACAATCCCTCAAGGTTCACCGGCTTCTTAACCTTTATCTCTTCCACAATCTAATTCGCCCGACTCACCCAGGTATAGCATTCCCTCAGGTCCGAAGTTATGTCAAGGGTAGCCACTTGGGCCGAATTAGCCGTTGGGAGGAACCCTTTGTCCGTCAGCAATATGCCTAGGACTTTCGTCTAAAGGCAAGCTACCTAGTTACGATACGCAGTTATACGATAACTACATTGGTAGGTACCTAGATTAGGAAGGCGAGAGAGCACATCAAAACATTTCCACCACTCGTCCACCTCTGTCGAAGTAACCGATGACGGTGTAGGACAGTAGCAAAAGGACAATACCAGCACTTGCCACTTGGTCCAGCGCTATCTAGACTTCAGTCTTGCCGGCTATGCCTAGCACGTGGCAATTTGATAGGGGAAAGGTGGCTGTAATATTGTTGGAATCTGAGATTAGGATGAAGCAAAATACTTAGAAGAATAGATATTAGGGAAATAGATATAATAATTATGTTCGACGAAGAGCTCTGGAGGGATACCTAATACCCGACCTTTTGAACGACAGGAATGGTCGGAACATTCAGCCAATGAGCTTGATGTTCAATTACATGGATATCTGTGTGCTGGCGATTGAATGTGGGCTCTGTCTTCCTTTCAGATTTCTGGAATTAATTATGTCTGTCAGCTTACAACCTCTTAAATGGTAAATAGGTGTTCAGGTTCACATCACCATTGTAACTTTGACCAAGTAATAAATCATGGCAGAAAAAAGAGAGAATAGAGGCCATTTCCGGATAGTAATCTGGACATCTATTGCTGTCCTAATAGGGGCAGCATGGATCGCAACGTCACGTCCTCAGTCGCAATGTCGTTGCTTTCCTGGCGACACTTGCTGGCCATCGGCGGAAGAATGGGATTCACTCAATAAGACTGTGGGAGGTCGACTGATAGCCACAGTACCGATTGCTAGTCCATGCCACGATAGTTTCCCCGGCGTTAGCTTCGATGCCGAAAAATGCGCCCAAATCCAAGCAAACTGGGGACGTCCTGAGCTTCATTATGAGAGCACTCATTCACCCATGGCTGCCTTCTTCGCCAACATGAGTTGCGATCCATTCACACCTCGGGACGCGCAGTGTATCGTAGGTGCTTATGTACCTTATGCTGTTAACGCCTCAAGTGCCGAGGACTATCGTCACACAGCAGCATTTGCGACGAAGCACAACATCCGCCTAGTTATCCGGAATACAGGACACGATTATATGGGCAAGTCGACGGGGGCGGGCGCACTCGCATTATGGACCCGTAACATTGGGGACATCTCAGTCTTGGACTATGAATCTACGGGTTACACCGGAAAAGCGATGAAAATTGGAGCTGGCGTGCAGGCCTCTGAAGCACAGGAAGCCGCCAATGCACACGGCCTCATCGTTGTTGAAGGTGACTGCCCATCGGTAGGCATCGCGGGTGGCTATATTCAAGGAGGCGGGACCAGCCCGCTGGGGTCCAAGTTTGGGCTCGCAGTCGATCAAGTTCTCGAATGGGAGGTGGTCACTGCAACTGGGAAACTTCTGGTAGCAACTCCAAATCAAAATGAGGATTTGTATTGGGCTCTTTCGGGCGGTGGCGGCGGTACGTATGGAATGGTGCTTTCGGTAACGGTGAAGCTACACCCAAACATGCCGACAGCTAGCGCCACTCTTTCTTTCATCGAATCTTCGGATGCGTATTGGGATATTGTACAAACCTTTATAACAAACCTACCAGCAATCGAGGCTGCCGGTGTTACCGTCTACTGGCAAACTATACCAGGAAACATGTTCCGGATGCCGCAATCATACTTTCCGAACGGAACTGCCGAAGAACTCGAACGTCTGTTACAGCCAACGCTAAAAGCATTGGATCGTAGTGGTATCCCGTATGGTGAGTATAGAAGACTGACCAAACTCTTACTTCTGCATGACTAATCAGAAGACGGCAGACTTTTCCACTACCGTCTTTCCAACCTTCCAGGACTCTTTTAACACTTTGGTTCCCGAAACGGACGTCTATGAGGTCAATATCGGAGGCCGCATTATTCCGCAATCACTCGTGACGTCCGACAGCGCCGCTCTCGTCGACGCCATTAAGACTATCGTAAGCAATGGTGGCGTCTTGTCTGGCGTCTCGATGGACGTTAGTCGGCTACCCCCATCTCCCAACTCCGTTCATCCGGCTTGGAGGAACTCGCTATTCCTAGCATTTATTTCCACGTGAGTCGTCCCCAGAAACTTCGTGATCCTCTGAATAAGGCTGACACTCTGGGGAAGTATGTATGATCGACATAATATGACTGCGAATCTTATTGAACACCAAAAAGTCACCAACGTGCTGGTTGCCGCCCTAGATAAGCTGACGCTAAGCGGCGCTGCTTACATGAATGAGGCTGATTTCAATGAGCCCAATTGGCAGCAGGTCTTCTACGGCGAGAACTATGCCAAGCTCTTGGCCATCAAGCGGAAGTATGATCCGGATGACATTTTCTGGGGTCCGACAGCCGTAGGAAGTGAGGCGTGGGAGGTTGCTACAGACGGAAGGCTCTGTAAGGCAGGGAAAAAGTGACGCCTTATGAAAAGTTCGGATTATCCCACATGTTATCCCTCTCTCTTCTTATAGGTTATCCCTTTTCAAATGCCTCGCCTAGTATTTAGCTGTAACGTATAGCCAGAAATAGGTTCTTCGATAGTCGTAACTCATATGTACCTGATACGAGGGTTGATCCTGTTGGTTGCACGTTTTTAGGCGTAAGACTGAGATTTAAGGACGTATCGAAACGAGTGAGTAAGGGGGTTCCAATTTTTACTCAAAAGTTCAGACTCTATGAGCGATTACATAATATCGGGATTGGTGGGGTCAGCTCTGACCGGGGTAGCGGGGGGTAGTTGCGAAGCACGTACCCGCCCAACGTCACTGCGTTACAGAATGGCAGGAGCGTGGCTGACATGGAACGTTGGTACCCTTTTACCTTCTCACCTTCTCCCTACCAAAGCTCAACTCAAGAAAATCACCTTCAATGTTGATCTATACCATTCAACAATCTATCTTGGTAATCAAAGCCCATATGTTACAATGGGCTCCATGTTATTGTTATCTATAGCATTTGTCGTGTCTTACTACGAAATTCCAGACATTGGTACTCATCAGCGTTATATCTAGAGACCTGCCTTCGATACCGCCCGTAACTTCGTTGCTCTCGATTTTCTTGGAAAAGAGAAACAGACGTAGACGATGTATTCTATCCTTTTATTCACTGTCGTATTCCTCGGCGGCTATGTTCATTACCTGTGGAAAGCTGAGGGCGCCCTCCACGAGCCATGGGTCCCTGACGTCGGCGACCGACTCTTCAGCGAACGACCGCTACCTCCTTTCAAAGAAGAGTCTAGTATAGCAACCTATGCACTTCCTTTACGAACTCACGGCCGGAATATCGTCGATTCCACCGGTCGCCGTTACAAGCTCTCCAGCGTCAATTGGTACGGGGCTAGCGACGAGCTCTTTATCCCCGGGGGCCTCGAGGTCCAGCACCGTTCCGTCATCGCAGCCACTATCCGCCTGTTAGGCTTCAACAGCGTGCGCCTACCCTACTCCGACGAGATGGTCATAAAGAACCCGCATATCCTTCCACATCTCCTCACCGCCAATCCCGACCTTATGGGTTCGCGCGCACTCGATGTTTTCCAAGCCGTTGTCGAAGCATTGACCGATGCTGGCATCGCTGTCATAATAAACAACCATATTACAAGTGCGACGTGGTGCTGTGGCGCAGACCCGTGCGATGCCGGCTGGGCAAACGACCACCTTGGTCCCTTGTGTCCGATTCCGCAGACGGAGGAGGACTGGATACAGCACTGGGAGACGGTGATGGAGCGGTTTGTGGATAACCCCAGAGTGATTGGAGCCGACCTGAGAAACGAAGTGCGCGGCGTCTGGGGCACCATGTCGTGGAATCGCTGGGCAACTGCTGCCGAAAAGTGCGGGAATAGGCTATTGAAGATGAACAAGGACTGGCTGATTATCGTCGGTGGGACTGAGTCCGGGAACGACCTCACCAAAGCGCAGGAGCGACCGGTGAAACTGGACGTTGCGGACCGAGTCGTATACTCGGCGCACGTGTATGCGTGGTCCGGGTGGGGTAGCCGAGAGGGAAGGTACGCCAAGCGTAGCTACGCTTCCTTTATCCAGGCGATGAGGAAGAACTGGGCATACCTAGTCGAGAACGATGTGGCGCCGGTATGGGTAGGCGAGTTCGGTGCACCGCGCAACCCGGGCACGGGCGACGCAAACTATTGGCGGAACTTGCTGCGGTACTTGAAGCGCATAGACGCGGACTTTGGATATTGGGCCATTAACCCGCGCAAACCTAAGGACAACGAGCCGGAGTCGTACTCGCTTGTTAAGGACGACTGGATCACGCCCATCCTCGATTATCGCATGCGCGACATGACGGAGCTCATCGCTGGCGCGGGAGAGAACGACAATGACGACGATGAGGGTGAGAATAAGGGGGATGAGGAAGCAAATAGGGATAAGAGCGATACAGTGGAAGAATTGTAGAAAGCGTTGCTTTATATCATGTTCAAAAACTACAAGTTCGCGGGTTGACTACGCGGGAAATACCACTCGGGAGGGAAATTTTGAATTACAAGCTGTACAATCACTATAACCTCGGACATCATCATCAGCGTGGGTATTGTATTCATCTCATCATTACGGATACTGCGATAGATGACTCTAGTCTAGAAAGGAAGTCAGGGTATCACCGGTCAGGTTTATAGCAAGCGATCCCCTCGAATAGAGGATAGGTTTTGATTTATTGTCTTGTGAGGTTGAGAGAAGGCTCTTAATTACGAGCATGTGAAAATCTCACTCGAATATGAGTAGAGAGGAATGTTAGGTTTGGCTGCATCAGTATGGACGTCCTCTATTACCAGCAAAGGTATGCCTCGCCATCTCATCACTCCTTCTGCTTAGGGAGGGTTACCTATGAGGTTCAATTAATATCTTTCACCAATAACTTCTTTATTTCATAGGTAGGCTCTCTAGCCCCCACAGGACAAGTCGTTACACCACCATACAGGTCCAAATCTTTGAGGGCCAAGGGGCCTTGAAAATGTATGCCACCATACCATTGCGAGGAAGAGGGGTTGCATCAACGATATTCCTCATGGCATATACTCTCGTTTCCCTCAGCCTTTTTATTAGCCTACGTCGAGTTCCTCTCAGTTCTTCTTAGTTTCTCTTGCTGCTGGGTTCTTAAACTCTTGTCACCAAATCTAGCAGGTTTTTCTACAGTCATCGTAGCCATCTTTTACTATGTCTTGGGATATTCTCACCCAGATATCCTCACTACCTCCTGAGCAGCAAGATGGTATTCTCAACGGCCCAGCTATGCCCCCTCCAGCGAACATGGTGTCCAACCTGCAGAATCCTCCAAACAGCAACACTTTAGCTCTGGCCACGATCACTATCTCCCTAATCGTAGTAACGTTCGCCGTACTTCTACGGGCATACGTGAAGGTTTTCATATATCGCAAGCTATTCCTAGAAGATGGTAAGCGCCTTCATATTCCATATGTCTCTTTAGGTCCAGTTGACTAACACCTGCTCCAGCTCTTGCTTTCGTAGGATTTGTATTTCACCCTTCACAATAAAAACCACGTCGATGGGAGTTTTCAAGTTGCTGACGATTGCGCACCAGTCTATGGTATTGGCATATGTATACTGCTCCTACCGCGTACTACACCAAGTAGGCTTTCTCATACATCAGTGGGATATAAGCGTTAGGAATCTATATGACGCTCTCTATGTAAGGTTTGAAATTCCGATAGTACCTCACGCACAACTGACCAGATTATCTTGATAGGTGGGGAATATGGCAACTTCCTTCTATTTAATCGCCATTTCGACCTTGAAAGTTGCCATCCTCTTGGAATGGAATAAGATATTTGCTCCGAACCATACACCCAAGTCTTTCTATGCAAGTTCCCTGAATTAAGAAGACTCAATCGGGCGGGTTTTATTGAATAGACTTCCGTTATACTCAAGCCTTCGTCCTACGTGCTGACCCAGATTGCAGTGGATATGTTACATCCTCCTTTGGGTGAATATTATATATTACGTTATAACCGTCGTTTTCTCGAATATCGTCTGCTTTCCGACTATGGATATAATTGATAAGTCGAATCCGAGCCTCTGTCTCAACAAGGCAATTGCCGAGGGAGTTTCTGCTACCATCAATCTTGTCTCGCATATCCTAATCTTCGCCCTTCCCCAGAGGATCATATGGAATTTACACATGACAATCAGGAAAAAGATTGGTGTATCCTTAGTATTTGCCTTTGGTTTACTGTACGTGAGAGTATCATTGTGTTCCCTGCTTCCTGTTGATGGCTACTAATGTGACTACCATGCGTCGTAGGGTTGTGGTGACAGGTGTCTGTCGATTATCTGCGACAATGCAATATTTCACCAGCAAAGATGTCATATACATTGGATACAAAGTTTACCTTTGGTGCGTAGCCGAGTTAACGTTTGTGGTCCTAGTCTTTTGCGCTCCTGTCATACCTAGGATCGTCAGTAAAGAGACGCAGGTCAACAAAACCTTCGAATTATCCCTATGGTCGAGATTGTTTACTGGACGATCTAGAACCAGCAAGGTCCCTACGCAGGTTGACATAGAAAGACATCCAGCAGCTTCTGATAACACATACGAGAGGATTGAGGAGATCGGTAATCCGCCCCTTAGGGACTTGGAGCTGCGGAACGGAAATTGGAATACCCAGGTAGTCTGTTCGGCTGGACAACTTCACGCGGATCGCGATAATTCGCCACCTCTCAATAATAATCAGGGAGGAATCCTCCGCACAGTGTATATTGAGACATGCGAGGAACGCTGCAATGACGGTACGGCACCAAAACACCACGATTCCATGAGATCATAGGCCCGACAGCGACTGTGGAATTGCTACTGTGCTGTGCTCATCACTAAATCGAAACTTCAGCTACCTAAGAAGGATATTTGGGGGAGAAGTCAGGGGATGTGTTATGATTTTAATGATGTTTACGATGATGTTTACGATGAGGTTTACGATGAGGTTTAGAGGTTTCAAGTTTCACAACTGCACACTTATGTAGACTACATCTACATGAATTCTACTTATTGTTTGATGAATATAGCGTAATAAAAACCGTACCAGCCGCCAACGCCGATACAACCAAATATCAGGAAGATGCCAAGGACACAAAGGAAGCCCGTCCAGTTAAAGCCATTCCTCCCGCTTTTGTTAGGGACTTCAAGCATCATATACTCGACTCCAGATCCACCAATTAGTCGAGTCTTCCTTGGACTTTGACAGAGGAAGTACGCCACACAGTGACAGACCACAGCTGCAGTGAATAAAACCGCCGAGGATAGGTACAACAAGCCAATGCCATACCCTATCCATTTCGTCGTGGCAACGAGAAGCCATAAGCACAGAAATATCAAGTCTTCGTGTCTGACCCTAGATGTCGTTTCATCCTCGAGAAAGTAGTACCAAAATATAGCAAACATGGCTGGGCTTTGAAGAAATAGTCAGTACAGCCCCGAGATGAAATATGGTAAGGGACCCCTACATATTCATCCCTAGTTCGTAAGCCCAGGCTATCCATTTATTATCGCCTAACTGGGGGAATGAAGAGCTACGGGTAGCCACGATTGGGAGAACAATAATGGTTAATATAAAGTCGGAAACGAGTCCAGAAAGGATAAACCTAACGAGTTATCAGAAACAGAAAAGCCATATGGAAACGTCGTCTAACGTACCATTGTGCATAAATGTCTATATCAGTGACACAGTTAACTCCGGTCTAGAATAGAAGTTTTAGTGGGCAGAGACCTACAGAAGTTCATCAATTTGACCTCCTTAACTACGGCACGTATAGTAGCCATCTTCATCAGCTCTATACAACTTATCTTGAAGATGAGTTTTGAGAAGACATAAACTGAATTTGTAGATTTCTTCACATCTAAGTGTGAGCTGAAGCAGGCCCCTGTTAGCGCCAAGGGGCTGTCCGACACAGCTCATGTAGGTCTACGGCACAGCTGAAGCAGTAAAAATCCAACGAAAGCATTGATCCAAATAAAGTCTCGAACTTACTACGTTAATGGAATTATAGTTATAACTTCGATACCAATTATATCCCTAAGAAATAACAAGATATTTTCTTTGAAACTACAAAACTCTCGCAATGTAAATAAAGATCTGTCTTCATAAGACTCCTAGGGCTGGCAGTATATCAATCATGATTGGCAAATATTTATAGCTGTCGGCAGATCTTCAGCGGAGCGGCTGCATAGTTGGGGGTCGTTTGTGCTCAGAAAACTGACAGTTTCTTTCTAGATACCACATTATTTAATTGGATTCCTTCATCAATGATAGATAGTATGGAGTCGAAATACACTTACCAACCTCTACCAGATCCAGCTAACTCCATACGTCTTCTAAGCGTTGAGCCCGGCTGGCCTTCAGATCCGATAAGGGCTAACATCCAAATCGTCACTCATTTAAACGATTCGCCATGTTACCAGGCACTTTCTTACGTTTGGGGTTCTGTCGAGAACCCGGTGCCAATCAAGTGCGATGACTGTCCTATGCAGGTAACTCGGAACTTAGCTTCAGCGCTGGCAGCATTACGGCAGTTACCATCAGAAGGCGACCCTACTACGCATGGCATATCCGTCGTGGATGAATCTCATATCTTGCATTCTAAGCAGCGCGCCTGGAAAGACATCGCCCGAAACCGCAACGAAGTCGACATGATCGAATCTCGGAGAGCTAGTCAGGGACCGCTGCTTTTCTGGATAGACGCCCTATGTATCAACCAAGACGATATGCAAGAACGCGCCGAGCAGGTCAAGCTCATGCGAAGGATATATACCACGGCCTCTATGGTCTGTATCTGGTTAGGCGACGAGCTTGTCGCGCCAGATATCCTGGTATCCGATTTGCGAACCTCTAGGCTAGACCGTGCGTTTGGGCGTAAACGTCTGGCTGACATCGACTACATGTCAGTCGTGCTATCGTTCTTCGCTCAAGCATTGCGAAACTCACACCGAGTCACGACCAACGAGTACGGCCTGCCCGACGTAGACTTGCTTGGATTTCCCTCTCAGAAAACCCCCGAACACCGAATCCTTGGAGCGTTCTTCAACCAGCCGTGGTTCCACCGTGTATGGATTGTCCAAGAGGCAGTATTAGCCCAGAACGCTAAGATACTCGTTGGCGCTTGGGAGTTGGATTGGAAACCGTTCGCCGAAGCCGTGAATGTGATGGATGCGGGCAACATCCGGGATCCTTTCACGCTGCAGTTGCGCGTCACCGGAGTGACTTCAGAAGAATCGTCCGCTGGAGTAGACATCCCAGCGGCCTTGTATCTGTGCCAAATTCAGCAGCTCCCCGGGCGCAAGGAGAGCCTTTTCCCTTTACTAAACAAGTCGCGGACACGTAAGGCGACTAATCCGGCAGACCATGTATTCGCTGTGCTTGGGATAGCCGGGGATGTGGCAAATGCCACCGACCTGAGTAGTAAACTGGTCGCCGTCAATTACGAAAAGCCAGTCGGCCAAGTGTTCAGGGACGCGACCTGGTTCATTATCCTTACTCACGCAACGCTCCGGCCGCTTACAGCAGTAGAAATATTGGAGGATCCATCCGTACCCGATTGTCCATCTTGGACACCCGTGTGGTCGGAGCCCCGCCGGACATCCGCTTTCGACTATGACTTCTTCAGCGCGGACGCCAACCAAAAGATGTCTATGAAAGCAACCGGCAATGCTGACCTTTTACAAGTCGCTGGGCATTTATTAGACTCTGTAGGATCGATCACTGACCCTCTCATTGACGCAAATACACCGTTGCGGGCTCAGGATGAGCTGATAGAGTGGCATTACCCACCTCACCAGGCTGAGATAGACTTTGTCATATCTGCATTATCCATGACCACTGAATACTATAATCGAAGAACTAGTAGCGGGGACGAGAACATCGCGGTTGAAGCTGTAGCCCAAGACTTGACTAATCAACTCTGTCTCCCGACTTACACCACCGAAAAGGGAGTCTTCGAGGCCTTCGTGAGCACTTTATCGGTGCAAACCAACGGGGGATCCCCCGACGACCGGGGCGACGAGGCCGAAGATATGGTCGATTCGGCAGAAGCCTGGTTCCAACAGAACGTAGGCTGGTCCTCACACCCCGCCTCTTGGGTCACCAAGATCTGGCATATCGTCCGAGATAAGTGGTACCCAGGAGCGGGCATGCTTTTCCAAGCTGCGCTGCTGCGGTCATGCGTAGGCAGGAGGTTCTTCATTACCAAAAGAGGTTTCATCGGCATCGGTCCCGCATGCATGAAAGCCGGCGATCTCGTTGCGGTTATCCTAGGAGTCCCAGTTCCCTTCATCATTCGGAAGACCGGAGACCAAGAAAACCAGAAATATGTTCTTCTCGGGGAATGTTATGTTGATGGCATCATGGAAGGAGAATTGGTGCATACGCAACAGAAGGCGGGTAAAGAAGCTGAATTATTCACGTTTGTATAGTTAGAACTCGCCGACCAAGCTGCTCCATTCCCATGAAAATTCAAATATCGTAGTCAGAAACCGGCTTTTCTGATTGCACGTCCTCGGTTGCGATGGGTAGCGCGCATGCCAACATGGCTGTCAGCGCGCCTATGAAGACACCTACACGACTGCTGCTGCATATCTGCGGCTCGTCTGAAAATGGGGGCCGAATCCCTTTTCTTAGGATCCTATCTTCTCGGTATCATTGCCGCCGCCTTGAAACCATGAGTCCCAAGAGGGCCGGATTAGGCGACTGGCCTCGACAAGTGCGTCACGCCAATGGTATTGGTCTCGGAAAGAGTTGGCGGTTTATTGGGGAGATTATTTGATTCGCAGGGCAGCAATAGAGGTCTGAGGCTCCATCACTCCCCTTACTCGGTCGTTCTCCCTATCAAGGCAAAGATAACCAACACATGTACTAAGGGATGTACTCTATGTAAGGGCTAAAACTGCACGAGAGACTGAAAAGGATGATGAATAGTTCATCCATCTTTGGATTGGAGAGTTGAATTTGTTTACCACTTCCAACATCGAGTTAGCTTTCGAAGGTGATATGAGCCTATGAATATAACGTCAGCAACTAGCAACGAACTACCAACAGCGAAATTTCGGAGACCAACGGCGATTTTCGGGCATGTTATATCATAGGGTAAGAGAGATGGTGTATTTCCCTTGCTAAGCAAGAGAGTGGTCAACTAATTCGGTGAAAATTTATTAATATCATGCACATGCCCAGATACCTACCACCTAGTAGTCAAGGCTTACTCACTTACCTACCGCCCCCTCCTCTTGTCAAGAGCGTTCATTACTCAGCCCGTTTCCATATAGGTACCGAACGGCTAGGTGGTATGATATTTTCCGCTATATTTCCATAGCCTCATACTTAGTTCACCTCCGTACGACAGATTCTTCGAATATAATGGCTCCCATATTGGGCGAACGCTTGCTACCATCTCTCGTAGATGAGATCGCATCATCTGATCCTCATCGCGTGTTATACTCCGTGGCAAGGACTAAGAATCCGGAGGATGGCTTCGAGGATATCGATGTGAAATCGTTTGCCTGCGCTGTCGATTGCTTCTCATGGTACATCGATGAACATTTAGGGAGAGGCCAAGGCTTCCCAACACTCGCCTATATAGGACCTCAAGATCTCTTATATGCGATATCTGTCCTGGCTTCTATAAAGACTGGATATAAGCTCCTCCTTATCTCAACTCGCAACACCCTAGAGGCGAACTTGTCCTTGTTTGAGAAAACAGATTGCAGGACTTTCATATCCCCTACCAACTTTCCCTTGCCAATCGTCAAGCAGATTTTGACAGCGAAGCCAATGCGTCACTTGGAGGTACCAGAGGTAGGCTACTGGTTTGAAGGAAATACCGAAGGAAAACCGTATCCATATACGAAGACATTTTCCGAAGCTAGGGCCGAGCCATTCGTCGTCCTGCACACGTCGGGTTCGACGGGATTGCCAAAACCTATCATACAAACACACGCCACAATTTCACCCCTCGATGCCTTCTCAGCATTACCGTCATTGGGACACCAGCCGGTACATCCGGCCATTTGCGCAGGCAAGAGGGCTTACCTGGCATTCCCCTTATTCCATTGTGCGGGACTTACGATACTTCTCCCAGCCCCTATATTTACTGGTTTCACCGTAGTCCTAGGACCTTTCCCACCTTCCGTTGACGCTATCAATGGAGTTCATGTCCACGGCAACGTACAACAAAGCTGTCTTGTTCCCACAATGCTGGCAGACCTTGCCAAAAACCCCGAGTACCTAGAGAATCTTGGCAAGCTGGAGTTAATTGGATATGGTGGAGGTCCTTGTCCCAAGGCAGTAGCCGACCTCATCAGCACGAAGACTAGGTTAATCACATCATTCGGTTCTACTGAATGTGGCCTGTTCCCTGCTCAAGTCTGCGATCCGGAAGATTCGGCTTATATTAGCATCAGCCCAGTACTGGGATGTGAATATCGACCCTTCTCTGGTGACCTATACGAACAAGTCGTCGTACGAAACCCAGCACTTGAGAGATATCAAGGAATCTTTGGCACTTTCCCCGAATTAAACGAATGGCGTATGAAAGACCTCTTCTCGAAACATCCAACTAAAGAGGACCTCTGGCTCTACAAGGGGCGAGCCGATGATATCATCGTCTTTTCCACTGGCGAGAAGATCCATCCTCTCGACATGGAGAGTATCATCGGAGCGAACCCCGCTGTGAAAGAAGTACTCGTGACTGGTCTTGGGCGTTTCCAAGCGAGTCTCCTCGTCGAGGCTGTTAACCCTCCGACAAGCGACGCCCAGAAAGAAGACCTTCTAGAGGTCATATGGCCGTCGGTCCAAGCCGCTAACAAGGAGGTACCTTCATACGGACGTATTTATCACAATATGATTGCCTTCACATCTCCAGAGAAGCCGATGCTCAGAGCTGGTAAGGGAACAGTGCAGCGGAGGCTGACAGTTGATATGTACGCATCAGAGCTTGATGCGTTATATAAAGCAAACGAATTGTCTGGTAATGGGCCAACAAGAAATGATACGAACAACAACGACAGTGTGGAAGATACCGTCAAGAGTATCATAGCTGCGTCGACAGACATTGATGTGAACTCACTTTCTCTCAATGCCGACCTCTTCGAATTAGGACTTGATTCCTTGCAAATGACGGTCATAACCAGGGAGCTAAATAAGTATCTTTCCCTTCATGGAAAGGAACAGTCCCTAGAGACTAAAACCGTGTACTCAAATTCCAGCATCTCTGCTCTCAAAAAAGTCGTTTCGGGCCTGGTTGAAGGAAGAACACTTTCATCCAATGGAGAAACTGACGCACAGAAAATGCAAAAACTCTATGAGCTTCATGCAGCAAACATGCCAATTTCTGACAGGCAAGCACAGCCAAAACCTCCAGACGGTCTTGTTTTCCTGTTGACTGGCTCGACCGGGTCTCTTGGCTCGTACATCCTCGACTCGCTACACAAGGATTCTCGTATACGTCGAATCTACTGCCTTAACCGCGGTCCTGATAGTCTTAAACGCCAGCAGCAGTCCCAATACGCCAAGGGTATTCAGCCACTTCCGGATAAAGTCCAGTGTCTGGACGTTGACCTGTCGAAGTCATACTTTGGGCTCTCGATCGAAGAGTACAAGGAACTTCTCGACCAAGTTACCCACATCGTACATGATGCATGGCAGGTTGACTTCAACCTTTCGATTGACTCCTTCGCCAGCCACATCAGCACCGTCCGGCGGCTCGTAGACTTCTCGTCGCATTCCCGTTTCGGGGCACGGCTTTTCTTCGTCTCTAGCATCAGTGCCACTGCTGGACGGACGGGTATCGTTGCCGAGCAGATCTTCGAAGACTGGCACACGCCTGGAGAGACGGGCTACGGGAAGTCCAAGTTTGTCTCTGAACGCCTACTCGACGTCGCGGCCAAAGAGGCCGATATTCCTACCATTGTCTGCCGTGTCGGCCAGGTAGCGGGCCCGACTTCATCAAGTGGGATGTGGCCGAAGCGGGAATGGCTACCGAGCTTGATCGCAAGCTCAAAGTATCTAGGCAAGCTGCCCTCCTCTATAGGCCGGATGGAGGCGGTGGATTGGATTCCTGTAGACATACTCGGTAAGGGTATCGTCGAGCTCGCGATCCAATCTCCGGATATCCCGACAGCCGGTGCTACGGTGTACCACGCAGTGAACCCGCAGCGCACGAGCTGGGCGATATTAGTAGCTACCGTTGCACGATACTTGGGGCTGAAGACTATATCCTGGGATGAGTGGATCAGGACGCTGCGTGAGAGCGCGCCTAAGACGGAGGATTTATCTCGGAACCCTGCTATCAAAATCTTGGAATTTTTTGAAAGCCTGACTAGTCAGGGTGAGGAATCGATTGTTCTTGATACGCGCGAGACAACCCGTGTCTCGCAGACACTAGCGAGTCTAAAACCGGTTCATGAGGAGTGGATGGAAAACTGGATGAGACAGTGGTCGTTCTAAGCAGTGAAATGGGTTAGACGAAGTCTATGGGTGGTAATTGAAAGTCGAAATTGATTTTCATATTGTGCTTAAATGAACTTTGCTAATATATCATGCATTGGCCTTTTATTTTGACTTTCTTTTTTGCTTTTCGTCAGATATCAAAATGCAAGGAAGAGAAAATCTCCGGATTTAAAGTTCATGGTGACAGCTGTACCTAACACCATGAAGCGCTACTGCTACTTGCCAGCTGGCATTGGCCAGTTGCGTTCCTGTGTGACGAGACAATTGGAGCAGTTACTATAAATGGCATCTAAGTACCGAGCCAAGTGGGCGGTGAGTCGGGGACTAGCTCAATCAGGGCTAGCGTCCGAGCGTCACTAACAGGCCGTGTCAAACAGGGCAGAACAGGGCAACAGGTTCGATGGAACCTTTCGTTTCAAACGGCAGAATTCTTTCCAACATTTGAACTTTCCAATTGCAACAACCATACATGCATTAATTCCCATCAAAACACCGTCGATCTTGGAATTGGGTGGCTAGGGCACTTTCTGAGCATGTCCGATGATTATGGCGTCGTCAAAGACACCTCCTTGCCCCTTAGCCAAATCCGGGATCGAACCAATACTTCAATCATCTCTTCCGTGCTAGACATCCGGAAGAAACAGGCCGTCACCAGGGACAATTGGCTCAGGTCACTCGAGTGTCTTTACTTGGCAGAGGACAACGACGAGCCATGCGGGAAGCGGAGACGCGTCGCTGATGGTAGTATCACCACCGGTGCCTCAGAGCTGCTAAGGAGGCGGCATCTTAATCCCGTCACGGGCGACGAGAGGGAAAGGTACTATATCGCCGTCTCGTACACCTGGGACGCCTCGAAGGAAGAGGAAGAATCTGGAGAGGCCACCCATGGAAAGTACCTCATCGAACAGCCTAGGGCCGGCGAGCCTGCGCTGCCCAGTGAGGTGAGGGACGGAGTATGGAGTCGAGTGCTCAACTACGCCGATCATGTGGGCTGCGAAAATATCTGGATCGACCGCGAATGCATTGATCAGCAAGATGAAGTAGCACAGGAGGAAGCAATCCAAAGCATGCACCTAGTGTACAGCCTCAGCAAATACCCAATTGCTCTCCTTACATGCACAATCAAGACCGTGGAAGAACTCGATCTCCTTGCGAATTTAATAGATGGCGTGGTGGACTCTGAAGACGAAGAGGCTGTGCTAACTCTTCTACACAAAATAACATCCAATTACTGGTGGACAAGAGCCTGGACATTTCAGGAAGACTACAGAGCTTCTGTCCGTATGAAGCTTCTTATCCCACATCATCCTGATTTGGAAAGGCGTAAGCGGGATGCGATAGATGAGCGTGAGCGACCTCTTCTAGGTGAAGTCGAAGGCGAGATCGTTATACGATCCTCGGACTTCAGGATGCGGGCTACGGAGTTCTGCCTTGCGTATCGGAAGAGGTCAAAAGATAAAGATATTTGTGACAGAATACTCAGGACGGCTCCAAAATACAACGTTCTGCTCGAAGAAGGGTCCCCGCCTCACGGCTTTGGGCTTATATCGCGTTCTATGTCCCCAACAATTCTCTCGGATGTGGTCTCGCGCGACATTGGAAAAGAATCGGATCGTCTTGCCATTATGGCTAATTGTTGTGGGTATAATACTCGGCTCGACACGAATTCTCTCAACAGCGACAGAAGCAGCTTGAGTTTGACAATCCTTGCCCTGTATCTTTTGAACGGCGAGATAATAGAAAACGATCCAGAAAAGCCCGGCCAAGGAACGCTTGACGACAACGTCCACAAATACTTATCCAAACAATCGCTCAGTAGCTTTAGGCCTCCAGTTGACGAGGCTCTCACTTTCATTAAGGGCTGTCGTTTTATAAACCCCGTGTTGACTCTAGAAGGGACAAGAACGGTTGGTTATCTCTGGAAATTGGGCAAGGTAATACGCTGCAAGCCCATGAAGCTGAACAGATTCGGCAGACGATCGTCGCCAATCATGGACTTTGCGACTGATCTTCAGTATAGAAAGTATGGTAAATCATATGCGGATATGGCCCTGCGTCTCACCTCTTGGGCCAATGACCCTTCTTCTCCATACTGCAAACGTCCCTGCTCTCCTCTTTGGAGATGGCACGTGCGGATGACCGACACAATCGAAGAAGCTCTCTTAGAGGGGAAGACTCTTCGATTAGGATGTCTTGTAGATCCTATTTACGGAACGAAAAACGAACCTTACACTGCAATCTTTGTGGGTGATGGCAAGGATGATTGGGAAGACGAGACTGTCGAAAGGTACGCTTTCACTGCCTCGCGGCCTGCCAAGTACAACTCGTCGGTGGACGTCGACAAACACGTGTCGCTGGAAGTCGCCGTCGAGTGGCCGAAACAGGGCGTACCCGAGAACAGTTCCTCCCCGCTCCCGAAACTCTACATCAAACGCTGGCTCAACGGGCTTTGCCTCGACGGGCTCAGTCTCTTCGACGAATCTCCTCCCCAACCCGTCTTGTTTCCCTGGCCCCGTGCTCTCCTTGAGAACACACCCAAACCTATAATAGTTGATTAAAGCGTATACGAGAGATGAATGTGGGACGAGAGAAACGTCTAGTGGTAATCTGGGGGTATTGGAACATGAAGAAACGCGAATGAGTCATCAGAATCGGTGTTCTTGGCGAGCTTAAGGTTGCAATTTATTATGTGTACATAAGTCGTACGGGGAAACTTTTACAGAACATACCAGACAACGTTACGAAATGAAGATATACAAACTAGAAAGGTCATTCTCTCAAGATGCTAACCTGGGTAACTCTGTGGACCATATCCTAACCAATGTATCTCCTTACTATGATAAATCATAAAATATGTGAATTTCAGAAACTACATCATCGGAAATATACAGCTGGGTAGGTACCAGCCTAGCCCTGAAGGACACGTCGGCTTCATGGTCGACTCATGTTTCGTTTTCATTTTCTCTTACCGTTTTCGTCCATACAACACACGCAAAAACTAATCACAGACACACAAACACGCCTTTTTTTCAGTCATAAAATCCAATCTACGAATGTTTTTTATATTCGTCCATCTCGTCATTTTGATCTGCAAGGAAAAGGTATAGACAGCTACCTATTCGGATGTTCCTAACTTACACCCTTGCAAGAGTAAAAAACCCCGTAAAATCGTAAAAAAAACAAAACGACATGAAAGAAAATCCAGGTCCAAATTCTCTTCTAGTTAACCATAGGGCTCCCCTCTCGCATCATACTGGTACACGGAACAGGGCATTTTCCCGGTCAACCGGGAGGAGGGGGAGACTTCATAGGAAAACTAAAGGAATGGAGAGGCTTTGAGGTTGTAATCGACTTTGGGACACCAACGCCGCTGGCCTACTACGGACACGCGAGTAGTGACACGACAATACAACGGATGCGAGAAAACACAAAACTGGTTGTAAATGCGACGACTAATCCACCCTGCTTCTTTCTGGGGCATCTTTTAGCCGCCAATAAGTCTCGTTCCTTTGAGAAATACCAAACTCCATTGCTATCGGTTCCCTGACAAAAGAAATAGAATGCATACGCAGCGCGCCAATCCGTAAAAACGCCATTGCTGTGGAGAAGACTAAAGATTGTAATGTAATAGAGACGTCACGCCGTTCCTGACAGACGCATACTGAAACAACGCATCAATCTTGATTTACTCGAAGACCGGATTCGGATGATTTCGTAGGCGGTCGTGGTGTTGGTTCTTCCACCGCTTCTTCGTCTTGTGCAGTAGCAGTTGATCGTGGCGTCTTATCCAAGCCTTCTTCGCTAGTATCCGGACCAAACGTTGGAGAAACTTCCGGTGGTGTCTGTAAAGAGTTCTTGAGCGGCGATCTAGCACCCGAAAGTGGCGAGACGTCCTGTTCTCTTGCCGGAGTCACTACCTGTGTTACAGGCTCTAGTGTGGTATCAGAAGAGATGGCAACACTATCGTAGCTATTTGCTCTCATCATTTCGATACCAAGTTTAGAACTAGGAGGCAGCGGCTTACCGCGGAAACCGCGGTCTTTATGCGTGCCGAGCTCATCATCTTCATCATCCGCGGAGTCATTACCTTCAAGGCGCCGCTTTTCGAGGTGTTCACGCCTCGAACGTAGCTTCTCCAACGATCGTTGGGGAACCGGCATCCGGGGTTGCTCTATTTGAGCTGGGGCTGACTGTTGGGAAATGAGTGGAATAGGTGTTTTGGAGGCTCCCCCGGTGCCTGCTACAGCCTCGTCATTGCTAATCCCAAGGCCTGATTCCTCACCCCACTCCCCTGTAGCTTTGCGACTGACCACCACAGGTATCTCGTCGGTGGTTGCAGATTCAGAGTCACCGAAAAAGCTGGAACTGATAGAATCTTCCCTACTAGAGCCTCTAAAGCTGCTACTTCCAGGGTGAGCGAATCCAGATGACCCCGACGTGGGACTATCCCCCAAGCGTGCGCAGTTCAGTTTTGCACTAGAGATAGGATTGAGTATCGGCATCGCTTGGGCTTGACCTGGCGAAGGCGGCTTCCATTGGCAAAGATTGGAAAGAACTTCAATCAGTTTCGAAGAGCTAATAGGTTTCTCGATGAGAGAGTCGAAATAATGAGGAGCCTGAAGCTCCTTCAGATAAGCGGTAATTGCCACGATAGGTGTATGGGCGTTGACATTCTTAACTTCGCGAACCATTCGAGCAACATCCGATCCGCTTATTTCCGGCAATTTGAATTCAGTGAAGATTATGTCAAACTTGATTTCACTCACGGCGTATCGAACTGCGTCGGAACCTGTCGATGCAGAAATAGTGCGACAACGAAGCTTTTCGAGTAGCTTCTCCATAACCATTCGCGAAACTGGGTGATCTTCGCATATTAAAACATCTAGAGAACGGAAGGACGGGCTGTCAAGCATAATGGCCGACATCCGACGAGAAGATTGGCGCCGACGCTGCACTTTAAGCAGAGCATTTGCCCTCTCGCCTTCGTTATCCGATGATGAAGGAGACATATCGAACACCTGGCTTCGGCGATTTCGATGGTGTGCAAGAAGGTCAGCTGCCACGGGACTACCTTCTTGAGAACCTACAGTCAGAGAGCGCGATCGTGTTGAAGATCCGCTCGCTTGTCTTGGAGTCCCTACTGACTTCTGTGGGGAAAGTGGCAGAGGCGGAGGCGGCGCGCCTTTACCCTTCACGGGAGATACGGCAGCAACGGCGGCGGCAGCGGAAGCACTTGCTGACTTTTGTAGACTAGGAGTAGTGCGCGGCGCATCGAAAAAGCTTCCAGGTTGCAAAGAACCAGATCCCGATTGTTGTGACAAGCTGGAAGAATTACTTGAAGCTTTTCTACGACCCTCGGCTCCCTGGCCTGCATGGAAAGACACGAGAAGCGGCGAGGATGGTTGCGAAGCGCGACTTGGGGACGAATTGGCGTGACTAGCCGTGGATGGCGACGCAGGGCGTTGGGATGCAGATGCTTTGGCATTTGACAAGTTGCGCTGTATTGGTATAGCCATAACTGGACTGCCTTCAAGAGCTGGAGACGGAGATGTCGGGTTATTACCTCCCGGACTCGTTCCAGATCTGTTCTGTGCTGCCATCGCTTGGGCTTTCAGCTGTTGGATCACATCTTTGTTAGCCTTGTCAAGAACTGTAAGATTCTTGAAGGCAAACGTTCCAAAATCGTCTGAAGCCACTGGCTCACTAAGTCGTCGACTCTTCAGATCCCGGATGTGGGGAGGTATGTGCAGTGGCATTAGGCCCCGTTTGATCTGGTTGACCTGCACTTGAGAACGGACACGAGAGAGAGCGTCGTGTGGGCGATCGGCATAATCCGGTGTTGGCGCAGAAGGAGGAGATGCTTGGTCTTCTATCTCCTCGGTAAACGATTGCAAAGTAGCGCCGCGGGCATCGAAGTACTCCGTATCTTCAGGATTTTCCGGCTGGGGAACGAACTGAGCGTCATCTTGGAGCAGTGTATCCCAGTTAATGCCCTCAAACCAAGGATGGTTTCTAATCTCTTCTCCGCCAGAAGCGTACTTTTCCTCGCGATTAGCACCCAGTCTCTGCTGGGGCTCAATGCAGAGCAGTCTGTTAATGAGGTCTTTCGCTTCTGGCGAAACGTCATCCGGCTCATCAGGCCACATGATCTTTCGGGCGAGTATATTTTCGAACACTTGTTCCGCCTCCGTGGCATGGAATGGCGGATAGCCATAAAGAAATTCAAACATGATACACCCAACTGACCACCAATCACTAGTCTCATCTTGTCTAGCACCCTTAATCGTTTCGGGTGCAAGGTAATCGGGGGTGCCCACGAACCGACGATTAGTATCATCAGGGTCAAACAAAGCCATCGGAGGAGGCATCATACTCGACTGAGGCGGGGTATTCCTATGTACGTCGCTATTCTGGCTATTGGTCTGGTGAAGCGACGGAAGGTCAGGGGAAGCATTTCCAGTCTCGCTGCCATCATCACGCGGAGACCGTAAACTCGACTGACTATGCTGAGGGTCATTCAAAGAGAAGTTTCCCATCATATGTGTTAATGTCTCGCTCCCACCACTGTCGCTACGTTGGCCGGAAATGCGGCGTGGTTCTGGATGAATTTGTGACAGATTAAAATATGACGGTTGTCCAACTCCATTGTCAGGGGTAATCTGGGGTGTCGTAGAGGGGGAATGGTGACTGCCATGGAAATCCAACGAAGTTGACCGGGAGGACGCAACCGAAGTTGACCGAACAAACGGGCCTGTCTTTAGCAAGTCCGGCGTAGGTTCGTTAGTTCCGCTGTTCAAGGCTCTCTTCTGGCGTCCAATCAATCCCATACGCGACAGTCCAAAATCGGTTAATTTGAGGTGTCCTTTTTGGTCGATCAGTAGGTTATCGGGCTTAAGATCACGATGAATTATGCCTCGGTCGTGCAGATGCTCTACCCCAAGGATAACCTCACCGAGATACTTCTTTACCCATTCTTCAGGTAGACCACCAAGGACTTTAATAAGAGAGGCACAATCCCCGCCATTCAAATACTCCATCACAAGGTACAAGTAGTCCTTGCTTGAGAATGTCCAATACAACTTTGCAACAAATTCACTCTCCCCTTGCCACATCATAATAGCTCTTTCGGCTTTGACATTGGTGACTTGGTTCTTGGCTACCATGTCCGCCTTCTTTAAGACCTTGATGGCGAAATATTCGCCTGTGGACTTCTTCTTGGACAGATAGACACTACCGAAAGCGCCCTTACTGATTGGCTTGATGATTTCAAAGTCTTTGATGGATGGCGGGACAGCACGTGCCATTGGGGCATGATTCACGGCGTTCAGGCGTGGCGATGTAGCTGGCCGACTTGGAAACTCTGATAAAGCCGCGGAAGACTGTCGACGATGGTGCGGAATAATAGCAGGAGAGCTAAATTCACTACCGGGGAGCATGGGAGATGCCTCGGGAGAAGCGACACCCTCCTGCGAATATTGAAGATTTCTAGGCTTATGGATTCGAAGCGGCGACGATGGCTGGGTGACTCTGGAAGGCGACTCCTGGCGATGAGGCGAAGACGTGCCGGCAAGAATGAGGCTTCGCCTATGATGCTGCCGCGCACTAGTAGCACGTCGCAGGTCACTCAATTCGGACATGGGAGAGTCGGTTCGGGGTGGTTGGCGCGCCACGGAGGCAGACCTACCACTACCGTCGCTATCTCCAGCATCATGATCAAGTAAGGTAGAGCCTCGTCGTGAATCCCGAGACTGGCCAGTTGTCCCCAACACTTCGCGATGGGACCTTGGCGTTGGGCATTCCCGCGGGCTACTGGACCTTGTCGATTCAATGACCGAAGATGGGCGTTTCCTATCATCTGTATCGCTTAAAACCACATTCTTGAGGGCAACTGCCAAGGTGGACGGCGTATCAAAAGATCCAGGGAACATAGGTTCTTCTTGCACCACTGGAGTTTCTTCAACGTCTTCTTCGTCTTCGTCGCCTTCTTCGTCCTCAGTTGAGTCGCTCAGACCAGCCGCGATTCGTGCCGCTTTGCGCATCGCATCTTCAATGCAAGTTTCAACAATCACAGTGAACTCGACCCGTATCCTTTCTGCGTATTCGATTATTCTCCTATGACGGAATACAGCCTCGACTTTCTCTTTAGCAACCTTCTCGGTTTCTGCGCACAACAAAGCTAAACCTTGCTCCTGATCAAGGGTGTTCGAACCAGGAGATTGCCATTGGAGCACCTGCGATATACGAGACTCTGATTGTGGCGACTGTGTACGAAACTCACCAGTACCTTGAGATGAAGATTCTTTAATTGCTGGAGTACTAATCTCGATAGCGGTATCACAAAGGTCCAAAAGCAGCTCAACAATGCGAGCTTGAGGACGTCGTACAGCAAAAGATCTAGAGCGGGAATGGGCATAACCCGTTGATCGATCCCTTGACGAAGGTGTAGGCGACGCTGCCCCGGGAGAAGACGTACTAGAAGATGGCCCAATTGGCAGGCCCTTGTATTCGGCAACGGGAAGCGATGCGGGGATATCCGATAGGGCACGGCTTTTGCGTGCTTCCAAGGCATCTAATACTTTAACGATGGCGTGACGATGTTCGGTTAGGTTTTCCTGGGCCATCTGGACATCCATTTCCGCTCGATGCTCTTGGAGGCACAAGTCTGTATGCTTCTCAAACCACCAAGGTGGTATTTGGCGCTCGCAAATACGACAAAGAACTGGAAGCGGGGGTGGGTGGTTGGCAGGATCCTCGTTCCCAGATTCGGCCAGTTGAGTAAGATAACTAGCAAGGACTTCAGCGCCTGAGCCAAGAGACTCTACAAGCAGTGGCGCAAGATCGATTTTGATCTCTCGAGGTGCAATCCATGGTCGAATCATCCACATTGTCTAGAGAAGTGAGCTTGAAGTTTCACTGCGGGGAAAAAGAAAAGGATTTCTTACATGACTTTCATTCCCAGTAGTACGATCATAGACCATAATTCCTTGGGCTTCAAGCTCAACAGTGGTAAGACCGTTGCCATTGTCCTCAGGCTCTTTGCATTCTTCCACGGGATACAGCTTAGACAAGGGCCCCAGTGCAACAGCAAAACGGATATACTTGCTACGCGAATCGTCCTCTCTCATCGAAGCAACAGCTTCGGTAAACGCAGACTTGTCCTCGCTAATGATCAAATCGCCAATAGGAGTGCCTTCGACGGAATTCGGTTGTGTCCCAACAACATCGGCCCACGAGGGGCTGACCCACCGAATGGTGCCATCGAGGTTAAGGTCGACGATAACGTTCAACGTCTGCTCCGCAGCCTCACGAAGTTCCTCACGCTCCTCTCTAATGTCAGCACTTAGAGACCTTTCCATTGACCGGCCGATAGCTTGTGCACGAAGCGAGCTAACAGCCGGAGGGGCTAATCTGCTAGTATCGTCGTCCATTGTTGTGAAGAGACAGGCGCTGTGCTCAATTGCGAGGATGGCATCGGGTAGGAAGTCTTTCGGATCGAAAAGAAGATATGTGTAGTTTAGCTAGGGCGCAAACGCGTCCTAGACGGAACAAGCTGGCGTATATCGAAATTTGGTTCTTGGTCAGAAGAGGACCTTATGCAAAGCCAAGTTATCTGGCAGGAAGCCAGAGTCAGAAGCCCGCGAGAACCCGAGACATGACTGTGAGTGACGTTCGTAATTGTTCGGGTCACCCGATTTAGCAAGAGATTCGAAGAGAGATTCGAAGCGTTTGAAGGATTGAGGGCGAGCCTCTCTCTGTTCACGAGAGCGGCCAACACGCTCGAGCACTATCGCGATCCGGTCGTATTGTTGACAAAGGGCGGTATCGACGGAGGCTTACGGAGGGGTCCGTGAGGGAAAAGGGAAGAGAATTGAAAGAACAAGAAAGTTCTGCCAGAAGGGAAATCGAGGTAAGAACCAATTTGGTCACCTTTTTTTTCGAAGTATCACCAACGTACAAAACTTTCCCTTCAGAACGAGGGAATGACCATGCCTGACGTAGGGCAAGTTAATTGAAGGAGCATCCAATTTTGAGTCGGAGTGGATATACCTTTTACAGCGCGGGTCTTTTAAGCATTAGACTTTTCTTCCCTTTTGGGGCGGCGCGTAAAGCAAAAGAGTCAGCAAAGGAAAGGGTTCTACGTACACAGGGCTATCTACCTAGCAGTCATGTAGGTACCTTTGTAGGTACCTAGTACGTATTTTACATATATACTTTACACCACAGGCATTGGACGTACCATAAACGCCGTATGGGTCCACCACAAAGCGACTTCTTTTTTTTCTCTGGGTACCCGTGAACATTCGAAGACCCAGAGCGGGGGAACGACAGGGAGTTGCATTCGACCATCCGGCTGTACGTCCTTTCGTTCCTTTCGTTCCTTGAACCCTTTCTTACAAGCATAAGTTTCCTTATATGCACGCCGGGTCTCACATTTACATGCACGTAGATGCTTGAGGGCTTATTAATTCAAGTTAAACAGGTTGGAGATGCATAATTGTTTAACACAGCTAACACTAAGGTTTTTTTTAGCGCCTTTTAACGTTGTCAAGACCTGCCCAGTAGTCATGCGGAAATCGCTCCCTGAGCGGGGACAGGGTACCTCACTAACCTACCTCGCTAACCCCAGATAGTCCTAGACCCAGCTACCCTTGAATACCCTTGAGATGCGTTTTACAAACATTCCAAGGAACTTCTATCTCCTTTCTTTTTCGCTTCTAGTCCAAGTCATTCTGAGCCGCGTCAGATATGAGTACACACAAGTGTACTTGCGGTGTGTTTTATATCTTCGCCTAGAATATAACCACGATATTTGGCGATATTTGATGACGGGTACTGACATCCTAACATCAAGGCATCAAGGCCAACGATCGTTCTCAAGTCACGATAGCTTCGACAGATGCTGGATCTTCTCCAACCCGCCCAGCCCACGACACGGACCAAAAGATCTTAGCTTCTTAGGTCTTCAATATCCATCCAAGTAATGCATGCAGCGGAGCAGCTAGTTTCCTCCGACAGCTTAGTTTAGCTGGTTGTCAGTTGTTCCTGTCAGCAAATGAACAGCGACGAAACATGGGTCCAGTGATCCTCTTGCAGCACAACCAACCCAATCCAACGAGTCTATGGCCAGTGTTTACTTCTCGGACCATACAAAACAACGCCCACCAAGGGGGTATACGTCAATGCTGCGTTCCAAGAGGACGATGGCTTCGTCTTCATTACCATTGTTCATGCAGTCATCTCATCTTGGGAAATGGAACCGAATTAGCAAACACACCTTCTCCTCGATCGGGAGTCTAACCAGCGGTAATATTCCTCCCTTTTTGTAAACGCGATGCGTATGCGTCTACGTTGCAAAGTGGTTGTAACGAGACATCGGCCGATAGGTTTCCAAAATCCCGGTTCCATGTCTCCCAGTTGGACGCTGAATCGGCAAAGGACATCCACTTCGTTCCGGGAAACCATATAGTATGTTGTCCGTGTGTGTTTTCTATTGCCTTCGGTACCGGGAATATCCCCTATTTCTGTGTTGTAATGGGGATCACTCCCCGCCCCCTCCCCCTCCTCCTAAGAAAGACATACATACATACCTACATACATACACAACCTAGGAGGTATGTAGAGATACGCTTTAATAGCCTATCTTGTCAGAAATCTTCAAGCTGAGCGACCCCTCCAAGATCCTACGATTCACGCAAAGGAATGTATATCTTGGGAATCTTATCTCGAGAGACACAAGAAGGAAGTGAAAGGAAGTAGAACGACCGGTAACATGGAGCGATCTACGACCACTGAAACGACGAAACCACATCCCATTCCACAGCATCATCATGGCCATCACCCCACCATCACATAGTCCTCCAAGCAAGCCCCCTCTCCAATGCAATAGCTACCATTTGAGCTAGCCTCTATTATGTATGTACGCTCACGTATGTACGCTTACATATCAAAGGTGATACCTTAGCCAACCCTCTTCGACGATGGCCCTATATCCGTCGACTAACCTTTGAACACGGCTCTGTCCAGTCGCCGATGACGATCATTTGGTTAGTCTCTTCTAAGATCAACGACGGTAATCTATATTCTACCCACCCTGCACCACCCCATCATCTCGCACTTCTCGTAGCGAGTTCACATTTGTTCGATTATCGAGGATCCTCGAGATGGCGATTAAATGCATACCGATCAGTGGGTGGGATCGTGTCTCGCAGCCGATGCTACGCAACCTCACTTTAACCGAATGATGTCAAACCTATCACCATTGCCAATTCACACGGGATTGTCTGTGCTATCGTAGATTTACTCCTACATCTCATTCTTCTGCTGAACTGGGTGGGCTCGTAATGTTGTATCGGGTCGAAGAGAGCACAATACTCCACGATATGTTTCCAATTCAAGGACAGCTATCCCTCAATTCCCGTAACTTGGTTCTCGTTACGAGTATAGTCTAGGATATTGGTGCTGCTATGACACATGACGAAGAGATGGTCTAGACTCTAGACGAACTAGCTTCATCAGCCCACGGTTCCCGTCACGGCCATCGGGGCCATGGTGTCTCCACGGAGACGAACAACGTTCGAAGCCCTGCAAATGCACGATAACTCCTTGCAGCAAGGACCGCATGCGATATCGTCCAACACCCTCGTGACGCAAGTAATTAGGCAAAACGCATCCCGAGCTATGGGCATATAAAAGTCATATGCCACGGATAATCGGTTAACGATACCAAGGCCGACTATGAATTTCATTGCCCCTTGCAATGCGGCTGACATTTCTACATAGTAGTGTTCTCATATCAAAGCGTCACCCCCGAGTTACTACTCCAACATAGAGGGTACCGTGTCTCAAAATCTAGTACTAGTCTCACAGGTTATGTGCATACTTCCATGAGCGAACTATCTTGTAGCCCATTCAGTTTTGATAGTATCGAGCCATTCCCCTTTCTCGACCCACCGCTGCTCCAACCATTTCACCAGTTCTTCGTCCGTCGAAGGGAGGTCTTCCAGAAGAAAACGCCGCGTATGGATATGGAATCTATATTCGTGGGAACCGCTCAGATCTGGAAGCTTCAAAGTTTCCCACATGTTCGGAGCTATATGGAATTTATCCTTATGCTGATACGCAATAGTGAAATCATACACAGCCTTTACGTGAGGTGCCTTTCTTAGTTGCTGCACAGTAGTCACGAACCCCTTGGTACGGGGGTATAACAAATGCAAGGGCTGCGGGCGGCCATTCTCGTTGCACCAGAGTCTAGACTCCTCATACTTCTTCGGAGTAAATCGTGTAGCCTCACTGAAACTTATCAGCCCTGCAGATGAATATGTTAGCGGCACAGTCTACTATATCGTCCGCGATAGGAATCACTCGATCGGACACTTACACATTGGCCACTTCCTACGCACGATCCCGCCAAAGACGCGTTGAAGCTCACGTTGATCTCGCATCCAATTCCTGGATACCATTGGCATACCCATCGCCCACAAGCCCCAACCAAGGAATGGAACCCATCTGAGCTGGATCTTCGCAAACCATCGGCATTGCCCCAGCATACCCGCACGCAAGGCACAGGCCTGAATCATGTAAAAGTCGGCCCACGTAACGTGATTCGAGATGACAACAGCCGACTCCTTCATCGGTAAACGGTCCCCTGAAAACGTGATCTTTGCGCCATTGCAACTCTCGAATATGACCTGGATCCACTTCCAGACGGAGTATGCAATGCGGGAGGAAGCGTGATAGACGAGGTCCGGCGCGAATATCTTCACTGGCAAGAGGAGAGATAGCGCAAGGTCGCACACCGCCAGGTGAAGAACCCAAGGGGTTACTAACGCCACGCCCCTTAGGTTGGCGGCAATCTTCGCTACTAGAGCCATCCAGGGCTCTACGTGGATGTCGAGATACTGGAGACAATAACAAGGACCGACTTCTAGACGACGGACCGAAAAAAATAAATGTCGGTCCTCCGTCTGGATCACGAGTTAAAAACCAATTCCGGCCACAGGAAATTCGGCAACTCGGTCGACTTGTCACAATGACCAGCAGCCCCGTCGTTTCAGGTTCGGGTCTCGGCCTAAGCGCTTGGAGATCAGACCCGGCGATCGCTTAGAGTGGAAGATCGCTGGGGTCAGCCAAACAAGCAATTCGCAACTGAAGCTGCCGCAAGGATTTACCATAAAGATGCCGCAATCCGCAATGCAAGAATCAGTTTCAAACGGCCCGTTCCGGCGTTGACGTTTACTAAGTTACGTCAATGTTATTGGGTTCGGTACGCGACTCGCCCCGTCACCTAACAATACAACATTCCAAAGGTTTGCGAAAACCCTACCTAGGGAGACCTAGCTACTAAGTGGCGTTTAGCTAAGACATCCGACCACTTTACGGGTAAAGTTCAACTGTACGTGAAAGGAAACTGGAGGAGGGGGCCGAGCTGCGTCCAATGGGACTACTGCCCGATCTACATACAAGATCGCTACAGGTAGACTAAATGCAACCTTCGGCTTCATTCTTCGATTGACTTTCACCTTCGACAATGCTGGACAATGGATTGGCGGTCAGGAGACCTGCAAAAGCACGTCTATCCTTCTCCCGAACCAGCTCACGGAAAATAAGAGATCGCTCTGCTTGACGACCTGTGTAGGTCCTCATCTAATATATATCTAGCTATTTAACGACTTTCAAATTCCCATGATTCCTGCCCTGATAATCATAACTGTTTCGATAAAAGACAAGGCACAATTCACATGCATACTCTAGTTCCCAAGTGGAAGCTTTCCGTGATCATCCGGGGTTGAAGCTACCTACCATATTCGCGTGTTTCGTGCATACATACATATTACTATGTACGCTCCATTGTTGGGAAAGGCTTGACTTGATATGCCCATCGGTGTTATATCCGAGTAAACAACTGTTTCTAGTTTACACTCTGATACGTGCCATTGCCAAGGAAAATCAATGACTTGACAAGCGGATTGATGGGATTGATCAGCTGTTGCTGAATCAGCCAAAGAAGATGAACGCACCCAGGCTCCTCGAATCATCAAAAATGACAGCACTCACTGTCTTACTATGTACCTCCCAGGGTGTGATTGGGCTTAAGGATACAACGTAATTAAAGCTCAAGTTGAATCTCACGATGGTAAGCATACCTATTGGAGAAGAGAGCAGGCAACTTATCTAGGCTACATGCATGACATATCCAAGAAGAATAGGCCCTAAGGCTAAAAGATCAAGCTTCTTAATAATTCTTTAGAAAGCCAGGAGATGGTACGGCAATTACCCAACAGTAGCGAGGTTGTGAGGCAGTGCTATTTATCGAAGAGCGGGCATGTACTCACATATCAGCCCATCATTACATCTGCTGCAACGTAAGCTGAGCCTGACCCCTGGAACTGTTAAGGAGGAACATATCGTGAAGGGAATATCCACCGTCTTATCCAAGATTTCGTGGGGCTTATCCGCCCACCTCTCCAACACGCTCTACGCCCCCAGATGATCGGCCTCCGCCATCCATAGAACGCATCATCTCAAGCAGCATATCGGATTTGGAGGGAATCCCGTCTCATACGCATACTCATCATCAAATTAGTTTGAACTTTTACCACGCGGCGCAAATTAGATCTCAAAGAGCTTCTTGCACCTGCATAGTGGCGACCCAAAAGAGCCGTCCGTCAATAGAAGCGATCCTTTTTAACATCCTGAATTAGATACCGCTCCCAGGGCCGTTCAAGGCTGAATCGAAAGGTGTGGGAGGCGATTCATCTATTCTTAAGTATGTATGTAACATTCTCACCCCGCTTCGCGAGGCACATATATGAATGCGTCTTCCATCAATTTGGGCCCTACAGCCCGTATTAGATACCCCCCCTTCAATCCCCAGATCTCGGATCGCGCACTTCGCCGTCGATTTCGCTCCAATGTGAATCATGGCTAGAATGACTGACCCAGGGCCTACAGCCGGCTATCCGTCGCCTCCGAGGCATTACTCTCCATCCGACCATAAACCTTCCTTGGGTTCGCTATACGAACACGTATCGATGTCGTCTTCCTCGTCGCCCCAGAACTCCAACAGCGGCGCCCATCCCGACAAGGGAGGACCGCTCTCGTCGCTCAACCTCAACTTTCTCAAATCGCTTAACGACAAAAAGACGACCCGCGATGGGAACCCGCCCAAGCGACGAGGTCCGAAGCCCGACAGCAAACCAGCACTGACACGACGCCAAGAATTGAACCGCCAAGCGCAAAGGTAGGTAACAGTATCTTAGTATTTCTTCCGGTCAACCAAAAAGTCCGGCGTCATCAAAGTATTTCGTTCTGATCACCGATTGGATAGGACGCACCGAGAACGCAAGGAATTGTATATAAAGGCGCTCGAGGACGAGGTGCTGCGGTTGAAGGAAATATATAGCAACGTCTCACAAGACAAGGATAAGCTTGCCGAGGAGAACAGGCAGCTCAAGACGCTCCTGCGACAGAACGGCATCTCGCTCGGGTCGGGAGCCGGCATAGACGACGTCGCCAGCGGCCTGAGCCCTGGGTACACGTCTAGCGGGAGCATATCGGGCAGCTACGCACCCGGAAGTTCCAACACTGCGTACACGCCGCCCCTGACGTCGACAATGTCAAGTCCCCCTTCCATGTCCGTGTCGTCCCAAGGCCAGCAGCGGCAACAACAGCAGCAGCAGCAACCCGGTCAGAATCGCGTGGATTACGAACAAGCTGGAATAGATTTCGTCTTAACGTACGAGAACCCCGATGACCCCTCGAAGGCGTACATATCACCTCCCCCGCAGTGAACCTCCTTTTTTGTGCCTGTTTTGTTTTTACAAAAGTAGTAGAAGAAAAGAAAAGAAAGAGAGAGAAGAAAAAAAGAAGAAAAAGAAAAACAGGTTCATTGCACCATATTGACTAATATGATTACACTCACGAAAATGTAAATTTCACGGACGTGGTACAAGAGCGTGGAAAGCTAATTATAGCTTGGCTGACGGGCGTATAGGCTCGAGAGACCGTGCATGGACCACATGCCGTGGCTGATCGAGCGGGCGCAGGACACGAGCGGCGACGCCTGCGGCCACGCGCTGATGGCCTCGTGCCCGCCGGAACCCTTTCCCGAGCTGAGCGAGGAGATCCCGTTCGGGTACGCGCACACGCACGCCAACCGCGGGGACCCGCACCTCAACCAGTCGAGCCAGCAGACGTGGGAGCTGTCCAAGGGCGACCTGACCACGCTGCTCGACCTCAGCAAGAAGCTCGACCTCGACGGCGAGATCACCCCCGTCATGGCCTGGGGCATGGTCCTCGCCCACCCGAGACTGGCGGACCTGAAGAGGGAGGACTTTGAGAGATTGATCGACGATCTCAAGGGGAAAGTCCGTTGCTACGGGTATGGCTTACGACCTTCTTCCCTGTCCTGTTTCTATGAAGTCATATAAGTGCTGATTATTTTACCCCACAGGTTCGGAGCTGTGATGGAGGAGTTCGAGGTCCGAGACGCTCTCAACGCCGTCTTCTCCGCGAAGCCAGAGATGAAAACAGAGATGCAAATGGGTATAGCTTTTTAGGTAACGAACGAATCTGGTCCTTGCCGCGTTTGGCGTGTTATCAGTTAGTACCTTATACTATTAGTGTGAAAATTACAAGAGAGATGTAGCAATGGTGACGACGGTTACGATGATTGGGGGGTATGATTGTTGGGGGCGTTAGATTATCTACCTAGATATGTATTACAATTACATATAGCGAATTAAAATCATGTCTCATTAGTATTGCTTCCCGGTGCTGACTTTTCGTTCAGCTTGCGGACTTGTACGAAGTCCATTATGTTTCATTTAGACCTGTCTTGTTCTACGTCCCAAGTATGAGCAACATCTATCGACCTGGGTATGCATACGGAAAGTAAATACATCCATATGAAGGTAAATTGTATCGAAGCTCCTAGGAACCCTTGAATTCGTAAATAGTTGGATCTATATTGTCTATTCTCTGCGCCTAATTCAATTGATATTGCCAGATACTATATTAGATATGACTGTTCTACCTCGTTGGTTCACTTATGAGGATAATAGGGGGGTAACAAGAAAAGGGGGGAGCTTTCATAAAGACTTCATAACTATATGTACAGTATAAAGATAGTAGAAACTTACACCTTTTCACACAGTATGCTCTTTTCCAAATGGCAAGGTACGTAGGTACCTGAGATAGTTTGCGACTGCCCCACACCCCACCAAACTCTCTGATTTCGAAGTAAAATATTCGCCCTCGACTAAAATTTCATCGCACTTCAACCTTAACATAAAAACAACTCCGAAGCAACTTGCAACGATTCCATATTATTTCGGAGTAGAATATACGCGCAAGAATTGATTATTTTCTGGAATCGTCCAATATGGCGCCTACTTCTTTAGCCGACCTCATTTCGGCCCTGCCCGAAGGCGATGGATGGGGCCCTCCCCCCGTAACCGAGACCACTCTGAATGGTGTCCCGTATGCTCCCTTCTCGAAGGGGGACAAACTAGGTCGCATGGCAGACTGGACCGCGGATAGCAAGGATTCCCGCGACGGTCGTGGTGGTAGACAGCAGTATAACCGCAACTTTAGGGGTATGGAAATCTTGGACAATTTGGTCTCGGCCATGGAAACAATAGACGTGGTGCTAATTTTCAAATCGATATAGACCAGCAGATCTATGGCGCTGGTAGTGCCGCGCTCTTTACCGCCCCTGTCGCCGAAGACGAAAATACCTTCTCCGTTGTTAGCCGAGAGCCCACTAAGACACGATACGGCCGGGGAGCCGTTTTCACGCGCGGCCGTGGACAGCGAGGCGCTCGTCAGGATACTAGAGGTGGCCGTGCCCAACCTCAGCGCCCTGGACGTGGAGGTAACCAAGGCTATGGATACGACAGCCGTGGACGCTCCAACGCGCCTCGTGGCCGTCGCTTTGGATGGAAGGACTACGATAAGCCGACTCGAAACCGAGATGCGTCCATTAACATCAAGGCTGACTGGCAGCTGCTGGAAGAAATTGATTTCAACAGGCTCGCCAAGTTGAACCTGGATGCGGACGATGGAGAGGATATCGACAGTTACGGATTCCTATATTACTATGATCGGTCTTACGATAAGCAACCCGTCAAGGCAGCCGAGAGGAGACTTGTGCCTCTGGATCGTGCCGCTTACAACGTCACGACCTCTTCGGATCCTGTCATTCAGGAACTAGCTGAGAAGGACGAGGCTACTATCTTCGCCACTGACAGCATCCTGTCCATGCTCATGTGTTCTACCCGCTCGGTTTACCCGTGGGATATCGTCATCGTCAGACAAGGCAACAAGATCTTCTTTGACAAGCGTGATAGCGCCGCGCTTGACATGGTGACGGTGAATGAGAATGCCGCAGATGCGCCACTGGAATCTTCCGATGGCAACAAGGATGGTATTAACCAGCCTGGTGCTCTTGCGGAAGAGGCTACATATATCAATCACAACTTTGCTAACCAAATTGTTCTGGAGAATGAGTCTAACAAGGTTGAGATGACTCACGAGAACCCGTTCTATAACGCTTCCGAAGAGACCGAACCTCCCGCAAGCAAGGCATACAAGTACCGCAGATTTGACCTTTCGACTAGCGAAGAGGACCCCATGTACTTGATCGTTCGAACTGAGTTAGACGCCGTCCAAAAGAACGCCATCAATGGCGAGGACCAATTCGTGACCGTCAAGGCCCTAAACGAATTCGACAACAAGGCACAAGGCAGTGGTGGTGCTTTGGACTGGAGGACTAAGCTGGTCAGTCAACGCGGTGCAGTCGTTGCGACGGAGATGAAGAACAACAGTGTCAAGCTTGCCAGATGGACGGTGCAGAGTATCCTGTCTAAGGCCGATGTCATGAAGCTTGGGTATGTTTCTACTCTATTCCTATATCATTAGATATTCATTACTAACTTGTTTTCTAGCTTTGTTTCTCGGGCCAACCCGAAGACTAACGACAAGCACATCATTTTGGGCGTTATTGGCTGGAAGCCCAAGGATTTCGCCAACCAGATGAACTTGTCTCTCTCCAACGGCTGGGGTATCGTCCGCACCATTGCTGACATGTGCCTCAAGCGCGAAGATGGCAAATTTGTGCTTGTGAAGGATCCTAACAAGTCGATCCTTCGTCTGTACGAAGTACCCGCTGGTAGCTTCGACGAGGATGGCGAGGAGGAAACGATTCCTGAGACCGTTGCTGAGGAAGATTAAACTCAACAGCTTGAGAAGAGAGGACTTTAGGAAGCTTGGTCTAGTAGTTCACGGGTTATCTACCTGAGGACAACCCGGTGACATTAGGAGCAAAAGAAGCATTCATAATAGAGAACATTGATCCAAGTTCGTAATTGTTCGACTATTTCTTGGCCATGATATGTTCAAATCAAGCTATAAATCTACGTGAATTCCTGCTCGTAAAAGACACCATTTCCACCCATACACGCAATAGAGCAAGCATTAGGGGATGAGGGGCCGCCCCACCGTCGATCCCCTTCCCCCCACTACCCGCGATGCCCCGCCATATTTCTTCAGTGACGTCTATTTGTAACCATTTGTCGTCTCATTTCGCAAACCTGTACAGAGATATAGCACCAGGCAGATCCCTCGATTTACGACGAGATAACTTCAATTACGCACGAGACACCCGTAATTCATTGACCCTCTAAACAGCCAACCACAATTATGGCGCCAAAAGCGATCATAGCGCCCTCGATCCTGTCGGCGGACTTCGCGCAGCTAGGCGCCGACTGCAAGAGGACGATGGAGCAAGGTGCCGACTGGCTTCACGTAGATATCATGTGCGTATTATATATTTGTTGAGATTACTAGGTTATAAGGAGACTTGGGTGGGAGAGATTGGCCTTTACCGGGTTTGCGAAGACTAAAGCGCGGTTCTCTCGCAGGGACGGCCACTTCGTACCCAACATCACCTTCGGCGCGCCGGTCGTGGCCAAGATCCGGAAGCATGTCGATAAGCCCGAGGCGAGCTACGGGCGCGGGACGTTCGACTGCCATATGATGATCGCGGAGGTATGTATACCATGCCATTGCGTGTTTTCCCTTTCCCTTCCCCTTCCCCTTTCGTTCCTAGCTTCGACTAGATAATTTTTACTACGCACACCTTTGCATAACCCCCCCCCCAAAAAAAAGGGGGGAGGCAGGGCGCGTTAAAGAGAATATATGGGCTAACCGTAAAACCCGTCCGGGCGACGGGGTACCCAACAGCCGAAGAAATGGGTCAAGGAGTTCCAGAAGGCGGGCTGCGACCTGTACTGCTTCCACTACGAGGCGGCCTTCTCGAGCGCGGCCGAGAGCCCCGAGGCCAAGACCGACGCGAAGACGAGCCCGAAGGAGCTGATCCGCTACATACACGACCAGGGCCTGCTGGCCGGCATCGCGCTCAAGCCCGCTACCACCGTCGACGTCCTCACCGATATCCTCGAAAATCCGGATCCGAAGGAGCGGCCGGATGTGCGTTTTTTCCTCTGTCCCCTATTTTTTGTTTCCTTCATATTTTACTTTTTCTATTACTTAGGGGGTCGCGGGGGTTGGTTAATGTTAGTTGTCGGAACGGTTAACTAACAATGGATAGATGGTCCTGATCATGACGGTCGAGCCCGGCTTCGGCGGCCAGAAGTTCATGGCGTCGGAGCTGCCCAAGGTGCAGGCGTTGAGGCAGAAGTACCCGGACCTGAATATCGAGGTCGACGGCGGCCTGGGACCCGGCACCATCGACCAGGCGGCCGACGCGGGCGCCAACGTGATCGTCGCCGGAAGCGCCGTTTTCGGTGCTAAGGACCCGGCGGAGGTTATCTCGTTGCTGAGGACTGCTGTCGATACGAGGTCCGGAAAGCTGTAAGTGGGGATATGGATATAGGGGTATATGGGTGAGGCATAAATGAATATGAGATGCATGGTGTGGCGTACGACCCGTGGATTGCTTAGGAGCGAAGCGGTAGACTGGCGCGGGATTTTTGGAAGTTACGAAAGAGATTAATATACATTTTCTACTATTCAGGATAAGTTTCAAGGATGGTAGATGACTTTATGAGGTTAAGAAATCAGGATATCACTATCGACACGGCCAAACCCCCTAGCTACCTAAATGTTCAAAGGTGATACCCAACATCGTTTCGGCGCGGCCACTAACAGGGACAAATGCTAATACACAGGTCTAACCTTTATACCTTTATATCTAAGTAGTCTTCGAGATTACGCTGTCGAGTGCCTCAATCAACCCCTTTATTTCCTCCACTATACGACGTCGTCAGGAGATGATATTGCTACGAATGATAACAGCACTTACAAGTATTATAATGCGCCATGCTAACTCTCACAACTCCGCTAGGACCTAGCTTGAAGTACTCGTTCACCAGATAAACCGAGTAGAAAGCGCCCCAGCGAAACCCGAAATTGGTAGTCCGTTCGAGCGTCTCGACAAGCTCCCTCGAGTCCAGACCGTCTACCGTGAAGCTAATCGTAGGGAGTCGGAGCTTCTCGTCCGCGCCCCTCTCGCCGTATATAGTAATGTTGGGTTTGGAGTTGAGGTACTCGAGCAACGCGGCCTGTAGCTGCGTCTCTTGCGAGTGCAGAGCGCCCCATGATCCGGCTTGAGGGGGGCCGAGGTATTCGGTGACTGCTGGGATGGACTGGACTAGCTCGTAACAGCAGCTTCCTAGCCTTTTTATCAGCATCGGATCACTGGGGAATTTCTCTTCCTAGATTGCGAAAAGGGGTTGGTTATACGTACCAAGAGTAATCTTATTCTCAAGTGTCGCACTCGGGTTGAAGAAATGCCCAAGCGTGCGCATTTGCTCCTGAGCCTTGCGGCTCCCGTACAGCATTGAGACGTGCGGACCGAATATCTTGTACCATGACAAGACGTAGAAGTCCACCCCTAGCTCCTTGACGTCGATAGGCCGGTGAGGCGCGTACGATACGCCGTCGACAAGCAGGAGAGCATTAGGGATAGTATGGACGACTTCAGCGATAGCCTTGACGTCGTGGATCGTCCCTAAGATGTTGCTAGCGTGCGTGCACGTCACCAACCGCGTCTTCGCGGATAATAGGTTCTTGAGGTCTTCGGGTAGTAGTTTTGGATTGGTTGAGCCCTCCTGCGGAACCCACCACTTGATGACGAGCTTCAGACGCTCTGCGAGGTCTTTCCACGGCGCGATATTAGCCTCGTGGTCGATCGCCGAGAGCACGATCTCGTCGCCTTCTTGGAACTGGAAGGTGAATGATAGGTTCCGAAGGAGTTGGGTCGCGGTAGAACCATATGCTTATGGGGGATGAGTAATAAATTCCCTACGCCTAATATCTTGACATGGAGATATATGGAAGATAGGTCAAAAGACTTACCTATCTCATCCTTTTGGGCATTGAGGAACTTCGCCCCAGCAGTCACGCCGTCATTGTACCGGGAACTAGAGGCTTTGCTGACTTTATAACCTCCTCCAAACTGGACGTTACTCTTGATCAACCAGTCGGATATCCTAATTTGTATTAGAGCAAACCCCTTTTGTTTTTCAGACGTGACGGTTTTTCTTACTCACGCTTCGACGACACTTCCTAAGACCTGGCTTCCACCTGCGTTATCCAGGAATACCTGATCCTCCTTTAAGGCCGGGAACTTAGATCTGGCGGCTTCGACGTCGAAGTTAGCCATTGTTTTCCTTTTACTTAAAACAATGGCCTAGTTTAGTTCTTGTAATTATTATTTTGCCATGTATGTATTATATACCTGAAGGTAGGCGTTCAACCCTTCTATACCAACTGTAAGAGTTACCGAGTTTAGAACGCAACTAATGACGCTGGTGCGGGGATATACTGCCGATGGGCGTTTCTATTCCGAATAAATCTAGGTTCTCCAATACTTTATCTTGCCTACATACATACCTAGTACCTAGACTAGACATGGGTTGCTCAAGTTCCCACCTCGCTATAACAGAATGAATACCGAGTGGAATTCTATATCTTCACGAACTACTAATTCGAGTATTTGAGGATATCGACAACCATTTAGACCTACAATTGAGAGCATATACTCCTTTGGAAAGAAAAGAACTAAGAAGAATTGTCCGGACGACTTTTCACTTGTGATTTCCTTTGTCCCCCAAAATCCTTGCTTTACCCAGACTACGTTATGAAGCGATGCTACACAACAGATAATACTTATCTCGTGCATGTGGCTAGCGTACCGTAGTAGAATGCGCTATAACATAATATAGGTGTATGATGTAGGCATAATTATAGCTCAATGGCAGAGTATACAGATTAAGCGCTTCGTCAATAGCCGCCGTTCAGGGGCGGGAATATGATAGGAAATGGGCGTACCAAAGAAGACGTCAATGCAGGTACAATACCAGATATTGTAAAACATGGGATTGCAAAAATAGTCAGATGGAATAAGTGACCGTAAGAGGAGGTTCAAGTGTATGGGGCTTATAATAGCTTCATCCCTAAGTGGGAACTAAGGTAATTATAGCCGTAGAAGTTTCTTCTCTATCCGTTTACTTGTGAATTCGAACCTTCTGTACAGAATGCATCGCTGTCCAGCTCGAATGTTGCTACAAGATATGCCCTCCTGAATTACATTATTGACTAGCGATAATGGAGGCGGTAATGGAAAAGGGGCAAGAGAATTTGGTAAAAGAATCGGGTAGGTACCTATGTATGTATGAGGAAAATCTCCCCGTTCAGATCCACGAAAATCAGGGGCTAATGTATCCAAGGTGCCCAACATTCGATGGGAGCTGTCAGAAACCTTCAGCATAACAGTACACCTTTGCAGACTCCGCGTCTTGCTCAAATCTGCCATTTGGTTCAATGTAAAGGCCTCTCAGAGATTGAAAGAAACTCTATTATATCTGATCATACCATAAGACCAACCTAGGCACATCTACCTGATATCTCCAAAGTTGGTTCACCGGATCCATAATCTTAATTACTAACGTAGCATACGCCCTCCTAGAAAGACAATGTGGTGTATCTTGATTTCGACGCTGAGGGGAATTGTGATTATTCTGGGTAGATGCGGTATGTAGTATGTATCACGCACGCCATCTCCGAGGATCGGAATGCTCAAGAGCAGTAAAGAGAACTCACGGGAAGACTATGTATACCGTTGCTAGACCGTTTCACAAGAGAGCGAGATGAGAATCAGACTCGACAGACTCCAACAAGTGTCTTAAGAGGGGTCCCACGAAGCACGGAGACTATGTCAGTGTAGCATTAGCTAGTTGCGATCATACGGGAAGCGGTGATCAGAAGACTCGGCAAAAACGGGAACATATTTCGAATTTCTACCTAGGAGAAAAGGGGGAGGTAGACATTGGCAACGGAATGACGCCGTGCTATGGGAGGGACGATGTTGGAAAACAAATAGAATTATAGCATTAGCGTTCGTTCGTTCAATGTCGAGATAATTATAGCTTCATTTCGTAGAGAAAATGGCCTCCGTCTTTTTAAGAAAGTTAGGAACCTCTAAAGGGGGAAGTGTATGGCTCAATTCTCATTTTTATTGGCGAATTCCACATACATAGATAGACTCATGGATGGTGCCCTGATGGAACTCAACACTGAGGATTAGAACCGCCGGCCTTGGTGCACCTAGTGTTAGCCCGTTCCACATGAATAGATACATGTCTATAGATGTCGTCCAGTGAGAAATCAGCTCGATATAACACCAACTTATTACTCTGATTTAGAGCAATTGCCGGACTTTATGTGTTAACCGCCAATACAGTTCCACTATAGAGGCCATTGAACAGAGTGATGGTGTCGACTATGCATATTGCATGATCTATATATACCTAGCTATACATGGCTTTCGAATGCATCCAGTCAAACTAGAGAACGGGAATCCTGCGAGTCGGAATGGATGGGCGCTTCAACCATCATGCAGTCAGATCATACCAGTTATTTTGGCGTTAGATTTGTTGGTTCATTGGAGCTGAATATTAAAGCCAATGTAGGAGATGTAGCAGCCGTGGCGGTAAGGAGGCAAGCGGGAGAGTATGAAAGCGGGAGGGTTACGAATAGGAGAACGAGAAAAGATAGAGAAGATAGAGAAAATAGAGAGGGGCATCAATTCAATTACCTACCCGGTAAGAAGTATCCACTTTGTCCATTAAAGTTGGTGGGTCGGGCGGTGAAGATCATACCAGCTTCCCTAGGGCTACCATCCATGAAGCTTTGGAAAGTGCGGGTTAGCGTGGACCATTTTTCTTTTTTCTGCCGCTGCTTTCCCTCAATAAAAGTGCGAGACTAGAACGATTATCAGTCGATAAAGTAGGAAGCTACAATTCTTGTCTACATTTTTCTACATTTTTCTACATTTTCCACGACTTCCGCGAGCTTTTTGAACTTCCCAAACTCGCAATTGGCATCTACAATCTTGTAACACAAACTCTATCGTTAGCCCAATATGAAGCGCAAAGCTCAGTCACAGGCCGAAAGCCACAAACCGCACAAGAAAAAGTCCAAGACCTGTAAGCCGTCTACCATCTATCTAACAGATCGCGATCGCCCATCGTACGATCCGGCTAGAATTTTTTCACGGCAGAAAGGTTGACTGCCACCACAGCATTGGGTGATGAGGATGCCAAAAAGAGGTTCAGGAAAGGACTCTTTGACAAAGATGTCCTGGACAAATATACAAAAGGCTATGCTAAATCCACGCCTTACAAGCATAGCGTCATCCACGAATTAATCGACGACACCTTACTACGAGCCGTCCGCGAGGAGATCAAGGACAATGTATCCTTTACGCCCAAGGAGACTGACATCTACAAGATCCACCAATCCGGCGACCTCGCAAATCTCGACGGCTTGGACGACGAGGCTTTAGCAAAGCTGCCGTCATTACTTGCTCTAAGAGATGCAATGTACTCGCAAGCGTTCCGAGATTATGTTGCCCACATTACTGGATGTGGCCCCTTGAGTGGCAGGAAGACGGACATGGCTATTAACGTGTATACTCCGGGTTGCTATCTCTTGTGCCATGACGACGTTATCGGGAGCCGCAAAGTCAGCTACATCCTTTACCTAACCGACCCCGACATCCCTTGGAAGGCTGAATGGGGCGGCGCGCTAAGGCTATTTCCCGTACGTACGATTAAAGGCAAGGATGGTGAAGTTGCGAAGACACCTGCGCCAGATGTTTCTAAAATAATACCACCTGCATGGAACCAGCTGAGTTTCTTTGCTGTCCAACCCGGCGAGAGTTTTCATGACGTTGAGGAAGTATACCATTCTGAAAGCAAGAAGCAACTAGAAAAGGAGGGGGGTAGAGTCCGTATGGCCATCAGCGGCTGGTTCCACATACCCCAGATCGGAGAGGATGGATATGTCGAAGGCGCTGAGGAGAAACTGGCCAAGAATAGTGGCTTGATGCAATTACAAGGGAATCCAGACCAGTACGACTTGCCTCAAGCGAAACCGGTCAAAGTCGAGCAACCACAATCGAGTTCACAAGAGGAGTTCGACGAAGCCGACCTCGAATTTCTACTCAAGTACATGGCCCCGACCTACCTCACCCCCGATACCCTCGACCAAGTTGCCGAGCAATTCGACGAATTATCCACAATCACTCTACCCAATCTCCTGGGCAAAAAATTCGCTCAGAAGCTGAAAGACTACATCACTGCACAAGAAAGCACGCCTCTTCCAGAAGACAGCGCGAATATCGAGAAGGGCTTCTGGCGAGTCGCCAAGCCGCCTCACAAACACCGTTTCCTATACCTCCAAGCAGACGGCTCTAAGAAGAACGGGAATTCGAAGGAGGAAGAAGCCTCGCCTATCAAAGAGCTCTTAGAAGAGTTCCTCCCAAGCCCGCAGTTCCGCCGCTGGCTGCAGATAGCCACCCGCAGCGTGGTCGAGAGCCACGACTTCATAGCTCGGCGCTTCCGACGCGGCAAAGACTACACGCTAGCGACGGGCCACGAGGGCAAGCCGCGCCTAGAACTCACCCTCGGCATCACACCGACGAGCGGATGGGGCGGCGCCGAAGACGAAGACGAGGACGAAGATGACGCCTCTGCCGAAGAAGACGGCGGCGCTAAGTCTAACGGAAAGAGCAAAGGGAAAGGCAAGGCCGCAAATAAGAAGAAGAACGGCAAGAAAGAACGCGAGGAAGAGAAAGAAGAGCCGGTCGAGGTCGGCGGCCACGAGGTGTACATGGCGGGCGACGACGACGCGAACGAGGACGCGGCTATATACAAGTCGGGCAACGACGATGACAATATCCTTACCTTCGAAGCTGCCACCTGGAACTCCATGTCCTTGGTATTGCGCGACAGCGGCGTTCTCAAGTTCGTCAAGTACGTAAGCCAAAAAGCTCCGGGCGACAGGTGGGATATCAGCGGCACTTTCGAGGTCGAAGAACTGGACGATGATGATGAAGAGGACGAGGACGGTGGCGCGGCTAATGGCGAGGGAGTAATTGATGATACGGAGGAGGAGTGGAATGGGTTTCCCTCTTCGTCGGAGAGCGATTCCGATTAATTAGGTGACTTTACTGGGCTACGGGGAAGTGCGCGTGAACGATTGACACCGAGATACTAGAGACGATAAGTGATGACAATGATGACAAAAATTTTTCAACGTTGAATTCGTAACTATGTTCAGTTTTCGTAAATACGTGTCTTGGTAAATGATGCTTGCTATCTCGTACATAGTCGTCGAACCGAACCAAAAAAAGACGCACCTCCAACATCTTCAAAACAGGTAGCTCCCCATGCTCATCGCCCCAACACCATTCGTCCTAGTCTAACTCTAGGATCTAGATGCGTAAATGCTATCTAATGCGATGCGATGCAGTGCAATGCGGTTGCGTATGAAGCATATATATACCAAATCCGCCATGCAGTGGCCGCTTCCAATCATTCATCCAAAGACGTTCGTTGCTACCAACGTCTATTATCGTAGTTATCATACCCCCTATACCTAGTGCGCCGCTCTCATGCCATGCGAAAAAAAAGAAAGACAAAAACTCCCTACCTAGGGTTAGGTTTAAATCTAGCCCCCCTTTACCAACTATGACAAAAAAGCTATCCTTCTCTTTGGGGCTTATTTGAGATCTTTGAGCTCGTCAACGCTTTTCGTGCTGACGAACGCGTGCTTCAGAAAATGGAGCCATATCTTCGTGTTCTTCATCTCGTGGCCCCCCTTCTTCTTCTTCTTTTTCTTTTTCTTCTTCTCAGCTTCGATATCGTCGTCCTCTTCTTCGTCGCTGGACTCCACATCTTCTACTTCATCATACGTATCCTCTTCATATTCATCGTATTCCTCCTCGCTAAGTCCGGTGGACTGGGCAGAGGTTTGCCCTATCCTGTGGGCGAGTCTCAATAAACTCCTGACGGTCAAGTCTTTCAGCTTGTAGATCTTGTCGTCAAAAGTGGTATATTCGACCTCGTAGTGAAACTCCTTGGGTTGGGGTTTGGCGTGTTTTGGCTTCTTATCCTTGTGCTTTCCTGCGTCCCATTTAGAGGACGATAATTCATCCTTTCCAACGTCGTCCGCGGTAATGTCGTTGTTGATTACGGTCAAGTTGGCATAGTATTGGATGTAGCCTTTGAGTGTTAAAGGTTGGGGATAGTATCCTGGACCTGGTAGACTTCCCTTTGCTGGCGCGTCTGGGATGGGAATGTCGGGGTCTTTGCCATGCTTTCCCTTCTTCTTTTTCTTCTTCTTCTCAATCTCCATGTCGGGCTCGCTGCGTAATTCCAGTGAATGCACTTCATGGTCAGACGCGGAAGCACTTTGCACACCTGACTTGCGGACAGTATCTACCCATGTGGGAGTATCCTCGATACCGGTAATGTTGTACTCGAAGACCCTAAGAGTTGGGAGATAATTAGGAACGACGCTAGGGCTGATGAGAGTGAGCTGGTATCGCTCTGCCCATGGTCCTCCGAGCTTCTTCTTTTTGTTGCCCTTCTTCTTTTTCTTGGATTCTTCAAAGTCCTGGCCCTGAACGGGGTCTGGCAGTTTGGCCCAGTCTTCTCGCAATTCCATGAGGTAATCTTTGCTGGATTCAGTTGAAATCTCATCCCCCAAAGACTCGCGAACGTTTGCCAATTGATTAGACTGAGCTACAATATAGGAAAAGTCAATCTCTTTGGTATCTTGTAGAAGAAAATGGTCAATGTTCATGTGACCATATAGGGAGTTGATGACGACATCGCGATACTGCTGTAGCCAGAGGGTGTATTTCTGCCAGCATGTCTCATCCCACAATTGCTTTCCAGAAGTTCTAGCTGGAGGAACATGTCCCATAAGGATAGCCTTCATCCCGCGCTCTCGCATGAATTGAAGTTGGACTCGTAACCATTCAAAATGCTGGTATCCGGGCTCGCTTGGGTGCGCACAATCGTCAACCCCTGCATTGCGATCGAAGAAGTATAAGGTGTTGAGACTGAAGACGGCGAGCTTGTTGGGGATAACCTCAACGTAGAACCAGCCTCCAAATTCAAATGAGTGTCGCTGATCTTCCGGGATGAAGGGTTTCCAAACGTCGGTATAGGCCCTCAAAATGTCGTTCGGACCTGGCATTAATACGTTGTGCGGGTATATATCATTGTTGCCAAATGTTGGGACGACAGGGACTACTAATCCACTATCGTCAGAAAATGTTTTGACAAATGAATCCGCAATCCTGCGGTTCATGGCCAGAATATCTTTATTATGGCGGGGCGTCTTCTCATCGCTGTCATGGCGGGCAGAGTCGCCAGTCCAAACGACAAAATCAATCGAGTCTTTCAAATTGGCGGTAATCCAATCGAGGGTCGCATCTACCAGTGCTAGGGGAGAATCGCAATCAGAAGTTTCTGCGCCATAAGTGCCAGCCGGGCCATGGCCTCGATGGCATGCGATATTCTCCTCCGTAGATGTGTGGACTTTATAGAATTCGTCAGGGTGTAGATCTACGCAAGGTGGGATGAGTTAGCATTAAAATGAATGTTATATAGATCTATATAGATCGTGGTGTGGTGGGATGTTACGAATCGCGATGTACAGTACCTGTTATATGAAGGAACCTGCCGTGCAACTTGCGCTGCGATGCGAGTGGGCTACCATCTTTACCTGCCTGCAGGACGTATTGGTTTCCGGTAGTTGGCGCACCTATGACGAAAGTCGCCAGCAGGCCGGGAACCGTCCATAACCAGGTTGATTTTCCAGGAACCATATTTGACCGTGAACGGTGCTCTCAGAGAGCTATAAGTGATGAAGGGGGAAAACAAGTCGCATAGCCAGGGTGTAAGTAGGAGAGAAATTGCAAAGCTGTCGTGTTCAACGGTGTGACAATTCCGTCATTGTCAACTGTAGATTCGAAAATTGATCAAAATGATCGACGGCGGACGTCAAACAGGGCTAGCTGTCCGCCTAGGGACCAATAAAACTTGCTGTAAAGGCCAAAACGGCGTTTTTAGCCAAGGGCTCGGTGCCAAGTGGATAACCAACGATGGGTAAAGGGGGCCTAGAATACTACGTACCTACAGATTCCTGAGTCCTGAACGAATCTTCCCGAACATAGAACAATCTAATTCAAAAATAACCACAAGTGAGTCGGCGGCGGCTTACGAGCTTCTTAAGCTACTGGGTACTCCCTCATGTTCTAGTGGATTACTGTTCACGAGGCTGAAGGCTGATGATAGGCGACGAATCACAGCGTCGGATCTCGCACGTGTAGGTGGTTAATCGCGGAGAGTCGAGCAAGTGAGACATCGTAGACCTCCCCCAAGCGCCACTTTAAAGGGCACACGACGGCGGGTAGGTCGGTTAGATCCACACACTTGCCTAAGTTCCTGCCCACTAGTTTATCGAAAGATCAATACCCGAGTGTTTGCTAGGGTCATTTGCAAATGGAGTCGTCCTGCAAGTTTCAACACCGAGGTCGTCAGGTGGAGGCAAGATGGCAGGATGTACGGCCGTGATGAAGACAAAGAACTCCGCTCTGCCGAGTTCCCGTTCTCGTGTGTCCTGCAACTATCCGACTGCCAAGTCCCACTGGCCATCAAGGTGCTCTTCTAAGTCAATAGAACGATTCGACGATCCTTTCGTTGGCCCTTCGAGGATCGAGTGACGTCAGACCTAGTACAGTGAGTAAGATGTGAAGCCGTGAATTCCGTGTTGGAGCTAGTGTGCTAGTCTAAAAATGAGCCTATTCATTGCCACATTGCTGACTGGTTGTGAGGTGAATATTGGGGATTTCTGTTTATAATTGACGCCCCTGTGATCTAGATCGTACCATGGGGAAGTTTGTCAACCTAGAAACTTAGAATACCCACTTCATGTCAACTGGTCTATAAGTGTCGAGCTAAGAATTAAACTTCTTGAAAATTGGCAGTGACGATGGAAGACATACATACATGAATGTAACAAGACCCCTGAGAGTATTGGCCAATGGGAACCTGTAGATTCTTAGGGGTCTCTCCGATTTTGCGCTAACGTATGATTACATAAGAGAGCCTACGTAACGGGTACAACAGGTACACCTAAATTTTTTTCTTTGCGGGATGAAGACGTCTTTTTAATCTTTACATTCGACAGCACATCTGACCCCCAATCGTTTACGATTGCTCAAAGACGATTTCTTCCACCGTCTTCAAAGCCGAGTCTAGTGCGAGATTATAATATGCCGTTCGTTTGAGGGAACCCGATATTTTTTCAAAACATCGGGTTCCTATGGTATATCTCGGCGACATCGCAATTCCATACATACCTACTACTACTTGTGTAGAATGTAGTATCAAGCGAATCTTCTGGAGGACGACACGTGTCACTGGACGCAGCGCTTCCGATATCTACTAGGTCAGGTATTTAGGTTACATTGTGCTCATTCAACTGCCTTTCATATGCTAGGTAGTTTATATCCAAATGTTTCAAGCATTATGTTGTCTCACGTTGTCTCGTTTTAGCACGGGCATCACGGGATAGAACGGGATGCCACTGTATCATCCCTATTCGCGAGTGTCCGCATATGGTTTCGTGCGGTAATTCTGCCGACAAAAATGCATATGCATTTCGCACTTGACAGGAATTTCTTGCATTTTTAATTCCTATGATAACTACGGGACCCATTGTTTCTGCATTATCTTTGATATTCACAGTACCTCTAACCCGGCTCAATCATGGACGGTAATCCTATAAATCATTGACGATAACCCTGTGGAGCTCCTCAAGTTCGAGACCCTCCGAGTTCTTGACAAGCTTATACGATCCGTACTCTAAGTTCTTGTATTTTGGTCCCGTGACAAGTCTTCGAATAAAGCCCGAATGCGTCACAACGATGACACATTTTTCGGGACGATTGTAGAGCCATTCTTTGGCGAAAGCTCCCCTTCTCTGAAATGCCTCCTCTGAATTCTCATACAAGCCAGTCTTCTGGGGATAGACGGGGTCCAACTTCGAGAAATCTATGTCTGGCCACTGTGACTTGATGAGCTCGGGATGGGTGCCAATATCACAAGGGTTGTCCGTTGTTTCCTACATATGGTCAACGCTTATTCTAATGAATAGCTCCTGGTGATTTGTTATACATACTTGCCATTCGGCGCGAACCTCGACACGAACACCACGATTTCGAAGCCATTGGAAACCATACTTGACGGTCTCTAACGTTCTTTTCAGAGGGCTTACCACTATAAGGCACTCTTCGGGCTTGAAAGGGAAACCTGGCTCAAACTCCCCCTGAAGATTTTTGGTTAAATGTATGCCTCTATCACTAAGACCTGGGTCGAAAAGTGACCAGTCATGTGCTGCATCGCGTTAGCTTATGTGATTTATTATAGGTCTTGGTATAACTTATTGGTGATGTCTATAATCAATTAGATATTGCCTTCTAGAAGTTGATGATAGGTTCCTACTGTGTAAAGCTTCGCCATGACGTATGAGAATGACGGTTGGTGGCATCTTGAATAGAATACGTTGGTGTTTATTCTTAGGCGAAAGAGTAAATCGTGAAGCAGGCAAGTATTCTCTTGGCCAGCTCTCTAGGTCGATGCATTCTTTTATCTCTGTCGAAAATAAAGTGAATCACAACTAACTTACGGTTTGTATTTCGTAGAATTCAAACAGTTTGGGCTTAAGAATCTGGGGATTGTCCTTCGTAGGGACAGAACATAACACAAGGGAATAGACTTCTAAAGCTTCATAGTGTCACATTTACTTATTCATAGAAAGCCGAATTCGGCTAGCGCAAATCTTGATGGCCAATTGAATCGTGTGGATGAGATGATGGCTGCCCCTATCGCCCAGAGTATGCGCCACACACCCCACTAACGTCACACAGGCAAGTAGCCTTCAATGTGGCCAGGCAAACTTTACTAACGGCTGCCTGCTTCCAATCGCCATCATATCTCTTATTTCGTACTTTATTGAAGCATCTGATGTTCGTTCTTGTCAGAAATGAGTCTGCGGAAGATCTTAGGGGGCTCCAGCCGGGTTAAAAAGGCCTCCAAGAAGTCTGGCGCAAACCGATGTTCGCCTTCATCCTCCTCTTGGCCATCTTCTCTACCTCGTCGCAAACCAGGAATCCGGAGTGAGAAGTCATCTATAGGAGATGAAGATGGCGAAGATGACCTCTTTGACGATCAACTCGACGATTACGGGCTGGTCAAGTCCCTAGCGACCGATCTGAACTTACGTGACACCTCACAAGCCGTCCTCCATATACGCAGCCACATGTTCTCACCAATGCCCGATCGAGCGGCCGGAATGAACTCTACGCGAATCGCGGAAGTACTTAATTATCGAAAGTCGCTTCCTCCTATCGTTACTATCTCGCACATACAAGCTCTGTTATCGTCACCGAGCGCAGTGGAACGAGAAATCGCGGAACTTGCGCGGGCTGGGTTTATTCGGAAGGTGATTGTTCCCCGGCGAGGAGACATAGGAGAGACCGTGGTACTTGCCGCGGATTATGAACAGATGGTGAAAGCTTCTATGAGTCTGGAGGAGGATACGAAGAGTAGTCTGATTAAATTTTTAAAAGAAAATCCTGGAGTCCAGGCATTGAAGTCGGATGCTCTTCATGCGTCGGGGATTGACCAGCTCCTCAAGGCTGGGTTCCTAACATCTCACAACACTGGCGCAACCCACCATGGCCGCTCGTTACATACTACAAATTCATACTCGCGACCTGGAGATAAGGTGACGTTAACGTCCTTAGACAACATCTCAAGACAGCCAACTGGCACACTTGACGCCGTAGGAGGCGAGGGTGTAGTACACAAAGTTGGTGGTAGTGGGGCAGGCTCACTCGGCATGTCCTGGCTTGATACGGGCGCTGCGGAATTGAAGCTTGCCGTGCCTGGGAATGGCACGTTCCTGAAGCTTCTCTCTTTGGCGCTCGATCACCTCGTCTCGTTACTAGGGAAGTCACGTTTCCGTGAGGCGCCGGAGACGGTCCTTCGTGATCGATGGGATGGCGGTATCGCAAAAGACGAGGCGCGCTATGCGGCGAAGCGCTCACGAGGAGAGTTCGCTGGCGTGTTGCCTGGGCAGACTAGGAAGTGGAGGCAGTTCTACGGACTTTCTTTTGACTGGGTTTTACAAGAGGCTGTCGGATCTGGCCTAGTCGAAGTCTTTGAAACCAGAAGTGTTGGCCGCGGCGTACGTGCTCTGTGAGTCTTCCATGCGACAGATGGTCTGCCGAGATGCGGTGTCACTAGTCTTGGCGTCGCACCTCGACGCCCAGGCATACTATGTATGTATGTACAAGTTTTACCCCAGATCGCGCAACACAGGCTACTGCATCTATGGCCTGACGTTGATTTGGAAGGGTGTTGCGGTAGCCCATGCCAACTATGCCGACGATAGTGGTTGGACAGCAGATGAAACTTGTGCGATGCAGAAAGTAGAGAGCTGGGCGTTTCTACGGTTCAGCCTCAACCGGGGTGATCCTAGAGAAACGTGAAATGCCGTCGATCGTTGCCATGCGATTCTGCTGAAGCTTAATCAGACCCTTATTCACATTGACCATTGAGGATGAAGGGTTAATGCAAACGAATGAAACTATAACAAGTAGGGCCAATGTTGCGATTGGTCGCTATAAACATTACGACAAGAGAATACACGTCGATCACGCCGCCCGAGAGCGCACATGTGAAACGGCAAAACATAAAAGTAATGGCGGTCCGGTATCAAACAGATCCACAGATCCTCCGTAGATCGCGATCATGATCTCTCACCCGTATCATCGACGGCGATCTAGAAGGAAACGCATATCATAGACAATACCGCCGAACAGTACGAGCAGCTTGGCTATATCATGAATATTTCCACATAGAATATAGACGAGGACATTTGGATACGTCCATATAGATTATTAGAAAGGCCTCAAACTACTAGGTGTCGAGGTAGAAGGCATGAATAAAGGTGGTCACACGCGTATCAGAGCTACATATGCAGCTAAGCTTCGAGACTGTCCGTACATATAGTCCCGAGAATGCGTCCAAGCCCCATGATCTATATTACTATATAAGGGGCAGATGATCTTCCCCGCAGTCATTCGAGGGCCGGAGTTCTAGCTTCTTTATGCGCACTCGGCGTCGAAACGTCATCCCTAGCGGCATCTACATGCAACTCCATTTTCATCTTGGACGCAGGGGAAGCAGGGGGGATAGGGAACCGGGGCGGTCCGGAGCCGTGGCTTCGGACGTCGATTACTTAATGCTTGGGAAGGACTAATACACACACATACACACACACTCTCTCTCTCTCCTCGGACGCGGAAGGCATAGAGGAATAATCCCCGTCTTTTTGTTTCCCCTTTTTTGCATAGATCTCTCTGCTGTGATAGGCTAGGTATACTACCTTACGTATAAGGCTATTACCTGCGACAGGATTCTTGTAGATCGCGGTCGTATTGCTCGTACGCAGTACGACGTAATCGGACATCGTGTCTATAATCCTGACCTCAGAAATCTGGGTAGCTCAATATGCATGAAACAGTACTTGCAGAAAGGGAGAGTGGAAGATCTGTTCAAAGGGAAACGAGAATCTTTCGACTTTTAATATTTCATCGTCATCTTTTCTATTTATCCCAGTATCTATCCCACTCAGCTAAATTGTGCGGGTGTTACTTATTATCATAAGTCACAAGCCATCAGTCATCCGTCAAAAACCCCTTGTTAGGTGCCATGGTCTCGCTTTGACGATAAGAACTTAATTGAAACCCCGGACCAGGACCGGGGTTGATTGCTCAGCCTCACCTTCCCGGCCGGCGAGCCGAAGACGTGGCTTTGGGAAACCCGGGAATTCGCTAGAAAGAGGAAAGCGGACTTCGGGTTTAGGTAGGGATCTCTGATTCCTGCCCATTCGCGAAATATAATAAGTGCTATCGTCCACGGACGCGGTTCACGCAAGGAACCCCGCTGTTTAACCCACACTGACCAACTGAGTTCCTCATGGTCATGGCACGATCTCTACCGTTAGCTGAGCAGTAGTAGGTGGGATGGGGCGAAAATGGATTCTGGTCCACCTTATATCTGTGTACTAAAGGTGCTAAATACCCTAAAGACGCAATGATATGTGATCCCAATATCAGAGGCAGTTTAGCACTTGTCGACATTGACGCTACTGCACGGACTTGGGGGATCTGATCACGTACATGCTTTCATACATAATAGTGGGATAAAAGGATAAGCGCATACGTGACGAGTGCTAAGGCTCCTCTTCGCCGAGTCCGTGCAAAACACCGTCTTTAGTAGAGTGCTGACAATGCAAAGGACACAGACATGGTTGGCAACTTCCGAAATTACCTCGATTATCGGCCGTTTTTATGCATACAACCCAAGCAAAAAAAAACCCTTAGGCCGATACCATATGACAAATATGTGAGTGATAACATAGAGAGCCGACTGATATGCGTGGAGAAACCCCTGTATGCTCTGAATGTTGGTTGACAGATGATCGTGGGGGAAAATGGAAAGGGGATCCCCTGAAGAATCTTACATCGCGTAGTAGAGTCTTGCAACGGGCGCTGTTTACATTCATATTACAATGGATATAATCTACTGTCGTTTTCACCCACCATGTAACGAGAAATACGCGAATAACAACCGTGGGACCTGCGTAGGTGCAGTTCCATTGCATCTACATCCCAGGTCTCCCGCTGTTGCAGTCAGTACCTAGACCTAACTGGGTGAGCCCATTCGGATCAGCAAATGCAATAAGCTACCTAGTGTATGTACATAGTATGTACTAACCCGCAAGGAAACACAAATGCAAGCCACTTGCATCTGCACAGAACATCGAACCATAATCTTCGAAACGTGGGAGGACAATAGGTAAGCTGTTATACCTAATAGGTTAAATAGGAGAATTTTTTAGGTTGTAGATATCGCACCTTCAAGCATCTCCAACGGATACTTCTCGTAAATCTTTTCCGAGAATCCTCTTTTTTCTAAAGGGGAAAGTCAACCCGTTGCGGCGGATGGAGGGACTAGGGGTTAAGACAGCCCGACAGCCCGGCAGAAGGCTTTTAGCTCGACTCTCATTAAACCCAGTAGAAAATACTTGATTCAGAATTCCAGTTAGCTAGCCCTGCCCGCTACGTGGTAGCGCAGCCGTCCTAATAAAAGGGGTTCAAGCAAGGCGTTGAGAATTGATACTGACCGTTATGTTTGTTCTACCTCGTCAGGAAGGGAGAGTAAGGAAAAAAAGCAATGCAGCGCCGTCGGTTGTATTTACTTGTTTCCAACTTCGCCGCCAAACTAAATCAAGATCAGCCACAGCCGAGATGGCGTTCTGGCTCGAACGAGTGCCACGAGTAAATGAGACATCGGCGCACGGCTGTTGAGGCAAGAAAAAAAAAAGAAAAAAAGATCGGCAACACTGTTGATGAGTTGATATGTACGAATGTGTTATGGAAGAGAAACTGAGAGAGAAGAAGGATAAGAGGCAAAGATAGGATCATCGCCGTCTCTTCTCTTCTTGGTACGCGAAGTGACTTTCGACAAGAGGCACCATCCAGATCCCTAATTCATATTAACGAAAATAAGTTCTCTATCACGGCAGGGGGGGGCCCTGGTCGTGAAGAGCATGCATATCCAATCCCTGAATCTGGACCATACATTGTGCATGGTCTGTGATAGTGCAAGCCCCTACAGTGAGCTTGGCCCTAATTTGGATGCAAGGTACTGTAATTGGTCAGGCACGTATCAGGGGATATTAAGGGAAAATATACTAGAAGATACAATTAATCCTTCCCACGCGTCATCTGGTGTTGTCATAGGAGACACCAATCTCCTTCTTTTTCTGTCGCTCGAGATATTTTCGTATATCCCATATTGAGGTATTAGGGTATTGAAGGGATTCGATCGTGAATGAAGAAGAGAAGAAGAAGATCTAAAATACCTATATACATGTGTAATCCATGATTGAATTTAAGGTTAGCAAATATTGAACGATTGGGGCAACTTCGATGGTTGCGTACGACCTACCTAGTACTTAGGTGAACTTTCTGGCCGCGCATCTTATCCCCTTGTTCCCCCTCCACTTTCCCACTCAAATGCCTACCCCAACCCAACCCAAAGTACCTAAGCCCAGACCACTTCGAGATTGTTACTTCCACTGCTTCCACTAGGGTTCCAGCTAGTTGCGTGCAAGCAAGCAAGCACTTTCCGCTACCTCTATCGTCCTTCTCTCCACCGGATCCATGAACTCCAGTTTCTTAACCTTCGCGCATGCTTCTTTTGAGAAGATTCATCGTTGGGTGCTTCAGGTAGCTTGCCCGATCGCGACGCCCGCCATTCATTCATTGTAATTTACATACTTGTCTAATTTTTACTTTAGCAACTTCCTCTTCCTCCCGACGATTTGTTGTCGAGATAGCTACCTATACTTCGTATATTCGTTCGCTTTTTTCACCGAAAATAGAAATCGGATACGCGGTGTCTCTAAAAAGTGTCTCGGCCCCATCCATCTTTCGCAGGGACTCAGCAAAAGAAAGTAGATCTCGAACCGCCGAAAGATTACCCAACCACCGACACGGTCTCATTTGTTCTTTGTATTCGTTGTCATTTTGCTGCGAAACCAGGAATTGCTGGATTTCTCTATTGTCAGTTTCCGGCAATAGTACATTCTTAACTATTTTTTTTCGACTACTTTGGAGATACCCCCCGTTCCCAATCGTCAGCCTTCGCGTTTGGACTTTGTATCAACACAATACCTATCAGACGTGCTTTCACCTTAACCTACATAGTACCTACGTAGAGGTACTTGCGACTGAAGTAAGTGACTCAATTAACAATGTTGGCAATTACGGCGCAAAGCTTAGATATTCGAATATGTGTCGTACTGACAGGTGCTTGAATAGATTAATCTGGAACCTTTTGAAATTCAACTTGGATTCTTGTTCACCCACGTGGAGTTTCACCAACATTCTACCCTACTAAGCCAAGTCATATCGATATAATCGAGATAATTACATCCTAGACCTGTGAGGGGTCGTAACTTTCGGCTACGTTTCGTCACACCAACTCGATACCCGCTTCCCTTTTCATCCCGACTGTGACTATCCTCGAACGTTTCTCCGTTGCCGAATTAAGGAATAAAGAGGCTCTATTCTGGAAACCCCCCTATACGGAAAGCCTTGACTATGAAACGAAAAGAATGCCATTGATCTTATAGTTTTCTTAGATCTGGTTTGCCTGCCGTTAATCTGTTAGCACCGTACTGTAAGGAGTTGTAATTGGTAACATAAGAAAAAAACCATCAACCTACCTATTCTTCCCGCTTTCTCGTGTGTCAGGTCATAGACACTCCTTTCAATATGGCGACCACCCTACCCCGACCGCGGCCTTCGAATGGCCCGCCAACCGGCGCTCTTCCGGCCCTGCCCATCGCAAAGACCCGCAAGAGCACTAGTTCCTTGTCAACTCATAGCAATCATCACGGTACGCCTAAGAGTGGCCTCCGAGCACCTTCCGCCAATTACCCCGGCCCTCCCCCGTCTCCTGCACCGACGACAGCCCTCCCGGTTCCAAAAAGCTCACATGGGGTCAACAGCGCTGGAAAGACTATTAGGAAAACCGTGAGCATAAACTCGTTTCCCCAGCCGCCGAGCCGCACAAGCCTCCCAAGCCCCTTATCTGGGGCAGTGACCCCATCGAGAAAATCACGGACGCCCCAGCCAACCTCTAAGATGGCTCATATGGGCAGTGGAGTACCAAGTTTATTAAATGGTAGCGGTGAGGGCAAGTCACTTCTCGGCGGAGCCGGCGCGAGGAACTCGGACGGACTTATTAGTATTTCCTCTCCCCCACAAAGCCGTAGTTCTTCTGCGCAAGATTCATATTCTACCTCGGCAACAACCTATGACGATCTAGCTGAAACAGCGGGTACTCCAACCGTTGATAAGCGTTCTTCTAAAGGGATGGAGGGTAAGGGCAACGTTATCGTCAGCGTCAGGGTAAGGCCCGACGCCGGAGGTAACAACGGTAATCCGGAAGGTGAATGGATGGTAGATGGCCGCAGGTCTTTAGTAGCTTATCGTGGCCGCGAAGGGGGCGATTACTATTACGGTGAGTGTGTTTCGTGCTTATTCTGTCAAATGGTTAACTAACTGATTTTGGTAGATAATGTCTTCACGACACATGATGACAACAGCAGAGTCTACGACCACATTGCCAAGCGCTTAGTTCGCCGGGTTATGGAAGGTTACCATGGCACTGTATTCGCATATGGTATGACAGGCACTGGAAAGACGTTTTCCATGCAAGGAACCGCGTCGTCACCTGGTGTGATTCCTCTTGCCATAACGGACATTTTCTCGTACATTCGGGAGACTCCCTCTAGAGAGTTTCTGTTGCGTGTTAGCTACTTGGAGATCTACAACGAGAAGATCCACGATCTCCTAAGCATGGCCTCCGGCAACGGCCCCGGGATGGGCGCGCAAGAGGAGATCAAGTTGCGGGAGGACAGCAAGCGGGGTGTCTACGCCACTCCGCTGAAAGAGGAGATCGTCCAAAGTCCCACACAGCTTTTACGAGTAATTGCCCGTGGCGATCAAGCTCGTAGAACTGCGAGCACGCAATTCAACGCTAGGAGCTCTCGCAGTCATGCTGTTGTGCAGATCGTGGTTGAAAGCAGAGAACGCATACCTGGCGGCGCAGGTGGCGACAGCAAACGACAGGCCTTACCTCCCGGTGGTGTTCGTGTCTCCACGCTGAGCTTGATCGATTTAGCAGGTTCAGAAAAAGCTGCGGAGTCCAAGGAGCGCCGGACAGAAGGATCTCATATCAACAAGAGTTTGTTAACTCTAGGAACCGTTATATCCAAGCTATCGGAACACAAAGAAAAAGACGGAAAGGGGGCGGACAAAGATGGGAAGCACTTACCTTACCGAGATAGCAAGCTGACTCGACTCCTGCAAGGAGCTCTGTCCGGCAACTCGCTTGTGAGTATTTTGTGTACGATCCAGACTGGCTCGGCTGGTAGTGCAGCCTCTGCAAATTCGCATGCAAACGAAACGATAAACACCCTTAAGTTCGCTTCGAGAGCAAAGAACAGCATTGTTAGTCATGCCAAAAGAGCCGAAGAAGCTCTCGGCGCCGGAGGAGAAGGAGGAGCCAGAGTTCTCTTGGAACGTTACCGGATGGAGATTCAGGAACTCAGGAATCAATTGGAGACTCAGGCCAAGTCAAATAACAACAAGGCCGAGGAAGAGGAGAAGGATAGAGACGAAGAAGAAGAGCGTGCTCGTGAAAAAGAACAGGAGGCAAGGCATGAGGAGCAAATGTTGGAGATGCAATTAGCACGTACGGCACTGAAGGAGCGGATCGACCATCTGAACCGACTAATTCTTAGCTCGAAATCGACAGGAGTAAACACTGGCGGAACGTATAGTGCGCTAGGAATTCACGCCAACTCCAGGTTTTCTCAGACGTCTATACGGACATCCCTCACGACTTCTAACGGCAGTCGTTCAGTCCTAGAGAGAACCGCTTCCATGAATTCTTCATCGTCAACAATTGGCCGACGGTCAATAGGGCAGCGACGGTCCAGCATAGGGGAACAGGCGTCAAACGAGGATGAGGATAGTCTGGGTGAATATGGCGATGGCACAGCGTCCTTGCAAGCCCAGAACCAAGCTCTACAGGCGGATCTTGCTGATAAGAACCGATATATCGCCACGCTCGAAAAGCGTCTCCTACAAGCTCGTCGTGCTAGCTCCTCGCGAACTTCGGTTGGCCTCTCAGCCCCTAACAAGGGCATCATGGTTGGCGAAGATCACAGTGTTTCTACCCTTATGAAGGAGAAGGATGCCGAGATTGCGGAATTGAGAGCAAGACTCGATGACAAGGACAGGATGTTAGCAGCTCTACGGAGCGCAGCTCGTTCGAGAGATGTTGCTGAGGGTATTGATTTTTCGAGAGATCATTCTAGGAATGAGACTAGGAACGAAACTAGGAACGAGACTAGAAACGATACTCGCTCGTCTCTCTTGTATGAACAAGCAGCAAGCCCGCCACCTCAAGGAGCTCTTCCCGACCCACCAATATCCAAAGGTCACTCGCCGATCAAAAAGCGAACCAGAAGCGTTGATGAGATGAGCCGTATCCTAGACGAGATGATCCAGGATCGGGTCGAGGCGGGCGACATTGTCAGGGGCTCCCGAGGCAGCGTTCGTGTAGTCAGCGACCGCAAACGCGAGACATTGACCGAAACAAACAATGGGGATGTTGAACCGTTGCACGGAAGCGAGTCGATGCAAGTCGTGCTGGAGGCGTAGATACCCTCATTGGCGATTCAGGAGGCAGCATCTATCATCTTTGCGAATTAACGAGGGCGTTCCGGTTTGGCACTGCTTCTGCCGTTTGTTTTATACCCGATCCAATTCATCTGTTTGCTACGCCGAGGGGCCTGTGAAACATGAATATTCTGACGAAGGAAAGGAAGTTGACGGATCATTTTTTACCGTTTCCGAGCCGTCGGACAATGTTATTTTTTTATCATGTATTAAATGAGGGCGATGGGATTGTTTTATTTCCTAATGGCAGCGGGTAGAAACGTGAATAGGTGGCAGAGCAACCTTGTTTTGGCCCCTGGGGGGGTTTCTTCTCTGTATATTATTGAAACCTATGCCGGGCCCAGGCTCATAAAAAGGAGGCGTAAATATGATCTAATTACCATAGGATTTTTTTTCTATGCATGATTCTATTGAATCTGTGAAACCACATCGGCCCTCTTAGGACCTTTTGACAAGCTGAAGAATACGAAGCTGACATCCGGCGTCCGGGATATACCTAGCCTTTTGTTCCTTTTTTTAAAGAAAAAATTCTTTTGCTGAAGACACTAGGTGATCACATCCTTTCTACAAGATGATTCTGAAGAATAGTGAAGTAGCTAGCCTTCCGTCAAGCCCGGAGCGAGCGCTCACTCGGAGTTCGGTCAACTGCATTGTTTATCGGTCGACTCCATCCAGTTGTGGAAATTGTAGTGGTACATCTCAATGCTATTCACATTGCAAACGACGAAATCATATTTCTCTCAAAGACCTTATGTATGTTTTATGTGCTAGGCTTGCTTCCCGCTCCAGATTCGGGCGTGATGACTCAAAAGACGGTAGATCCGCGATACCTTTGGGATCCTGCACGTGGCCTATTACAGCGCTCGGATATTACAAGGAACTTTTGAAAGTGAACGATGCTGTGGATTAGGTGATGGGTTGTTGGCCCGCGCCTCTTTAGAATGAATATGTTGTGCAGTAAAGTTGAAACTGGATTCAATATAGTAATTTTCACAACGTGGCATTGAATTCTATGATGGGGGCTATCTAATAAAGTGTAACAACCAACTCAACCGGACTCAACTCCATCGCAGTCAGATGATCGTCCGAAGGGATGAGGTACGCAATATGATACCTAGGCATGAATGGATTCCATGGTGCTATTTTTAAACTACACGCCTCTCCGTCGTCATCTTATGATTAACCGGCGGAGTTGTAAGGTCTAGATGGCTCTTGTACGGATGGCGTCCGGAAGGACACTTTGCTCCGAACACGGAGAGAGGCTAGATGGTGGATGACAGTGGTTAATACAATTCCGGGGAGAGGGTATGGTCCGCAAAGATCTAGCTAAATACTCGTGGCTTTTGATCTCAGGTGGCACAGCAGGATGTGGTGAGGAGGTAACCAGGTTAGAAAGGATTGGTGGGAGCACAGAATTGTCGTTTCGTCAATGCGGCACCGCATTCCTGCAACCACAACGTGCTCGTCTGAATGGACCACTCGGCGAATACAGGAACTAGTCTGTGTGATCAGTTTGGGTCCAACGATGCCTTTCCACCGGTGCCTTCGCGGTCACGTCTTCGTCCTCCGGTCCCAAAGAGCCAATGCTGCGTCTAACTGGCGTTCGCACGGCAGACGAGTGGACCAATAGGAGTGGATGGCGGGGTCTGACGCCACTCAGACCTAGCAGACCCAGCTGACGAGGCGTGCTAAGAGGCGGGTAATGAATTGCCTATTAACTTTCAATTGACAGACATTCGCGGCAGAGCGTCTGACAAGATCGTCGGTAGCCCCTCAGAAAAACCAACAAATCAAGGATTTGACTAGGTTGTCAACGTAAGATCTTGCGACGATAAACTGCCACACCAACCAGGCAACCAAGCCCAGCCAACTCGAACTTCGCCGCTGTCATCCATGGAGGTTGGCGAAAGGGCGCCGAGGTATCCGGCAATCCGAAGTTTAGGAAAGCCAACGGGAGTCAAGTCCGTGTCCGCTTGCGTCTTATGTAAACATGGGATTGTGCAGAGCATTTTCTAAAGACGGTCAAGTGAGCCTGTGATAAAAAGAGAGGATTTTCAAGGGACCTAACAAGGGACCTAGAGAATTAGACGAAATGGTGCCTACTACGTAGTAGAATATCGTCATGCCCCCAAATTCCGAATCGACGCACCAATGGGCACCCGATGAGGTGGAATCCACCTTTTGTAGCGACATTTAGCGCAGTTTCAAAATGCTCAGGGGTTTCAAATGGCGATCATCTCTAGTCGAAGCCGACCAATCAGATAACGCATGGATTTTACGCCGTCAAACTCGATGGCACCGTGTCACCCGAGAATTGGGGTACACATGCCTATGCCAGTATGGGGAATCATAAAAAAAAAATGCATGGTATATAATAATCTCGGCGAACCTAAATTGCTAGCGAAATTGCAATTGGCTCATAAACAATTGGTGCGGCTTTGAGCTAACTTCTTATTGCTTAAAGAGGGTACATTTCGGCCACAAGGGCTCCTGGGCTATTATTATAAAGTTTACAGTCCCAAGGCGGAACGACATCATCCAACTGCAACCGCGTATAGTTACCCAAATTTGAATAATATAATACCCATGAATAGGTGCATAGAAGCAGGTGCCGTCCATGTCCAACGTACGTTGCCGTTCGTCCTTTCTTCCAACCATGGCATATTAAAAATAGAGGTGTGTGTGTACGTATACGTACTGCGCATTTCATCTCATCAATCTGTTGTTTGTTAGTTTGTTTCTATGAAGCCGTTAGGCGATTCTAACGTGTCTACTAAACTCAAAATTCCATCTGTTGCTTCAGATACATTATCCAGCACTATTAGAGTTCGCCTTACTATGTACCCCTTGCAAATCCATAACAGGCCCGATGGAGATCAGGAACCATTAAGATTACGGTTGGTCGATCTTCCTGGAAGGAGAGCTGGACATCTGGAAATCTAAGTCTCTCCATCGTTCGTCTGTGTGGTCTGACATCATCCCGCTACCCTGCGTAACCCACGATGTTGTCATCTCTTTTCTTTTTCACCATTCCTTTCCCACGCACTTATCCTCTTTCCAATAAGTGGCTCGGCGCATCTTCCTTTGCGTCAAAAGGATCTGGAGAGAACCGAAGGTAGATTTTCTCATTAGCTTTCTTTCTACAAGAGTACTGTCAAGTACTGTTTGTTTTAATTTAATTACTTTTTCTGTTCGATCGACAAAATATTTTCCGTATCGTCCTTCCCCCGGCCTGGTTGCTCTCAGCCCTGTAAGCCTGTGGCTATCGTGGTCCTTCCTCTCTTTTTTTTATGCCAAGAGTATTTGGCTATTCATATGCACATCGTTCGTCGTATTCCTCGGCTCCATTGGACCACATACCTGTGATCGTCGTCTCACCACCAAAAAGCATTGGGCGGTCAAATATATTGGGTCCTTGTCGACCCCGTTTCCCCCATTTCCTGGGAAATATTGTACATACTATACATATACTAAGCACCGGCGGACGGCTACTCAGCGCGATCTAGTGCCGAGAAAGGAAAATATTGAGTAGAGATCGTCGCTCACCTGCGCCTGAGCGATCACCTGCTTTTTCTGGGCACGATCACCTCCAAGTGTCGAAGACAATAAGGCATACAAGTACCGCGTCGCACGAAGGCTCGGCCACCACCCGGAGTTTCCTCACTTTCTGCCACTCGAGGTTCACCATCTTCGGTAGTTAGGTGGTAACTTGTTCTTCGATACACCGCAGATGTAGATGAGAAACCGCACGAGCTGTATGCCCTGATGCCTGGCTCTAATAGGTAATCGCCGTCTTCGTTGTCTTTGAATCATCTGTCGCTCCTTTTCACACTTGAATTCAAACTTCCCTCTCTGCCGCAGCCTCTTTCAGCTGGGCTTTCTGTCACTCCTTATACACGCCTGCGGGCTGTGATTACCACATAACGTCGAATCCCGATATCCCGTTCCATCCCCGCGGATGTCACAGTAGTGAGGTCGCTTTCGACGTCACTACATACTTCAGCCATGCCGCCGACTTTAGACTTATCCCAGAGCACCCACGCCAAGATGATCGTCTCACCACCTCGAATTAATCTGCGCAGGGCCGCGTCCTACCAGCATGAAAAGGCACCTCTATCCGCGACTTCGTCACGCTTCAACTTCAACCACCTCATGTTCTCTCCTCCGCCCTCTCCCGGACTGCCAGCCTTGGTACCCCGGCCACGGAAGTTGTCCAACGGACCGAGGCCAAGCCGAGTCGTCCGAGTTATCGTGTGGGTTCTCGGATTAGCACTTGTCACATTTGTTGTTAGGGCCGTCGTAAAGAAGGAGGTACGAGTCCCGGTTGTTTCGTGGGCCTTGGACCGTGAAGAATATGAGATGGTCGGACAGTATGACTTACCGGATTTTCCTACGCCTATTGCCGTGACGGACCGGAACGGCAGGTCGAAGTGGACGGTCTCCATCCCGCCTACGTATTCTTTCCCTCTAACCGTCAAGGAGTATTCGGATATCTGTGTTAAGTGCCATGAGGTCGCTGCTCATGTTAGAGAACTACATGGTCATACGAATCAACAGTCTCAGACAGATTACTATTACGAGGATCCTTACTTCATCGATGTCAGGGATGCTGAGAAACGTGGACTGTTGCCGGGTGTAGAGGGAAAGGCGTGGAAAGTGACTGCTCAGGCTCAAGACGGTCACTTGGTGGGGGATAGAGCGGACGGGTTGGTCGATAGGGGCATTTGCAAAACGTCCTTGACGTTTGTCCTTGAGTCGGCCGATGCTGGGTTGGGTCCCACATTAATGATGATGTGGATGGCATATGGTCTCGCCCAGAAGGAAAAACGGTCTTTCTTCATTGATGATTCGCGATGGGTTTATGGTGAATATACCGCCATCTTCAAGCCACCCCCAATGCCTGACTGCAACCCGCCCCCGCGTCACGAGATGCTGCCGTGCCCTCACACTGCGCGCCACTTGGTTGTCTCATCTGCCACCGCGTCTGAAACCTTCGGCAAGAGTTTCAACGCCGAATACGAGAATCTCCGCCGCAGTAACGTTGAGCGAGAGAAGCCAATATACGATCTCGCTCGAGTTGGATACGAGGCCTTGTTCCGTCTCAATGATGACGATCAGCCTTATGTAGAGCATCGCGTGAAGGAGCTAAGAGCGATGGCTAAAGCGACGGATGGTGCCTATCACGATGGTCTGATTATCGGGGTTCATATTCGACATGGCGATTTACACCCATATGAATATCAGTATAATGGGGCGTATATACCCCTAAATATTTATGCGCAAAGATCTAAAGAAATTGTCGAAGAATATCACAACCACAGTACTCCCCTCGGAGGGGAGGATCTAGTTGCAAAGCAACATTCATTTTCTATAGTTGCGTCAGACGATCCTGACGTTTACGAGTCGGAAGAGTTTTCGGGCTCGCTTCGCGCCCAGGAGCAAATCAAGCTTGCCAGTAAGCAACATATCCAAAGCGCGAACCCGGATAAGTCGGTGATGCATAAATTCGTCGACGAGACCTTCGGTTGGGAGGGCGGGTTCTTTGCGAGCATGTTCTGGAACTTAGGTCGATCGACGATAAATAATGCCAACGCAGCAGACGACGTGCAACCAACGTTACGACCGTCGGCGGAGACCATGCGGCTTAGAGGGCTGATTGGCCGAGCTTACGTGATGGACCTGGCTGTCCTTGGTCAAGCTAGCGATTCTGTCATTTGTACTATGAGTGCGATGGGATGTCGATTGATAGCCGTGATCATGGGCTGGGAGAAGGCAATGGAGGATGGAAAATGGGTCAACATCGATGGTGATTTCCAGTGGACGGCGTTGTGATTATAAGCACCCGGCAAGGCGTTATTGGGGGTTTGATTGCGTAAGAGCTAAATGAGGCCGGCATAAGAAAAATTAAGATATCCTGCATATTAGCATATCCATTCGGCGTTGGGTTGACGTAGAAAAACGCTTTGTTGATTGATGGAAGTACGACATCTCAACGAAGCATACGGGGGATTGTCGTATGAGAGCATCAGAGCATATGTGCCGACCGCGAGGTTAGGACAAGGGGAATAGCCCCGTACAAGCCTCTATGGCTACGAATGATATTTTCATTTTACATACAATGCATGCAAACTGGATTTTCTCGTGACAAGTGAAGACGTGAGAATATTTACCATAATTACAATACTAGTAGTTCAACGCGTAGCGTAACATCAGCTAACGTAGGATACGCTACTAATTCAAGTTGGTACGGTACTTTGATAATAGTTAGATAATTTCTAGGGCGACGAACAGAGCTTGATTGATGTATCATTATAAGGGTCATATATGCCGGATTTGCTATCAAATGCAGTGGGGACCTTACCTTAAGCCAGTCAAATAGACAAGATATGATAAGACTAGATAGCTTCTTCCTCACATCGCGCGTCAAGCACGCGATAGCAACGAAAAAAAGGAAAGAAAGAATATGCCTGTCAGACGTCCACCATCGCCCACCCCGGCCGCGCGCCCGAAGGCAAAGACCGCGACAAATCGGGGTTGAGATCATCACCACTCTCTATACAGCAAGATCTGTCGCCAGAAGTTACCGCCGTCCTCACGGACGGTGCGAGAGTTAAGGAACAAAGCGACCAAAGGTCTCAGTGCTCCCGTAAAATGGATTTTCACTCTGGGGCGACGGGGATATGCGTTCATCAACCAGGGTGGGATCTGTGGCTCCTGTAGGGAACACAGAGTGGGAACGAATACTATAGAAATGATTCTCTGAAGTACTGTTTGCGCAACGGCGGTTAGCTCGTTCGGTCTATTTGTGCGAATGGTTGGTGATTGATGAATTGGTGATTGGGTATAGATTTGGGTCTGGGTTTGGCGTTTGGGACCAGGTAGGGGAGGGGAGAACTCACTTGTCGACATGAAGAAGAAAGGAACAAAAATTCAAAAGTAAACGTGGAGAGCTGGGTATATATAGATTATTCTGCCGCGGCAGAATCACGGGCGGTGCGGCAGAATTGTCGGCGGTGTGTACTTTCTGCCACTAAGTGCAGCCGGCAGCTGTCATGTGCTAGTTGATGATACAGTTGGACGGCTAGACGACAGCCGTCAAGTGAGTACGCTAGAAGATAGAGTTTGCTAGTGCAAACTTTATTTCGTGACATGTTCTTTCATTGCTTACCTAGGTAGTGTTGATCACCTTATGGATAAGTATCTCTAAGGAACGCACTGGCAATGATTTCACACCGTAGCACAGGACATCAGGTTGCTTAAGTATTACCATTCATGGGCCATCTACTCGAAGGGCGACAAGATGTCGTAAAAGTATCACGAGTTACTCGAATCGTCAGAAATATACCAGTACCTGGTGTTTCGATGACCTTGGAGCCGAGTCTTCTATCCGAGATAGTATAGCAGCGTTAAACCTTTCTAGAAGGTTTACGGATGCCCAATAGTTGTCTACGTCCATATCGATCCTTCAGCAATAATAAATCTATCTAAGTTTAAATTAAGGTAAGGGCTTAAGTCTGACCTCTTCTTGCTTTGCTTAACTCTCTACTAAGCCAAGAGTGACGATGAGCCTCTTCTTCCGGTTGGGCTTATTAGCAATACTAGGTTACTTAAATACATAAGACCTACAACACTACTTTGCTAATTACTTCTCCTATCATACCTACAATAGATGTTCAGAAATTTTCTTTGCATCCTTGGTCTTCTTATATCTCAAGGGTATACTGCACCGACTTGAAAGATTGTGTTGATAATGCCTTGCTCTTGTCCTCGCCGGTCCTTGGGACAGATTTGCATAACTGACTTCTTAGATTGCTACCCTAGCGGAGTGAAACCACACAGACAGAGGACTTGGTTATGTAGGGACTCACAGCGGCTCTTGCGGAAGACTTCAATGTGGGGGGTAAACTCTGTATCAGTAAGATATTATTGTAAGCGAAGCACTCACGAGGGTAATGGCCTAACGCCGATAAGGTACATAATAGGCATGCCACTTGTTGTTATGAGGCATACGTCACGATAGTTAGAGTTCCAAGGTTCCACGATTGTGTATAGGAGCTTGAAACCATCTATCGTAGTTCTGCGCCACAAATAGTGGCTTGAATAGCGAGTCTTATGCCAATTAGATAAGCCTGAACCCGAATACGAGATTTTATAGACGACCATCGATCACCCGAATATTGACACGGTGGTTTAGGGGTCTCGCAGAGGTCAATCTTCACGATATCCGATGATGACTATTTCTGAGCTATCATTCTACAGCGGGTTCCGTTACCGGTCCAAGGATGTAGAAGTGGTTCTTTAGTTCGAGGTTGGGTTTTCGTAGTGAAGGGTACATTGGTGTTGTTAGGCGGGAGGACTGTTAGATACAATGATCAAGGTTAATAAGCAACCACGAAACATGATCTTCAATATTACAAACCAGCAACTCTTCAATAGGTATGTGCTTTTTAGAAAGTCAAGTAAGGTGGATGTTCAAGGAGTTTCTCAGATGCGAGTAATCTCCTAACTCCTAACTAGCTTTGACTACTAGTAGATATAATATCCTGACTGTAACAATTGATTAAATGACGATGCGAAGAATAGGGATTGACAATCCCAGATTAATGGATAGTTTAACTATTAAACGTAAAATTTTTGAAGGTTACTCAGCTGATAGTGTTGAGTAGGAGAGTGTTAAAGAACTTTGCCAAGCCATATCGAGTCGATGTAATTCTACATCGTATCATTGTCATGCCTTAACAGACTGATCGTACTGGATACCGCAGGTGCGGGATTACCAACCAGCAAGTCTAGACATATCAGATGTAATTTTACAGATTGACGTAGTTAAAATGTTTCGGTAGCGGTGTAAAGCCTATGAGGTGTTCTTGTTTCGTAATTGGCTAAGAAACAGTCGATGTTCTGCGGCTTAATTGATCCTAGGAAGGTTCCATGCGCGGCATTCGACGTCCTGGAAATAAAGTTGGACTTGTGAAAATAAACATTGGAATAATTTGAACAATTTGAAGCGTACCGCGTGGAAATCCGAATACGAGGTATTTAAGTACTTCTTTAGCGTGGTCCCTGGATGGGGAACATGGGCCGACCTTGAGCCCCCTATCGATTGGCCAATCTCTTGCCATCTTTTACCAAAAAGGGTTTCGACTTGACCCTCAGTTTTTTGTATTTATTAAACTGTCTCCTAATATTCTCTATCCCATTTTCATCCTCACATTTCAAGAGTCTTTCAAGCTACATGTGCAGTGGACAACAGCTCAGTAGCGATAGATTTTCGAAATGGGGCTTTTAGAGAATATTCAGGGACCCGTGTCCCAATACATGTCGCAGCTTTCCACTCCGGCGCAAGTCGTTGTTTTCGCTGTCGGCGCTTTATTCTTGACCGTATTTTTCAATGTCTTGCAACAAATCCTCTTCAAGAACCCCAATGAGCCTCCCGTCGTTTTCCACTGGTTTCCTGTCGTAGGAAGCACCATCACCTACGGAATGGACCCTCCCCGATTCTTCAAGGAAAACCGCAAAAAGGTACGGTGCCCCTTATTCTCCGACCCGCTTAATTAGGTCGCGTACTAATAGGAGACGCGACAGTATGGAGATATCTTCACTTTTATCCTTCTTGGGAAGAAGACCACCGTATATCTTGGTACCGCCGGCAACGACTTCATCCTTAACGGCAAGATTAAGGATGTCTGCGCCGAGGACATCTACACCGTCTTGACTACCCCTGTCTTCGGGAAGGACGTCGTCTACGACTGCCCTAACTCCAAGCTCATGGAACAAAAGAAGTTTATGAAAATCGCCCTCACTACAGCCGCCTTCCAAAACTACGTGCCCATCATCGCCGACGAGGTCACCAGCTACCTCAAGAGATGCCCCGATTTCAAGGGCAAGTCCGGAATTGTAAACATTCCCAAGAACATGGCCGAGATTACCATCTTCACTGCCTCGCATTCTCTCCAAGGAAAGCAGGTCCGAAGCAAGTTCGACGAGTCGCTGGCTGCTTTGTACCACGATTTGGATATGGGCTTCACTCCGATTAACTTCATGCTTCACTGGGCCCCGTTACCCTGGAACAAGAGACGCGACCACGCCCAGCGGACTATAGCGAAGATTTACATGGATATCATCAAGGAGCGCCGTGCTGCTGGCAAGACTGATGCGCAGGATATGATGTGGCATTTGATGAACTCTACTTACAAGAATGGCACTCCTGTCCCAGACCACGAGATCGCGCACATGTTGATTGCATTGCTCATGGCTGGCCAACACTCTTCCTCTTCAACAAGTTCTTGGATGATGCTGCGTCTCGCTGCGCGCCCGGATATCATGGAGGCCTTGTACCGCGAGCAAGTTGAGGCTCTTGGTGCCGACTTACCACCACTGAAGTACGAGGATCTCGCCAAGCTTCCGCTGAACCAGGCAATCATCAAAGAGACGCTTAGACTTCACGCTCCTATCCACTCTATTATGCGAGCTGTCAAGTCTCCTCTGCAAGTCCCTGGAACCAAATATGTCATCCCTACTAGCCACACTCTATTGTCTGCCTCCGGTGTATCTTCGACAGATCCCCAGTATTTCCCCGAGCCGGATAAATGGGAGCCTACGCGATGGGACAAGAACTCGCCTATTGCCCCGACTGTGGTACGAAACAACGTAGAAGAAGAGGAAAAGATCGATTACGGATATGGCTTGGTCAGCAAGGGCGGAAACTCACCATACCTTCCGTTCGGTGCTGGAAGGCATCGGTGTATCGGCGAACAGTTCGCCAACGTCCAGTTGCAGACCATTAATGCTATGATCGTTCGCGCGTTCAAGTTCAGGAATGTCGACGGAGGCAGCGACGTTATTGGCACAGATTACGCCTCTATGTTCTCGAGACCGCTTGAGCCAGCTAACATCCGCTGGGAAAAGCGAGACTGGGAGTGATTTTGGATCAGGAAGCGAGGCGTACTTGACTGAATACCATGACTAGAGATCTGTACATATATACATGCGACCTATTAGATGATGAACACGGCCCAAGGCAAGAGAACCTGGCCGGATATGTCACGAGAGAAGACAGCATATAGCTAGACTAACTAATATTAATAAGATAAACATAAAGAAGTAACCCTCTATCCCCTATCGAACGTATTGCGACTCACCCCGCATGTGACGCGGAACTGCAGGCGAGTATGAATCTGTACGGATTGTCTCCCTTATTACTACGCAGATGCGACTCAGCCTCCTACAGTAAGGGGTTGACTGGTCGAGTTCCAGCTGGGAACCCTGCCGGCAATCGATCATGGAACCCAATGTTTTTGCGCGTCCCCACATATTGGATGACGCAGGCCAGTCGAAGCTACACATCACGCACTCGGCATTTTGAGGCCGGATATATAGTGTCGCATAGGGTCGATGATCTACATATTCGATAACTCATACGAGCCTTTTGCCTAAGGAATTCGACACAACGCTATGTAATGATCATTAGGGTTAATTTGGGCTCGTGTCACCACATTACCTACTTCTTATCTCTTTCTAGTGCTCTAGGGCTTTTTTGCGTTTTTAATGGATAGGTAGTAAATGAGGTGCGGTTTGAATCGGTAGCCCCCAGCCCCTTGAAACGGTTCCAACAAAGTTGCGAGCAAGATTTTACCTTAACCTGGGGGTTGTGAGACACGCAACGCTAACTAGCAAACAAACATTTCCGAATTCTCAACCTTTTACAATACAAACTGAGAGAGTTTAAAAACCCGTGCTCTTATACCCTTACATAATTTATCCATCCGAGTTTAAAATAAAATAGTTTGAAAGACTTATCATATACAAAGAACTTACACAAAATACTATGTCGACAAACACGCTAGGCCCCCTAGTCCGCCTACGGGGCCTGCGAACGGAGCAGCTGCCCGCGGCGTCCGCGTCGCCGGACGACCTCGCGCCGTTTTTGCTCGCCATCCTGCAGGAGGCCGTGCCATTCATCGACTCCGCGGCGCCCAAAGCTTCCGGCGACGCCAAGCCCGACCCCAAGATCTGGAAGCTCAAGGGGACGCACACGCACCCGGATTCCAAGGCTAAGGTCGAGGTGCTGGAGCGCGTCATCCCGGCCGCCGAGCTGGAGAAGGTGGAGTCTAGGAGCAGCGCGGCAAGCGAGGGTGGCGGAGAAAGCAAGGGCGGTGGGGGAAAGGACGCGAAGGTGAAAGGCGAGACGTGGTGCTGCCGCCGCAGCGTGCACGCGGACGCGGCGGAGCGCGGGACGGCGAGCTGGGAGGAGTTTGTTGCGGCCTTCCGCGAGGAGCACGCGCAGTCGGAGAAGGCGTTCACGCCGGCGTGTCTGGCGGCGCACGAGGCGCAGAGCTGGGACTGCGCGGGCGTCGAGGTCGAGGAGGGGGGCGTCCGGTGGGGCCGGTTCAAGTTGGTTGTGGAGGAGATGCGGCACCGTATTGGGAAGCCGGTGCTTAAGGACCGTACGTTTCCTGTTTTGCAGATGACGGCGGCGGCGCTGGGGTCTGGGACCGGGGGGGAGGGGGGAAGGGAGTTCGTGGTCGCGAGTATCCCGGTGCCGGATTATGGGGAGAGGTCTGATAAGAGCAAGTTGGCGAGGGAGAAGGGCGCGCAGGTCGCGTTCTATGTTAGTGTGGAGCGCATACGCGGCATCGGAGGAGGAGATGGGGGCCAAAGGAAGATCGAGTGGTTGATGGCGACGGCGAGTGATGCCGCGGGCGTTCTGCCCGCCTGGGTGCAGAATCTGGCGGCGCCGGCGGTTATCTGGAAGGACGTGCCCTTGTTCCTGGGGTGGATCGCGAGGGAGAGGGGGAGGAGGGCGCAGACGAAGGAGGCAGCGCCTAACGGGGGAGGGAAGAAGGAAGAGAAGGCCAAGAGCCCAGATGCGGACGGTGAAAGGGCGGCGTTACCGCGGGTTTCGTCTGGGGTGGAAGTTGGCAGTTTGCCTACGGTTTCGGAGGAGACGTCGAATGACCCCGAACTCGATGCGCATACGGGTCCCGAGGTCACTACCGGGGTGGAGGTTAGTCAGACGGCGAAGGTCTCGGGGAGCGCTTGATTCTATCTGAGGAATCTTTGGGGAGTCGCTGGGGGGAACAGCTGGAGGAATTAATGGTACGGTATGGTCGGGTATACCCCAGCGTGGCTTAGGTTGCTTTTTCCTCGCTCGGAGAGTAGACGTGTTATAGGGAGCAATATGTCCTAAGTGATATCCATGGATGGATAATGAGAGTTACCCATAGTCAAACACCGTAATTAGGAGGATCACCACTCTAGTAGGTTGTATATACAGAAATCCCATATTGTCTTGTACTTCTTTTCATTGGTCAAAGTATACGCTTTGTGATATGCCTACCCAGTAGGTATTCGTACCTAAGAGACTGACTGGGCCATTGTGTGTGTTATACTCGTTACAGGTCGTTCTTATGACGAATGAATCTAGGAGTCCACGTCTAAGAGAGTGTGGAGAATGCGTGATGATATAACAAGATAATTCATTATGACTCTTACCGAAACATAAATCAATACAATGGAGTCATAACATATGGATATCTTGTGCTTTTAATAGATGCTATGAACGTATTGCTTACGGATGTTCGCTGTGAGTAACGAAGTGGTGAAGCAATTGGTTTTACATACGAGGTACCGGAGTACACCTAACATCCCACTATCAATTATCGATAAGCGATAATAACCGGTGGTGCTTACCCCTCCGTGACTCTTACCTTTTTACAGTGTGAGTCAAGAAAACTTCGAGAACGGAAGGAAGCGACACGGGTTTTAATATAAACATCCCACTTCAACCAAATGCCACGAACCGCCTCTTAACTTCCTCCGCACAAAATACCGTCAAGTTGTCTAGGCTATTACTAAGAGCACTCTGGGTGCGCAGGCCGCCATACAGACCAATTCTTCACTTCAATCGTGCCACAATGGCTACTAATAGCGGTCGTGGTAACCCTATCAACGCATCCGAGGGCCCAAGCAAAGTCGGCGAGGGCGCACCGCCCCCAGTTCCCGCCGACGTTAAGGGTGCTGTGAAAGAAGCTGCGGGACAGTCCGACGGTCCTGGTGTGCATGCCCAAGGCCAAGATGCAGGTGCAGCACCAGCTGGCGCCAAGGTCAAGACCGAAAAGGAGCTAGAGAAGGAGCGCAAGAAGGCTGAGAAGGCTGCCAAGTTCGAGCAGAAAAAGGCCAAAGCTGCTGCCCAAGCCCCTGCCGCCAGCAAGAACAAGGAGAAGAAGGCCAAGGCTCAGAAAGCCGAGGAAGAGGCCCTCCCTTCTTATGTCGAAGAGACTCCCGCCGGCGAGAAGAAGCAACTTCGATCCCTCGACGACCCCCAGCTGAAAGCTTATAACCCGATCGCCGTTGAGAGTGCCTGGTACGAGTGGTGGGAGAAGTCTGGCTTCTTCAAGCCTGAATTCACCCCTGATGGCAAGGTGAAAGAGGAGGGATCCTTCGTGATCGTCATACCACCACCCAATGTGACGGGAGCTCTACATATGGGTCACGCTTTAGGCAATTCTCTTCAGGATGTCATGATTAGGTGGAACCGTATGCATGGCAAGACGACATTATGGCTACCGGGTTGTGACCATGCCGGTATTAGCACCCAGAGCGTTGTCGAGAACATGTTATGGAGACGGCAGGGCAAGACTCGACACGACCTGGGACGTAAGAAGTTCGTAGAGACCGTCTGGGAGTGGAAAGAAGATTACCACAAGAGAATCAACAATGCTCAACGTAAGATGGGTGGCTCGACCGACTGGAGTAGAGAAGCCTTCACTATGGACAAGAACCTCAGTGCGGCCGTAACAGAAACGTTTGTCAAGCTTCATGAGGAGGGGACTATCTATCGTGCGAATCGCCTCGTCAACTGGTGTACGAAGCTCAACACGGCGCTTTCTAATCTGGAAGTCGTCAACAAGGAGTTGGCTGGGCGAACGCTTCTCGATGTGCCTGGATACGACAAGAAGGTTGAATTCGGAATTATCGTCCATTTCAAGTACCCCATCGAGGGAACTGAGGAGACGATTGAGGTAGCCACTACACGTCCCGAGACGATGCTGGGTGATACTGGTATCGCCGTCCACCCTAAGGACGAACGATATAAGCATCTCGTTGGCAAGAATGCCATCCACCCTTTTATCCCTGGTCGTCTGCTGCCTATCGTGGCTGATGACTACGTTGATCTAGAATTTGGTACCGGTGCCGTAAAAATCACCCCAGCTCATGACCCCAACGATTTCGCACTGGGCCAGAGACACAACTTAAAGTTCATCAATATCCTGACAGATGATGGCCTTATGAATGAGAATGCCGGTCCATACAAGGGCCAGAAGCGATTTGATGTAAGGTATTCTATCCAAGCTGATCTTAAGGAGCGCGGACTGTACGTGGATAAGAAAGACAATCCTATGAAAGTCCCTCTCTGCGAGAAGTCAAAGGATATCATCGAACCCATCATGAAGCCCCAGTGGTGGATGAGAATGAAGGATCTGGCTGCCGAGGCGATCAAAGTAGTGAAGAATGGCGAGATCAAAATTAAGCCGGAAACCGCCGAAAAGAGCTACTACAGATGGATGGAAGATATTAATGACTGGTGTCTTTCGCGTCAACTCTGGTGGGGCCACCAATGCCCCGTCTACTTCGCCAACGTTGAGGGTGAGGCAGGTGATCGGGCAGACGACAAGTTGTGGTTCTCTGGCCGAACGGAGGAAGAGGCTCAAGCAAAGGCTGAAAAAGCTTTGCCGGGCAAGAAGTTCACACTGGAACGTGATGAAGACGTGTTAGATACATGGTTTTCTTCCGGATTATGGCCCTTTTCAACTCTTGGGTGGCCCAACAAGACCCATGACTTGCAGACGCTTTACCCGACGAGTGTCCTCGAAACCGGATGGGATATCTTGTTCTTCTGGATTGCGAGGATGATTATGCTAGGCCTGAAGATGGTCGGAGAGATTCCGTTCCGCGAAGTTTACTGCCACTCCCTCGTGCGAGATTCAGAGGGAAGGAAAATGTCCAAGTCTTTGGGTAATGTCATTGACCCTCTTGATGTCATCAGTGGAATTCCCCTAGAGAAACTTCACGAAAAGCTAGCTCTTGGAAACCTGCACCCTAGTGAGGTCGAGAAGGCCACGAAATACCAAAAGACGGCTTTCCCAGATGGTATTCCCCAATGTGGAGCCGATGCTCTTCGGTTTTGCATGGTCAATTACACCACCGGCGGAGGAGACATCAATTTCGATATCAAAGTCATGCACGGTTACCGAAAGTTTTGCAACAAGATTTACCAGGCCACGAAGTATGTGCTTAGTAAAATAGACCAAGACTTTATTCCTCAAAAGACCGGAAAACTTACCGGAAAGGAATCCCTTGCTGAAAAGTGGATCCTCCACAAGATGAACACAGCCGCCAAGGAGATCAACGAGTCTATAGCAGACCGAGAGTTCAACAAGTCAACGTTGACGGTGTATCAGTATTGGTACAACCATCTTTGCGATGTTTACATAGAGAACTCGAAGGCCCTTATCCAGGATGGTACGGCAGACGAGAAGCGCTCGGCCGTTGATACTCTATACACAGCACTTGACAATGCGTTAAGATTGATCCACCCATTCATGCCTTTCCTGACGGAAGAGTTATGGCAACGGCTTCCGCGGCGACCTGGCGACGAAACCCCATCGATCATGCTCGCGCGATACCCTACGTACGATCCGGAGTTGGACGACCCCGCAGCCGAGGCTGCATACGAGCTCGTCCAGGGCTGTTCTAAGGGTATTCGGTCCCTGATGGCCGAGTATGCGCTGAAGGACGAAGCTAAGGGTAAGTTATTTGAAGACATTCGTAATTCTTAATTCATGGATGTAAATTAACACATACGACTACAGTCTTCGTACAAACCTACGATGAGACCGCACACCAAACCGCAGTTGATCAGGTGCAATCCATCAAATCGCTAAGCGGCAAGGGCGTCACCGACATCGAGGTAATCTCGGGCTCGCAACCCCGGCCGGCGGGATGTGTGGCATTCCCGGTGTCAAGCTCGGCGGCCGTGTTCCTGCATGTCAAGGGTCGCGTAGACATCGACGACGAGATCTCCAAGGCCAACAAGAAGCTCGAAAAGACGCGTCTCGCCATCGCGAAGCAGTCGAAGCTCCTGTCCGACCCGGGCTACCAGCAGAAGGTCACGGCCGCCATCCAGGAGGCCGACAAGAAGAGGCTCGCGGACTTCGAGTCCGAGGCGAAGGGCTTCGAGGGCACGATTAAGCAGTTCGAGGCCCTGAAGCTGGAATAGATTAGGTGTGCGCCTAGAATGCGGCAAAGCTTTTCGAGTTCGAGCGAGGAGCAAGTGCTATATAGGCTGAGGAGTAGATGAGTAGAGCACGTACTGGGATTTGAGAGGGAGAGCTAATCGGTTGCTATGAGCGACTGACTGGCTTGCCTGCCTGTGCTTCGCATGTAGCTGCAAGTAAATAAGAGGATATTTCAAGATAAAGGCAAGGTTTTAATGCAGTGGTTGTGTTTGCAGAGTGATATGCTATTAAGCTTGATGTGACGTGGTGTAATGAGAGGTTAGAGAAGGAAACTACCTAGTAATTATCTACATAGATGTCTAGGTAAGCACCAGGTAGGTTCCTATTACATCAAGAAAGTTAATAAAAGCTGACTACGTGAAGGCAAATCTTCACGACTTGATTGATACTGCTTAGTATTTATCATCTAGTTGCATGTGGCGAGAAGAGTTGAGGTATGGATTATATCAACATGATACTTGGTGCATATATATATAGATGTAAGTACTAGGTAGATGCTATAAGTTACTTGCTGTAAGGGGGGGTAGTAGTGTACATATGCAGATGGAAAAAGGGGCGGTTGTTCACGAGCACGTACATGATAGATCCGTTAGTACCTATAAATAGGATATAGAAGTGCTTAAAATATTAGTCAAAAACATCACACCGAATCACATCTAACCAAAGACAAGGTACCTAAGAATCCGAGACGAAACGATTCAGATTCAACAGCAACTCAATTCAGCTAGATTGGTATTCAACGACATCTCAACGCCTTATACACCACGCCCCTAAGCAGATCTTTTTTAAGCCTCCCTGATATATGTTTTTCCGACTCCTGATACAAGACAAATAAGAGAACCGAAGAACTGATGGGTATTATGTAGCCAACTTGTATCCACAGCGCAACCCTCCCACGGAGCAAAAATACACGGGGCCCATTTCACGCGATGGGCCATCATCGACTGCTACTTTCGGTAGCCGCGTCCGCGTCCGCGGCTTCTTCGGCGGCCTCCTCTTTAGCAGGGGCCCTGACCGAAGCTCCCATCTTCTCCTGCTCCTTCTCGAGGACGTGGCCGTTCGTGTTAGCCATGTTCTGGTGCTCCTCGATGCCGTGCTGGGGGATGAAGCGGTGGCCGCCGGAAGTGGGCTCCTCCTTGGCCGGGGTCCAGGCCAGGAAGTCGCGGCGCACCTCGACGTAGTCGTATGCGAATTCGCCGAGCTGGTCGTCGTCCATGCCCAGGAGTTCCGCTTCCTCCGTGGCGCGCAGGTGTAGGCCCGGCACGAGGTCGATCAGCTTAGCAATGATGGCCGACATGACGAAACTGTAACCGCAAGCCGCTACGATATACGCGATCTGGATGTACAGCTGTGCGTAGTGGTGGTCGATCCAACCACCGGGGTACACGCCGTTGTTGACGCCGTCCAGACCGATGATGTAGTTCGCACCGAACAGGGCGTTAAAGATGAGACCGACGATGCCACCAATACCGTGCTCGGCGAATACATCGAGGGAGTCGTCGATTCTAACCAGGAACTTGACTGTTTCAGATGTTAACTTTTGTTCTCATAATTTGAATTTTCAAGTGAAATACCTTTAGTGCCAAAATTGCAGCACACTCCAGTAACAACACCCAGGATAATAGATGCCCAGGGAGGGATGAATCCCGACGCAGGGGTAGCGGCAACGAGACCGGAAATAACACCAGAACACCATCCTACCATCGACCACTTCTTTGCGAGGCGGAAATCGAGCAGGCACCAGGTCATGGCGGCAAATGTGGCAGTCAAGCAAGAGTTCCAGCAGGCCATCGTCGCGCGCAAGTTAGCGCCGAATGCAGATCCACCGTTGAAGCCGAGCCAGCCGAACCACAGGAAAACGGTGCCAAGAGTGACTAGGGAAACGTTGTGAGGACGGAAATTGAGCATCATCTTCTCGTGACGTCGGCCGAGGACCCACGAATAGGCTAAGGCGGATAGACCGGAACCGATTTCGACAGGCCCGCCTCCGGCATAGTCGAGGACACCGTAGTTGAAGGCCCATCCGTTTATATTCCAAACCCAGCAGGCGAGTGGGCAGTAGACCAGGGTGGCCCAGAAGAAGGTGAAGACCATGGCGGGAAGCATGCGACCACGTTCGGCAACCGCCCCAATGACGAGAGCTGCTGTTACGGCGCAGAACATCATCTGAATCGCGCGTTAGCCGATAAGTTCTCAGATCACTAGAAATATTCATTTTTTGAAGGCGGCGAAGGAAAAAAAAAAAAAAAAAAAGGCAAAACTAACCTGGTAGAAAGAATAGAGCAATTCAGGTATTAAAGGGGAACCGGGAGAGGGCACCGCGAGGGTGTTCATGAGGCCGAAATGGTGAAGGTTGCCGATAAAACCATTGGTGGCGGTCGAGCTGAAAGCCAGCGAGTAGCCCCAGAAGTACCACTGGAAGATGATGACGCTGAAAGACATCATGCAGACCCAGATCAAGGACAGAGCCGACTTTCTTCGCGACAGGCCGGAATACAGAAAGGCGATTCCGGGCACCATCAGCAAAACCATACATGCCGCAACGAGGATGAACGCCTGGTCACCCGATTGGTACCATTGGTTCAGGTTCTCGGTGTCTACGAGAGGATCGAGTTAGTTTCGGTCGTAAGGGCGCTTTTTGCCCTTTCCCTCTTTTCTTGAATTTGTCAAGAATCGTGTATAGTTGTACATACTGGAATCGCCTCCGGTCTCAGCGTTCGTGCCATTGAACGTGGTGGGCGCACCGGTCCACGAGTAGGACGGTTGCCACGACATGCTGCCGGTTGAAGGGTGGTGGTCGTTGAAGATCAGTGATTAAACGGCCGTGTTCGGTTTCTTTGTATCGGGAATGCCGTTTCGGGGTGGGTACTTAGGCGGTGATATCTACTCGGAAACGAGGGCGTCGAGGATGGGAAGAGGCGAAGAAGAATTGAAACAACATCTGATCGTAAGTTCGCAACGAGGCGGGATCTACGCGAGTATATATGAGAGAATACCTAGACCGAGACCGAGATTTTTCTTAGACTTTGAAGATCTGGCTAGACCCCGGTATGAAGATGCAACATGGACCTTGAAAGAAGACGGGACCAAATTTGGGATGATAGATAAGTATCCGGCCAATCAAAGTTCAAAGTCTTACTTGTAGCCCGTATGTAATCGAGTACCGGGGTGCACTTCCCCAAACCCTAATGATGGTTGGGTACCTACACCTTTTATGGGACCCCCATGTATGTCTCCACCGGAGGCTTACATCTTACATAGTACATGCATTGAGGCAGTTACCAGAGTCATAGTTTGTGTAATGTAGAGTAGCAGAGCAGTCACTTCCAGGTGTGCGAGAAGGCACGTCCTATGAGCGACATCGCTGAGTCTCCTAGACCGAGGCCTTTACCTTGCCTAGGTACATGTAGGAATCTAGACAGGTACCTTATTCAGGGTCCATCCTCACGAATTAGCTGGGCATGTCCACAACATCGGGAACCTGTTCATGAACAATCTTGGTGACTAGTACGAACCTCTGCCCATTTTCGTCGGCTCGTCGGTTCCAATCTTTCGGGCTTGTTTATTCAGCTCCGATCTGTTTCACCATGTCTTGGGGGTTAATCAGAACTGAAGGAGACATAAGCCAACCGGATATCTAAGTGGCAGCTTACCAGCTTACGTTGATGTTTCTGCCAATGTTCAGCCCTTGTCGGTATCGTCGTCCTTCTCCTGGTCTAGGAATATCCGGAGTTTGTGGGGTACGTGGAGCTACGCGGCTACCTACTGCACGGCCGGGGGGCTCTCGCGTTACTAGGATTTCCAATTGCCAGGTCTAGGGGTTCGGTAGCAGCGCTAATAATTCACACTACATCATGTCGTCAATGTGTGCAGAAAAGATTCTTTTTCGTGATCTTCGATATCTCATTGCGTCGTAGTCGCAAGCGACGACGAAGTCCAAGTCGTATAATTTCTTGTCGTTGCCGATCCCAAGCCCAAGGGTCCCTCGAATGCAGGTCCCCTAGTTCCATAGCCAAGCGAAGCTTGAGCCCTTTAGATCGCGTGGGACGGGAGTATCTGTTACGAAATAGTTTGTCTGCTTCCCTGCAAACCATTTGCAACAGCCTCGACTCAGGCGAATGAAAACGCCAGCCTTCAGCCCGAACAATTCCTATCTTTTGCTTCTATCCTTGAACGAGTCGTGCAATGGGGCTGAGATCGGAACCAGCTGCGTAGAACCGGGGGACGCGACAAGGGCGAAAACCGCGAGATACCTTGGATCTTCTCGAACCGTTAAAGCTTAACCATGTATTAGCCGCAAAATCTTGCAACTTCACGATCTTGCCCGTTTGTATTTGGTGCTAGGTATGCATAACCATCCATCATCCCAACTGCTTAATTCACATGCAAGTGACCAACTAGCTTCCAAACGAAATGCAACGAAAAATGTCGCTTAGCCTCAAAACATCCCGCGCCCTTCAAGCCTAGGCACGACAGGCTGCGGGCTTGAGAGATTTTTTGCAGCATTGATATGTCATCAATGTCTTTTTAGTCAACAGCGCTGTCTCTTAAGAGACATGGTCCGCTAGTGCCGGGATCGACGATGGGTTACGACTTTTTTTGATTGAAGCCAAGAAGATGTGGAAGTACCCCCTTAACAATTTCCACATAGGGTGCTGTAAAAATCGAGTACCATGCCTAGGTAGGTATGATGTCAAGCTGTCGATTTGCTGAGAGATACCACCTCTTGGCTATCTTGGTTCGGTAACCATTTAGACACGTGCGTTTCAACCCTCATGTTTAAAACATCAGAAGGTAGGTGGCGTCGGTGTCACCCGAATAAATCGCCTATGGTACCAATTCTACCTACGTCCGTCCCCGGACCACTTCAAAGGTAACAGCCGGAGAGAATATCGTGTCACAGTCGCATGTTAGGAAGGCGCATGAGGCTGTCGGAAATTAGCAACCTTGGGCTGAGGGCTGAAAGTCTCTTTCGTCAGCTTGCCTGCCCGAGAGTTACCTTTTTAAATGACAAAATGGGTCCCGCCAAACCCCATCCACCCCCGGAAATAAAGCGCGACCCGCAAAAGTCTGACTGAGAAGGGAAAGGTCAACTTAGAGCCTTATCTTCACTTTGCCATCCAATCAGAACTTCCAATTGCTTCATCGATTTATCATTCCTCCACGAAATCGCGGCTTGGCATCTGATCTCCCTAAAGGTACGTACTCATCTAACTACTCCTAAGCGTAAGTCGTCAAGGGAATGGGAATTATTTGTAAATGTTCAACTTCAGTAACTTCTTAACGTAGGTATGGAGCTTCCAATTCAATGGTTCATATGAGTGGCTCAACTTATTGAACGTACTCCTGAATATCCGAAGCATCGGCACCTACCTACTCAGTATGAAATAGGCATCATGGGTAAAGCTTAGCTCATTATTCATCATGTCTTTTATTATTAATGCGTAAGAGTGGCTGCCCGAACAGAGAGAGCGCAGGTCCAAATTCATGTTCCTGGCATATTACCTGTATGTATCCTCATCATCCTTGCCGTGGAGAATTCTTCTAGAAGAAAACATCCTTGCTGCGGCGATCTGATTTCCCCACGGGTCAGCCGCCACTGTATTTCGTATCGCGTACCTACATATCAAGCCTGGCTGCTCAGTACCCAGTACCTAGATACCTAAAAGGAATTGACCCAGAGACTTGTTTTTATTCGTGCCATTATTTCCATTCATGTTTCACCTAACGCCTTACCGGGACGGGCTGCCGGATGATTAAGTGAGCCTCGTCCACCATCCGTCATTCTCATGCAACCCAAACGCCTACCAGCCTCAATCTGAAAGTAGTTTGCAAAAGCCCCTGGGTATCATGACAGCATAGTCTAGGGAAGAAGGGAAATGATATCTTCAGCTAATAGAGAGAGAATCCGTCGCTGAACTCCGGGACAGGTCATAACTCAGTATGCTAAGATCGTAGAAATGAAGCATGATACGGTACGGCCTTGCGTTAATAGGCCTGTCTGCTAGTTCAGGGCTTCCGGAAAATGGAACAGGTCCGACAGCCACGCCCAGCAAGGGGCATATGGGTCGCCTCCCTTTATCTTCGTCCAGTGCGGTGGGTAAAATAGCCTCAACCCTGAATGCTCGTTTGAAAGAGAGGCCCTTTTCCTCTGGGCGCGTTAAGGTGACCAGCGCTACCCTTCCGCATAATGAGGCAGCTACCACCAACGACAACTCAGGGACATGAATGAGGTTTGCTAGACGCTCATGTGCCACTCTCATCAAAGGTAATACTGCCTGTGAAGGCCGCATTTGATCAATGACCTTTTCGAACATGATGCCTCTACCGTCTTGCTCAAAGCTGCGAAGTTCGATATCCATTTCGTACGTGCGCATGATACTGCTTCCATCTGCCAAGACGGTCTTACGTTTCGGTTGGTTTTTATAACCCGGGCGAGATTCGCGTTCGCGACGTGACATCCTATCTTCATCGTGGTCCTTCACCGAAGAAGCCGACTTGGGGCCATCGAAATCAAACCATGGTGCCTCTAACTGCGCCCTTCTAGGCTCTAGAGGGTTGAAGGCGAATTGCGTATGATGTCCCCATCTCACCCACGGATGCACCCGGGAATTATTTTCTACATTCTTAATGCCCGGGCTGATATCTATCCAATTGCCGACCCTGTCGTTCGATACGTATCTGGCATCGTCCAATGACATACCAATCGCATCCTCTTTATTCTTCATCGGAAGAAAACTACTTTCAGGTAATACGAGTACACCCCAACCCCTAGGTCTAAATCACATTTAGCCACTCCTACGGTGTAAGGAAATAGGATAAACTCACTTGTGCGAATGGAGGGTAATTCCTTGGTGCCTTAGACGAGGCTGGCCTGGGTGAAGACCATCAATTTTGACGTAGGGGCGTTGGTCAAAATTCCAGATATCCATCAACCAAAGTCTTCCGTTAATGTCTACCGCCACAACCTTGTCTGCCTCTCCATCGGCGTCGCTGCTGAAAGCAATATTGGGAATGTTGGCGCCCATGCGACCAGTTTCCAAGACAATACGCCAATTAGCATCTCGACGTCGGACTGCACTTTCCAGTGCAGCAATCTTGGAATCATTTGAACCGTGCTTAGTAGCATCGGAGGCCTGTGATGAGCCCGTCTTTGGATCCACAAATTTGCCATGCTCGTCTTTAACAACATTTCTGAAGAGTTCGAGCTCGTCAACCTCAGGCGTATGTCGGTATGGATGACCGGTCAAGGCGAAGATGAAGACGGAGACATTGTGGGTGTTGGAACTGGCAGCGATGATGCGAGATTGCTTGTGGATTGCTAATCCCCAGGCGCTTTTCTCAACGTTTTCGTGGAAGAAGGGGGTAGGAACAGATTTATGGTTCCGACCTTCCCTCTCACGGCGTAGAAGCTCGTTCTCGATGTGATGGGTGTAGTAGCCTATAACGTCGCCGTCATCGTAGGCAAGCAGTAGAATTTCCTCATTCCCGAAGGCGCCAACGATCAGATGATTAACCTGATGCGGAAAGTTCTCGTCTAAGTAGCCACCAACATCAATGCCCATCGTACTTGCTTTGGGTTGCAAAATAAGATCAGGCTCAGCAGGCAGGGCATTGGTAACGCAGCTACGGGGCCGAGAGACATAGATCTTGTCAGTGTATGCTACCATGTAAATATTGTAGACCTGCGATAACGCCGTGAGATTCATCCTCCACGGCGCAACTTGCGGCAGGCCTTCTCCCTCCACCGTATCATCGGCCTCGTCTTGGTCATCTGACTCATCTGATTCATCATCAGGATCGGCAAGTTCCATACCATCATCAAAGAATCCAGCAGCTAGGAGTCCTTGTGGTGTCATCATATCTACTATCACTGCTCCATCATTAATTTCGGGAGCCTCATCAAATAAGAACGCGGCATCTTCCAACAAGGCATCATCCTCTTGGTCACTTCCGTCAGAAATGGTGGTATCATTATCGTCGTCATCGTCGTCGTCGTCGTCATCGTCAGGAGGTTCAATATCCATATCGTGATCTTGGTTGATTACGCCGAGGTGCAGGGAACTCTCGAAGGGGATTTGTACTGAGCTTGGAATTCGGTGCTATGAGGAGGACGATGTCAGCAGGTTGTCGGAATACATTGAAGGCAGTCAAGTTAATCAAAGTAATCAGCGGGTGAGGCTAGAAAAGCGACGGGTAACTCAGAAGCCACACAACGTTAGCTGCTTAGGTACTTACCCTCTTGCGACCAGTCTCCATGTAGCTTCTGCTCACTCGAAGCGCCCCTTCGGAGCTCGCAGGCTTCGCCATAGCCATGTCATCACAGATAAGTCGACCTCAACAAATGCAGCTACCTTCTGTTAGAGGATGACCAAATGAATGATTAAAGGTAAGTGGCGCAATTTCTTAAAGTTAGAAGTCATAACAACACCCGCCTGATGCACAACGGTGGGGGATTTGGGTTTGATAACTGATAATTGATAGGTGATAGGTGAAGCTTAACGTTGGAAGCTTCCGGTTTACAGCCTCAACTGGAACAATTGGAAGGGACCACTACCTGCGTACCTACATTGGTACCATGAACCCCGCCAATTACATACCTACGCACGCGTACCTGTGGAGGTACACGTAGAGAGTTCCTGACGACTTTATGTTGGGGCCTTTCGCAACACAATGCCTATAAGGCACCGATTGTTTGCTTCCAACAAAATGGCAAGATCAGCTCAGATTCTACGTAAGTCCAGGGACATCTATGGTTGACGTTAAAGTAACGAAGCCTACATAATCTTTGTACCAGGAGTACGTAAGGTGCCAAAAATACCTAGATTATGTACTTATATACTTAGTCTCCACATGCATATGTGCAAGGGTGTGCTCCAAACCCCACAGTGGCTAAGGTGAGCGTATTACGTAATATCTAATTGCCATTCGACATGAAACCCCGCCAGAGAGATGGATCAGCTACTCCTTCGTCTATTAGGCAGTTTCCCTCTTCGATTCTCGAGGGAGAAGGCTCTCAATCATTGAAAGCACTCGCTGAGTTCAGACTTTTCTTGAGTACCGGCTTAGTTGAATAATTACCTAGGTACCAATCCTAGTTTCGTGAGATAGAGTTGGCATAAATCTCGTCACGAAATGTGAGTATTTTCTCGATTGGATGTTGGTTTGTAGGTGATGTAATATTATCATTGGGAACTACCGTGGGTCGATGCAAGGATCATACAAGTATATAAATGTCAAGGAACTACGCGATTCATAGAACAGAAGAGAAACGACGGGTGTGCGTTTTGTTTATTCTGAACATTAACTTTGATTAACTTGTAACACTTGTCCCGAAGACCAGCTTGGTAGTCAAAGTATTACAGGTGAACCTTACTGGTTAAAATGACATTAATATAATATCTCTTTTGGTCAAGTATTTCTCAACATGACGTATTTAACTATTGAAGAGGTTATTAGGTACACTTGACAACGAACAAGTCTAGACCAGAATAATAAGAGCATGATCTCGGCAGGATACCTAAGACAAAGATACCGGACATCGTGGAATACATCGTAGAATTAGAGACCATGGAAAATGTCGTGGTTTGTGAGTTCGGATCGGGTAGAAATCTTGATATAATTGGTTTGAACCTTTTCGGGGACTGTAAGAATAGTTACACATTCATGTATTCTGAATTGATGTATCGGTTGATCGTGAATATGACATGATAAATAAGGTAAGGAAATGGCAGAATAACATATCGCAGTAAAATTGACTACGGGCGCATGTGAGATTCAAGTGGTGGTTGAGCAAGAGTTATCTTAAAGACCGAATAGGGGACTAGGGGAATATGGATATCATAATCTCACTAAGGAAAGTGTTTCTAAGGGTTGCTCTGGCATTATCTTCTAATCTACGTGAGTTGAGATTTAATTACTGCGTTCTCTAATCTGTTCATGTAATTCATAAAGGAATACTTATAAGATCTCGTGGACTATCTTAGCAAAACCTTTCGTATGAAATAAAAAGAGAAAGTGACAATATAGGTACCTAAGGTATATGAGAAACTCTTTGTGAATCAGGTCTTCCTACAGGGATTTTGAGCTTCTATGATATCATCTACTCCCTTCGAGATCAGCGTACCTTTCTTCTGCGTCTAAAGCGCTAGCTCCCCATATTCATTACATACGTAGCCTTTCTGTCCGAGATACTTAGTACACGTTTGGAATAGGTGAAGTCGGTATGTATTTTTAACACGTCTCTGAGAATAATTGTTTGCTTGTCAAGAAGCCTTATCATACTTTCTTTTGAAAATGAGATAGCTTTTTACGATAATTATGTTGGTGTTTAATAATATACCGACCCTTCATGAATAGTTGCTTCCTTGATAAGTGTGTATCTAGCTAAGTCATCTGACGCTGTAACTGTAACTTTGGTATTTCAGATGTTAACCAATATTTTATGAGAGTGGTCAAACACTAACTGCTACGAGATACAAACGCCAATAACGGGCTGTTTAATATTATAATTAAAACGTGTGGTGTGAGTAACCTGCGTAAGAGTCGAAAATAATACACATAAAAGGGATTATCGCGGAGGGAACGTATATCCGTGATCTGCTACCCCCATAACAAACCTATTTGATAATCTAATTCCTGTAGTCGGATGGGGAACGAGGACGTGGGGTGACAATATTATTGATTGCCTCTCGAAGCCATACGAAGCGGTCGGGTATTTATGAGAACTATCATGTATGACTGGATGGAAGCCCATACCGTAGATTTCAATAGACTCAATGGACCATGGTCAGACATGGTTAGGGCAAGAACATGATTTGTTTCTAACATGTTTGGTATATCTAAATATATGTAGGCGCCGTAGGAGGGTACTACGCCCTATTTCGGATGTAAAAGTCATCACTCGGCTTACTACCCTCAATCTGCTCGATATGCTTCGCATACAACTCTACACCACCGGGCCTGTACCAGGTCACACAGCGTCTTGACGAGGACGTCATAACCTTCTCTACGCCCAAAACACCCAAATATCGTAAAGGGGGGGATACCATCCTAGGGCACCATTGTGGTGGTATGGACAAAGAATGGCGGTGGAAAAATGGATGTGGGCATATCGAGGAAGCCCGAGCCCTTATTGACCTGTGTTGCATTCGTATAATCTCCAATTGGAATGTTTTGGATACGGTGATTCACGAGGAGATCATGCATCCTCATACAGCTGATTTCGCCTGTTGGTGCTCATGCTTACATGTAGGTTGCCAACAAAGCCACCCAGTTCCGAAGAAACACTGCAAAGCGCGCAACCCTCATCTTTATTAGATGCCTCGTGACTAATCCTGTCGGTAGATCTCGATTTCGCCGCCCTCTCCTAGTCTTTCCGCCTTCCTTTAATTGCGGATCATAACAAGGGGCCTAGACTAGCCCCATACGCAGAACACATGTTGAATGGGCCGTTTGGTGTCTGCAGGTCTGCCGGCCCACGTGGTCGAGAACCTGGAAGCTATGCGGCTCCACGGCTATGCCGTACCTCCAAGATCTAAGTGATCACTTTTTAGTGCTTATTTTTGAGTCGTCGCCCCAGCGTTGTAACACGGCGTTAGATCTTAAGAGTGGACAACATCTGATCTGTATGCGACTGTTGCACAAGTTGATGATGGGGAGGTCTCGCATGGCAACCCGGAAGACCCCTTGATAAGTGTCGCAAAGGTAATATAAAGCTTTGACTACCCCCTCCTACTTACCAAGTATGTTAGATTCTCACTTATTCATATGTCAAGTTTGACTCCGTCCTTGTTGTATTGGAAGTTATATTTCTAAGAATCGCACCATATGACGTTGGGATTCTTGAAAACATGCTACGCACGGTCGGAGGTTGACTCCTTTCGGCGCAACCCCGAGTTACCTTGTACGGAGATAGACCGAGAGCTCGGATCAAGACTAGGATAGCCTTCATTCATTCTCTAACTCTAGCTTGAGTTAGTCGTTGGTGGTATTCGGTGGCGGGACTGGATTGCATAAGTTTACACATGTGTCAGCTCATCGTGAGATACGGGCTTGTATCAACCTGAAACTTTTGTTTTGAATCACAAGGACACCGGTTTCGAGGGCAGGATGCCGAGATTGAGAGGTATGTGTGATTGGCTTGTTCTGAATATGGATATAGATTATGGATTAACTAATGATCTTTCTAGGTCTTATCAGATCGGACATACCAAGATGATGATCACTTGGTTTACCTTCTTGATAAAGGCGAAATCTTCTAAGTTACCTCCAAGCTGAAGTTCGAGGAACCAACTATTGGAGCGCTTATTGACGTGAAGAGGTCGATCAAGCTACCTAATCATGAAAGACAGCTGTTGATTTGATGACCGAACATGCCCGAAAGTGCTCCAACGCCGGTTGACCGATACGACATTCTGCTATGCCGCCCGAGTTCACTGGACGGGTGGCTTTTGTCGAGGAGCCTGGAGGGGGGTCTAGACGGCTTAAGTGGACAATAAGAGTAAAGAATGACAGATATACCTACTAGTGGAGTCGTACCTGATAGGGATGGGGGAGTCCAGAGCTATGGAAGCATGGAGGTATGGAGAGTGGGAAAGGGAAAGGTAAGTTCAAATGTTTCTTTTTCTCTTCGCGAGAAGTAGGAACCTTGGAAGTCTCGATCTTCGATGCAAAGATAATGCTGGTATACAAGGTAACTACTTCCAACCTCCGTTATGAGTACACAAATCTGGAATGTGGCTATGTGCTTATGTACCTAGTGGTTACCTGCTTGGCCCCTTATTTACCGGAAGGCATTAGCCGAAGCTTGCGTATTTATGAGTATTGAGTACCTACTTTATTAAGTGCGCACCCTAGTCTACGTACCAAGGGCAGTGTCACTGACGGTATGGGACATGTATGGAGCAAGGTACTGTGCAGCTCATACTTTGCGAAGCTTACTTGAAGCCGGAAGGACCTAAGGACTCTCTTTTTCCTCATACGGGATTTGGGTTGGGCTGGTAAGGCCCAATAACCAAAATTTGCCCCCTTACCCCCTGTCTAGGTAAATGTACCAAATCATCATCGTCAGCATCATTCAACGTCTACTTTGCCCTATTTCAACTCTGATACTCATACATAATCGCACAAATTCACAAAAGTTCACATCTTCAGCGAATGTGGAGGATGGGCTGACTTCATTCGTCACCATTCAAGGATTGACGCAAGGAATGGTTCCTTTGGAATGGAGCCCGTCCTGCGTCGAGTTGCAACGGGTCACGCGACGAAAATGGCCGAAATACGGTCTCATTAGTCAATATTTCTTCCCAAGCGCGCCTCTCGCCTTTCGAATTCCGAGAGCGTGATTCCTGGGGATCGACGACATGCAGAACCCGTACCTGATGCGTTCACACGCCCTTATCGGGTAATCCGATTACAAAATTGTGCACAGTTCACGAGTTCGTGGCTTATGTTGCACCCTTCCCAGTCTTACTGTCGATGATTTCTAAGACAGCCTGGACTTTGTGTGGCCATCACTGTGCTGATCGAGATCAGCCACTCTCTACCTACCTATACCTATACACGAGGAAATCTCTTCGGATATGTGTGCAGAACCTCGTCACCGTGCTTGGATTCTGTTGGCCGTCCTCGCTGCAGCAGGGTAAAGGAGCATCGATCCTATACATCCCCCCTTATCGCGCGTTTTCGTTGGCTTCGTGTCGTGGCTCCCGATGACAGCACAATGATGCTTGGCTCATCCATATGTGCGCGGGTGTCTCTAGCGAAAGGATGCCGTCGACTCGCTGCTGTCCTCGCCTATGCAGCAATCAGATGGCTACTCGGCGTCCCGACATGCTGCAGCAAGGAGGAGTGGCAATCTGCGCATGCCGAAGAACATGGTATACCCTCCTCTCTGCAGCGCAAAGTGGGCAAAGCAGCCCGGCAGGCCGTCTCGCACTAGCGGCAACCGTCGCAGTATCCAGTCCTAATGCAAGCACGCCTTGCAGATATACCCATACCCAGACCCATATTTTAGCCCTGGCCCTGACCCCATACCTCAGATCTCTCGAGGGCGGAATGCAAGTGCATACACTGCCCTAGTAGGGAGATGTTGGAGGCGTGCTTGGCTTCCTGCTGGAACCTGGTATTCGCTAGCGGCACAGTATGGTACATAGTACCCGCAGAGAGGCGTTTCGGCGCAACCACAACAGGGTTAGCTGTGCTTATCCTTCGTCCTATACAGCCCGTACCGTGCTTGTACCTTCGCATTTCTTCGCCAAGATCGTAAGGTGTAGCTATCCGAGAGCACGGCGTTCCCAAATATTGGGAATTCGGGTTCCATAGACGGTGCTAGGCGGCACATCGTACGTCGGGAGATCTGGAAGACTAAGCCCCCTACGGCACTGGAAAAACTGGGGTTCTTTAGGAAGAGCCCCGACGCCGCGAAGATGAGCTTACGATGCTCAAATTTGAAAGGAGCAGCGCAGAACCGTATTTTCCCTCTACCACCACCCCAACCCCCCAATACATACATGTAATTTTCCACCTGCAGTTTATGAGATATGATAGAAGCTCATGTCGTCCCTTAGTGCTGAGGCAAATAATACGTAGCAAATAAGGGTCGGATTGTTGGTTCCGCCTGCTCCGATCCAGTGATGCTTCTCCCTGGTCGTTTCTAGTCGATGTTTGCAGTCAAAACACAGGTCGTCGCCATGAAACTGACAGAACTCTGACGTGGGTTCAACGTGGGTCGAAAAGTGATGGATGAGAGTCCAGGCCTTGCTCATCATGCACGAGGCGCTCTGAAGTCAACATGTGTTGCCGATCACACGGTTCATTATAAAAGCGAGCTTCGGTCTATTCCGTCAGCCCCGACCGCCTCTTTGAAAAAGACGAGAGTGTCGCAGAGGGGCGGCACGGGCTTGTATATTGAACGAGATGGCTTTCTTTTGCTATGCTCGTTGGTTCAGCCGACGGGAGGTGATAAAAGAAAAAGAAAAGGCCCGTAAGGGATTGTAGTAGGATAGCCACGTGAGTAAATGGTAATGTACAGGAGAACCGGGTTATCAGTTCTAGATTCAATTAGAGGTGGCTGAGGATCTTGGCACAGATACGCCGCGCGGAAGATCCGGATCAAAGTAGCCGGCGGGCGGCCTGAGGTTCTGCGGTTCTGCGGTTCTGCGGTTTTGCTACGTCGCACAAGATATATAACGGGCAACGTATAACATATGCGCCTAGTAGATGCTCAGTTATGACTATCTACTAAAAAGTAGCCGCCCTGTAGGTGGTTTGCATATGCACCTGGGATATGTCGCAGACATGGATTTGCTAGCTTGTACGACATAGATTGATCAAGGCACTCGTCATGGATGATGCGAAGAAATTTCAACTCGCAAAATGCCCCTTCTCTTTCGTCGTGTTCAAGCCGGGACTAATCGGTCTCGTCAACGTGCAGTAGGCCGGAGTGGCGAAGTGGCGAAGTGGACCGGATATCAGCCCACACGGCCACGGAGTACGGCACGTACACGGACATTATACACTCTTTAATCTCATACTACAACGTACACTGCAAGGATTGAAACTAACGAATGCGGCCGGCCGGGTTGGCGGATGAAGTTGAAAGATGGTAGAAACTAGCTAAGCAGAATTTTTTTCTGGAATAAGACGTAGTCAGACACTAGAGGCGGAAAAAGGGGGGAGAGGACAGGGAAAACCTTGGGTGAAGCCACATACTTCGTTCTTACGCCCTATGTAGGTGTTTACGAGAATAGTCTACTGCAAAAACTACAGTAGTAGCACTAGCGAGAGACTTTAGATGCTTGCTCCACTGTGATAGGTACAAAGCCCGCAAAACTCCTCCGCAATCACACTATATATAACCATCTTGGATGGTTAACGGCTACCCACCCGATGTGTTGCAAAATGCACATCGATCAAAGCGGTGCAAAATTTCTGCATCTCGAGAGGACCTAGGTTCGTTAGTGTCGAGAAATGTTTCACTCAACAAGGGGAAGACTGGGGAGAGAGAAGAAGAAGAAAGGAAAAGAAGTACCAGAGAGAAAAAAAAATGGTTTCATCCGTTGTGTGTGTAGCAGAGATAGGTAGGGTCCCCCGGTTTGATCTCCGATCTCAACACCAGTCACCGAGGCCTTGGGAGGGTATGATGAATGGGACGGGGCCGTGGTTACGCCTTTCTTGGTTGAATGACTAAGGATATTATCAAGACGAGAGACGCCTTATTACATACCACGTATAGATTTCGCGACATATACATATGTACGTACGTAGCTCTAGATGCCAGGAGGTATGTAACCTACTACTTATGTATGCTTTCGTTCGGTAGCTCAACAAAGTCGAAAGGAACAGTAGCAGCCGTTGCTGCTACTGCCACTTAATAGGTACCAAGAATTAAAAAAATGGACCAATCTAAATCGATCCCTGTTTATCCTTTTTCTCGACCAATGTCGTCGCTCCCGGGAAACAAAAGGTATGCGCTGCAGCCACTGGGCATGTCTCGTCCGCGTAATGGTGTTTAATCCCCGGCCGGTCACTGCTAACACCAATACTGCTGCTGCGGCTGCAACCGAGTTAACGATTTTGATTCGAACAGTAAAAGCGTAGCATTATCGAAAAAAAGATATGTCTTGCCAAGTCAATGCTGGGGACGCATAGGGGCCAATCCGTACCACCGCTGTGGAGAACGGCCCAGACTGCAACAACATCGGAACAAAAAAAAGGATGTCTTAGGTAGGGTACCTAAGGCGTAGCGTGGATATGAATGGTTCGTTAATTTTTTTAGGACTACCTAGAAAGTAGGAAGCTAGCTGACTTATTGCTCCTACTGAGTGACAACGGTTTTGATGAAAAACATACTACTCCTTTTTTTCCCCTAGGTAATTAGTCTTGAGACCACCGTAATGACAATGTTATCGTGATCGAGGAGTCCAGCCAAGGAGAACGTTAAGAAAACTATTAATTATAGGGTACACCTAGTATCACTTTCCCCCCGCCTTTTGCTGGGGCTTCCGCGCCGTCCCATTAGTTGGTGTATTTGCGAAGGGGGAACACGTCGCCAGGCATCGGTTCGAGGTGCCATGTCTGGTAAGTGTCTGTCTCGAATGCATTATGCCACTCCTGCTTTAGGTCGTTGGGGATATCCCACCCTAGCTGCGAGCTTCTTAGTCTCATGCGGACCAGATGTCGTTTCTGCTGAGCGGATTGGCCGTCAACAAACCCTTCACGTCTGTGAAGAATGGCAAGGTTGTTGATGAAATGCATATCGCCAGCTTCGGTCTTGATTTCGAGCTGGACCGCTTGAGCAATAGCTTCTACCACATCGAGCGCTTCGCGTTGGCGATCGTTCAGTTTTGGGAGGTGCTCTGGACGTGGGTGGACAGCATTACCCAGTAAAGGCGTACGGCCGAAGTTCATGACCAACTTCGAGTCATGATAGAAGAGTATCGGCCGACATTGGAATTGGGGTCTTCAGCCGGGATATCAGTACCGTTTATAAGGATAACAGAATATGGAGTAAGCAGCTTACAGTGCAAAAGGCCAATCCGACTTTGCAAGGGTACGTATGATGTCAGGACGATGGGCCGCCAGCATGTTGTAAATCGTGTAAGCCGAAGCAACGATGCATTTGCCGCCAGAGGCCGCCGTGCTGCGAGTTAGCCAAGCGACTACGTCACCTGCCTCCTCGTTGTGAAAGGACTATACGCATCGTGAGAACGCATGAACACGGGAGGGGTTCTATAATTAGTAAGTCTAACTTACAATAGCGGAAGTGGAGTGGCGGTGGTGGCCCAACTTCATCATAGAAGAGTTATCAGCAACAATGTGGACTAAAAACCAATGTTAGAAAATGTGATCTTCGGCTCGTTACGACATAACACTAACCAAGCATGTTTCCGAGATGGTCTTGGCAACCTCTCTGGTCAGCAATGTAAGACTGGATTCCCAACCAGATGATGGTCAAGTCTTCAACGGAGTAATCATCCGGCTTGATGCCACGGACAACAGAGAGGCCCTTCCCATTGTAGATATCCTGGCTGAGCTGTTCTAGCTTTGAGCCGAGGGTGGGAAGAGGGAAATTGTCCCGGTTGACTAAGTCTCCGTCAAGTTCCAGTGCTAGAGGTTTAGAGTCAGCGTGGGCAAGAGGTGACAACGAAGGGTTTTTAGGAAGGTATACATTTGAAGCGATCCTTTGCGGATCGTACTTCCAGCAGCTCGTTCTCGGTCAAGTTGAGAACGTATTCGGACTCACGGCCGTCCAGCTGCTGGCCTGTCCAAGCAAGTTCATGCTGCAGAACAGGGGGATAATCGCTGGGGAGGCTAGACAACCCATCGGAGACGCAGCTGGCCCACGTAGAAGATTTATGTGTTGGGCCGTGAAGGCTGGGGCGGCAAACTGGGCCCTCAAGATCCATAGTGCAGCTATCTTTAGTTCTGTTAGCTGCGCCAATAATAACTCTGGGCCATCAACTTACATCTCATACACTGAAACAAACGAAGGATTCCTCTGGTTCGTACCAGACTTTAGACAACTGTGGTAGAAGAGATGGATCTGAGAAGAAATGGATCTGAGATGAGAAGGACAAGATTCCAGAATTCAAGTGGTCATCAGACATAAAGTGTTGACGCAAACCATTAATCAGTAGGAAAGAGCAATTCATAAATATCGAGACGAGTACAGCTTCCCGTGTGGGAGCGGTATACAAGCCCGCAGTTTCCTGATGGCGTAGACATTACTCAAGTGCTACCGCCTCAGGGTGTGCATATCAAGGTGCCTACCCTAACTATGTAGTGCAGGAGCAGGTACGTACGAGCTGCATAACTGTGTCGATTGGAAGATATACACTGCCTTGTCTGAAGATTGCTTTCCCATGCAGTCGTTTTGCTTCTGCCCCGCTAAATTATGCAAGATCTGGATGGGCCATAGGTGTCAAAACCTGGTTAATGGAACTGTGGCTGGCTGCAGTCATGCGTGGGCCATGTCTGGTGCGACGGAGGGAGAGCCGCATACCTACCTACCTATGCAGCTTGCAGCTGCTACTACCCGCACGTAGCTCCGAGAGACGGCGCGACTTGAAGTTGTGGTCGCAGCATACTCTCTTGGCGTTAGTTCATCTTTTGCTCTTTCTGCGAATGTCGGGAGCGTCTTGTGTATTGTCCAACGAGTGGCCAGATTGACAGTATCCGTTTATATCCGTTTACTTCGAGCTCTCATAGGAGATAGTTGATAGAAGTACCGACTGGAAAATATTGTGCCGTGTGGCCAATGATGTACCGCCTCGGACGGCTCGAGTGATTGGCAAATCAGATGAGATACGCCAATTCGACCTATACTGGACGGCTCGTACATGCAAGAGGGACCGGGCCGCTGCAGAGTTGTTATACAGTATATATTATCATCGTTAGGTAAGAGCAATGTTCCGGATGCTGTGCTCTCGACCCTTCCTCGATATAATGAAAGTTTTCGTCAAGGTTGAATTTGAAACCTTTTTAGCAGCAGCTCTTTCTAGTTTATGTTTGCAGTTCCTTCGTTCTTTGCTTTTGTTTCGGGAGAAACTGCGCCGGTTAAGTGTGTAAGTACTAGGTATAGCATAGATCATCGCCAATGGCCAACCCAAGCGTCTGGAGTTGTTGCCAACGAATAGAGTTCAACATGCGCCGGATCCCGTTCCTAATACATCAATATTGCTGCACTAGTATGCGACGTAAGTTTTCTCGCATATGCTTTTCCATTAACCTGAACTTAGGTTTCCGCTCATACATCCTTTGCTCAAATCGCTCCCACCGTACTGATTGTCTTAGATCGTCGATTGCGGTGTCCAGTTTTCCTCGTACATCTGGCTGATGTAGTAGAAATCGTTTTCGTAATCGTCGGTTTGACGTATCTTCGCCCAATGCCTCTCTACGAAACCAACTGATTAGTGATCCATCCGCCTTGGATATCGTCATAGGAACTCAACACGAGACGGAATGCCAGCGAGGCTTACTGTATTTTTCAATGTTCGACCTTGTGAACTGAATGAGCTTAATTTGAGTCTCATCTAACTCAGCCAGTATTGATAGGTCTTGTTCCTTGCACTTCGCAGAGAACGGGTATATATCTATCGGCGGTCAGCTTCATTAATTCGTGGAAAGTTCCAGAATACCAGTTTTTCTTACTTTTATTGCAGTAATGAAAATACGCCAGCAGAATATTCGCGCCTGTTCGACAAAGTCGTATGTCAGAAGCTGCAATCTCAATAACCGACGCCGAAAGTTTGGACCCGCTCGAGGAGACACGACGGCTTACCCATTTGGTACTCCCTCACCATCTCTTCTCTCGCGAACCGACTCTGCAACTTGATTAGTGAGCGAGGTAGTCCTTATGGTCCATTGGTAGGCATTCGTTACACACCTTAATGCCGTGTTTACGGGCATATCCAGCATCATGCTGGCAAAGAAGCGCTACGTTATGGAGCAAAATGAAGGTAATGAGGTATGTTGTGAACCAGGTTTGGTGTTTGTTAGCTTGCGTCATTGTCTGTAAGTTTTCTAACATCTCCCGACGCAGGTTAGATTGGATTTGATGAATGAGGACCAACTCGATTTGCGCACCCATTACCGGCGGCAACGGAATACATCCTCGAAGCGGGCTTGTGTCGTCCATGATATCGAGAGGCATCCCCAACGTCTCTTCCCCAACAATAATAGTGGATTTCGTTGTCAATCGAATGGCCATCCACAACTGAAGTGCTTTCTTGAGAAGTGCACTTTCCTTAGGATCTATCGTCGGATCTCTTGAGGCCTTGATTGCTGCGGCGTATGTTGCAAGTAATAGCCTGTCCTTGCCTAGAAGCACCTTCTTGCAACATTCGGGCAACCCCTGTCTGATGTATTCGGTATAAATGCTCTTCGCTTCTTCAAGATTCACGATAGCATACGGAGGGATTTTGACATTCTTCTTGGTGCCGTCGTGAACCCAGCTTCGTTCGAGCCTGTCGCCTTCTTGGGGGACGAATTGACGGACTCGGAGCTCTACGGGCTGGTTAGTGTAGCCCTCAGTGACTTTGACTCTCTTTATCTCCATCGATGCCCATTGCGATATATCGTCGGGGATGCCCTCTATCCACCTTCGTGTCCACTCGTACCCCTTAACGTTCCCTGGCTTGAACAACTTCACATCGGTAATCTTGTAACGAAGACAAGGCATTCGCCACACTTTCACGCTAGATACCTTCAGGCAAGTGAGGCATGTACCAAGCTTGTCCGAAGGATTAATCTCACACTAAAATTGAAAATTAGTATATGGAACTCTTAGAGGCCACTAGGAAATAATCGAGAGGCGACGTATGGTGGCTTACGCGAATTCGCTGCATTCGGCACCGAATACAGGAACCTATTCGTCTCGTCTCGGCCGTCTCCTGCCGTATTTCATTTGACTTGAACGGTCCCCTCCTCGCATGTGGGGGGCGTTGATTCGGATGTAAGATGTCCAACTCGCAAGGCTTACTAGAAGTCCGAATTCCATCTGCTTCCTGAGATGAAACGTCCTCGGCCGTAGTGTTCTGTCTGAACGACGATGGAGTGTAGTTTTGCTGAGCTCCCATCATGTTATTCGTCATAGAATTTGGCATATCGGAACAGAAGTCTGGTTGACCAAAATACTGTTGACCAGATACGGGCTCGGGATACACCATGCCCTCGCCGCTAGTAGAAGGCTGGACTGTCATAGGCCGGTTTGGCTGCAGAATAGGATAGTTGGACATCATTGATGAGGTTGTGGAGGGGTCATGAGGAGCAAAGACACTGGGCTGATCTGGAGACATTGTTCCGGGTGGTGGCCCAGGAGACGACGAGCTGTCGTCAAAGTATTGCCGTGCTGGGGCATAAGAATAAGGCGAGGCGGCCGGGATTTGGCCGTAGACTAAGTCATATTTAGTATGTTTGATGGGACACCAAAAACTAGAACAGGAAGCAAACCTTGGGGTTCGCATGTAGTGCAGGGCGGGCAGACAGAGAAGGTTGAAAAGTACTGCGCCAGGCGGGAGCGGTCTATGCCCATGGAGAAACCATTATTTGGTGCTTCGGGAGCACGGGGCCGCTCAGAGCCATCTTGGATGGGGGGCGTAGGTGGCGTGGACTTCTCCTGAGGAGATGCCGGTGTCATGTCTGCACTAAGACGTTGTCTCTTCGTTGAAATTGGGTATGGTATAGATGAGACAGAAGAGAGTGGGTATTGCTGTGGATGAGAGCTTCTATTATTAAGTCCAAGCAATTGGGAGACGGGGCAATTTAAGATAGACGCTGCCTGCTGGAGTATATGTAGATCCTGGACGGAGAAGCCCTCCGGATGAGATGAAGGGACAGAGGCAGAGGGTGAGTACGAGGGATCCAGGGGCACGGGCACCGCCGGGGGTTCCCCGTGGCCATAGGGCCGGCGCTTTCTGATATTATGATTATTCTATATGCAAGTCAACGGACTGCACTCTGGAATCCAAACAAGGTATGCACTACTTTGGGCTATCTAGAGGAGAGGAATATAGTAAGAAAAGCCTTACCATTGTACGTTCCATAAGGGATCGTATGAAGACGGTGGTGTGTTAAACGAAAGCTTGTCACCGGTGCGTGTACGAGGTCCAGAAGCCTCTATGTGTACAACAGAACGAGGGCCAGCAGTAGCAACAGTAGCAGCGATCAAGGAGCTGCGCGTGTCTCTCTCTCTGTTTTTCTTCCCTTACGCCTCACCGGGGCGTCTGACAGATTAGGGTGTGTGAAAAGGCGGCGTACGTCAATGTCTCACGGGCGTCATTGCCGCTAATAAGACTACCAGGATCATCAGAGAGCTAATGCGACTATGTCTTGGTGTCGCGTTGTATTATGTTATGTTATGCTGTGCCGTGAGGTACAATGGCTATACTGGGACGAGCCGCCTGCGTCGATGAGCCTATCTAGGTAATTAGAAACTGAAAAGGGGCTGAATTAACTGTCAGCAGGTGGATAGATGCTAGGGGTGAAATGTGGAGGAGGCCCAAAGAGAGGATGAAGAGGGAAAAGAGAGGAAGAAAACGGCGGTATGCTGCCGCCCGATGAGATGTGCGCCGTGCGGGAGAGGTGATGATTGGAAGAAGAAATGCGGCAACTGATGAAGAAAGATAACTCGGTGAGAAAGTTTCTACGCGACCGTTGAATCGGCGCATTCACCGGTTTAAAGAAGAGGGGGGATTAACTAGTTAATGAGAGTTGGACCTTGTGCAACCGTTCGACTGGGCAACGGGCAACGGGCAAAATGGGCAAATAAGCTTAGGTTTATGTTGTATTAGTTACAATGAGGCAATATAAATCTGTTGCTGACCAAGGGTTTCAATCGTTAGATTTGGGGGTTAATGGGTAGATAAACTTGATAGGACCAAGGAACTTAAGGGGGGGAGACCTGGGGGAAGATGCCGGGATGTTAAGGCATAAGGCATAAGCAGGGAGCAGGGATCTGGGAGAGAAGTTACCTCGTACGGTACAGTACGGGGTCGACGGGTTCCAAAGTTGGCCTGGACCTGCTCAGATACGGCTCAAAAAAGAAGTCTCCGAAATTTTACCTCAACTTTCGAGGTGCCTTAGTAAGGAATAGGTAAGGAACAGCCTTGCGAGCTTGATCGAATTGGGGCAGTCACGGACAATTGTGGGCAATTCGGGACCTTGGAGGTATAGCATCGATAGGTAAACCTTGGAAGGGACCAAGCGACTGTGGGCTGCGTGGGATCTGGTGCACTCTTTCCCGTCGTACGTAGGATGATCAATGTAAGCTTTAATGCAAGTAAGAGATGTCATCATTCCACAAAAGCCACACTAGTATCTCCTTTTCCCTCTTTTTCACCTTTCGGGTTCATTTTCCCTATTCCCTGCCCTTAATTCTCGAACCCCTGTTCCATTATCAACCCGTTAACCCGAAGATAATCATTAGTCTCGGCCAAAATTAAAACATCTGTTCGCATGAGTTCAATGGACCGATTGATGCTTACGTACTGACCGATAAGATTCGATTGAGCTGTTCTCCACCTTTCAGAGCTAATGAGATGGAACCTGATTGAAGCCTAAGGGGTTTAAATATATTAGGGCGAAGGTAATGCTGATCGTACGTATATTTGAGCAAGTATGTACCTACACTAAGTCGTCGGTAAAGTACGTAGAAGCGGGCATAATCGGTCTAGATTAGAAAACTGCTAATACACTACGTAGGTAGGTAAATTACGGCGACCCAGAAAACGACATCGAGCGGAATGTGGAGTTTGTTCTTCGACCTAGGCAAATCAGGAAAGGCGAGGTCTATATCAGCCGTGTCAACTGACCTGATTGCCAACGTATCCATCCACCTGAGATCGCATTTCTGGGGATACACAAGTTCGAGGAGCCAACGAGCCGACGAGCCAACGACATACATCGTTTCTATCTCGCCGGACCCGCTACGACGGATCTTAATCATCGGAAAGTAATCGCGTACATCCATCACCTCCAGCCTCAAAGTTCCGCCTAGTGTAGTCTCCCGTCAAGCCCAGGGGTCAGTTAAGGGTCTGCTAAGGGTTCGCGTGTGATAGTGCGAGAGGGGGGGACCCTTATTATTAAGCCTATCAACTGACGCGAACATGATGTGATACCTGCCGAATTAGGAACTCGGATTGAACTTTTCAGAGACCAGAACCCCTTGGGCCGACTCCCGGAGCATAATGAGGTAGTACCTAACACTCAACTAGGATTCTCCAAAACGGCGACTACCTTGGTGAGTTACATTTCATTGCTTATCCCTCCCTGCGATCGAGCAAATTGCATGATTCCATGATCTGAGAATGTAGCTAGAAAGATAAAGGAGTAGTAGAAGTTAAAATACACGTGCTCGACGATTTAATCATGGATGAACTGACAGTTTAGGTGGGGCTGACTGTACGTAAGGCTACTAGCGCTCGGCAGAACGTTCGCAACCGCATGTACGCCATTTACACATAAACAGGTATGTATGTAGGTAGGTACCTACAGACTTCAGATTATGTAGTTCGTAAGAAAGCCCTGACTTTGTACCTATCTTCAAGGTTGGTTTAAGGATTTGCGCGGGACGTTTACTACGTACCATCTTTACTCCGCATATTGCTACACGTGGACTTCCAAGGTTACCTGGCTGTCGGCTGAGGTAATATATCTTTCTTCCTATAGCATGTGCGGCTTACGGATTATCACGACGAAACATCGGCTATGGATGGTTGTGATGCATACCTGTATCGGGCGCTGCGTATGCTCATATAATCGACGCGACATTGTGATCTCCGCACGCTCTTTTCGTCCACTCAAGCTTCTCCGTGTATAACTCACCGCCCCTTTCGTATATATCTAAAAGTGCATCTCCTTTTAGGTTTCAATGTACGTGAAGTGGCAATAGATGGTCGACCGGTGAGAGCTGACACTGATGCCCAAGTTGTGCGACATAGAACATAACCAGACCGAGACGCCCGATGAACCAGAGAGCCTTGCATTCTCGAAAACAACTGTCTGACCACCATCGAGCCCGTTGGCTAGAGATATAGCATGACTATATACCGATGGATTATGTTCGGTATTTTCGGTTTAGCTCTACCAGGTACCTAGTCACAGGGTCTCAGACAAACCGTTGACGCTTGACGCGGATAGGTCATGCGATTACCAACCTTGGGATTTGCATGGTACAGCTTATCATGGACCGGGGAATTCTAAGCATAACGCATCTCGCAAGATCTGCGACAAATGTTTAGACGCACATGTCTACACCTAAGTGGGATGTGTTTCCGTCTGATTGTAGTTTGGAAATGCACGTCCTCGTCTCGGGATTAGTGCATCCGTCTGGATAGAAAATGGAAATTCAAGATGGCGGAAGCAACGCTTATTTGGAAGTCTTACTGACTAAATTTACCGAGGGAGCAGGTTCCTTCGCTCTCCATTATCAGCTAATACAGTCTGTAATGATGTACAGTGTCTACTACATCCCACACGTGGATAACATGTGAAGATTTAATTGTTCCGAGTTATTGATCGTTCAGGTAACCTTAAGGGACTTGACCCCCTCTCTATGATGTCATTTTCTTGTTACACAAAACCTCCAGATCGCTCCTCCCCAGTTCCCCTCTCCTAGCTTGACATCACCAGCCAGGGGAGCATTTAACCAAAATGAGGGTCCCCCACATTTTGGGAACTTCCCGTTTAGGAGTTCATGGATATTCGATGTTATTTTTATGAAAAAAACGAAAAACTAAAATCTCTACCACGTGGAAGTCACGGTTTATCTGATCAAGAGAACAAAGCTATTAGACACACGAAAATTGTATAATTACCCACCAGATTTTCATACTTCCACTTGTTCATCATAATTCGCTTCAAGTCGGCCTCCTGTAGACGACAATCCCACAATAGCCAATTATCGGAGCCGTAGCAACGCTCAATCATAATCTCATCGAAGAAAATGCATATAGGTATACAAGAACAATCAGCCAGGCTAAATTGATAATGAAAACGTTGCTCCTTAGGCATTTATCATCCTTCGATCCATTTACTGAGGCAAGTAAAAGTGAATCGCCTTTTTTCGGCTTTACTTCACCCCGTAGTTATCTACGTATACTGAATCTCAAGCATAGGTCAATAGGTATCATAGTGACTATCCCCTAGAATTACATGGTTTCTGTATATGCCTTGCGGCGTATCTATCCAAATAACCATTACGACGGGAACATAAATGAACACATTTTGGTTTAGAATTCGACTTGGCCCCGTGTTTTCTTGGCAACGGGGAAAGTAGCTGGAGAAACGCCAAGCCTTTCTGTGTCAGCCCTATGAAATCAGTACCTATTTTAACTACCAACTAATCACGATAATGCAGATATAAATACTATTCAAGGTCATCACTTCACGACGGCGCGTATATGCTGCAGTAGTAACGCTTCCGGTATAGCATAGTCCTGATCGTCCGAAAGCTAAAGAGTTTCTATACGGGAGATGTAATTGGGTTATCAAACCTAGTTGCTTGGTAATCTAAACGGACCTTTTACTATACCTAAGGAGCGCCCATATTAGTAACTCGATGCCTTTCGTCTCCACCGTGTCTAGTAAAGTCATTTACAGATGTCTACCATCGACGTGGGCTAGCGAGATATCGAGGAGCTTTCTTAATAGCCCTTCAGCCGATAGATTCTACGGAGTCAGCCTCACCCGCATTTCAACATTGTGCTAGCTCAGGTAGGTAGGTTACAAACCTACAAAGTATTAGGTAGGTAGCTATAAGCAATGGATGCGGAGCCAGACCGACAGTCCCGACCAATCATTAACCCGACAAGATAATCGGGTTTCCCCTATTTTTGCTTTTTTTTTTCGTTTTAGGGCCGACTACCGCTCAGCTTAAAGAGAAATGGCTTGCGCAACCTGCATCCGGTCAGGCACTCGGTCAGCGGGGGATACATTTTTAATGGCCCAGTGTCGAGGCCATCGTGATCTTGCCACCCACCCGCGGTTTTCGTCCAAGTTGTCTTTTCTGGGCCCGCCAGATTATGCGTAGACACTATCACACAGGCTAAGATTAAGAGTTTCGGCATAGGACAGGTGCTAACGTCCGTTTGCGGCTTGAAGCGGCTGCTCGGTTTTAACAGCCACAAAACCGCGGCAACGCTGCCTTCCTCCAGCCATTGCTAAATAAGCCAGCCGTCCAGACAATCAAAATTCGACTCTTATTGGGTATTTCCTTGAAGGGAGTATACGCGGCTTAGTTCTCAAGAAGAAGAGGAACATCAGCCAAGTAAAACTAGAAACTCAGAGCTGGCTTCTGTCCTTGGACACTAAACGCGAGAGTCGGTCTTAGGGACGAAATCAATCCCCAGACTTCCATCTAGCTTCGAATGTCGGGTATCTACGTGCTACATCGGACCTCGACGTATCATGTAGGCAGGCGTCACCTATGTAAGTTCATTAGGTAGGTCAAGTAAGGAGCGAGCCAGATTGCTTTTGGTGCGCCTTTGCCTTCGATTAAGGAAAGCACGCCGGAAATCTCGGGAGATGGCAGACGTGGCTTCTCGTCCAGGAAGCATCACGCGCTCTTTGTGCTTTTAATTCCAGTATACAGCTAGAGCCGGTCCAGTTTTTGGGCAGCTTTGGGCACGGTCTTTTGCATCCTCCAAACCCACGTCCCCTCTTCGGTCTCCTGGCTCCGACTTCTCTGCATCGGCCGGAAATCCAATACTTATTGATCGAGCATTTGCCTATCTCAAAGGCCTTCGGAGCACCCATCAGCCACGGGAAGCGATATCGACTTGAACATGGAATTGTCCACGAGAGCTATAGGAGAGGTCGTCCACCCCACCGCAGCTTTCTACCAACCTCCTTCAGAGGTTGGAGAAACTCTAGAAAGTCTTAGCCCAGCAGATTCCGTCGTTGAGTCTACGTGGGAAAATTCTCTCTTGAACCCGAAGAACCGGATTGATAGCCTTGATTTACCTCAGAATCCTTTATGGCGTGTAGATGGCTGTGCTGGTTTGGGAACGCAGTACTATGTCCTTCCGCTTTTTCTTCAAAAAATCCCTCCCATGCGCATGGACGTGTTTGTTTCCAATTTTCAACCCACTCTCATTCGTGAGCAGCTCGAACTTCACAGGGCGTTCCATACCAAAGACGCTATTCGATTGCCTAGACTTGCTATCACAAAACATATCGTCCGAATCCTACAGATCTGGACTACTTCCGAATTCAAGGACCTCGCGGCTTTCGAAGACTTTTACAAAAGCGTGCCTTTCGGATCACGTCTAGTCTTGGAAGATATGTCTCTCGATGTGCGGCGAGTTCGTATCAAAGTCGGCCTCAACCATAATCTGGAGCATAAGCTGCTACCATTTTCGAGATTGGCGGACCTCTGGGGATCGGACTTTCCGTTCCCCCAAGTGATTGACTTCTTCGATCTCCATGTTGTCAGCATCTTACACGATAGCGTCTGCCTCGTCCGAATAAACGAGCAACTCTGCATATTCAAAGCATTGACCAGCGGGGCGAAATACCTCTACCACGAGTTGAAAACGCTCTGTACAATCGAACCACATGAGAACATCATCGTACGGCCAATGCATATAGTCACAAAGAGGTGCAACTTCGGCACCAAAAAGGCTGTTGTCGGGTTCACTACGTTCTATCACTCGAAAGGCACCCTCCGAGATGTCCTACCCCTCTCGCGCGCCCATGGCCAATTACGACGTGTCGATCAGTTGAAGTGGTCGATCCAGCTGACCAAGGCTCTTGAGCATTTGACTCGCTCAGGGATATACTATCCCGATTTGCGACTAGATAATATTGTCCTATCAGAGAGCTCCAACATTATTATGGTCGATTTCGAGCAGAGAGGAGTCTGGTGCGAGTTTTCAGCCCCCGAAGTCAATGCCATCGAATACATCCGTTTGATTGCGACCGACGAATGTGTGTCCGAATCTGTGAGCGCGAAGTATCGAAGGATGTTGCAAGATCTGCTACCTTCCTTCGAATCACTAGAGGATGAAAGATACACAAATCCTAAAGACGGATTTAACTTACCTTGGATTGCGCTTAGCGCGGCAGAGCAAGAGGCCGCTGAAGTATACATGCTCGGCAGGGTCCTATGGTGCATTTTCGAAGGGGTCAGCGGTCCTCAGAAAGCAGCTGTTTGGCAATCGTATCGATGGGAACCCGATATCGAATTCCCCGAGTATAAGAGGACCCCTCCTGCCATGAGGGATCTGATAGATAGATGCACCAGAGGCAGAAGAGGCACACTCAGCAATACCATAATGAGACAGCACAGCCAACTCTTTTTAACAGCCAAGGACGCCAAGGAACAAAGCGCCGACGACGTTAGAGAAGCTGCAAAGCGTTTCTGGTTTGCTGAGATCGATGAAGCAGAGAGGTTCCTGGCACTCCGAAGCTCTCAACGTCTTAAAGGGGAGTGGAATGACAACTACTATGGTCGGCCAACTCTGAAAGAAGTCTTGGAGGATCTAGAAGCATTTCAGATCCAAGCTCTTTAGGGTTGTGTAAGGAGCCTAGGTCAACATTTCAGGTTCAACAGCCTAGTCCTCCCTCGCTTCTCGATGGAAGCCAACAGTAAGACAGCTTGAATCATATGCCTTTAAAGAACTTTAGTATCTCATAGAGATCATCTATTATAAACAGTGTTAAACTAACTTTTCTAGAATTGCCTAATTCGATGAAAATGTGGCATGAATGCCACAACGTAACTTACCTTAGGTGATGCTAACATATGTGAACTTCACCATCTTAGACCATTCAGATATACAGTTTAAGTAAGATATCGAGCTCCTTGGTTAGGTGCCCCGAGAAAACTAAAGGAACTCTAGATCAAAAGTGTACCTTGCTTAGTTGAAGGGCCCCATTCATTCCTTATATTAACTCTACTTATTATAAGCAGCTTCGCCGCTTCTTGTTCCAGTAATGATCTCGACCTCCGCCCTGACTCACCATGGACGACTTCTATTACATACCTGTCTTCAGCTTATATCGCCTGTGTTTAGCAATTAGGGGGCTATGTTAATGGACAGCGAGGTACCTCCCTCTGCTATAGCTGCTAGGCAGACAACAATGCTGGCAAGATAGCCGGATTATGAATTGCCGAAGTTGACACCTATAATCACCTATCGCCTCGCGGTTATTCTTGACCGACTTTGTATTGAATCCCGGCTCAGCGGTAACCAATAAGGAAACATCGAGGCCTGTATTTATGCAACTAATAGGAAGCTAACTCTCAGATAGGGGGATAAGCTGACTGAACATTCCACCGTAAGGAGAGTCAGAACCAACGAGCGGACGGAGCAAACATCGAGACGTGTGATAGCAGCAGTCTTGTGTTCGAAGAGAAACCTCAAAGATTGTTAGAACTGCAAGCCAACCAAGAAGGATAATCCTAGTCACTCACCAACGACATATACGACACAAAGTAATACAAGGAACTCCTCCATAATCTCGTACCATTCCTATGAGTTCATTAGCAGTTACTCGATCGTCTCAGCTGTGCAAGCATGGTCACACCGCTGCTATCCTAATAGAGAGCTAGGTGAAGAAGTGGCAAATCGGCGAGAGAAAAGGGGATATATCAAAGCGGCGCAGCAAACCACCATCTCAAGTAGTCTACTATCGTCCCATAAGTCCACTGTCTAGTGAGAATATAGGGTCCTTGAAAAGCGGGTGACGGCAACGTGCCGCAGTGCCCAATCGGATCGAAGCTCAACGACCTCAGGGGAGGCAGAGCAGTATATGTCCATTCCGCCGAAGTCGTCAGCAGACGTATGAATTCCGCGCTGATGCCTGCCCACTCTCATGCGGCAGTGTCCCTCCCCGCGCTTTTAGCATGATGAGACGAACGTTCTCCTTGAGGCTATACAATCAAAGCTAGGTCTGACGCTTGCCGGTTCTGAGGTGGAATTTCAGATATCCCGACCGCCATGAGCGCCGAATCACCATCCCGGTCCTGAGTGCCGAATTAGGCAATGCAGTCGCCCAGGGGATTTCGGATATGTCCTAGTTCGATCATTTGATTCTGGCACGATGCGCAAGAATCGCAAATAACGTTTAGGCCTCATCCGGTGATGCTAGGCCGTCGAGATGTGATCGCTCGGAGTGGGAGCCCTCAATTTTTTTTCCTTCTCGAAGCAATTGATAACAACTAAGGTGAGGGAGAAAAAGCGAGAAGCCTCGTTGGCCGCCTAGTGGGCCGGATTCGCTGGAGACGGAATAGGCGGTCGCCAAGAAGCGGCCTAGTTCGAGGCTTTGGGGCCCGAAATCGTGGCCCGAAGCCACGACGAACCTCTCAAATGAGCGCTGGTCGCATCGATGGCCCTGGCCGTGCTTTTATATTGCTAACCCACGAGCTTCAGATCCGGATTATGGTCCCTCCCCAAGGCAGAAAGAGAAAAAAGGAGGTGAATGAACAAAATACTGCTCCGAACACCCAATCCCGCTTGTCCACCAATCACAACCCCGGTCTTACCGTGTGGCTGATGATGAGATCAATTCGTTGACAAAAGCTGTATTATAACGACTCCAGATTGTCGATTCCTGCATGCGTTAGTATGCAGTACACAAAATTGCCGTATGACTATATTCGGCATCGCCAGTCCTACCCGTCCCCTTGGGTCTGGGTGATTACTCGTTTGAGACATTAATCACGCACCTTAGGCGTGCCATCTCAGGATTACGTAGCATTTGTTTGATCTACAGCATTTCTTTCTACGTGCATCTGCGACTCAGCCATCCAGATGGGTGGGTGCAAAGTTCCCAAGTACCCAGGCTTCCATCCCGGCGACGAGGTTCCCTACAGCGAACCCTTTCCTTTTGTTCTGCTACCATTTCCGGCCCGTGGCGGGCGGGCGGGCGGTACAGAGGCCCTCGTCGGTGCTTCCTCCCCCACGGCCCCTTACCCTCCTGCAATTCGGTCGACTTAGACCAACTAGGTAACGTATTACTGTCGCTGAACCAACGCGGACCGAGTGGTCTCGATATTGGGCCGCTTCTTTCATTATACTAGCACTTAGGGGACTCCCCACTGTCTGCCTGCTCTCGTGATGATTATTCTATATAACCACCCGTATATTTCCAAAGCATGTGTGGTAAATCCTTCAGTATCATCGCCGTTTCATCAACATCACTCGATGTCCCCTCCAACCGAACGTTTTAAGAAGCTTTCACTCGAAGGCATGCCTCCCATAACTCGTCTCCAGAGCCAGAGGCTACCGGTGGAAGACTCGAGCTCCGAGTCTGAGACCGAGCCGGACTTCGACTTCGATGAGGATGGTTACATGACGTCCCCGTCGAACCTCAGATACTCACTAGATCTCCTAGATGAAGAGACACGGGATAATGTAACGAGGGCTGTTGAAGTCCCTCCTCAGTTCGTGTTGCGTGGCTGCCAAGCAGGAGATCAGCGCTGCCTTTTCTTAATAACAGAGCCGGTGGAATACACGATTCGGACTGGTATGGAAGAAAGCGGTTATGGGATTCCAAGCTGTACCTGCGAGAGTGGCGAGCACGGCGAGTCACCTTGCCGCCATATTCTTTGGCTGTTCGATCAAATCACCAGCCAGATCCTGGGCGTCCAGAGGGATCCCTTCACCCTATCGCAACACGGCTCTCCAACGGAGCTCGGGAACCCATACGATGCGATATCGGACTTCCATCTCGACATGCTAGCAGACAGCCTCCATTGTGATGTCGTCGGGCAGTCACCAGATCCGAACCCCAGGCGGGTCCAGGAAACACGAGAGATACTCGCCTCCCTAAACGAGGTGCCCATCGACGAATACCGGCCGGACCTCTTCGACAACCCGCGGAAGGGCAAGAAGGTCATCAAGCGAGGCGACCTGGAGCAGACCATCTTCCGCATGCTGCTCCGCAACGACGACTTCTTCCAGTACTTCCTGTCGTCGATGCGCGCCGACGAGTCCCCCCACAAGAACCGGTTCCGGAGCCTCCGGCACCGGACGGACGCCGCGCTGGCCGGCCTGCGCGCGTACGCGGAGGACCCATCATTGCAAAACGTCGCGCGCCCCAAGGACGTCGAGTGGTGCGCGACACACCTCGCCTCGGTGACGCGCCAGATCCACGCCGTCATCCACACGACGGACCGGCCGCTCGAGGCGCGGGAGCTGCGCGCCGCGGCCCGCGCCGCCGTGCACGCGCTCGCGCGCGTCGTCGACAGCGACGAAGACGTCGGGCCCTCGCACCTGCCCAAGGAGAAGCGCAACCTGTTCTTCCGGCTCGTCGGCTCCGGCGATCGCAACTTCGCCCTCGACGTCCTGGCCTCGATCCCGCCGCAGGTCCTGGGTCCTTGGATCGACGAGCTCGCGGATATCCGCGATAAAGTCGCGGAGCGGGGAGCGCCGGAATCGTATACGGCGCGTCTGGGCTCGCTTGTCGCGCACTTGCGCTCCCGCTGGGCGGGGCCGGCGGCGCCGGCGGCGGGGTCGAAGAGGACGGGCCAGGGGCAGGATCGTGGGGCGAAGAGGGTGAAGTGAAGGGGAGTGAGCTGGGCTTACTTCCGCTTCCATATGACTGGGCAATGAGCTGGTATTCTCGTTACTGGAGTCATGTGTGCGGACTACGGGCAATTTTGATCTGGTCTCACGACAGATACTAACTACGTAACCCTCTTCAGGAAAGGGGGACTCTTCTCTTCTCGTCTTTCATTTCATGTTTTCTATCCAATGCCTACCTCATCCAAACGGGCTTCGACAGCTCGGAGGCAGGCAATTCTTCCCTTGACTTATGTTCGACTATTATACCTACAGTGTACGGTTACTACAATGTTGATGTCTAGACTGCTATTTCTCACGAAAATAGATAAAGATAAAAGATAAATAGGGTGCCCGGAAATAAAATTCAATTCTATTAAAACGTTGTTATCATTATTTTCGCGAACTATGAAAACTATTGCACATCTCCTAGCTATAGGTTATAAGCAACTCTCGCCTCTTCCCCTCCCCTTCCACTTCCTGCACCTGTCCTCCTTTCCTGATCATCCGCCGTGATAGCCGTCCGAACGATCCAACTAGGGAGCGCTTACTATCAGTCCCGTAAGTCTAGTCCTCATAAAAAGATAGATGTATATGTAAAAACGACAGTGCGCCTAATAATGCGCAACCCGTATACTTTCTCCATGCCCGAGGTCGAACTCGCCCGCGTTGGTGGCCAAAGTAGTCCCCCCTGAGCTTAAGCCTCGCCTCGTCCGAAGGTAGGTAATTTCGAGGCGAGCGATCCGTAGCCGCCGTCCCCCAAATCCGACCGCGACCCGGGTTGGGGCCGGTATGCCGAATCTGGCGGCCGCGTAATTTTCCCCCTTTTCCATTTTCGCTTCCGTCCCATTCCATTTCATCCCAACTTCAACCTCAGCTCATCTCGTTTCCATTTCGTCTCGTCTCATCTTACCGCACCTCATCTCCCTCACCGTCGCCACCGAGGCAGGAGAGCGCTCTACGGTGGAAGAAGGCCTTACATCTGACCGAATATTCGCCTAATTACCTACCCAACTACATGCACCTGCCCACTACTACGCGGCCCTGAGGTGTAGTATTTCAGGCCCGGATCTCATTAAATCAATGAAAGAGGAAGGCAAGCAAGACCAGCTTAATTTTCCGGTCGGGATTTGAATGTATATCTCCTACAAACATCCCGAAAGCACGTCACGGTCAGCAGTGGCAGAATGAAACCTCCTACAACCCAAGCTCGTGGCGGCCTCAATTGCAGCCCAGGACACCCCGTAATCTCGCAATGCAAGGGAACGAGTGACATCAGACGTATGCGCCGAAACTTCAAAATGTATTTCCATACTAAGTTCCGCATACGTATATTCAACAACGAAAATGAATCTCACATTAGTCGTTTCGATTAAAAATTCGGAAAGTTCATGTTATTTCATAGGCGAGTATCAATTCATATGTCTCGGGGTATATCCAGCGCGACTCTTTGCATCTCCACCTTCACTCTCCACCGCCGCTAGCCCTTCATGCAAGTAACATCACACGCATCTCATCTCATCTCATCTTACCATCCATCTCGTCTAATCAGCCACACCTTAAAATATGGCCAAAATACCAGACCTCCCCCAAGCCCCCCAAACCAAAGCTGAAAAGTGAAAAAGTTCTCCAACGATCATGCCAAATAACGGTAACGAAGTATCCAATCCCGATCCCATTTCTACAAACCGGCCGCCGTAATGCAAAATGCAAAATCCCGTTCTAAGTTTCTCGCCCGTATATTTCAAAACTTAACAGCACCCAATTAATGTTGGTATGTACAAGCTCGCCTCAAACTCAAACGTCAACACCGATATCCGGTCCCCCCGCAGCCTCGACCTCCTCTCTAGCCCTTACATTAGCGATGGAGCTTTGCAGCGCGCTAGTGAGATCGATGTGGAAGAGCGGGCGGTTCAATCCGTGAACAACGACCTTTCTAGGCTCGTTAGTCCTGGCGAATTCAGGCGCCTTGCTCTTTGAGGCCGACTGCGTTATGCTCGAGGCTTTGCTTGGCCCGGGGCTGTTCTGGGACGGGCTCATGATGTCGGTATCTGGCTTGCTAATAGTCGGCCGCAGGGTACCCTCCTTCTCACTAGCTTCCAGCTCTGCTGCCGCCGCCGCGGAATCCGAACCGCCGATCTCGGCGACGCTGAAGATAGACTTCCAGCGCGCGTGTTCCGGGCGCGGTGTGGGGTATCCGAAGCCTGCGGAGACGAGGCCGCGCTTCGTCCATCGGTTGTTGATACAGGCAAAGTGGAAGTCTACCGGTTCCGGAGCCGCGTAGCGGTCTAGCTGGTTGCGTACGTCGATCAGCTGCTGCACTGATGTTACATCGACGTTATTAACCGAGCTGAAGTCGAAGATGATAGCCTTTAAAGTCGGTAGCTCGTCGTTTTGTTCTTGTTGTCCTTTCTTTGGACCAGGATCATTCCACGGTCGGTCTCCAGGACGTGAGTACGCGTTAGATCTGTTGCGACGTGTATTGGCGAAAATGTGACTTGTAAGGTAGTCTAAAGTGTGACTAGCGCTGGGATAATTGAATCCTTCTGAGAAACGGTAGATAAATATACCCGGGTAGGGGCTGGCGACCTCGACTTGCGGGTTAGAGCCATCGCCATGGTCGATTGGGAGGAAAACGTTGCGAGTAGGTGGAGAGGGGGCAGAATCAACATCGATCGTTCCATATCCACCCATTACGTTGCTGTCGTTGCCGATGAGGTGATCACCAAGCACGGAATGCACTTGTACTCTGCCGAGAAATCTTCCGCGCGATTTGAGGACGCGGAACATAAAGACAGCGAAAGAGATGCATATTGTCGCGTAGATTCCATTTTCAATGGTCGAAAATATGGTAACGAACACACCGACAAAGAAGATGATAACCTCAATGGGTGAGATTCTCCAAAACTTGTAAAGCGTATTCGGTGATGTGATAAGGTCTCCGACAGCATGGATAATAACAGCAGCAAGAGATGCGGAGGGGATATAAAAGAACACGGCGGTAAGGGCGTAGATTGCTAAGAGGACCACAACCGCCGTAATAACGCCAGCGAATGGAGTTCGTACACCTGCCTTCGACTTAATTGCAGTACGGCTAAAAGATCCGGTAGATGGGTAGCCTCCGAGGAAGGGCGCGAGGACATTAGTCACACCAATAGCAACCATCTCCTGCGATGGGTTGATTATGTAGTTGTTGACACGACCGAAAGATTTCGAGATGGCGATATGTTCAATTAATAGAACAATTACTGTCGCAGGGAGTTCGCTGATAAATGAGCGGATAATGTTCGTACTGATCTTTGGGACAGCCGCATGCTGAAAACCTGTTGACTATCAGAACCTCATCGTCAAAATGGAATCGGTTAATATAATTACCTCGCGGGACATCCTTAAGGATTGCAAAGGCTGGATTTGAACGACGGTGCATGTTAACCAGCCAACTGATCATGGTATATAACAAGATGACAAACACAGCCCTCAATGTTGACAGGAAGAAAAACAGCTTGTGGTGGTTTGGAAACTTCTTTGCTGCCCATGCGCAGGAAAATCGGATCAAGTAGAGCATCGTGAGAGCAGTCAAGCCCATAGCTGCGTTCAAGTCCGTCTTGCCCAGATTTTTCAGTGTGTTGATAATCACCAGGTACGTCGAATCCCTTGTCGAGAAACCGGAGATGCCCATAAGCGTGGGGACTTGCCCTGCCGCAATGTTGATGGCAGATCCGGTCATGAATGCAGCAAGCGATACTAGAGGTATCAACTCCACGATCCATCCACATCGGATCAAACCGATAAAAAGCACGATACAGCCAGATATGAGAGCAAGGGCGCTTGCAATGACCCAAGGCTCATCAGCGTACTCTGGGTATTCTTTAATGGCTTTTGAAACGACAGTACCGGTAACGGTAGACACAACAGCAACAGGCTTTGATGTGTTAGCAGATCGTCTATTTCACACATGCGACCATGTATCAACTTACCCCGATGGTAATATCTTTGGAAGTAGCGAAAAACCAATAGATCAGGACGCCCATAAACGAGGAGTATAACCCAAACTGCACTGGAAGGTTGGCTAGCTTGGCATACGCCATTCCTTGAGGGACAACAACGGCACCAATGGTTATACCTTGAATTAAGTTAGTTACGAACCACGTTTAGGTCGCAAAAGGGGACAAACCTGCAACAAGGTCGCCGAGGAACCATTGTAGATTGTAGAATCCAATCCAAGACAGGAATGGGAATAGGGATTTGACGTAATTAATCATGTCCTGCCCCGAGGGCGTGACCTCCGCTATCCATTCTGCACTTGTAGGCTGCTGCTCGATAAAGCTGTCTGTAGTATGCGTCGAAAAGACCGATTCTCCCCTAGTCACGTTGTCCGTATCGGGATCATCGAGCTTGATACCTAAAGCCTTTGCCAAGGTTTGGCCCAATTGTCTTGATTGAGGCATGGCGGCAAGGTGAAGTAGTAAGAGCAACAAGTGTGAGTGGTTGCTAGAGGGCTATGATGGAGTTTATAGTCGAGGTGTTGTATGCGATTGCTCCGTGAAAGAGCTTAACACCCCACGAATATGAGCCCGTGGGCCAAGGAAATGCGACCCTAAAGTAGCGCTATACAGAAGTACCAATGGCCATTTGGGATATTCTAAAGCAAAGGTACTGCGTATGTCTAGATTGAGTTCTCGTGATTGTACGTTATGCGTCGATCCAGAGGTGAGTAATTCGCGCCAAGGAGTGAGAGTGTCGTACGAAGGTTCAGTCAGTAGGGGTTTAGCCGTCAGTCAAGATGCCATCAATAAGTCGTTGCAGTTATTGTAACGATCGAATTATCTTTGAGCCACAATCCTAGGTTGACAGAGATAAAGACAGCCGTCAAGAACGTTCTCTTTTCTGGGAAAGATTTTGTTTGGAGGACGTGTCTGAAGGTTATAAAGGTGAGTTATCCAATTATCCACGTAGGCCTAATTAGAAACAGACCGAGGCGTGGTATGATGGTGCGTAGTCTCTGTGGGGACCGGAGATCTTAAGATTGCCACCAAGAAAAGCTGAGGAGCCGGGGTATAAACTTGATATAAACAATAGGTAGATCTATGTGGGCATAATGGACCCCTTTTCAGGTGAGGCTTGAAGAGATATAATAAAATCTGATCGAGAAAACGTGGATAGTACGCATAGTATGAGCTAGCAGCTTAGTAACTAACAATCTGCTAGTATACGGTCCGTTCTGGTGCTTCTGCGGGTGCCCCGACATTGGCTGGCCTTCGATGGCGCAATTGGCTTTATGCTATATAGAGTCTAGCGGAAATATTCAGGTCGATCATTCTCATGCTCGACTATTACCAGTACATCTTATAAAAACGAATTGCAAGCTGAACTGGGAGTTATCACTTGGTCTTCGAAGACAGCCGAAGATCGATCTTATAGCATTCGTCCGTACTCGCCCGCAGCGAATCCATTGCTCCAATGGCACATTGAAAGACAAATTCGGCAGTTTTTTTCAACGACGTAAGCTACAAGTGATGCTTCTGTACAGTTGCATATTGGATCTCGTGAACGGACATGGAGGAGTCGTGGGATAGTGTGGATGACCACGGGGAAAGTGAGAATTGAGAATAGGAAGAAGTGGATTGTTCCCAATTAGGCGAAAAAGGCACATCCTCGGCCAATCAGAAAGCTTAAATCTATACAAACTGGTCCAAGCGCAGATGACGCGATTTCATCTGCAGTTGATGCCATCAGTAGAAATACGTCAACCACATACAAATCGAAAATATACTTCCGTATACCACCTACCTACCTTATACTAAGGTACATACAATTCTCACAATACGTAGACCGGAGGAATATTAAACTGGCGCCGACTCCACGGAAATACCCGTACGTTTCTTGTCAGGAGACTTAGAATCAGTCTACGTACCTCTAGTACCCACCGCAGTCGCCTGCTTACGAATCTAGACCCGCGAACGCCTCCTAGCCTCATATGTACTAAGGAGATTTTAAAGATCCCAAGTTCTTCCTAAATAATCTATCTTTCCAAGGCAGATGGTCTTCTTTGAACCTTCTAGATCTTCTAGATCTTCTAGATCTTCGGGGATCTAGGAGCTAAATAGCCAGTGCCGGATGCGTCGACTATCCTAGGTTAGACATTCATAATGAAGTTAATAGCTTTTCTAACGCAATCATTACTTCCTGCGATTGGTCGGGAACCGAGACCACATGTTTGGTAAACTCAACAGCCTTATGCTAGGTAAGTTCTCATACATGGCTGGGTACTTGTCTAGGTACGTACAGATCTGGATGTTGTTGATGGATGAGATAGATGATCTTCTAGCGAATGCTAGTATTGATCTCTGTACGCAAACAAATGCGAAGCAACTGTACCTGCAGATGGGGGCTATTTCTTACGGGGATTTCTTGGCGCCGGCCACCTTTTTATTGACCCATTGTAACCTGTCGACATCAATGCTGATTTTTCACATGTTTCTCCTAAGTGCCAATAGAAATAATTTATATAGAAACATTTACTATCAACATTTGAAAGTGATGTCAGCTTGTTAAAGGAAAATTCAAACTTTCACCAAAAAGACATACCATTGAGCTATTACATAAGTTACACGGCTTTCCAAATAAATAACCTTTTTGAGACGACGCGTTCTATTCGTGTTAGTCCAGCTGAAGAAAGAGTGAGGGGATCTGTACCTATGTACCTGTAGCAAGGGCAATAGGGTAACCCTGGGATCCCCACTTGGACTAGACTGACCAACCTCTTCTTCTTGCCTCGATTTTATCGAATTTTATTCGTTTATTGTACCTGATCGTCGCAACCGTCGCACCTACAACTCCAGAACACGTCGAGCACGGTTTTTTGGCCAACGACGATAGCTTCAACTCGCCTGTCTCCGCAATTTCTACAGCAGCTGTTTGCTGCATACGAGCCAAAATGACTAGCCCAACCCGGGAGCAATTCCCACCTGCTGCGCAGCCATTCAACACCATCCACGCGAACCCTTCTCTCACCACACAGCTCGCTACCCAGCTCCACGCCCCGCCCTCACCACAAACTCACAGAGCGCTGCGCAAACTGCAATCCGCACACAATCTCGGTGCCGCCGCGCGGAATCCGACTCAGAGCTCCATCATGCCTCCCCAAGTTTTCCGTGCGGATATCCAGGATCGCGTCGCGTCGCCTGCGCCGAACAACAGACCTGCGAACCGGTCCCCTCAGCGGAACAGAGCAAACTCCGACGCCGCGACACCTCCACCCGCAACCTTTCCGAATAATATCCTCATTTCGTTGAACAGCAAGAGAACTGCTTTAAGTAGAACATCGAGAGCAGCCGACAACATGTCTCTGGACCGGCTGATTAGAGAGGGTCCTCCTGATGGTGACATAGATGCCGCTTTGGAGAGCGCACGCCTGAAGGTTTTGGACCAGGGTATTCGAAGCGATAGTGATGGAATGGTTCGCTTTGTTCTATACTTCAAAATTTGACAATAATCAAGCTAACCTCGTCTAGTCGCGAACTCGCATTTACGTCTGGCTCATCTTTCTCGATGCGCCCGTCCTTGACACCAATGAATATCTCGGTTTGATACATCGAGGCGCTTCGCCAGCCTATTCCAAGATCCGAAACGACACTTTTCGAACCTTGACTACCGATCCTCTCTTCCGTCGTCGTGTTAGTGAGGCAAGCTTAATTCGTCTTTTAAATGCTATTGCCTGGAAGCTGCATGATGCGAAAGAAGAACGCCGACCGACCAGCAGCAGACTCTCTATCGCCCCTACTGATAGTGCCAGTAGCTCCCGTAGCGATCTGTCGCAGACGGATATCTCGCCGTTCTCTAGGAACCGTAACCGCGCTCTTACGCTCACGACAGAGGACTCTGATGCTACCACGTCAGAGCCCGGTACCTACGTGCAGGGGATGAACGTGCTTGCCGCCCCGTTCCTGTATGCAGCTCGTAGCGAGGTAGAGGCATTCGCTTCGTTTCACACTCTCCTGACCAAGGAGTGTCCTGGATACATCCGGGGCGCAATGGACGGGGTTCACCGCGGCCTAGCCCTAGTCGACAAGGTATTAGGAATCGTGGATCCTAAGCTTAGCTCCCACTTAAAGTCTAAGGCTCTATCGGCGGAAATATACGCCTTCCCATCCGTCCTCACTCTGTGTGCATGCACACCTCCTCTCCCAGAAGTATTAAAGCACTGGGATTTTCTTTTCGCCTACGGGCCTCACTTAAACATCTTATGTATCGTTGCCCAGTTGATCATGATGCGTAATGAGCTCTTGACCACTGCAAAGTAAGTGGTCTCATGGACATTATAAATCAGGATATCATGACTGGATGCTAATCGTGAACAGCCCTAACAAACTACTCCGATCATTCCCGGCTTTGCGGGCAGAAATGGTCAAGCGAACTACCCTCGCTATTATCAAGATGATACCCGAGGACGTCTACGCAGAGATCGTCAAACACGCTCTATAATGTACCATCTAATGATAGCGCCATTCTCTAGGATGGAAGTATGCCTATAGGATATGGGGCTTGCTTTGGTTCAGCCCCTTTTGTAACAACAGCCCATGACGACGAATTAAAGGAACTCGGAGACCTCGGCATATACCCAGACGGCCGAGGCATTGGACGACATTGGATCCTCGTATCACGAGATGCCCATGATAATGACCTTTGCATATAGATTCCTCTCGCGCGATCGGAAGCCTGCCTATCTACGGAGTAAGCCTTCTCAGCATACGTCTAGTTGCGAGAACGCATAAGAAAAGGTCTGATACCACCAAACCTTGTACTATATAAGACGACATGGACGACGAACGAACACTAAAAAGGGGAGAAGACCTTGAGGGTCACGAATCATGCATGATGAAGTTACGAATACCGCACACAGCGTGTCTTTTTTTCTTTTGTTTGTTGCTGTACTACTACTGTATAAGGGCAAAGGAAACGGATTGCCGATTGCTATAGATGATTGACCTGAACTACCTTGCCCTACTTTACGCGCAAAACGAATACAATATGTACACTAATAGGCGCGCTTAGCGTGCTGTATTTTGATATATACAATGATCTAACTGATTCTTCTGCGAAGATAACTGATTTCATTCATCTTATTATATTATATACCTATCTTTCTGTATACTACACATAACTATCTAGCCTTAAGCGCCTGGAGAAAAAACTTGATATCGACTATCGAACATCAACGAGAAACTATTAGTTTCGAATTGTGTAAGACAGGAATCCGGAACACGATAATTGCATCCTCGCGCTCGGCTAGAAATTGCAAGGGATATATCCCTCTCCCTCCTCAAAGACCTGCCATCCTAAAAATGCATTCTCCCTTAAGAAACCTCGCACTACCTCCCTACATATTTCCAACCCCCATCTCCAACCACCCTCTTCGCCAGCGACAAATACCATGACGTTAGACCCGATCCGCGCCAGATCAGGGGGGAGGCTATGCGTCGCAAATGTATCGGCCCCAAATTCCGCGGGATTATAATTAAGTATCGATATCTCATTGTCCGCGGTCGAAACATGTTCTACGCACCTAACTATCAAGGAGTTGCGAAGAGAATTCGGAGGTGTTCGGTAGTAATGATATTATGCATTATATACAACGGGCTTCCCATCCTCTGAAAAAGCCCTTCTTCGCTCCCTATGCTATCTATATCCCATGCTTTCTATGCTATATGCTTAACCCCTAAACCGCCATACCTCGCCTTTATACTCCAAAACGCACTTTGAACGCCATTATCCATCAAATCAGCAACCAAATAACATCCAACCAAATAACATCAGTCACCATGTTCGTCCTTTCGCTTATGCTTCTCGCCTGGCTCGGGCTCTTCGCTCTCGCGCAGGAGAAACACGGACATGTCCGCGTCTCCGTCGTCCATAAGAGGGAGACGGTAACCTGCGAGGAGATGTACGGCAATGGCTCGCAGACCTGCGGAGGCCCCGACAGCACCTATTGCTTCAACCCTACTTCCGGTCAGGTAAGCAAGCAGCTGACACACCCCATCCCATTCCCAACCATAGGAAATGCTAATAAGGAACAGTCGTGCTGCGCAGCCGACAACGGGTTCTGCGACGCGGGGAAATATTGCGCGCCGGTCGGAGGCTACTGTTGCTTCGAAGTAAGTTTCCGACCATTCTTAGTCCAAAAAAGTCGCATTTGTTAACCGTGAAATAGGGCGAAGACCTCGAGACGTGCGCCAAAAACGCCGGCTTCACGCTCCCAGCCTCCATCTCTAACTCGTCGTCGATGGGCGCTAATGCGATAGCCGGATCACCGACTGTGACTCCATTTCTCAAGGAATCGTCGGTGCCGGCCACAGTAGATATTGAAAATTGCGGTTCACCCGAACCTGCCGAAGCTATAGCTAAAAACTCGACCACGTCCGCACCAACAACGACGGCACCGCATACGAATGCGACAACCCCGACATCTCTTGTAGAAGTTTCCTTCGCAAGAAGACGGGCTGACCCTATAGGCGGACGAATAGTAATGGTTGGGATAGTTAGTCTTTTGACACTCATTTGAACGATTTAATCTCTAGATCAATGAAGGGCAGAGAAGGGATCCCCATTGGAACAGATTTTGCAGGCTTATTGTTAGACAGATATGTAGGGGTTTTTAATGTGTAATGCCATATGCCAGAAGATTTTGCGCAGTCAGCTGTAGATAAACTATATCCCTGAATCGTTCGAATATGCTGCTTAATAAGTTGGGCAACCCCCTTGCGCGCGCTGAAAGGCGCCGGAGAAAAATTCTTGCATAGCGACATAATGGTAAAGGATTCCGCCAAGTACGGCAAGCTGGACACTGCATTAGCGATGGTGTGATGGTGTTTCGATCCTCTGTAATACTTACATGCCATAGGTTATGCGCATTCCCACAGTAATCAAACGCCCCAGGGAACCACCGCTCAGGGACTTTGCTTGCGTACACACAAGCTCCGATAACATAGACGGCAAGGGATTTGATCAAATTCGAACCGGCATAGAACTCATAGGCCCATTCGGGACCACGCGTGACGATGATCTGGAAGATTGGCAAAAAGCCAGTAGCGCCTAACCCCACGAAAAAGCCTACTCTTAACCAAGCCATATCTTGGCCATTAAATTTCGGATGCCACGGAAGGATGGTACCAGCAATGCCCAGGACAGCCGTTGCCGTCAAGTACGTCCACCGGCTGATAGGCTCGCAATAAAAGGCCGTATATTCAGTTGTCATGATCGATGCGGCGATGAGTAACGAGATTCCGGTGTAGTCGATGCACGCAAACCGTTCCATCAGACATTGATCTGCGACGCAGTTCATGGTGTGCCAAATAGTGCTGCAGACTAGGCACTTGCAAGCCGCGAAAAAGAACACGGCGGCGATGAAGACGTCAGTCTTCGTATAGAGAGAGAAGTTCGCGGACATCGGGTAAAAGTAGAAGGCAATGGACAATATGATTATCAAGCCAAGTGCGTGAGACCAGATGTTAACCGTCTCGTTCGAAACACCAAACATCGAGCGAACGCAACCAATTTTAGACTCGGTGAATCGATATCCACCAAGAATATGAGGGTTAATTCGCCAAGGTACGGGAAGCTCCTCATATTTAATCAGTCCCTTCTGCTTTGCACTAGCAATGGCTCTCTGAATGTGCTCTTCGACTGTTTCTGCGGCACGCCAGGCTCGCTCGAGGCTGTCGTCCACGACGCCACGAGCACGCTCTAACCCTTCGTCTACGACTCGTCGACCCTCGCCTATCAAACTTCCGGCAGCACCGGCAGCGTTCGCAAACCCGTTGTCGCGCAACTTCAAGGCTCGGGTTTCAAAGTCCGTAAGCATACCATCGAGGATTTCAACACCGACACGAGCCTTCTCATTCATCGACCCGGCCGCATCCAACGCTTCATGGTATCTAGTGTCCAAGGTCTCGACCATGACCTGCAACCGCCGGCGGCCGGCACCAATGACCTCTTCCGAGACTTGCGAACATCGTTCCCGCACTGTCTGTAGAGTGGCGAAGGTTTTGGAGATGCTCGTATCGAGGTCGACTAGTTCGCTATAACCTTCGAGGTATTCAAGTCTCCTCTCTAGTTCAGAGAGGAACAGATCAACCTATTATGGTTAGGACATAGGCAATCGAAACTTAAATGTATTAAAAGGTTAATAGTAAATGGGCAAATACCCGAAGCAGCAGGCCTTCTTCACCCTCCATGATATGCTGAACCAAAGAATGTCTTCTCCGAGGCATAAAAGAGGAATGTCGTCTCCGGCGCCGCGGGATGTTTTGTTCGGTCGCTGTAGTAGAACCTCTGGCGCCAGGCTTCTGGTCTTGGTGGGAGCCAAAGGCGAAGGTCGATGTGCAAGACATGGTGAGAAACGTGTGTATGCGAGGATAAAGCGTAGCAAAATAATATGTAGAGTTCGTTGGTGCCAACTAATAAGACCAAGGCTTAGGCAAGTCTACGCTGTCAGAGGTCCCTGCATGAGATATCCACGGAGACAAAGCTGACCAGTAAGAGTATAGAGTTGCGCAATACTTCCGAAAGATTGGGTTGAAGGTTGCTGGCGAAAGGATAGTAAGAAGCGAACTGAGGTTAAGCGGAGGGGTTGTGACTTTCACATGTGGAAGTTTGCCGTTGTTATTGGTTCGATGTTGAGGAGCGGTAACTTTTCAAGGGGAGAAACACTGAATCGGGGAGGACGGGGAGTAGCTTAGATAAGATCGTAAACTCAATAAACCTAATATTCATGCAAGGGTCTGCGTAGGTTCCCCACCATCGGAACGCCATATATCGATCATTTAAAAGTACCAGATACACTTAACCTTTGAATCATTTGCACCTATGACATACCGAAATATGTCCCTAGTACTAGCCGCTTTTTGCATTGATTGTCAAAATTCGACCATTCATTTGGTGTAAATGTTGGACTCCACCAACTTCCTCTATGGATTCAATACTAACTATTTTCAATAATGGATATTAGGTAGCAAGGCGTTGAAGAGCACTGAGGGGAATCCAAGCAATTGTACCAAAGTTGGTGTACATTTTCAGCTGAAGAGCTGCGAAAGCCCCAAAAATTGTTGCGGTGGTATTTGCTTGTTGGTGGTGGCGGAGAAAATGAATGCTGACCCCAATTTCCGTTGCATGTACCTAGGTACATACTTACCAATCACAAAATTGAGTTGAGATCCTCGGAAAGCGGCAGCGGCGATTGAATCATCCGACCCCAAATCGATGAGGCCCATTTTTAACGGGACATGGATCACCTTTCCCAACTTGAACCTTGTAAATTTTTGATTATGTAATGATAAGGCTTGAAGGCCTTCAAACACCATTGTGATTTTGATTGGTCACTTTTTCAAAACATCCTGGCCGCATCTAAATTTCACAACGATTGCACATTACAAACTTTATCTGGGTAAATACCAACTGGTTGATAAACCTGAGTCAAGCTCAGCCTTCTACCTTGAGCTGGACTCTCCACATTCATCACGATGGCGATTGATGAGATTGTGACCGATGAGAACCTATTGAAGGTGCTTGATGCGTCCCGCGATGCCCGGGTACAGGCGTTGAGTCTGGTTGATCAGATCGCGGCGACCGGCCCGATTGAGAACGCATCTCCAGAAGCTCTCCAGGAAGCCTCCAAGCAACAGAAACTGCTTATCACCAACCTCGCGCAACTTCGTGGCCTCCACCGAGCAGCCTATTTTGCTGCGCGACAGACCAAGTCGCAAACGTCCGAGGCGCGGCAGGAGGTAGATCGTCTGCATCTACAACTCCAGAACCTGTACTACGAGCAGCGACATCTGCAGGGAGAAATATTAGCCTGCGAATCATACGAGTTAGTGCCTGACCGAACTTTCCCATTAACCAATTTAGACAGCAGTCGAATCTTTTATGTCAAGTAGCACCAACTTCAGCGACTATTATATAACATCACTCCTTATCTCAGACAATAGCTAACAGAGCTTGAAAATAGTCATACCTATCAGCAGCTGCCTCTCATCCCTCTGGAGGAGTTCCTCGCCCTGAAACCCGAGCATGCCAACGACGACGAGGTTACCTTGATGATTGCACGAATCGACCACGAGCGCAGCGAACGCGAGGCTCTCGAGCAGAAACGCATGGAACTTCTTAAGCGGAAGCAGAAGCTCATTGCCGACAACAAGAAGCGAAAGGAGGATCTCGCAAACCTCGACAAGGAACTTGAGAAATTCATCGACGTGCGTTCATATCTGAGTTCCTCTCTTGCTACTAACGCTAATATACAACCAGGCCGCGAAACCCATTCAGAAGCTTCTCGACAAGAACGTCTAGGCCACATTCTCGAGTAGCCCGAGTAGTAGAGAGTGCCAACACTTCTCGTGGCGCGACTTTATGAACGCCTTTGTAAAGATCTTAGCAAGAATCTTCACAGGCATAATGATCGTCGGTCAAATTATATTACTGAGATTAATGTAAGTCGTTATCAACACCATTCAGAGGGCGTATTTAACTCCCTTCCCTTATATATATTATACGCAGTCATCCTTATTAGAAGCATGTACTAGAAAGCTTACCACTATACAACTAGGGATGTTGAAGCCAGTATTACTGGTTACCCTGGTGACTATCGTAGCTGGTTTGAGCCAAGTAACGATCAACCAACTAACCATTAGGAGTGTACACGCCTTTTTGTCGGTTGAATTTTACTGGAAAGGAGGATCTTGAACATATCCGTCAATGCGAAGGGACGTTTAGCTGCAGCACAGGTAATTGAATGCTGGTGGAAAAAGTCCTTCACATTGGGCTAGCAGACAAAATGGGCTCAATTGTCATAGCATGTTGGCTGGACCGGAGTTGCATATCGAACTCTGCCGGTAATCTTGTTAGTAGCCCACCTCTGCAGCAGTGCAGCATGGTCGGCAACTAATGCCGTGCGCATTTGCTGCATGCAAGAATCGATTTCTCGTGTTCACTACACTTATCTAGCCCGAACCGGTGAAACACAATAGAGATGATCAATCTTCTAAAATGTGCGCATAATGATGTTGAAGCCCGTAGTATTTGGCAAGGCTATTCAGTGAATATAAAAAGTGTACGAGCCTTTATGTATTATATATTTGAATGGATGTGATTTATGAGACTGTGAATGGAGGCCCGTCAACTGATACTATAATCACGCCTAGCGTTGACTCTGATTCTCGTAACTGCATGTATAAATGAATCAAAACGCAGGTCACCTGCTGTGATACATAGCTATGACATCTATCAGGAGATTTGCGTATCAAGACATGGGATCTGACAGCTCGCCGGTTTTACGAAAGAGATGGGACGAAAAAAGGGAGAAACGTCGCGCGTTAATTGGTCGGCCGGGTATAGTCCTGCTAAACCTGAAATGACGCGTTTTGGCAGTTCTCTTCCAATCGTGACCCGATTACCCAGAACGCGTCTCACGAATCGTGGTCGGGTAAGGCTCCTAGGCTCACGCGGGAAAATATCGGTCATTCCATCGCCAAGCTTTGGTCGTATTTCGATTAGCCCTGCCGAGGACCCTGAATACCCACGCAGTCCAGGCAGCCAGGTTGGGATTTTGACAATCATGACCCCGGAAACCTAGACCCAGGTCTATTCGGCAGAGAGCTGGAGCTCCCGAGCTCGTTTCTCTTAATATTACGGGAAACGGCTTAACGAGATGTTTTATATGCGGGGCCTGTTCGTTAGCTGGTCCAGCGGTTAGCCCCCTTATAGATTTCGAGGTCCATTAGCTGAGGCAGCGGATTTAAGCAACTCGACGAAAAGACGAAGAAAAATAGAGAGAAAAATAAATAAAGACCGTGCGTACGAGCCTTTTCTAGACATACATAGGTAGTTATGCCTCAAAAAGGACAGAAGAAGGTATTGCCCCCAATTGGTCTGCAATTGGTTCCTCTTAGCCCCCGTCCCCCGTCAGACTTCGGAAAAGGCAGAATTTTACTGTCGCTTTAGTGACGGATCCAGATCGACGGTGGGCCAGTAATCTCGACTGACAAATAAACGTGGATACGGAATCCGCAACGGCCAATGAGAATTGCCCGAACCGCAGTTTAAATTAATTCGCAGTCGCACTGAGGATCAATGGTGAGCATACTACGCAGTAGCAAGCATAGCGACGCTGCAACGACCGGGGGTCATGTGCCACTGAGCCAAGAGAGAGCTCATCTTGATACCCACAGCTGTAGGCAATCTGTACCTTTTCGGTGCTACCTTACATGATGAAGACCGTCCTGCGTTGGCGGCCTCCACACTGTACTGCGACTTTGCTCTTGCCTTCTGCATGCGAATCAGAACGGGAGGAAACATTTTTCAAACGAAGAGCGTTGATGGATGTTTTAAAAAAAGAGGGAATATCAAGCGAGAAAGAGACGATCCCTATTCCTAAATAGCATCATTTTGGAGGCCGTTTCATATTTGGTATGTTGGCAAGGCTGCTAAGTTAAAGCAGGTTTCAGGATTCGAAAAATGAAAACCGAAGACAATAAGGAAATCGGAATTCTACTTCTGGAAATTTGTCTCCAAAAAGCGCAATTCGATTCGCGAGGGGGCCAAGCCACAGTGAGCTATACTGTGTTTCGGTAGCTCTTGAAGTTGCGATAAAACTATATACCGAGGTACGTAGGTACAAGTCTCGGTACAGAAGGTACGAAGTGAGCCTGGTGAGGTCATTTCCGAATCGCAATTAATATCTGTCGCAGCTTTCGACAATAAACGCATATGCAATTATCCGATTTATTATAGAACCTCATACCATCTCGCCATAATGACGTCCGACTTACTGTACACATGTGCTACAATAACATCTCAGCGTTATCGTTCATGTTGGAAAATAAGAACAGTACCTAGCGCCTACCTAGTATAGGAGCGGGGGGATGTGGCATGACGACGCCACGGGGCGATAAGCCTCATATCTGTCTATCTACGTAGACATATCCAAGGTTATCTCGTCCGTAATCGCGATCATGAGCGCGTGGTATCTTGATGGCAATTGAACAGGTCTTGATGACGATGAAAAGGTGACGACTAGCGTTGGCATCGTGGCTAGACAGGGTAACAAGCCACCATCGCCCACGCGGTCTATGCGTGTGCATATGCATCAGTGATGTCGAGATGCAGGAGAGGGATAGGTTCGAAAAACGTAAACCTATCAGGTGAGCTTATCTGTATAGGTATAGTATATCCTATAAAATATGTTCGGCGCTGTGCTAGTGGCTTGAAGCGACGTCGTCCGCCACTAAGGCGAGTGTTTAGGCCACTTAAGACATAGCCCAGCCATGGGGGGTTATTCTCTTAAACCTATACGATATACCTACGCGCAGAATGCGAAACGAGAGGCGTTTATATGTTTAGCACGTTTAGCGTAAGGGATTGCTTAGTGTAGACTCGACTATGCCACCACATCGCATACATAATAGGACATAATAGCGGTGTCCACTGCCGACAGTACGTGGGCATGTGAAGGATCAGACATGGAATCATGTCGACGTACATAATATGCAACACAGCATTCATCAGGTTGATCGGCTCAGACCCGGCTGACGGGCATTTGTGTCTTTAACAGGAGTCGTGATACAATAATCGTAGAGGTCAGAAGTTGAGATTGGATAGGATTGGCGGGTTAACCAGTATCAGACATGCAGGTTGGGATGCGATATGCTGCCAATAAGTCAGATGGTGACGAAAGAAGGGAGTATGCACACACCACTAGAGAAAAGCCGACTCTGGGGTGGGCGAGTGGCTGCGTGCATGCTATTCGGCAAGATAATCAGATGCTAAGGACGCTTGACTTCTAAAACTTGAACCTGAACCTGAACTTGAACTTCCACAATGAAGAACCGCTATCCGTATCTGTTCGCGCGGTTAGTAGGTCTGCAGTTGCTCATGGTGAATGTATTGCAATGTGCTACTGTAACCATAGTGCCGGTTTGAGGTTATTGATGATGGATAGCAAGTGGAGAACCTCCAGCTACCTACATATCATCATATCTCATCGTAGCACCCCCAGTCAGGACTGCAGAATCTGTATCACGATAGCTGAGCAAGCTGCTGTAGTCATTATCGTACGTCTTTCCGTTCTTCCCAAGATCAACCCGCCTTTCTTGAAGATCAAAGAGGCTGAGATGCATTCGCTAGCCCAAGATTGACTCGCTCAGCCAACAATGACCGGCGCAGCGGTGTTCGACGGCGTAGAATGTACGCTAACTGAGTAACTGGTCAGCCTTGGGGCGGGATGGCTATGAACCTTGCACATATGCAACCTTCATCCCTCTCCCCACGTAACCTAATTGTACCGAACTACGGTAATATGGGTGCCTGGTCCCGTTGTAAATACTTGTACAGTACTTGGGATGGCGCATGTAAGAAAGACCATACATGGTCATACATACACCCTTATGTATGGTTGGTGACAAGAATAGAAGCTGAAGTCATCGCTCTCGAACGTAAGAAAATAGGATTTGGTCTAGGTAACACTTATTCTTCAGCCCTTTAACATCGGGGAACAAATAATGACCTACATACAAGGCACGGCATCGAATGATGTAATTATAGCGAAGAAACATTACAAGGTTTTTCTAACCTTAGGTCGAAAGATTCAAATGTCGAATGTCGAAACGGCGTACCGATTGGGTAGGCGGATGACGGAGAGACGCCACATGAAGGTAAGGGTTAGATTGAATTCGGTCCCTGGTGACTACTATCGAGGGTCTGCTTTGCCTTCTAGAGTTTAGATGCATCTCGCACCTGCAACTTAGTGCTGAAAAACGTGAGCAGTCGAGAGGACTTAGTTGGCTATGCTAAGTAGCATCTTGCATAGCTCTTATCCGGGGTATTGTATTGAGCAGGTAAAATTATATGATTCGAGGACAGATGTTTTGTCACATGAGTTAAGTTCAATATTGAATTTCGCCCAGGAACACTTTTAGACGCCACTAGATTTGATGAAGGAGAAGACTTTCAAACTTTAGAATTGATTGGCAATTATTATATTATTCAAGTTCTACACTACTTACATAATTGTTCTCGTTTTTTGGAAGTTGCTCCATCCAAAGTGAAGAAAGAACGCTTCTTCAAAGTCTATTATGCCGTCCCGTTTTAAGTCTTTGGAGTGTTCTAAAACACATGTGTCGTACCTACCACAGCTGTATTGTACCTACTGTACATATTGTAGTGGATACCTACATCAGACCTAAATGCTGTACAAGGCCGTGATCTATGCTTTGTTAGTGATTTTCTTCGTTCAATTGAATAAAATGGTGATTGGCGGTGCGTCCAACTCGAAAGAAGGCAAAGAAACAGGAGCTGACAGGGCAAAGTGGTCTTTCATTTTACCAGCTGGGCATTTCATCGAATTGCATAAAGAGCGTGTGGCTAACAATTGACTAGCCTTGCATGTAGTGACTAGATCAGAAATTAAGTACTATGGCGTACTGTACTTTGTAGAGACAAGCCCCATAAACGCTCCCCTTGCCCCCCATAACCATAACCATAAACTACTGGCGCTAGACCTAACTGAGCCTACTAGCCTGTCTGGGCCCCAGGCTTGAAATATCTGGGAATTGGAACCTTTCCCGTCGTCAGAGCTACTGTCCACTTTGGGGCGCAGAATCCCTACCCATCTAATTTCTCAATCGTACTAAACCAGGCTCCCCTTTTCCCTAAATGTTATTACCTTCATGAGGTTCAACCTAGTAATTTTCCAGCTCCTCTCCCGTTTTTTTTCTCTCTTTGCCCTGACTTTGCCAGTTTACTACTAGATTTTTTCCTCTTTTCCTTTTTTTCCCTTCACACCCAGCCAATACAACCTAAGAGAGGATCATTACCACAGGCCCAAGGTTACTGTGCAGTAGCGCACGAACATCGCGTTCTCTGCTCAAGCATCCCAGCCCCCCCTCTCCCTCTAACCCCCTTCCCACTCAACGTCCTTCCTTGTGTTATCTTTTCCCGAATTCGCTACTGAACGCCATTTCTTCTTCTCTTTTCTTCCTTATTCCTCGTTGGCGCCTCACCATTACACTCCTTATCTATCCCACCGTAGGCAAGCCATCGCCAAACCCCCGAGGAATCAATCTTTACACGTCCCCCCTTCCGCCTGCCCATCATGTCGCTCTTCAACTGGTGTACGAGGAGAGCTGGAGGGTTGGCCATGTTAATGACCTTAGCTCTCAGCTATTATGTTGTCTCCAAGGAAGCGGCTGCGACGCGATATGACTACAAATTTACGCAGCAAGATACCTTGAGCAGGCCGACACACTCTACCAGCTCTACATCTGAAGAAGAAGGTGGCGGACTATGGACGGTCCTCTTTGCTTGGTACTCTCTATTAATACACATTCTGGTTTTCGCCTTTCCGATGCGTTCTTGCTACGCCATTTTCGACATTACTCGAAGCTTGACCAAAGCTGCGCGGGGTCGATCTCTACGTGACTTCAAGCTCTCCCACCGTCGTCGCGGTTCTTCCACCTCTCTGTCTAGCTCTGAGACATTGACCTCTTCCAAAGAAGATTCTCTCCCTTCCTCGACTACTAGCAGCGAAATCGGCGACATTGAGCCTGAGTTCTATACTGATGGTGACGCGGAATCCGACCGTGTCGTTCACGCAATTGTCATTCCCAACTACAAGGAAGAAGTTGATAGCTTAAGAGAAACACTGGACGTTTTGGCATCCCACCCTCAGGCTCGCGATTCCTACGATGTAAGTTCGTTTTTCTTGAAGGTTGAGTGAAAAGCGCGGTTCAATTAATTCGTATCCCCAATTTGGGCGAATTACGTGGCTCCTTTCTTAAGCATGACGTCGCGCTAGTGATCACCGTTTCAAAAGTACTAATTGGATTTGCCCGCAGATCTACCTTGCTATGGAGCAACGCGAACACAATGTTGAGCTCAAGGCCATGAACCTCATTCAAGAATTTGTCAAGAAATTCCGTTCAATTGATTTTACTCTGCACCCGTCTGATATTCCCGGCGAGTCTCCTGGAAAAGGTAGCAATTTGGCATGGGCCGCGCGCAAGCTTAGCGAGAGATATTCTATGGGCTCCAGGAAGGATGTGATCGTTACTGGAATTGATGGTACGTGCACTGGCTGCAGAACTCCTTCCGGGATATTTTCTATGCAGAAAGCTGACAAACATCGCAATTTAGCTGACAGTCATTTATCCGCCAACTACTTCGCTCATCTAACTAGCATGCATCTAACTTACAAGGAGACTGCCAGCACTACTCTGTACGGTGCTCCTATCATCTTCGATCGTAACGCACACGCTGTTCCCGCCATCGTTCGTGTAGCCGATATTCTGTGGGCCGCTGCTGGTCTGTCTGGTCTGTACAGTGGTTCGACTATTGCTCCTCCTACGTCTGTTTACTCTGTGCCTCTTGAATTGGTTGACCGAGTCGGTGGCTGGGACTGCGACTCCGAGGCTATTGGCGAGGATCTGCACATGTACCTGAAGTGTTTCTTCGCGTTAAACGGAAACCTAACTGTGAGAACTATCATGAGCCCTGTCAGCCAGAGTAACGTCAAGGGTGACGGTGGCGAAGGAATGAAAGGACTATACAACGACATGGGTGCCCGCTACAAGCAAGCTCTGCGACACATGTGGGGAGGTCTTGACTCGGGTTTCGCTATCAGGAAGTTCATGGAGCTTTGGCAAGAGCGCAAGCACACTGCTAGGGCTTTCCGTCCTCTGCACGTCGCCTTGTAGGTTTTTATCTATATTAGGATCTTCAACGGACATTGCTAACACGACATAGGAACAACCCTACCGATTCGTACCTTACGCAGACTCAATTGGATATGAGCCCGGAACAGACTCTTGAGAGTGGAATCTTTAGCGACGTTACCTCTGACACCCTGAAAGAGCCTGACTGGCAACGAATCATCTTCCTTTTCCACCGACTCTTCGAGGCCCACTTCCTGCCCCTGCAAACGACTATTCTCATCATTGCTTCCACTCTTTACGTCTGGGTTACTGATGGCGGTTCTGACCCTCACAATCTCAACTGGATCTTCATTGTCTGCAACATCTTAAGAACCGCTGGTTTTATGGAGGTCGCTCTGATGCTGTTCCTATACGAGCGGTTACATAAGATCTGTGCCACTACGCGCGAGAGGGAAATGACTGAAGCCGGTCTCTCCAAGGGAATGTGCTTTTCTCACCGAAATATCCGAAAGAACTACATCGACTACGCAATGGCGCCCCTGGTCGCACCACTATATGGTGCTATTCCCACTGCACATGCTCAAATCATGCACTTCTTCACGCTTGATCTCGTTTACACAGTCAGCAAGAAGGTCACAAGACAAAGAGCAAAGTCTATAATCGCAACTGTCATGCCCTAATGGACTTTTAACGGATGAGTTGTTTTGAGTTTAATAATCTTCGTCCAGGCCGACTATTGCAATGGTTGAGCCTGTTGCGCGCTTTCTGTTCGATTCTCCACATACCCGTTGAAGACCGAAGAAGCGAGAGCGACCTTTTCCGACTTTTGAAAGAATAGCTCATGGAGCGCGTGTAAATAGAGGACATGATGTTGATATGCATGGCATCGGCATTGGCATTCTAGATAAGGGGATACTTTTTTCTGGGCTCACGGAGTTCTTGGAGCAAATCGCAGGAGTGAAAAAGACTTCCTGCCGGCATTCGTTTACGCGGCAAAGAGAAGGGGCCGGGGGAACACGGCTCTGTGGTCAAGTTCGACTCGTCGAGGTCGAAGGGACGCATCTGTCCAAATGGGGGGCGGGCTAGCCCAGCGAGGACGACAAGGCGGGGTTCACGATGGAGCAACCCACGATACCTAATGCGCAAATCTGGCCCGGTAATAACTAATAATGATGTACATAAGATCCAGTCACCTGATGGGGCTGAAGATTACGAGCAACATGGCGACCGAGAACAGTTGTCAAGCAGTACTCTTCAAGCTTACAACAATGATAAAAATCGTATTGCTCTAGAATTATGCTTCTCATGAATTGACGATTTGGTGATAGAGTTTTTATGAGATTATTTCATCATATTTTGCTATGCTCCGGGGCAGGTCGGATACGTGATAGCGAATATACGTGGTACAGATAATTAGTATGTCTTTCCTGGGATATATGTATTTACAAGGCAACTGGGCAAACCAGCAGGTAATTATTTTGATTTACCTACAAAATAAACCCTTACTTCAGTGATATAGTCCGACGGTTTGAAATATACAGCTCTTTATGTAACTCGTTACGCGCAATCCATGTACGTCTAGCTCCGAGTCAAGTCGGAGTAGACGCCAGATAGTTGGCCAATCATATTACACTGTTCCTGGGGAATCTCGGATCCCTTTTAGGCCGCACGCCCTTGGCGGCATCAAGAACAATAGATTTGTCTCCCATCCGATCGACTTCGGGAATTGGCTTGGAATCCATGATGTTTTGCGGTTCCAGGTCGAAAGGCCGCGCACATGTCGACTCGCGAGAGTTTGGGACCGCGAGAATACAAATACCCCCTTCATCACTTCACTCGAATTAGGTTCTTAGTCCTGTCTATATACAACCTCACCTTAAAGAGACAGGTTCATATATAATCATCTATCTTATATCCAACCCCAGCCGATCTAAGTATACTTGGAACTTTGACCGTTTCCGACACAACTCTACAAGATGGCCAGCGAAGACAAGAAGAGCAACACTCGACACACCGTGAGAATCGGCGTGTTCATCCCCACGGACTGCCAGGTACTCGACGCGGCAGCCGTCGATATCATGGGATCTATAAGCTATGAATGGTCAGTACGAAAGCCACCAAGGCAAACTTCTCAAACCTCCTATTCCATACATAAGCTAACGTGATCGGCAGTACGTTATACTAATCCCGAACTTACTATCTCCCCATTTCGCAGTCCCGTATTATGAGAAGGGAAAGAAAGACACTGAATACTCGGCAGATATGAGCATGGTATCCTCGCTCCTACCCAAAGCCTTCCTGGACCTCGCGCCCTCGGTCCAGATCCGGTACATCGGCACGGTGGCAGCGGGCCAGCCGATCCAACTCACGTCGAACCAGGGGCTCGTGGCGACGAACCACTACGCCGACGCCGCGGTCGCTCCCGGCGAGCTGGACATCGTGGTCGTGCCCGGCCCGGACCCGTTCAAGGAGTTCGAGAAGGGCTCGCTCGAGTGGCTCAAAAGCCAGGCCGAGACCCCCGGCGTCGACGTCCTGAGCATCTGCTCGGGAATCCTGGTTTGCGGCGCCGCGGGCCTGCTGAAGGGTAAGACGGCGTGCGGGCCTAGGGGCATGCAGGATTTGATCAGGGAGAAGGGATACGGCGAGAAGGAGCTTGTTGGGCATAAGTTTAGGTGGATTCAGGATGGCAATTTTTGGTCTAGTGGTGGGTTTTGCCCCTTTTCTTCTTCTTCTCTCTCCCCCCCTATCTTTGGATTACTCCTTACTCCTTACTCCTTATTTCCCCTTATCATAAATTTCTCGAGGCGCTTTGGAAAATTCATGCTGACGTGACGGCATATACAGGCGGCGTGACCAACGGAAACGACCTCGTGGCGGCGTACTGCCGCGCGTCGCGCCACTTCCCGACGCCGCTCGTCGAGGTCATGTGCGAGATGGTGGATGTGGGCGACCGCCCCCAGGTCTACACCAAAGGTCAGTCGACGTTCGTCCTCGGGATGGTATTTGGCGCTTTTCGGGCGTGGCTAACGAGCTTTACTTCGCGGCGCAAATAGAGATGACTACGCCGGATACGTTCGAGGGCCTTATTCAGGCTGCTGGTGTGAGTGTTTGAGGGTAGTAGGGAGGTAAGTACGGTTCTTTCGGAGGAAGGTTGAGTTGGGAGGAGACGGAGGGGAAGTGAAGTGAGATGAAATGAGAGTTATCCTCTTCTTTGAGTGCTGGCACCCATGGACCAGTGGAATGTATATCTAAGACATTCCTTGACTGAGACATAACTTGATGGCATTGCGTTTATTGCGTTTGGTTGAGAGAAGCCAGACATTATCCTTGAAAACCATATATATCGAGAGGTGTGCGCATTGTTCTCGTTTTTGCTTTTTCTTCTTCTCCCCTCTCTCATCCGTGACACCCGAACCGTATTTGTTCGTATCTTCCACCTACCTGTAAAAATGTAGTCGTTCTCGCAATTCAGCACCTACCACCTAGGTGGACCCTATTCTGTTGACAACATACCATATTGAAGGATGCGTCCTACGTTAGTATTCAACAATCTATAATCCCACCCTAAAAACCGATGAAAAGAAGGTAATACATATGCGGACATTTGTTGTTGTTGCGTATAAGTTCTTTACGACTATTGGCTGCATAAAGGCTTACGGCAGTTATTTGGTTGCTGGTCGACGACCGCTAGAGAACCAATTCTGGCAAGGGCTCCCGCTAGATAAGCCTATTCCTTACTAGCGGTCCCTTATCGTCGAAGGCGGTAAGACTTTTTGGGTGGGGTGGTTGCTTCGGCGGAAAAAAAAAATTTGGAGTGCAGTTGCTAAACGGGATGAAAGCTACGCTAAGCTTCGAACTTTTTTTTTCCTTCTTCTCTTCAACGGCTCGAGTCGCGTTCAACTTCCTTTTCGTCCTTTCTCATAAGACCTTGCCTTTCCCTCCTGCCTTTTTACAATTGATATTGGTAATTGACATTTGCGATTTCAATCATTCACTTTTTTAATCGCATCGTAAACCCTCAGTCGCACAAATTTTGTTCAATCATCTAACCGTCCCATCAATTCATAATGACGATTCTGCCTATCGCCCTCTATGGGCTTGAGGTCCCGGCGCAGGGCCTTCTGGTTCCTGCCATGACAGAGGATGGTGTTCCTGGTGCCGCTGTAAGTATATGTTAATATGAGTCGCTAGATTGGCCTTTCGCACAAATGAACTTTTCCATCGCATAAATTCTCCCCGCTCCCCACTCTGTCGCAGCATCGTATCCTGTGCTTCGGTCAATTCTTAGTCGCTAACATGGAATTTGCAGTATCGCATTACCATGGCCGCTCTCGACCCGACTGAGGCGCCCGAAGCTGACGAAGAGGGTAACATCCCCGCCGTCCCTCGTGCTACTCTAAAACTCATTCGCCGCGCGCCCACCCTCGACGATGAAATGGACGATGAATATCTTGATGAACTGATGGGCGGCTCGTCTGACGAAGATGATGACGACGACGACGACGAGCCTAACGGTGGTCCTAGCGACCCGGCCAAGTCGAAGAAAGCTCGACAGGCTGCTGCCTTGCAGAAACTCATCCAGGCTGCCCAGGAAGAAGAGGACTCCGATGAGGAGATGGGCGATGCCAAGCCTAACGGCGTCAAGGCTAGCAAGAAGGGCAAGAAGGGCAAGGAGCCTGCTACATCTAGTGATGACGAGGATGATGATGAGAGCGACGGCTCTGAGGGATCGGAAGTTGAGGAGTTTGTTGTGTGCACCCTCGATACTGAACGCGTATGTCTTCTCTATCTCGTACTGTTGAGCTTATGCTAACCCACCCCGAAGAACTACCAGCAGCCCCTCGACATCACCATTGGTCCTGATGAGGAAGTATTCTTCAGGGTCAAGGGTACCCACACCATTCACTTGACTGGCAACTACCTCATTGACACTGAAGAGCCTACCTCTTCCGACGAAGAGGACGAGGAGGATGATTATGATTATGATATGGAAGACATGGAGGAGTACGACACCGACGACTCGGAAGTAGACGAGCTAGATGGTCTCCAGGACCCTCGCATCACGGAGATAGACTCCGAGGAGGAGGAAGCCCCCAAATTGGTAAAAGCTGAGGCTAAGAAGGGCAAGAACAAACGTCCTGCCGAAGACGAGACGGAGGGTCTTGATGAACTGATGGCTAAGGCCGAAGAGACCAAGCTTAGCAAGAAGCAGCAAAAAAAGCTGAAGAACAACAAGGGCGAGGCGATTGCCGCCAAAGAGGAGGCCAAGGCCGAATCGAAAGATGCCTCTAAGGGAGACAAGAAGGTGCAATTCGCCAAGAACCTTGAGCAAGGCCCCACAGGCTCGGCCGCCGCAGAAAAGGGAGCTACCCTCGGCGTCAAGGTTGTTCAGGGTGTCACCGTCGACGATCGCAAGCTCGGCTCTGGTCGCGTTGTCAAGAAGGGTAACAAGGTCGAGGTCCGATACATCGGCAAGCTTCAGAACGGCAAGGTCTTCGATGGTAGGTTTTAATCTGAGAAGATACATGTGGAAACATGCTAACGAGAAGTAGCCAACAAGAAGGGAAAGCCCTTTAGCTTCTCGGTAGGCAAAGGAGAGGTCATCAAGGGATGGGATATTGGTGTTCAGGGCATGTCCGTAGGTGGCGAGCGTCGCCTCACGATCCCGGCCAACCTCGCCTACGGCAGCAAAGGCCAGCCAGGCATCCCCGCAAACAGCACCTTGATCTTCGACATCAAGTTGTTGGCGATCAAATGATCGTAGCGTCTGCCGAATAATTCTCCTTATAATCTCCTTATTTCCTGATACCATCCTGGTTGGTTGTACTCTATTATTGGCCGATTCGGTCAAGTCTGCGTGCGATATGAGCTGTCGTCGGTTTTCCTACTCATGCGCTGTGTGGTCTCCGACCTGCGCAGGTCTGCTGGGATCTGGCGTCATTCGGACGCGGGAAGCAGATGTTGTCATAAGGGATGACGAGGTCTGCATTGCATCAATGGCGTAAAAAGTGCAGGGGGGTTGGTTATACTCTCGTATAAATGAATCTGCGGCTGTCTGTCGGTAGTTACAATACCAACAATCAAGCCAAAGTTAGTAAATTAGATATGTTCTATAACTACCTACCTAAATCGTGTGACTGTGATACGTCTTGAGAAGGACACGAGTGTTTTTGGTTCAGGTATAAGGAGACAAGTGGCTCTATCCTAGTAGGTTCATATTCGACTTGTTGGTAAGCGCGGAGTGATGAGACAAAGAGAAGTTGAAGCTACAGTTGAGGGTTGGTCGTTCTACCCCTATTTCAACAAGGTTGGACGAAGGTAAGAAGTATACACGTGTAAGGAAGCTACCCCTTTCCTTACATGCTTGCTAGGTAGATCTAATGGATTTTGACTGAAATTTCTATTCTTACCTACTTCTGATACTCTTACTATACCGTTATCTTACATCGCCGTCTAGTTCCCAACAGACACAATACCTCTAGACGGTGGCCTGGGCCCTTATGTTAGCTTATCCACCAGGGCCCAGGCGAAGTTATTTGATATCATTTCTATTGTAACACTGTCTTTTGGATTATAGCTGCTACATTACATGCCACCAATGAATTTACAGCATGACGACACATGAGCTGCAAGTGATGGGCAGCACGCCAACGCTCCTTTTGGATGATGGGCATTCTCCATTAGCTACTCCATCGTACACCCCTTTATCCATGCCTGAGAGAGGCGAGCCTTCTCGAAAACTCAGACGACGTGGTTCACGAATCTTGTCTGTGTTACGCTCACTGACAAACGGCAGTAGGGTCTCCCGACCCAACAGAACATATCGTAGTCAACTCTTCTAACTATAGCTTTTAGATTCGAGTAATTCCGTTAAGGAACCAGCAACATGGCCGGCACCTTCTCCCACCTTTAATGGAGAGCCATCCCAAACACGTCGACGGTTCAGGAAGAAGATGTCTATGCCGTTCCTCCGAAGTCCTTTCGGCGCCTCTGTCACCGTTATTCATCGAATTCGATCCAAGTCTAGAATGTCCTTCGGGTCCATGGAAAGAACTGCTAATGATTCTCTTCACCCCCCTGAGACTGTAGTCTCTTCAAATTCTGGCGGTAACTCGTATAGCAACAGTAATACGACTTCCAGCGGCAAATCGTCCGGTCAAACTACCGGGGGAACTGGTGGAACCGGCACTACTGGCAAGACTTCATTTGAGTCTAAGCGAGAGAATACCTCAGGAGACAAAAAGACCTTTACAGTGATTCGTGACAAGGAGCCAGAGACAACCACCTCGATCACCGAGTCGAACCTAACAACAATCCAAGAAACGGCCCTCGACATAATAACACCGACTATTCTAACTGTCGAGCGAGCTGCGGCCGCAAAAGTCTTTCTTGAGACTTATTTTGACGAACAACTCTCTAAGCCTAGCCCACGCTCGCTTCGCCGGCGTTACCTAGAAGGAGAACTATACCACGCTAGTGGACTGACAGAGGCGGAGAAGGCTGCTAGACGCCGGAGGTTTTGCAAGCAGGAGACTAATTATCTCCGTGAAAGTCGCGTTTTGAAGGCGAAAAGTATCGGCGCGGTGCAAGGGAAGCATAACCAACTTGCTGACGGTTACGAAGTTTTGAAGATCCTTGGGAAGGGGAGTTTCGGTGTTGTGAGGCTTGTACGTGAAAAACCGAAACTAGGTGCTCTCGTACATGAGGTATCACAGGACAAACGAGTATACGCCATGAAGGTGATACGAAAGTCGGCAATGTTGAGGACGAGCCAAGAGGCTCATTTGCGCGCCGAAAGAGACTTCTTAGTTGCTTCAGAGGGCTCGAAGTGGTTCGTTACTATCTATCAACGCCATCAAGACTCAAGGCTAATGAATACGATCCTAGGATTGTGTCATTAGTCACTAGTTTCCAGGACTGTGCGAACTTGTATCTCGTGATGGATTATATGCCTGGAGGCGACTTTCTCGGCCTTCTTATCCGAGAAAACATTCTCAACGAACCAGTCGCTAAATTTTACATCGCCGAGATGATCTTGTGCATCGAGGAGGCACATTCTTTGCGGTGTATACACCGTGATATTAAACCGGACAATTTTCTCATTTCCGCATCTGGCCATCTGAAGATCTCAGACTTCGGTCTGGCTTTTGATGGCCATTGGTCGCACGACACGAGTTACTACCATACGCAACGGTATAGCTTGCTACAACGATTCGGTATACCGGTAGAGGGAGATGCCCTCGATCGTGCCGAAGGCTTACAAGGCTCTGTCAAATGGGCTCAAGGTGTAGCTCAGGCGATGCAGAAGCATGAGCGCCATCCAGCGCACCTGACCTCGTCCTCAGCATTGCCGGATGAACCACTTCTAAATTGGCGTAACAGATGCGGTAACCGGAGCGCTGCTCGATCTTGCGTGGGAACAAGCCAGTACATGGCCCCAGAAGTCATCCGAGAGGGTGCTTACGATGCAAGATGCGATTAGTGGAGTGTCGGCGTCATTTTGTACGAATGTTTATACGGCCATACCCCTTTTCTGTCGGATGAGGGTGGTCGCCAGCAGACGAAGCGTAATATTGTCAATCACAAGCAGACATTCGCTTTCCCACCCCGCCCGGTTATCTCGAGGCGATGCATGGATCTTATTGCCAACCTGATCTGTGAAAAAGAGGACCGTATTTCGTCAAGACGATATCGTTACCGGGATACAACCCCGGAGGCCTCGCACCTAGGAAGAGGCCGACACCGTCGTGGATATCAAGACTGGACGGGAAGAGCAGTATATCCTCATGACGGAGAGGATATCAAAGCACATAAGTGGTTCCGTGATATCCCCTGGGACCGGCTACAGCAAATTCCTCCGCCGTTTGTCCCACAACTCTCAGGGTGCGAGGATACACATTACTTCGATGAAGAGGAGCCAATATCGGATTGGTCGGAGTCAGAACCGGAAACGAGTTCTGAGATGGAGGAATTATCACTGTCGGTAAATCCTCTAAACATCGGTAGTATCGCCGGTGGGCTTCCTAGTCCTTCACTCCCCCGAATCGCACCTTACAGGAGCCCCGAAAAGATAGCAGCCATGCAAGCGCAACTCGCCAAGTTTCCACGCTATGTACGGGGTGTTATCGGACAGTTCGTGTCGGTGCCGTACGATTCGGCCAAGCTCAAACGAATGGACCACGAAATCGAAGCCACAGCACCCGACACAGAAACCCGCGAAGCAATGAAGGCGTTTGTAAGGGGGTATGGGCGTCGCGAGCGGAAGCGGCCCCGCGATAAACTACTGAGGGATCGAAATACCAAAGGGACGGTGCTGGAGGTGCGCAAGCAGACCGCGTTCATGGGGTACCCATATCAGCGCATGAAAGAGTATAACCCTCTGGCTATGGCCGGTTGGGATGGTAGAGAAGATGGAAAAAGGAATGGGAAGTCGAACGAAAGTGCTGAGCTGGCTTCCTATCGGGCTTGGTACCACGCCCGTGCGGCGGGCTGACAGTGGTGGCTTCGGGGCGAAGACTTAGGTACGCTTTGGTGGGAAGGGAACTCGCTCATGATTAACAAATTGGTATGAGAGTAGCAAGAGGATGAAAATAGGGATCGCTGGAAAAATTCCAGTCAGACGGGAGAGAAAAATTAGTATTAGAACAGTATCCCTATATGGATGGAACCTGTATCGTCCTCGTGGTATCATTACAAATTCATAACCTAAGTATGTAATCGCCTTTCCAACACGACTCGTATCGCCCCTATCCTTTTTAATCGTTCCGTGCATTATAAACAAGCGTTTCCCTCGTCCCAGGAAAAAGTAAGTCGGTATGTCCATTATTTCGCTCCTTCCAAAATTTCTGTCCTTAGAAATATACCTACTTGGTTGGTAGGTAGGTAGGTAGGTAGGTAGATCGAAAATAGCGAGATCATACGTATACGCAAACATAAACGTAAACACACACACAGCCTCGCCAATTAATTAAATAACTAATCAACCAATCAATCAATCACCAAACCTTCTCCCCCACCTCCTCCCCGCCAGCAACAGTAGAAGCACCACACCCCTCCTCGTCCCTCAGCCCATGCGCCCCGCTAGCGGTAGCCTTCGCGTTGCGGATCTCCCACTCGAACTCCTTGAGGGCGCGGATCTCTGACCCAAAAAACAACAAGCCCATAAGGCCGTCTAAGAGGCCGAGCGCGAAGCCGAGGCTACTAAGGACGAGGAACGCGAAGGCGACGCCGGGCCACGGCTTCACGAACCAGACGGCCACGTAGCAGGCGACGACGACGCAGAGCCAGAGGAAAAAATGCAGGATGCGCCAGCGCCGCTGCGAGCGCTCGCGCGCGTCGTAGGCGTGGATCAGGGATAATACGTCATCGTACAGGGTGCAGGGCAGGCCCTCGCCGCGCAGGGTCGGCAGCGCGCGGGCGCTGTCGCGCAGCTGCGCGTCGTAGGACTGGTCTAGCTCGAGGCGCGAGGCGACGCGGACTTCGGAGCCCGTGGGCGAGGAGAGGTAGGTGCCGTGCTCGAGGGCCAGGAGCGAGCGCGCGTGGTGGTTGGTCCCCGCCTTCGTGGCGGCGAGGTGCGAGTCTGAGCTAGAGGGCCGTTTTGGGGGCGGGGATGGAGGGGAGGAGGGTGGGCGGCTGGGGGATGTGGTGGCGAGGGAGGTGTCGGATGTGTGGAGCAGGAGAGTGGCTTCGACGGAGAAGTGATCGCTGAGGGAGCAGCCGAGGTCCGGGTGCCGCGTGAGCATGCCTACACGCGCGTCCTTGACGACCCAGCCCCTGGTCCTGGTGCTGCGTTCGCCGACATCATGGCTCGTGCGTGCCTGGTTAAGTTCTCTAAAATGTGGATTTGTCGTCGAGCAGACTTGCGGCGAGAAGAATATGTAGTCGATCCGCTTGCCTCGCGGATCTGGCGTGTCCGGCGGCACGATCATGGAGTCCTTGCCCGAGCGCAGCGCCCGTTGATCGGACTTGGACCACCTCCACGTGTTGTACACACTGTTGCTCGTAACGCCATTTTCGGCCAGGTTGAAGGCAGCAGAGGGTATGGGTCGCCGCCGCGAGCGCTCGAGCTCGTGGATGGCGGAGCCGAGAGACGAGTCCGGGTTTAATACTCTCCACACATCTCTTATCGGGGCGTGAGCTGTTAACATGCGATATGATAGCGACAGCGGCACGTCGTTAAAATCACCCAGCGCTATGGCTAGGTGCCCTCTCTCGGCGGCACCGCGGACTAGTTTGGCCATTTCCCAGGACTGCGAAAGTCGCTGGACCACGTAGCTGTCGGTTTTATCGGGTGGGTGTTCGTATATAGCATGAGTATGTGTGTTGAAAACTTCCACAATATCGCGGTCCCCCGGGCCGTACCGGATCCGCGCGCACGCCACGCCCTTGCCGACGAACCAGTCGCCCCTATAAAACGCGGTCGGTCGGCCGTTAAGAGGGTACCGGACCATACTACTCTCCTCGATGGGCCATCTAGACAGTATGGCGAGGCCGCCGCCGAATACACCGCTATGGTAGAACTTGCCGAAGGGCAGCACGAAGCGGGTTTCGCGCCGGATGGTCCGGTAGTCCTCTTGCGTCCAGCATTCTTGCAGCGCGACGATGTGTGGTGCTGGGTCGGCGGCGGCGAGTTCGCGGCCGATGGCGGTCAGACGCTCGGCGCGGTGCTGGCTCAAGTGTAAAAGACCCCAGCAATTTAGCGTGATGACGTTGAGCTCGATGGGGAGTTCGTCCATCTTGGCTCCTATATTTTTCCTTCTCTTCTCTTATAGAGGGCTTTAGTCGTCTTTTCGTTTCCTTCCCTAAACGTATTTTGCTAGAATTGTCTAGGAAGAAGTGTGGTGAGTAGCTCCTTTGGTAAATGGAAATATGAACAGTCGAATTAGTTGCTCATGTGCCATATGATAGGATGTTTCCCCTGTGCAGTTGCAGCATGCGTGGACTGGGATTTAGCGATCCTTCCAACCAAATTTATTCACTAGACCAACGTTCCTCAAGCCTCCACTGTCTCTAAGACCGAGGACCCGAGACTACGGAAAGAGAGAATAAGGATAAATCGCTTCGAATCGGCAATCTCAAGATGAATCGTCAGTTTCACAGCAAGATGAGACAACTCCACATGAACTTCGCGGGGAAGAGACAATGGACAATGGCTGGTGAGATTTGCATAAATCGAGCAACTTGATCAAAGGGGAAGAAAATTAGCTAGTACAAAGTATCGATGTCATTAATTGCAGGGATGACACCAATTTCTTCATTAAAGCTTCCATTGTTCCATCCTTGCCTGCATGGGAGATTTTTAGACTCGCAGTTTCCCCCTGCATCGGAAAGTGGAAGATTCTCTAGATCGTCATTCGACGGGGATTCGTTCCTGAGAAGGCAGTACCTGCCGAGGAAGCCGGCGATTTTGTCACGACCAGTGCCTTCCGACACTGTATCGCACCGTGATCCCCACGCCCCTAATTCCAATCTTATGCCAGGCACGATAAAGATTAGCGGGTTTAGGAAGCCGGGAAGCTCGCTAAAAGTGGAGCGCATTAATAGCCCGACGGCCCAATGAAGATTTAAGCTTATTATGAAAGACCCACCAAAATTTCTGTTTGCCATTCAGCCTTGTCAAATTCCATTACCGTCAACCTTTCAAACTCGCACACGAGGCTGACGATACCTCCTATCTGCGTAGCCTTACCGTTTGCCCAAGCCTATGCTTCATTCGTGTCACACTAGCGTCGAGATTAAACTAGGGCAGATGAGTAAAATCGAGAGTACCTGACAACGAGTATTTTCGATCCGACGCTATACGAACGAAAGACGCCATGTCCGGCGTCGACGCTGCCGCCACCGCCCCCGAGCCCCCCTCCAAGCGCCGCAAAGTCCACGACGACAACAGCACCGACTCCACGCCCGTCCGCCACTACGACGCCGCGGATAAAGCCGACGACAAGCACACCCTCCGCGTCTCCATCCGCGAGAAGACGCTAGACAGCCCGTCCATGACGCCAAGCAGGAGCCGAAGCCCGAGCCGGAGCAGGGACCGGAGCCGGCCACGTCGACGAGACACAGACGACTACTCCAGCGACCGTTCGCGGCACAGCATATCGCCGACGTCTAGCACGCGTTCGCGTCTGCGCTCCCCGTCCTCGAGCCGCTCCTCGAGCCGCTCACGTTTACGATCGCGAACCCCTCGCTCCCGATCACGCTCGCCCTCCCAATCCGACTCCCGCTCGCCCTCACCAGGCTCCCAACTCCGCGACGACGCCGCCCTCGCCGCGCGCGACGCCCCTCCTCCTTCCCGACAGCATCCCCAACCCGCGAAGCCGCACTACGTAGCGCGGATGGTGTTAACAGGGCACACGAACGGGATCTCGCAAGTGCGGATCTCGCCGGACGGGCGGTGGATCGCGTCGTCGTCGGCGGACGGGACGGTGCGGATCTGGGACGCGGCTTCGGGCGCGCACGCCGAGACGCTCGTCGGCCACATGGCGGGCGTGTCGGCCGTGGCCTGGTCGCCCGACAGCGCGACGCTGGCCTCGGGGTCCGACGACAAGGCCATCCGGCTGTGGGACCGCGTCACGGGGCGCCCGCGCGCGCGCGCCGGCGGCAAGCCGCTGCTCGGCCACCACAACTACGTCTACTGCCTCGCCTTCTCGCCCAAGGGGAATATTCTGGCGAGCGGCAGCTACGACGAGGCCGTCTTCCTCTGGGACGTGCGTGCCGGCCGGCTGATGAGGAGTCTGCCTGCCCACAGCGACCCCGTGAGCGGCATTGATTTTTGCAGAGACGGGACTTTGGTCGTTAGTTGTAGTACAGACGGGTTGACGTAAGTCTTAGTTCTATTCCATACATGCTCTATCTACGGGAACTAATATAGCCGCCTTAAAAACAAATAGCCGAATATGGGACACCTCCACCGGCCAATGTCTCCGAACCCTCGTGCACGAGGACAACCCGCCGGTAACATCCGTCTGCTTCGCGCCGAACGGGCGGTACGTCCTCGCCTTCAGCATGGACTCGTGCCTGCGCCTGTGGGACTACGTCTCCGGCACCGTCAAGAAGACGTACCAGGGGCACCAGAACAGCGGGTTCAGCATCGGCGGGTGCTTCGGCACCGTACCTTCCTCCTCCTCCGACAACGACGATAACAGCAACGGCACCTCGGACGAGAGTGGGAGGGCGTTCATAGCGGCGCCCAGCGAGGACGGCGCCGTCGTACTCTGGGACGTCAAGACGAAGGAGGTCGTCCAGCGCATCGACGGCGCCCACGACGGCGTCTGCTTCTGGGTCGACGTCCACGGGGACACCATGGTCAGCGCCGGCAAGGACGGCCGCATCAAGGTGTACAAGCACCGCCGCCCGGGCGCCGCCTCCGCCAAGGTCAACGGCGTGGCTGCTGCCGGGGCGAAAGACGTAAATATGGAAGACGGGGTCGCTGCTACTGCTAACGGGGACGGGACCGGGAGTATATCGCCGCTTAAGGATGAGGATGTGAAAAAAGAAGATTAGTAGGAGGAGGGCATACCCAAATTATTTACAGCTAACTGTGCTGAGGGAATATAAGTGGTACGTAATATGTGTGCATTTAAGGGGAAACGAAAAAGGCGAAGAAAATAAAACCGACTTCGTTACTACGCGCATGGATCCTAAGAGGCAGGGAGCCTTCCCAAAGTCCGTATTTACTTTATGTACCAGCCTATTTACTCATGCTCGACAGACGAGCAACCGACGCATTATGATGATATAATATATATTAATAATCATCTTGTATTTCCCTACAGCACTCTTCATGTCGTAATGCATGGCGAATGAATCCCGACCCTTCCTTTATACCTATGAGTGGAGAACTCCTAACACCAAAAGAGCAAAAAAAAGAAGGGAAAAAAATGAGTCAAGGGCTATCCGGAATACCAACGACGTTTCTTGCACATTGTTATCTGCTCTGTCGAATGCTACATATCGATCACAGTACGATGTACGATACTCGTCAAAATCATATGGTTTCCCACCCACCACTGTTAATATCAGCTTCCAGCTTTCTGCTAATAAAGCTAGGGATGCCATGGCTAAGCCACATGTTGCGCAGCATCGAGTCGTAGCGCTTCTGGTTGAGGAAGAGCTGGCGCCCGTGGCGCAAACCGATATCCACTTCTCCGTACTTGTCGATGTAAGGTGCGTTGCTAAAGCTACCTGACGTACGATGCAAGTAGAAGATAGCACACTTGCGAATGTTAATGAAGAGTCCGATATTGCCCTGACACCTAATGAAACACTCAGGTTAGTAAATGTGATAAACGACGTGACATTTGTTATAGCATACTTGAACAGCATGTGTTGCTGGGCACCCCCGATTCTCATCAATGGCTTGTCTGGTCCTGGTTCCGAGTATTCCATAAGACAACACATAGTCTGTCCGCAAAAGATGTCCCCGCACATCAGGCACACGATAGGATCGGCCAAGTCTTTGCCAGTCTTAGGGCATCTTCTCTTAGCACACTCCTCGATCAGAGTATCAAAGTTCCTGGGTAATCCAACAAGTTCGAAGATTCCAGGATGACTTAGCTGAGCGGAAACGGGTGGGATCTCTTCAATGCCCTTTTCTGAAGCTAGGTACTTCGTGGTGTATGACCGTATTTGATGGCGCAGCCAGCCCTTGACCATAGCTTCGATACGTGGCGGCCATCCAAATTGGGTACCCAAGGGTGTCAGAGCAGTGCACATCTCATCAAAAGATGGCAACCGCAGCGCGGCCGTTAGACGCGTCAGTTCATCTGCTTCCGGAACCGGAGAGATGTGACTATTGAAGTCAACTCCAAGATGAACGTGGAGGAGAATTGTAACCTTTCGCAAGAAGATTAGGGCGTACTTCCTAACGAATGAATGAAGACTTTCTAGACTGTCTAAGCCCGGCTGGTCGAATCCTTTGTTAGGCTGATCAGGTGCTGGCTCCAAATTCATTCTAGTTACCGTGATGCAGTGGAAGAAATTGGCAAAATTGTTCATCGCAGGGTCATCTGAGTTTCGGTTGCCCATGTATTCGAGCCAACTAGAAAGTGTCAGGTTCTGAGATACGTTGTAGACGACCTTGACTATCTCAGCGAGATAGCAGAGGCGAACCAAATGCATCGGATCTATGCCCAGCGCGGGGGACACGCCGAACATAGTCTCGCATAGGAAAATAAACATATCCTGGCTAAGCAGTGGCGGAAATTCATCGAATGGCCGATGTTCAGCTCCCACGGCCCCATCATAATACTGCGTTGAAAACAGCTGGCAAAACTGGCGCTCGCTACCAGTGCGGAATTCCACCTCAACCTGATTATCCCCTGAATGCCTGAGACCACCAACCGCGATATATGACGATACCGTCTCGGACAGGATTCGAAGTTGGACCAATAGTTGTTCGGGCATACGCTCGATCAATGTCATTCCATATTGAGCTTCAGTGCCCCGTTGTTGGATCTCAGCAGCGGAGATCGAATATCCCACAGACTGCGCCAATACATCGCTGGCATACAAATCATCATCCCTGATTTCGATGTCAAGGGCCTTGAAGAGCTTATTCTTGCGAAGAGTATCGCGCAGGCGTCTATAGGTCAGCATTAATTCTTTGTCGCCGTGTTGCGATTCTGGCGAATGCGACCGTATACTCGATCCAGGGGTAGCTGCAAGAGAGAATGTGTCACTAGAAGACGAAACCGAAGGGACAGTCCTAAAAGGGGTCGGTTCCCAAATGGAAAAGGCCGGCAGACTGGCACTAGTTTTCTCGAGGCAGTCCGGCATCCTTGTTCGCAAGTAGTTGACGAATGCAGTTTGAGATTGGTCCCCTCTTATGACTGAGTTGTGTGGATCCGCCATGCTTGTGGATATGAAGGATGAAAAATCCGATTCTGTTTGCAAGATTCCTGGATAAGACTCTTCTTTACCGTCCCAGGATATAGGCAAGAACGCATTCCCGAGGGCTTTACAGAGAGGACACACGAATTCTAAACGTTCCAATGACTCGGGGTGATGACGGGCGATCTGGTGCCCATGACGGCGGCTTGTCGCTTCCATATACATATCGAAGCAGCTGAAGTGCATAATATGCCCGCATCCAACGGATACGGGGCCTGTTCGGCATAGCTTAGCTGGGAACCCTTTGCCGAGACCTTGCCTTTCGGCGACAAATGTCTGCCCATCTGCTTTTATCTTTTCCACAACCTGTCTGTTTTCGTGGGCAAGACCGAACGGACGTATTGCCTCGGCTGAGCGGTCAAGGTTCACGGGCGTGCTTGCAGCCTCCCTCACGAAATCTGGGTCTTGGAGATCAGTCTGTCGTAAAATTTTGCTCTCAGTGAAGAGTGCGAAGGTTCCGTAGAGACGTCCATCATCGGTATCTTCCTGGCATAATATGCAGGTACCTCTTGGGTATTTCCAAAAGTTCTTCTGCTCTTCCACTGGCTTGGCTTCGTCCATATCGTCCCACTCTTCTTCACCCCAGTCGACGTCCCCTTGCATTTCCAAGAAACTCTTCTGCTGCTGCTGGAACTGTGCCATAACCTTGGCTTGTCGGTCGAGAGCGGCTTTCTTCTTTCGTTCACGTTCCTCTTCAGCATTGTGCGTGCTGGCTGGGGATGCCGTGTCAATTCGATCCACGGGTATGCCCAGTCGGTTATACGCCATATCGAAGTGTTGTGGGTATTTCTGTCTCATTCTCTTCAAGATCAGTGCGATCTTGGCGTGACAGGCCTTGAACTCCTCTTTAGTTGACATCATATCCAGGAGCGATACAATAGTTTTTCGAGCCGGAGCATCTTGCATGAAATTGCTACGGGCGTGCGTCGTCAAAGCGATGTAAACGAAAGACCCGGCTTCGGCGGTAGGCTCGGTCGCTTCTGCCTTGTCCTCGGCAATAGCGATGAGAATTAAATGTAGAACCACTTGCAGGAACGTTTCTATCCTGGTGAACGGAACCTTGGGCGTTAACTTGGCCGCAACTAGAGGGTATAGGAGGCAATAGTAGATGATCTGTGCAAACATCCCAGTGCTCGTGAATTGAGCCAGCCCCATGAAAATCCCAGATTCGATCGGCCGCAATTTGGGCTCGTAGACAATTTCTTCGATAGGCTTGCCTGTCTTTTTGGCCATCCACTTGCGGTAAGCGGCCTCTGATTCCTCTCGCTGGTTTTTATTGTAGTGAGCAATGTATGGGTCAATATCCTCAATAAATTGCGGCTTCAACTCAAAGGTTCCTACGTCCGACACACCTTCGGGAGACTTAAATGTGGCCACCTCGTCCAGGACACGCTGGAAGTCCTCGTGTTCGTGGAATTTCTCAGGAAGCTTGCTAGCTATCTCGTTGAAGGACAGCGGTCGGAAACATAAAACATGGGTGATGTCACGGCGCATCGCCATCAGATGAGTCTGTTGTTCATCTTTGACGGGAATAAGCGAGGTTCGGTCGCTCAATAAGACGATTAGGAAGTGAATCATATCCTCCACCACGTCAAGGTGCTGTATCTCATCTTGGGCTTGCGAAGTGAGCTCGAACAATCCCTTGATCCAGCTTTCCATGCCGAAGCGATCGACAATAGAGGCAAGGACACGACTCGGCTTACAAACAACCATCGCTGTTTGCAATAGGAAGATATCTCGGGCATGAGTAACGTCCCTGTGTAGGATATTCTTGTATGTTCCAGCTTGGTGCCTTAGACTAATGCCATTACGCACCCACATTCCCGCCTTGATCTGGGCAAGCCAGGTACAGACGCGTAGAGGATAATCAAATGCAGCCATGAGATAATCTTCCGGAGAATACTCCCGTCTGGGCATAGACTTCCGGCCCATTGATCTAGGCTTTGATTTGAGCTCTTGTGAAGTGAAGTTCAGGATCGACCTGAGTTGTTGGGGCGACATGTGCTTTCCACATTCGATCAGCCAGGAAAGAGTATAGTGCAACGCATGATGGAAACTAATTGACTGCTCCTCCACGTTGAACTTCACTACTTCAAATTTTGTAGCCTCTCCGGCGAATTCGAAGTCACTCAGCGCCTTGAACCGTATTTCATCTTTAATCTCGGCCTGGGTGAATCTGGCACGTTCGGCACCAACAGAATTGATGATGACACTCTTCGCCGTCGTTCGAATGGCCTTACACAGATACAAAGAATCATGTTCTGGAAGACCCCGGAAGGAGCCGGATAGGAGCCTACAGAGCCTGTTGATTTCCCTAGTCATCAACGAGGCGCCGATCCAACTATCAGTTTCGTATTCCACGTGCTCTCCAACGGCTCGGACATTCGGGCAGATGCCCTGATGAAGTTTGACCAAGTCGAGGAATTGCATTAAATACCTCTCTTCGGTTCTCATGCGTTCCTGAACATGAGGAGAGCCGAGGAGGAACTTGAGATCGACGTAGAAATGGTACATCCGCCTATTGGTCACTGAGCCTGTATCGAATCCGAGGACAGCGCTTGACGAGACCTCCCAAGGATGGCCGACTTGTCGGGTAGTCAAGAAGGTGTATAAGATTGCCATGAGAGTTGTTAAAAAGTTGCCTCTCTCCACCACTTCGGCGGTAATAGATGGTGTGGTAAGCATCTGCAGGGAGATGTTGATGATCGAGTGGTCCGGTTCCCGGTCTCCAATAAGGTATAATTGTGCCAAAGTTGTGTATAGGGCAGCAAATCGGAGGCCTAAGACCCTCTTGAACTCGGGGATGGTAACGACCGTAGAAATGTATAGTGAACGCAAATCATTACGAACTTTCTTCCACATTCTCAGGTCAAACAGGATCAGCCAGTCTAAACGAACTCGTTGGAAGACGTCCTCAAATGGATGAACCCGATCACGTTCCATGTAAGCTGTGGGCGTTTCAACCCAGTACCGCCCAGGCTTTGGCGGAGCGGCCTTGTCTGCCTTTGATAAACCCGGAGTCTTAGGGATCTCAAGATTTGCCTTCGCATATACGGTTGGGGCGATTAACGGCTCTGCGGTATCTGAGTCTGACGGCGTGAGGTCCCGATCTCTGGTCGTGCGTCTCGGCACGGGAGGAGGCGGCGGAGGTGGTGGATAACCTGCCATTGTGGCTTCTTCCTCTTCGAGAGACGCTATACCCGGCGCGTTCCAGTCGGATACACTTACATCGGCACCTGCATCTGGCCGTCCCATGTCTACCATCATTACGTCTTCATCGTCGTCTTCGTCTTCATCATTGTCCTCTTCACTGGAGGGAGTGCGGTTGCCACCGTCCATATCCTCGTCATCATCATCGTCCTCATCATCGTCATCAGTATCGAGAAATTCGGCTAGGGTAGCCGCGTTCCCGGTTTCCGCCAAGAATCTCGCGCGTTGGATGAATAGCGTAGCCGAATGGGCCTCTAATGGATCATACTCGAGTTTTTCCTCATCCTCAAGACCATCCTTGCCCGGCATGGCATGCGTTCCAGGGCTTCCTTTCCGCCAGGACTTCAGAAGTTCTTCACAGATGACCATTCGGAGGATGTTGTGGTCATTTCCCACTACGCAGCCTGCGATGTCATTCAACCAGTCAATCATAGTCCCGCACATCTGCTCTCGAAACGTATCGCGCGATGACCGAATGGTGACAGTTATCTTGATGTGTTCGAGAACAGTGGCGTTTGCCAGAAGCCTCTCAATGCTCGTATCGTATTTCAAAATACTCCGACCAATGGAGTCAGTCTCTACGGCTCGGTTATATCCTTCCTCAGAGGTGGTACTACATGCACGTGCAACTTGATCTTGTACTTCCTTAACAGTATGTTTCTCGTCGTTCCAGAGTAGTAGTGCGTATTCCTCGGGAGAGTCGATATCTCCTCCACAATATGTAGAGGCTAGGCGAGACATCTTCTCATCTTGTTCGATTGATTCTTTCGTCTTAGGCTGTCGGAGTTGTTCCGGAGCGCACGATATGACGTCGCAGATGAAATCGAGGACTCGCGATATGGTCATGCGAATATTGGAAACAACCTCGTCGGGCAGCCCAGCAGCCTCTTTACCCTTTCCTTTCGACCGATCATCCTCGCGTTCGCTATGTATAGTGCAGAACATAGGAGTCTTCCACGCCTCCGGATCTCCGCAGTCGCAGCAACCACTATTACCGGGAGATATGGAGATTCTTACCATATGGCCCGCATGGTCTGTAGCGTTGAAACATTTGCTGCATAGGCAGCAAGTGTCATCAGTACTGCATGTCTTGCAGCTATATGACGCCTCTCCAGCTCGGAATATGTGGCCACATGCCTTGCCGCGGGCTGCTTCTGTGTATTCGGCTCCATCCACCGCTCCCTGCGCCTCTCTAAGATTCAGGGTGCTCTTTGGAGTAAGTTTGCCGTCGGGGAAGAATAGCCGTAGATTTTCAGGCCGGCCTCCAGCCATCGACCAGAAGAGATTATATAATAGATCTCGACATGCGGCTTCTTCGTATCGGTATCTGTAACGTTTGGGCAGCTCTATCAGATGCTGACAGAGCTGCAGCTCTTGGGTAGACAGTCCGGCGTCCATGGTTAGACTCGGCGTAATGTCATAATTGGGATTTGGGAATACAGGTTTCGTCTCGGGGGACAGATTAGGGGAGTCGATGGTGTAGGTCTCGGGAGGATTTGCAACGAAATTACAAAGGATGAGGTCGAAGTCGGTAGGCTAGGTGGCGATAGCACGTGTGGAGTCTGTCAAGAAAGGTGTATCTCGGAATGTGGTGGGTTCCGTTTACGTAGGTGCGTCAGGGAGGACTGGGAGGAGTACAGTCCTAAGTTGTGCTATTGATGTAGGTATCTTATTAAATTAAGATTCGATGGTCGGTCTTATATAATCAAGACAAAGAGTTGCAACACACCTCCCAAGGAAGAAAAGCTATGCAAAAAGGCAGTTACCGTCATAATAAATTGAGACGCAGAAGCTTCGACTAGAAACAGTATCCCCCCTCCTAACCTTTGACACCGACTAGTTTCTTATCTGGAGTCGATAAGACTGAACCGCAGGGATAAATCGTCATAAGCCATTGACAGCTGCTAGCGGGTGTTCGCGCTTTAGCGCCTGCTTAATGCTACGCTATTTACTGTACCGAACGTATCTATAGGTGGGATTACATAAGGCATCAACGATGGTATTTCAATAGTATCATGCCTGACACATGTTCTAGTTAATCATATGCTTCATGAGAGATGGATGATTGCTGAGTTTCTTGTATGAGTATGACTCACCATACATATACCTAGAATCATGTATCTGTCATATGAGTACAAAATCCATCATGAGGGCCTATCATGATTTGACTACCTTCATATTAGAGATTAGCAATTGAATTGATATCATGATGTACTAGTATTAGCTCTATTCCACGAAACCACCTTATAGTAAAGGCATAAGATATGTTTATACGACAATTTCTTGAGTCGCCATATAATTCGTTGTTCATCGCAAGGAGACCAAAAGGGTATATAACTTTGCGTGAATTGTGGTTTGAATATTGTTCCAAGGTTCCGATCTCTAAGGTACAATTGTATAGTTTTGGGTTCATCCTATTGTCCCTGGCAGTTGCTTTGTACTCCATCTCTCTAATGTCGCGAGTTGATCGTTGCCGCTTAATCCTCCTCCACGTATCGGGATCGGATGTCCTTCCATTGTCGCTTTCAACATGTTAGCAATATCATTCTCGACACTCTTAGCTAATAACACATACCCCTCGGTTGTAGTTGTCCCAGAGTTTGTTCATGCCAGTGTCGAACGCCCTGCGATTCCGTCAGCAACCGGTGTTCATCCTGCGAAGCCCTTTACATTACATACATTTCGAAGGCGAAAGCTCCGGCAAAGACGGCTCCCAGCATTTGCCAGTTTCTTCGGAAGAAGGCGCTACGCAAGGAATGGTCAGTTCAGCGCATCGGGGGGTTATGGGAGTGATCGACTTGCTTGTAGAGAGGACGAGCAGCGGCCTATTGCGCGATTAGTTAGTTTCTGCGCAACAATGGATAACCAGACAGAGTTACAACATACCATGGCGAATAGGGTCTAGAAGGCTAGAGACCAAGTATACGAAAATGAAGTTCGTGTCGGTCAAGACGGTTATCGATGTCGTTGAATGGTAGGCGTCGCGAAGAAGTTCTTAGAAAACGTAAGTTCCGGCTTTCGAAGTTCTAGCCGAAGAATTGCCCAGTGGTGATTTTGGAAAATGGTTACTGCTGATTGGCTGAAGCTTCCTTAATTGAATGACCCACTATTTTCTCTTAGGGCAGGTGGGCTGTTCGTTCCACCGGCCTTTACAGTTTACTTGCCCATCTGCGATCGACAATTCGATATTTTTATATTCTGTCTACATATTGTAGCATGCGGACAACTAACGTCCTCACATTTCTCAATTTCCCAAACTCGTTTCTATATTTCTTGGTACTATAAGGTTATAAAGACAAGATATTTTCAATTGCGTGTCGTGTTCGACTACCCCTCCCGATGCCTTCCGAACCGTCCAAACCATCCACTTCGGGCATCGTCACAGACGAGAACAGCGGCGAGCGCCACATCCCAGAATCCGTGCGAGCGGACGGCACCACGCGGAAGGCGATTAAGATTCGCCCTGGCTACCGACCCCCGGAGGATGTCGAAGTCTACAAGAACCGCACCGCAGAGTCGTTCCGCAACCGCGGCAAGGGCGGCGTCATCGGCGCAGAAGGGCTGAAGGAGCAAAAGCAAGAAGCGGCGGCCGCCTCAGCTGCCAGCAACAAGAACGCCAAGCGCAGGGAAGCCAGAAAGAAGGCGAAAGCAGCGACTGAAGACAACGCGCCCGGTGATGCGAGCGTTGCTAAGGCAACAGAAGGAGAAGAAGCTGTCGATCCGGAGGTTGAAAGGGAGAAAAAGGCACGGAATTTGAAGAAAAAGTTGAAGCAGGCGAGGGAGCTGAAGAACAAAAAGGAGGGCGGCGAATCTCTCCTGCCAGAACAGATCGCCAAGGTCATCAAGATTAATGAGCTCGTGAGAGAACTCGAAGCGCTCGGGTTTGACGCCGATGGCGAGCCCAAGTCTGATAATGCTCAGGAGACAACGAAAGAAGGATGAGTAGGCGATTGTCCGAGCGATTTTCCGATTCGAAAATCCCAACAGAACCCTGCCAAAAATATGATCTGCCAGATGTCATGATAAAGGCAGTAACAGTGCTATGGTACGAGTCACACAGATCATGGGATACGACCCAGTGGAAGTAGATCAGGCAGCTTAACGTGATAGTAGTTAAGCCCTACTACGGATTTCACCGGAGGCGCCATTGACTATTTGATTACCGGTCAGCACAGAGGCACACTTAAGCCAAGGCGTTAAGCCTAACTTCGTCAAATTGACGATATGAGGAGGTCCAGCCTAGACAGTGCTATCTCGACAATAAGTATGATGAACTATGGAGTCAAGGTCAAGATACTACCACTGATGGTGCTTGAAGAAAAGGGCTACAGAATCCAGACCTTAAGTATAGTATATATCACTTTTGAATACGAATTCTACGCTCAAGAGCAGCAGCCCTACTTACATAAGATATCTATCACATGAATGAGTAAAATTATATCTTTGTGAATACTTACCTACCTAGGTAAGTAGGCAATTACCAACATAGCCTCGCGCTTGAGATCAAGAGCCTAGGTCCAGGTCCAGGTCCTGCTGTGAATATATAGTGCCCCATAAAATATCAAGGAATCTGATCAAGTCTTCGGCTTTCCAATTTAAGGCTTCACCATTCAACTATCCTGCTTTCTTGGTGTCTTTGTAACGTAGCAGGACTGAAACCTGATCGTGCTAATAGAATAAACTTAAGCGAAGTTATAGTGAAGCCACCGCGGCATCTATATTACACCGGATCGAAGTTATACACATCCCCGAAATCCACTCGGAAATTCCGAAGTAAGGGGGTGCGCGACTCTTGTTTATTAGGTACTTTTCTAAGTACATGCGGACCTAGGGAGTTCCAAGGTCAAATTTTTGACAGGATAATGACAATCTGGAATTATTCGCATATCTCTACGGATTATGTGTTCAGGTACATATCAGGCAACTCCATCTACCAAGGTTCACTATTGGCACTCGAGTTAAGCCGATTCTTGTATGGGCAGTTATCTATGTTTTTGCTTTTTATTCGTAATCCCATCCCAAACCAAGAGGTATATACCTAGACACTATAAAAACGCCAGGCCTAAGACATAGCCACAAGTCAGATATGCGGAATACCTAACAGACTCCCTAAACATTGACTGGCAAAAGCACAATGAAACGCCATGCAGAAATCAAATTTAAACACACTTCTATGCCATTAAAAGACACAAACATGCACGAGCAAATTTAGTACTCTCCGTGCCCATACCCAGCAGCCCTCTTCATACTCAAGCTTCTCGCCTTCAGCGTCACGTACCCCACGAGACAAATTCCAATGACCAAGCCGAGCGATAGCAGCAGCAGGTTCACCGGCACCGGGTTGCCACGGAAGGTGCGGTGGAATAAGTAATCCAACGCACTCTGACTGAAGTTAAAGAGGCCGGATAGGCAGATAATAGTTCCGTAAACAGTACCGAAAGTGCGGAATCCGAACACCTTAGCGCTGTAATCGCTAACGGCCGTGTAATAGAAAGGTCGGTAGAGCACGAACAGCACGATATTGGCATATGCGGCCCACTCGTACGGCAGCACGCCCAGGATCCCAATCGTAGTTGCGGCAACCACGAGAGTCGAGAGAACCGCGACCGTGCTGGTGTGATCCAAAATAGCCCCGATGAACGGAATAGAGATTATGCCGCCCAGTGGTAGTGCAAGATCGAAGAAGTTGTTAATCTCGATAGCCTTTTCCGTGGAGCCAAATATAGCCTCGTACTGCGGCCGGATAGTCGCGACGAAGTAATTGATCCGGGTCATCTGTACAACAGTGAATAGACATATTAGCACAAACCAAGGCGAACGGATCTGTTCCAGCGCCGTGTTGTTATGCATTACACCCCATACGCCGCTTTTCTCGTTCTTGGCCTCTTCTCGTTGAGCTTGTTTATCTTTGTCTGCTTCGTCGGAACCTAGTAGGTCCTCAATATCGTGTATAACACTTTCGTGGTGCTCTCTTTGTTCCTCGCGCAAGAGCGCAGTCTGCTCGTCCACCTGGTCATCAGCATTCACAACGTTAGCAACAGCTGAAGCGTCGCCGAACGGAGGTGCTTCATATTCCTCGATCATTTCTCCCATCGTCTTATATGACCGCTTGGGGAGTATCGTGAGTTGGACGACAAGAATTACTGCCGGCACTACAAGGTAACCTAGGAAGAACTTGTGATGCCCAAAAGCGCCCTCCGATTTCAGGTAGATGATACGATATATGAGGAATAAGGCACTCGATGCATCGAATGCCCCTGTAAGCAATGCCAATATCAATCCGGAATGTCGAGGAAAGGCATTGGATAGTTGAAAGGAGGATATATATGTAAACGGCCCGCCCAGGGCAAGAAAGAGGTAACCAAGGAGGAACGCGTCGAACGGCAAGGTTTTAGCAAAGGATATGGAAAGTGCACCAATGCTAAGAAACAGAGCACCTGTTATTCCGCAGACTCGGGGGCCATAATGGTCTAGGATTGCACCGACGGGCAGAGCAGCAACATTGGTGGCGACAGCCGCAACGGTGAACATGAGATTGAGATGAATTTCCACACATGTATCTTCGCCGTAACACATATCTTGATATGCGCCCTCTCTCTTGAGAACTGGTTTTAGAGCAGCATATCCGAACACGATCCCGGCTGAGAAAAGGCAAATTACGACCATAACAACAACCTGGACTAAATATTGGACCTCAGTATTAGCCGCAGTCTTCCCAACTAACTAGAGAACAGCGACTGGTGGCAGATACTCACGTATACGTTTCCATTGCGGAACTTCAAAGGCCCCACGGGTCCGGGCAAGCTGATCTGCTTCATGATCATCAAATACAGGATTCCACGACTCTGGAAGCGGGTTAAAGGTAAGTTTACGAGCCCTTTCGGAGGCAGCAACGGAGGATACAGAACCCCGCCGCGATCTTCGGCCCTCCGTAGGGACGTTTACAAAGGTCTCGAGAGACGCGACGCGCTGCAAAGACATAGCTTTTCAGAGTCTCGCCAGAAGAGAAAATGACTCGTAGGCGAGGAGATACAGAGATAAGAAACTGGGAGAGAAAGATAAAAGGTGGAAGGAAAAAAAAAGTTGGGATACTTATCCCCGCCACCAACTTGCTAAGTTACCTATCAACGTGACGATCAATGTCGAACAGATAAACCTTGAGCTAAAGCACAAACTTAGATACCCGCTAGTCTACATGCGAGAAGATGCGAGTGTCTAGTACAATGTGGGGTAAGCCCCAAAGCAATTCGCCAATACCGGAACTTCGACGCAAGACCCGGTGGAGAATCGAGGTTGAGAACTGACGTTATGTGCCAAGACAAAGGCACCCGCCAATCGTAGTCGAGTATAGCTATGAATTATGTAAAAGATAGACTTCGAGCGAAGCCGCCGCATCGGTTGTGTCGGACAACAACATCAAAAATGAGAAGTCCGAAATACGTTCATAAAACGCAAATACAAAATGTTGATTGTTACACAGGCTAGTAATATACTGGTAGATACGTATACCAATTGAGAGTCGATTTATTCAAGGCCTACCATAGTCCAAACCTACCTAATTTACAACTTGCGAAATGTCGGTATTTGTTAATGATATTATATCATGACGCCATGAACCTCAGGGGCAGACTAGGGCCTATGTAAGTAAGATTCACTAGCCAATACTGGTGGTCAGCACCTTAACTAACCGCCGAACTGTCTTAATTTTTCAGTCACATTGCTTTTTTACAAGTCTAGGAGCATTCCGTAGAAGAATAAGTTCGACGCTCTATAACCCGTGCCACCAGTCGTCCTATAAAATATGGATCCTATCCTAAGCTCTCTTTACTACCTAAGCAGTATAATGCATGAAATTAGAAGCTAGTAAAGAGCCTCAAGTTTATGAGACCAATCATACATGTTCCTAAACTTGAACCGACCACTCCCCTAGTCTTGCTTGACCTATACCCCCATCGACTTTCACAAGGGTCGATTATTTTACTAACATATGGATGACTTCAGTTGGACAAGTAATCCAATTTATGTCTCATTATTATCTACATAGTTATTCATGCCGACGAAATATAGAAATCGAGTGTTGATTAAGAATCACTAAAGCTCCGTTACACGTTCAAGGTCATGGGGTTGACATCGCGCAATAGTCAACATTAAAAGGAAAATACAAGTACACTTCGAAAATTATTGTAACAAATAGAAATCAACGATTTTATTGAGCGATTTTGCTTCTCTGCAAAGAGCCATATTCCGCCGAGTCAGTGCTCGTGACTTGTACTCCTGAGATCCTCCTCGCCCCGCTCCACTATCAACTCGTCCGCCAGGACTCCTATCCACTAACCCACGGCGTAGGAAAGGTAATCCCTTTGCTCTGCAAACCCTACCGAAGAAGGCTACGGTCGATGGCTTCGGGTAGGGAATGCATAAGCAAATACAGACGCCGGGACCTATCCATCCTAAACGGCCACCATGAAATACTGCGAAACGTCTCAATGTACCAACCCCCCGCGCAACATCCATCCACCGGTGGCTATCGAGGAATGCCTTCCATCTCCTAACCGCAAAGCCAGAAATATACACAATAAAAATTAGATCGTCATGTTCATCATCCACATGACAAGCAGGCCTCTAACACCCCGTCGTACTGAGGCGGAAGATGGCAAGAGGTATCCATTAGAAAGCAATATAGAAACCCATAACCCCAGCATGACTGAAAAGAACTATGGACCGCACTACACTAAGCCTCGGTGAAATGGATGACGGCGCTGCCACCGGACGGGATAGTAGTCTATACAAAAATTAGTCAAGTGCACAAAATACATAGTATAAGATATCGACTTACGGTGCAGCCGCTGTCACCAACGGCGTACGCGCCATCCTGGAAGTAGCATGGTATGCTAACGTCACCAGTGATGTTGATGTTCATCCTAGGCTTGGCGCTGCTAGTGGGCGTGTTGGGGAAGAGCGAGATGTAAGTGTTGCCATCCGCAGCCTTGCCAACACCGAGGATAGTAGGGGCCCAGTTACCGCACTCATCGTGGTCAGTAGCGCAGTCCCACACACATCCGTCCTCGGTCGAAACACCAGGCTGGTTAACATAGTACTGGAGCGTGGTAGACAGACCAGTCCAGTGATAGTAATCGGCAGAATCGACGTTGGCCAAGTTGCGGGTAGTACCGGGTTGGGAGTCGACAGGAATGACCATGGCCTCGATACCAGGGTAGTCAGTACGGCAAATGGCAACGTTCTTAGCCATGTCGTTCTTGATGGTGACGCCACCAACACCAGGTTCGCAAAGAGTTTTGGACGAAGGGCGGCTGAGCTCGAGGTAGCCGTCCGAGTTGCACTGAAGGCCACCAACGGATTGTTTGGTGCTACCCTGGGCCTCGGGCCACTGGGACTTGACGTATCCATCAGGGCAGGCGTACGAGTAAAAGCCGGCCTGCTGGGCCATGCCCTTCACGCCGTTGATAATGTTGCTGATCGAAAGATCACCGATCTTGTAGTCAGGGGTGAACTGGAGACCAGTCCAACCTCCGAGACCAAGATAATCGAGAGGGACAGCACCATATTGCTCGGGGAATTCAGAGCACTTGATCTTGCCACTTGGGAACTCGGCGTTAACACCAGTTGCGCCGCTGGAGTAACTGGAGCTGGCGCTCGACGAGGCGGCGGCAGAGGACGAAGTGGCACTGCTGCTGCTGGTAGTGGTAGCGTAAGCAGAAGATGAAGAGGAAGTTGAGGTGACCTTCTGGATGAAGACAGCATCTTCCTTGGAAGAAGAGCTGGTAACCACGGGCTTGGGAGGGGGGGTGAAGGTAGGGGTGGTCTCGCCAACGACGACGTAGAGACCCTTATCCAAACCAGCCTTAGCCTCGTCGGCGCTCACTTCATCGTTGCCCAGCATGTACTGAGTAACGGTGGCAGGAACGTAAGTGGTCTCAACATCGCGCTTGTCGACGTTCTTCTTGTGGTGGTGGTGACCGTGGTGGTGAGGCTGAGCGTTAGCGCCAGCGGCGATGGAGGCCGCAATGGCCATGTTCAGAACGGTAGCCTTCATCTTGTCCGGATGCAATATTTAAATTCGAAATTACTAATCGGCGATATCAGATTTGGCAATCGTGACCTAAAGTCGTAGTTCTGTAAAGAGTCATTGTTAGTCCGACGGTTGAAGAAACGGCGCCCACAAAAATGAGGATTGTGGGTGAGAATTCGATATCAAGGCAAGGGATAGAAGACGGAAAGCTGGTTGGAGGGAGGGAAGTAAAAGTGAGCGCAATAGTTCTGTGCGTGTGAAGGGCGCAGCGACGTGGCATAAAGCAGTGGGTGATGTGTGATGTGCAATGTACAGTAAAGGTAAGTGTAAATGTAAATGTGATTTGCAGTTATACAGCTACGATCGTTGCGATCCCAACCTAGGTACACAATACGCATGGGCACTTACCGATCGAGTCGCTGATGTCGTGCTTTGATATCCTTTCAATTCCAGATGACTTCAATAAACTATCGTGATAGATGTCGAAGAGAGAAGGAATGGCGAATATTTGATTGTTTATTTTGATTCGTTAGATGCGTAACGTAAACGAGCGTGTTCGCAGTTCCAAAGGAATGTGGTAGAGAGCAGAATGACTCTCAGTTGGAGGAGACGGCGCGAATTGAAAGGAGACAATGAGCGTCCGAAAGTTGAGAAGGAGGGAAGTCGGTGGGAATTAATTGTTTGCAGGGTGCCAGTAAGTTTAGGGGGAAGGGCCGGGGTTTCGACTGATCAGGCGAATGCACGTAGGTTCGTACCTGCTGTACCTGAAAACACACGAGGGTCTACGGGTCTACGGGTCTGCCACGGCGGGTCCTTCCTAGTCCTCTCCCTCTGGGATGTCCGACATGCGTCCAATTGGATGGAGGCACTAACCTGAACAGGCAGGGTTAGCGGTGTAACGATGCCAGCCGATGCGAGTGAGTGGCCAATGCTTGACCGATGCTTCCCACTACTGCAAGGTACGATGCACTATTTTGATTCCTGATGAAATTACCCAGAATTTAGCGTAGTAAGTGGCAGGCACGCCAACAAGGAGACGACAGGGATGCACTTCGCACTTCAAGGCAAATTTGGCACTACACGGCCACAATCGAACCCTTGCCTTTATTTGTCTTTTCCATGATTTTTCTATGCTAAGTGAAATGTACCTAGCAACACACTACACGATATGATTGAACCAATCCACGATCAATCCACCGCCAACAAACGAAAGTTGGAAGTTGGTGGGAAAAGTTGTCTGCGTGGCGTTGCGCCCAGTATCTAGCCGACATTTCTGTCTTAACAAAAATAGATGCTCTCATCATTTACTACAAGTAATACGAGCGTTCAGATGGAGAATTTTCATGCTGTACCCTGAAGCTGTATAGACGGCACGGGCTAAAGCTGTGGTGTCCGTAGCGTCTGTAGCGGTACGCCAATGCTGTGGTTAAACTTGAACGGCATCGCGATTTTGCCTTAACATTCCTCATCTCCGTCGCGTTAGTCATATACTTGGATTCCACCCCCCTCTTCCGACCTTCTCCCTCATTAGCGACCGGTTAATGTCGCATCTCCAAGATTACTCTCGGACTCCTTTGTGATCTATTCGCGTATATCACACTCCGGTTAGCGAGGACTTCTCAGTTTTCACATTACTTTTAGTGGTCTACTAGTGAAAAACCTGTACTCCAGCAGTTCGGATAACTTCATTAGTTCACATGCATCTAGCATCTATTAACATCAGAGACAAAACAAAACACGACAAAAGAAAAATACTACCCATCTAGGTACGCATCAACTCACAATTTGGGGCTAATAATAAAGAGAAAAACACGGGCTAATATCTCGATGATCTTTTTAGCACATGCCACAAGTGGCAGGAGTGGATAGGTTGCGCGTCCGTTCCCTGGCTTTAATTGCTGCAATTTCGGGATTGGCAGCCAGGGACATCTGCCTCCTGAATGGTCAGAATTTCTCTGCCAGCACCTCACTGCACCTCCTTTCTTGATTTGGCTCTCTACAAGCTTTCTACAAAGATCGATTAGCTAGCTGATCTTCATTCCAAGCAATGACCCTCTTGATCCCGTCATCCATCGTTCCTCCGATGCTTCTTCGATAGACCTCTCAAGCCCTACGTATGGGGGTTTCGATGTTTAAAAAAAGATCAGCAACTACACTCCATCTGCCCCCAGATGAACGTTGGCAATCGTGCCTTGTCGAACATGCTTAAAGTAGTTGACCAATAGGACGCTTCCATAGCTAGTAACACAACAACGGTTATCACGACTTCAGGTCTTCAAGTGCTTTTTTTCCGCTCTTCTATGTGTTATGCAATCCGTGTCTCAATAGTTACGTTAAGAATTTGCTATATAACCGCTTAATGTTGTCAAATTGGATTCACCGCCAAGGTCACACAACTCGATTGAGAAGGACGCATGCTTGATTCGGTGAGGAACGAAATGAACGGCATGAGAAATAATTTATACTTAATATAATCGACCTTGGCCTGGTAAGTGACAGCTTAAAACCCCTCGTAGTTTTATACTATATCAATGAGATATTGGATGAGATGTATGAGTGTGCTTCAGATTCGTATGCGAGATACAGTAGGCGAGTTTATGAGACTGGCAAGCTTTCAAAGATAGCATTGTGTTATTATGTCGATTTGGTATATGCCGTTGAATATATCAAACTATCACATCTGACTGAGGCTCCAATTACTACAAGAGATATCCAAGATCGTCTATGCGTAGCCTCCATCGTAAACTACCTACCTAGTTAGCCTTAACGATCCGCCTAAGCTAGCAGACCTAGTCAACATCAATAATTAGAATGACGTTTTATCGTACGTAGTTAGAGACGACTAGTTTATTTAGACAGTGAGCGCGCCACAATATATTATATTTGTAGTCGTAAGACTCGTGCTCATGCGGGGACCCGTTAAGGGTCCATTTCCTTCATCTGCCTCTCGATGTTTGCGGACCGGACTCCATAGTCCCTCTTGCTTCCTCTTCCATTCGGGTTACCGCAGAGGGGTGACCACATATCATATATGCTTATCTATTCCTAGGAGGCTATCCGCGACACCGTCAAGAATAACATAATTTAATTATCGCGCCATGACGATGACGCGGCCGAACGGCAGGGGCTGGAGTCTACAGGTAGATACCCCATACTGTCTTCGAGGCGAAGTTAGCATGGTTCCCCAACGGTTCGTACGCTTGTCTTAGATGCCCGCGAGCCTGGCTTTAAATTTGAGCTGGGATTTCAACGTCGTTCCGGGGTTCCTCAGGGTTCATCAAGCAATAATAGACCGCATACGTGATGAGCCACGCGATAACTCACTTCGCAACAACCACAATCTAACTATTCACTCTCTATTATTGCTTAGCGAACTAGACACGTTCAGGGGCTAGGACCAACTTACATCCTCTGGATAGAATGTAGGTATGTATGGGAGCCTAGGGAAGTGCAATTAAGAGCAACCATAATGGGGTAGCCCAGGTTAATATGAAACCGCAAATGATCTAGTTATGGTACTAGCGAAAAGGACGACAAAGGAATATATTAATATTTTTTAACTCAATTATAGCCTTATATACTCATCTTTTCAAAAGGAAACCGCAATCAAGTGCTGGCTCAGCGAGAGAGGCAGCGAAGTTTGGGTCATCCCAGGTGTTGTACAACTCATAACAGGATCTTTGGGTTGTTTAATAGGAAATCTCATAACTAGGTAGTCATCATAAGAGGATTTCGCTTGGATAATATCGATTTGGAGACAAGTTAACATATCAGACGTCTCGTTACTTTGCTAAACTCTCATCGAGCTAATTCACGACGTAAGCAGGCCATTGGCGATTACTAATTTCTCGGCATATCGTGTTCAGGAAGCAAGGGGTCACCAACCAGCAGGATATCAGGTAAGGGGTAGCCTTGACACAAGGGAGAAGAACAACAGCTGCATAGGGGGGGGGGGAGTCCTAGTCGACTATCTCCTCGGGCGTTGCCACTCGTGAGAGTGGCGAAACAGCGCTGGTGATTTGTGCAAGTTGCGGCCCGCGTTCGAGGTCAGCTGCGCGCGGGAGAAGAGCCGGACCAGGCTGAGTGTGGGGGTTGAGGAGACGTTGCTGGAGATGCTGAAAAGACGGTCTCGCGACGAGGATGTAGCGGGCAGCTGCGAGGTGGGAAATTGCAGTACGCGTAGAGTTGTGCTGAGGAGTGGGAGGGTCAGGATTAGAATGATCCATAGGAATACCGCTACCTAGGTAGGTACCAACCCATGATAGGCAGACTGCGGTAGCCCGAATGTGGTTTTTCAAGGCGTCAGTTGCTGTCAAGGTAAGCTGTATATAACCATGGATTCATAGTATGTACTTTCTATGATGTCTTTAGACTTCCGCAGGTGAAATGCCATACTTGCAGATTTGGTAATATTGGCAATGGCATGCTTCGATATGGTACAAGGTAGCATACCTGGCGCGACGATATACGAGTTCGCAGGCCCTAAATTGATAATAGAGCTTCTCCCAACCTAGGTTGCGTGTGCCGTGACGGCTGATGATAGCTCATTGCCTCGTGCTCAGTTATGGCCGCAGTAACTTGCACGGACACCAAAAATCGTTTCATCGATATTGGATTCGGTTATCTTGGAGAGGATGTCCAGCTTAAGGTTGTACCGATAGTTCGGTATGACGTTCTTTGGTTTAGGGGGTCGTTATATATTTTCTTGTCTGTCATTTGACTGAACGTCTGATTGGAGATGCCTTTAGTTTCGTAACAGGCCTAGTAATAACAGGAAATGTAAGTGTAGGCTTGGAGAAAACACTAAGTTTGTATCTTTAAACTTTGTAGAGCTCAACAAGGAGATACAGTGCGATGAGGAGTAGCCTATTTTTAGTTGATTCCTATATGAAAATGCTCGTATTTGGTTTTCACACAGAAGCGCTGGCTAAGAACGGATGGCATGATCTATCGTGATCTGAGCTTGCGACCTCAAATTAGGGAACCATAAGTAGACGAAACTACATACACTATAAAGGATATGGTAGCATTATAGAACAAGACGAACCTTCCAGAAGTCTTCGTCATCTCATGAATATCATCTATCGGGCCTTATAACTTCGTAAATAGGACTGTTACCTAGGTCGGTATGTTCAAGATATCGAATGATAGACTCAGGATACTATCAACCGCAATAGTCGCCACGTTGAATGACTGTACATTGTCATAGATGTCATGAGTTAAAGATCACACAACCGAACTTATGTATTCAAAGTACCTTGACTGAGGTTGTATCGGAGAATCGTTCGAATCATCTGAGAGAGATCGGACATAGTTCATACATAATAATTATTGTCAATTCGGTTGACGACTAAACAACACTCGATGACTGATATATTCACCGGTGAGAAAAAGGTGAGGGAATGCAACGAACCCATAACTTTGATGACACTTTGTTGTTTGGATAGGTCACATCCAGAAACTCGTTGACCAGCATGGGCAACATAAAGGTTTACACAAGTGTAGCTGGAGTGGCTGCCTGGAGTGAGTGGTATATTTATCCAATAGGTATAAGGCTTCAGTCAACGTCAAGCCTTGGGTTCCATATCTGACCTTTATTATGTAAGACGGTCATGTCTAGGAGCCAACGGCGAGAGACCTGATTCACAAGTATAGTAAGCTCTGGTGTACATGTTCTTTCGCAGTGGTAGAGTGATGACATTCTAACATATAAACACATATAAAATCAATGAGCTAGGTAAGTAGGTAGACTTATGAAGTCGAGAGCGGATTGATACCATTTATTAAACCTATGGTAGACTGCCTTTACAATCTTAACCCGACGAATTCTAACGATAACCGATGTCGCGGAACTGCGGAAATGTTTCGACTTTTAATACAATAATTACCCTTGTGGTTGCCTGCCTAGGTACGTACGTTGTCGTAAGCACATAGGTAAGCACGAGGAGTAATCTCGTATATCGACACGCTTGTCAGCAGTTACGTACATGCTCAGCAAGGCCAGAGATTGAGGCTCAGCAGTATGTCCCTTGAAGAGACTGCGTGGCGCCGGGAAACCCCTAGTCTAACTCGCTAACCGAGCAAGGCTGAGGTGATTCATGAATGTTATGCCCCTAAGTGCCCTCCTATGGAGGGGCACCACGCTTTGGCTTACCATCCCGGCATGTCTCCGTAACGTGATCAACTCTGGCTCATATCCTGCGAGATAGCTTTGAAGTTCATAGCGGCCTAAATAGGTGGCTGGCACCATTATCACGGGCATCGATGAACATTGATGAGCCGTGGAAGACCCGATTCGGAAGAGACTAGTGGAGCATTTGACCGGTTTGGGCGATGGAGAAGAAACTTGGCGTCTGTGGGGTTGCAGTCTGGGTTGGCGAAGCGTGTAATAGGACGATTAAATCTGTATGTTATAGGTAGTAGGGTAGCAGAGAAGAAACATAACTTGCATATAATGACGAGGATTTACTTGCTGGCGCGACACCAACAGCATACCTATCTGTGCTTAGCTTACCGAGCTACAGCTTTGGAACCTTTTGGTTTTTGTATCGAGTTGAGAGTTTTGAGCTTACATCTCGATAACAATGTCTGTACCAAGCTTAAGCGTATCCATGACGAGGTACCTACTTAGGTAGGTAGGTGGAAATGGGTGATGCAGTGATGAAGTGATGCAGGCGTGAAGTTGTCGGATGTCCGAATTATTAGGATCAGAGAACGTTGATGTCAATGTGCAAATGGAGATAAATTCGGTGGGCCGAGGCTTGGAAGATACAAGACTGAAAACAGCTGGTGTGGGCCTATGGAGAAACAAATATGTACATATGCAATAGGAAATAGCAAATAGCAAATGACAAATGACATCCTATCGATCGCAAATGGCATGGGCGACCATGATACTCTATCGTATTAACTGCAAGCGCCGGTTGTATGCTCTAATCTGGATCAAGGTCGTCATTGGCTGAAATCTAATGGACTAGAGTAATGATGGAAGTAGCAGGTCCGTGTTTACTGTCCAGCTCCTGCTTGAGTTATTACCTAGAAGTAGTAGTAGAATAATACGTAAATGTACATATGTAAGTATTCAGAGATTGAGAGATCTTCTTTGTCCTACCTACTACTCTTGGGGCACTCAAGCCACAGTGAATATTGCCTCAGATCAATGGTTGTCTTCAAACTTCCAAGGGCTGAAATTATGTACTTATCATCTTGTATATTAAAACAAAAAGCTTCCCCGCTTGTTATTTAGCGAGATGTATTGCGTATTGTCAAACCTGTCGCGAAGGACAACAATGGTATCCAGGACATTTCTAGCGGTTAGAGACCTTTGGATTGATGGTAGGTACCGCCACATCTACAAGTTACATTTCTAGCTTTGTCCATCCTTGCACATAACATAATGTACCGATCTCAAGCTTCTGCATATACCTACCTATATAATTACATATATGGGTTTTATATGTGGGAATATTTGACTTCGTTCAGAAAGGCAGATGGGTAGTAATATTGAAATGTATATTCTAAGCTTTCAGCTTTAATATTCAGCTTAAACTTACTTTACTTGTTCACCTTAGGGTTGAAGCTTACCAATCCTGTCAATCGTACCTGCTTACGATATGAATGTTGAGTAGACACATAAGTACATTTGATAAATGTATGCATTTAACTATCCCCCTTCACCGATGGGGTACCTAAACGCACTGTAAAGTGTATTTAAGGTACGCTTACTTGATGCGTCATTGCAGAGAGGTACTTACCTGCAAAGTACATATAGTGTGGCAGGTGCATGTGGGGCTTTGGAGCCGAACCAAAATAATTCCGACACGCACCAAGCCCAATAAACTGGAACTTGCCGCCGCCTCCGCCTCTTTTTCCTTCCCCTTCCCACTGCCACCTGGGCCTGCACCACCACACTTGACGTCCCCCAAGCACCTTTTTTTTCCTGCTCATCCACAACCTACCATCTCGTCTTTGCGGCTCAGTCATGCACTTACACTGTTGACAAGGTCAACTTTCTCACCAGTGCAATCAAGGCAATTGTCTTTTGACATATCGTTTCCTTTTTTACGGAGGCGAACGAGATAATCTAATCTTTCATCCTACACGACTTTCACATTTGTAAACCAGAAAAAAACGAATTCCCCCAGAAGATCAGCACCTGGACGCGGCAGGCGCGATCATCAACAACACCGTCAATTTCATTGCAGCAGCCACGTACTTCAGCCACACCATCTAGCCTTATTGTCATCAAGTTCAACAATGCGTCGTTAATGCGCCTAGGCACCACTTGCGTCTCTTTCAGGTCTATTTCGATTAATTTCCTGTAGGGACTTCAATCGCGTCCTCCGTCGTCGTTGTCCAAACCCATGGCGTCCGAGAAAGGTCCCGTCGCGACGGAAGCCCCGCCCTTCTCTTCGGCTACCTCTCAACCTGCCATTCCATCCGATCCCGTCTCCGTCGAGACTTTGACGGCTGAGGCTGCTCGCGCGACACAGTCGCTGAAGAGGCAGCGGGAATCCTCGCCACTCTCGCCGTCTTCAGCCCTCACAGCTGCACTCCACCGGGAATTGTCACCATCGAAAACGGCAAGGCTTATCGGCGCGACATCGAGATACTCACCTACACCCATGACTGGCGCTGCGGCTGTTGAAGACGAGCGGCGGATGGAGGAGGAGCAGTATAGGCTTGAAGTCTCGGGTGCTAGTGACAATCCTGCATTCAAGGCTCAATCTGCGCTATTGTCTGCAAGCGCTCTTGCCATGAGTCGACCCCAAGAAACTCCTCAGGAAGCCCCCCAAGACACACCTATGGATGCGCCACAGGCCATTTCTCAGGCTGTCCCTCAAGAAGCTGCTCAGGAAATTCCTCAAATTCCTCATGGCCTTCCTCAGGATGCTCACGAGGAAGATGGCGCACAACCTGCTCCTCATCCCGTCTCGATTCCGCTCCCCGACGGCCAAGATCCAGAGAACAAGCCTGAGAACGTAAGCCCCCAGAGCGCGACCAGCTTGGGCAGCTTAGGTGGTGGGCCTGGTGCTCAGGTAACGACGAGCCCAGGACCTATGGAGATCGACGGACGTAGTGACCGGTCTGGCTTTGGAGCACAGCCGCCGGCTCCAATGGAGGATAAGGGTGTCGCCTCGTTATCGTATCCCGGTATACTACCACCAAACGCTAATATGCCTGCTCCTCCTGTTCGGGGTATGAGCATGCCAATGCCTGGTAACCCACAAACACCACGCTCGCCGAACTCAAAGAAGCATAAGTGTCCGTATTGCGAAACGGAATTCACCCGCCACCACAATCTGAAGAGCCATCTTCTGACTCATAGTCAAGAAAAACCATACGTCTGCCAAACGTGTTCGATGCGTTTCCGTCGTCTACACGATCTTAAACGTCACACCAAGCTTCATACTGGAGAGAAACCTCATGTATGCCCGAAGTGCGATCGAAAGTTTGCGCGTGGTGATGCTTTAGCGCGACATAGCAAGGGTCCTGGCGGTTGTGTGGGTCGGCGAAGTAGCTTGGGCAGCTTTCTTGGCGAGGAAGAAGTCGAAGGATCAAGTCATCTTGAGGGCGATGATTCCGCAATGTCTGGTGTCATTTACGAGGGTGGCAACGAATCCGAATTGACTGAAGAGGAAAGGCGACGTCTAAGTTTACCCAGCATAAGGGCCCAGCATGTCCAAGGTAACGAAGCACTACTCAAGATTCATCTTTCCGCATTTTTAACGCGTGAACCCTCAGGATCCACTGCAGGTCGACTGTATCCACCTAATATGGATCGTGGCTCTGGAAGCTCAAATGCTTCCCAGACCCCCGCTACGAGCATTTCATCCCTTCCTGTGGGGACTGGCAACCCAGCCATGTACGCCCAGAATGCCATGACTGAGAGCCCTAAACCACTCAGCCCCTCTGGCATACAGGGCCATGATTCTACCAACATTAACAGACAGCGCTCACCTAGCTTGACGGCCCAATTTCAACAGCAACACTTCAGTCGTCACCAATCAGATCGACACACACCCCCAGGTTCGTACAGTCCACAGTCTCCCATTCCATACATTCATACTGAGATGACCCACGAAGTGCCCGGATTTGCCGCGACCGATGCCGCTAGATACGCCGCCTCCGCTGGCGGTCTGCAAGGCGCTGCTCCCGCGCCGCAACCCGTACCTGGAAACTCAGGTCAGCCCGTAGCGCCGGGTCCTGAAGTTGATCACCCGCATGCATCAGGTGACCAAAATGGCGGAAGTGGCGACAGCGCAAGCAATAACATATTTGCAACCGACCAAGGCATTTGGGCCTACATTCATGGCCTCGAAGAGCAGGTGAGGCAGCTTAACGACCGAGTTCAAGCTATGGAAGCAACGGGTAGATCTCAGGAGGAAAAGATTACGTATCTTACCAACGAGGTGGCAACTCTTCAAAACCAAGTCGAAGTCAAGACGGACGCAGCTGAGAAGCTCGGCTGAGAGGATGCTTCGATGCTCCGAAACTTATACGAAATAAAGAACCATGGCATTACGACTAGGGAGGCATGAATTGGCGAAGGACTTATTATGTATGCATGGCGCATATGAGGAACCCGATGTTGCGGATCCGATTCTTATCGGTTGGCATCGTCCGTTAATGGATGGAAGCTCATCCTGATAAGGGGGCGTTTGGGGAGTTATCAAGTTGCCTACAAAAAGCTGGGGTATTGTTTTGCGTCGATTGACGAGTTCCCTTAAGGTCTTTCGTTTTGATTCCAGTGATATCCTATGGGTCTTCGGGCTTGGAGCCGGGTGGAACCCAGTATTTGACTTCCATACCATCCATACCATCCATCACTCGCAAGTCCGTGTACTATATACAAACGCAGATAGATGCCTCGAGGCAGGGCACAAAAGGCAAAGCCGTCGCTAAACTAATGAATTGAGCTGATCAAGTTAATTAATGCTGAATACTTCGACTGGATATATGTCTCGTATAGGTTTGATCAATTTGTAATGATGATGAACTGGTAAATTTCGTTAGCTGAAAGTTTTCTACAGTACATGCCTGGGTGCCCATAGGCCCCCTTGGAAAGCCTCATGATTACTTAATCAAAAGGGAAGTGGGTACACGTGACAGCCACAAATTCACTAGCCATAAGCCCTAGCCACTGTCCGTCTACATAGTACTTGCCACCTGCCCACTACGAAATTGGCCTGTGCGTAGCTCGGGGCCACAACCCTCACACAAAAAATTTACTGGATTCCTTCCAAGAGTGTGGAGGTAAACTAAGCGAAACCCTCTAACAAATTAACCATCTCAAGAAATCCAACAACCCCCCATCTCAATCTTGAACATTCGCTCTTCGACAACCGACAACCCGCACCGATTAGCGAAACGTCTTGAGCATCACAAAAACCGCAATCATGGCTGACGACCCCGACTACGTACGTGATAATTCCTATTGCAGATTGGCTGCGGCGATGCAGAACGAGGATGAATTAATGGGAATGCGACAACTAACTTGGACTGCAGAACGCTGAGGAGGCCGCTGAGCTCAAGAAGCGCCGTCAGTTCCGCAAGTTTTCCTACCGAGGAATCGACCTTGATGCGTATGTTTTCCCCGAAAAATTTCTTTTCTGTTCCTGGCGCGATTGCCTGGTCATTCGAATTTCACGGAAACGATTTTCACGACGGTGGAATATTACAAGACAAAATATCTGAGAAACACGAGGACTAACTTGGTGTTATCAACAGCCTTCTTGACCTCTCCTCCGATCAACTACGTGATGTCGTTCACTCCCGTGCCCGCCGTCGGATCAACCGGGGTCTTAAGCGCAAGCCCATGGGCCTGATCAAGAAGCTCCGCAAGGCCAAGCAGGAGGCCAAGCCCAACGAGAAGCCCGACCTCGTCAAGACACACCTGCGAGACATGATCGTTGTCCCCGAGATGATTGGCAGCGTTATCGGCATCTACTCCGGCAAGGAGTTCAACCAGGTCGAAATCCGACCGGAGATGGTCGGCCATTACCTGGGCGAATTCTCCATCTCATAGTACGTTCTGAATCTGGCACAAGCATACGTGCATTTTTCAAAAATGCCTGGGATAGATAACTGACGAGTTCTATAGCAAGCCTGTCAAGCACGGTAGACCCGGTATCGGTGCTACTCACTCTTCTCGTTTCATTCCCCTCAAGTAAACGTGTGGAAAATGGAGGGTATTTGCACTTGCATTCACGGATTGGGCGAACGGAATGGTTCTTTTCGGTAGATAGGCGATGACCATCAACCGACATGGATGCGCTGCATGATAATGAATGAAATCATATTGCGCATAACAAACACTAATGGAATCCGGCCGTGACTTGAACTGGTCTGACTGGTTTGCCTGCTTTGGCATCCATGTATTCGAGTGAACTCTCCTAGGTATAATATGCGTGCCGAATTAGCCACAAGGGCCATGAAACTCAGTGTACCAATGCTACTCTTGCTTAGATCATTCCACCATCTATCTACGTCCCCATGGCTATCTACGTCAAGCCTAAATAAGGAGTAAACACGATTCACATCCACCTCTGCCGGCCATTATCCAAGTCAACTGTTGCTATGGGCTGACTACCTATGACCTTATCCGTAATAAACGTCTAGCATCTATCAACTCTGGCCCTCCTATATGAATATCTCAAAATCTAGCATTGTCAAAGGGGCAACCTATTTAGATTCTTCCCCACGGTTCTGGTTTCTAGAAATCTAGCCGTCGAATTTTTCACGTTCTCACTGCGAATGTTACTCAAATCTTCATATACTGCGTTGATCCGCTTACAGACAGGATGCTAAGTAGTAGATAGAAAGCAATACTCGAGGACCAAATACACTGGCATGGATATATAGGTCACCGGATTACTTAGGCCATTAGTACCATCTGAACCTGGCCCGAGTAATATAAGACAACACGTATATCACTCTCACTTGCGGAAATCCTTAGCGCTGCGAATAGCCAGCGAATAACAAAACAAAAAGTAGCTACTCCTTAGGTAGGTAGCCATCTGCGCGTTGGATTCTTGGTCTATGCTATGTACGTCCGCCGCATGAGGATGAGATAGTGTATATGACGATGTCACGTCTGGGTCCCTCACGCTGCCGCTTCCTTCTTCTGCTCCGCCTCCGCCTCCGCCTTCGCCGCTAGTAGCTGGAGTTTCTTGAACTTCCTCTCTTCCTCCTCGGCGGCTTGTTTCCGGTAGTGCTCCGTCACGTGGCTGAGGTTGGGGTAGAAGCCCGCGGGTACGTTCCACGGCGAGCCCGAGTCGATTAATCTGTTTGAGAAAGGGGTGATGTTAGCGAGTGTCTATGGGTTGGGTACAGCACATGCTGCTTGCGCCTTGTGCCTTGCGCTAGGGGTCTGGAAGATCCGGGATTTCCGCGCTAGAACATGCCAACTGTGATGCTTGGAATACGAGGGTATTCGGGGAGAGAGGAGAATCGGAAGATGTAGATGGATGGATGGATGGATGTACGTACTCAGGCATCTTGAGCTCGATGTGCGGGTTCTTGCCGGCGTACATGAACAGGTGCTTGTCGTGGGAGGCCTGGTCGAGCAGGTTGGTGCGCAGGGCGTTGCGCTCCTCGTAGTCGTTGAAGTAGTCGAACTTCCGCAGCCAGGTCGTGGCGGTGGAGGGTTCGCCGTCGGCGCCCGGCCGCGTGACCTGGTAGCCGAGGAAAGCCAAGGGGGCGGCGGCGGCGAAGACGTAGAAGCCGGTCTGTCCCCTCGCATGGTTAGCTTAGCCTCCCCCAGCACAGCACTCGATTTGATTTATTGAGGGAAGAGTGAAAACACATACGCCTAGCCCTTCGGGTACTTCGGGGGCGTGGTGGTGGTCATGGTGGTGGTCATGACCGTGGCTATCGTGGCCGTGGTCGCCGTGGTCGCCGCCGAGGGTGTCCTTTAACTCGTTTCCGTGGTCATCGGGGCCGTTGGAGGAGGCGTAAGAGCGGGATATTCGTAGGGACGTCGGTCGTGATCGCCTGGCTACGCAAGCCACTCTCGTTCGGAGGACGTGCATGTTGGGTCGTGTGTGGTCGCGGGATGCCAATTGGCTTCTCTGATGATATAGTCCGGCTATTGAGGAGCTTAATGAAGCTCGAGATGTTGGAATTGAGGCATATGGTGGGGATCAATCCGGCCAATCACATGCGTTTAATCGGTAAGCTTCAATGTGCGAATGTTCCGCTTTTACTATATATTAATACTGTATCAGTATATTGTGTACCTCCACATTCTGTCTAAATGAATTTAACCATTAATGCCTGCAACTACAATACAATATGTAATTTTCTATCGCTAACTCTGACAACCTTGAAGTCAAAGTATGAATTATAAGAGAATGAATGATCTAGGAATGAAATGATATATCTGTTTCTTTTCACTTCTAATCTCGTCATAATTCCCACAAGTTAAGCGTCTTGAGTCTTGTGTCCAGTTTGGTATTTGCAAACTGTCCTAAAAAGACATTGCCACATCACTCATAACACAGATTTATATATCTAAGCTCTGACTACAGGAAACCCACCCTAGATATATCTGTGGTCCTATACATTTCTATGTAATTCTGGATAACATGGGGTCTTCATATACGCGCAATCTGAAAAAGATTGCTCTTTCATTTTTCGTCGTCTCATCCGCTTTCTCCTTTGTATCTGCCTCCGCCTCTTCCCCTCCTCCGTCTGAATCTCCGTCAGCGGAAACCGAACTCATCTGTCACACAGACAACCCCGCCGACTGTTACCCCAAGGTCTTTTCCGCCACAGAGGAATTCCAAATCGTCCACGACGACCAGGACCTTCCGCCGGGCTTGCACGTGCAGCTAGATGTCCAGACGGGGAAGAAGCAGGCCAAACTCTACGACCCTAAGGAGGAGAACCCGGCTCTCGAGGGCTTACCGGTAGACCGGTCCGTCGTCATCGTAGACCCCGAGGAGCCTCAAGATGACAAGCCCCGCATACCCTCCGGCGCCCCGGCCTACGACCCCGTGGGCAAAGTCAAGGCGCCGAAGGAGAAAGACGAGGGTTTCACACAGGCCCTAGAGACCGTTAAGAAGTACGCTAAGAAGTACTCCAACGCCGGCGACTACTCCGGCCAATCTACCAACGCCGGCGACTACTCCGGCCAATCTACCGAGCTAGACCAAGCTCTCGAGGGCCTGTTAGACCTGTCTTATGACATGTACTACGGGCTTCAGATCGCCGAGGACGCGGACACCGTCCACGGCCTATTCTGCCTCGTCACCAACGTAGACGACTCAGACTCGAAAAAGGACGTGCCCGTAGGCGAACGCCCGGACTTTCTCTCTGCGCTGATCCTCGCGTCCTCGATCCGGAACAACAAGCCCGCATTACAAGCCCTAGAGAAATCCTGGGACGCAGCCACGAACAAGCAATGCGTGCGCTCATCCGGATCCGGATCCAGCACCACTCCTCCCCCGCTGCTAGCAACAGACTTCTTCGCCAACCTCTCCCCCACCAGCGAGCCCGGCAGTGCCGAAGAAGTCGCCGACATCTACCGCACGCGCCTATCGCTCATCGTGCTGGAGCCGCTGCTCAAGAGCGCGCCGATCAGGTCCCAGTTCCTGCGCGCCGACGGCATGCAGCGCCTCCTCGAGGTCCTGCTGCGCGGCGAGAACGCCGTCTGGCAGGACCAAAGACCCAAGGTCGCGCGTATCGTCTCTGATACCTTCCTCGACGAGGAGTTCGGCGCGGCGCTGGGCGTCTGGCCGACGGCCGCTCAGGCGACCGAGGACGGCGTGTGTGCGGCTGGCGGGACGGAGTCGAGGGGAGACGGGTGCTGGGAGTTTCATTTGGAGAGGATTGGGCGGGATCCGGGACACGCGGAGTGGAGTCGGCCGTTGCTTGATTTGTTGAAGAGGAGGAGGGCGGATATACCGAGGACGTCTGGGCGAGACGAGTTGTGATACATATCTATCGGGGATATAGCGTACTTGCCCACATTGGCTATCACTAGAAAGCAGCATATCAAGGCGTTCAAAGGAGGTTATTGGAATATTGTAATTTATTCTTAATTGTTTCTATTTTATCATTTAGGTCACCCTAACGAATACCCAAGCCCGCAGTCTGCGATCCAAAGCTGCGGAGCCACTACATAAAGGATATACACAATACCACCTATATGTCCTCTCACGACTCTTCAGTGTACCGCGATATACCCCCTTTCTATTGCACCATGTAGTAGGTATTCATCAGGGCTGCGGGTCAGGCCTTCAGCCGGCTCATACCCTCCACCACCTCATCCCACCTTGTCTCGAAGTCCTTGCGCACCTTAGCCGCCTCTTCGACGCGGCCCATGCGCCGGAGGTACTTCTGCAGCGTCGCGAGCACGGTCACCGTCGCGTTGTCGTTGTGCCCGAACTCCGCCTCGCTGATAGCCAGGCTGCGGTACAGGATGCTCACGGCCTCCTCGTCGCTGACCTCGTAGCTTGTCGGCAGCGTGCGCAGCATGTTGTAGCAGCTGAAGCGCGCGAGGCGCGGGTCGCGGCCGCGGTTCGCTGCCAGCGTGTCCGCCGCCACCTTGGCCTCCGTCGGCTTGTTGTGCACGTTGAACAGCCAGGTGAGGTGGTGGTCGAGGAGATCGATGTCTCGCTTTCTTGATTCCTGGGCTGCCGCGTCCGCCGCTGATGACGACAACGACGTGTCCTCCCTGAGGCCCGCGAGGAGGTCCTGCATGTACCGCTGCGCCGCGGCCGGCTCGAGGAATTCGCTGTTGAGCATCGCGCGGTACACCGTCGCGAGGTACGTCGGCTTCAGGCGGCTATCCACCTGGACGGCTTTCAGGAAAGTCTCTAGTATCAGGCCCGAGAACTGCGCGATCTCGGACGGGCTGGCGCTTTTTAGTCGCGCGAATAGTAAGTGTAAGGGATGTCTAGGACCGAAGACGATCCGCGACATGTTGTATGAGTAGTTGATCAATGACTCGGCTAAGCCTGGCCCGGATTGTCGTAACGCGCCGAGGGCGAGACATGTCTCGACGAGCAGCGAGGGGTCTTGCCGTAACATCACGTCTCTGTAGCCGTCAAAGGTTATCCTAATCATGCGGAACCCCTGCTCCGTGAAGCCGTTGATGAACAGTTGCCTAGCGGACGACACGGGGTCTAGCCACGTTTTCCCCCGGGGTGGAAACACCAATTCCTTGTCAGGCGTTCTTTGCCATAACGCACCGTCGAAGGCGCCCCCGACGTAAGTCTGTACGATTTGCATGCATTCCTCGGGCAGCCGTAAGCTATCGGGCGCTTCCAGTCGCCTCGGCACCATCTCCATCTCCGGCTCTGGCTCGGGCGACGGCGTCCGACATATGATGTCCTCTATGCTACGCTTCTGAGTGCTAGCCATTTCTGCCCTGCCCGAGAGTATGGCGATTAGCTCCTTGCGCCTGGCGGGGGAGACCCGGCGTAAATATGTGTTGAGCCTGTCGGCATCGATCTTGCGGCCGCCAACGAAGGACACAGACGGCTTGCCGACGGCAGCGCGCTTACCCCGCTGGACCAGGAGTTCTGCTACCTGGTGGGCCCGCAACTTCTTATGCAGGCCCCATTTGTTGAAGCGGATCTTGTACATCTTTTCTCTAGACGCGGGTCAGACTTCATGTCGGGCAACTGTTGGACGGATAGGAATCTTACGTTGCGTAGAAGTAGTATTCTTCTCGCATGATGCGCATGACCTCTTTTAGGCTCTTGTTCTGGTCGAGATACAGGGACGTAATCGTGTCCCGGTAGTTGGTCCAATCACCGTCCCTCGCAGGGCCATTGAATCTCTGAGGCGTGGATGACGGGGTGGTCGCCTGTGGCGTGGTCATGGTACTGGAAGAGTGTTGGCTAGAATGCTTATATCGATGTGAGAGCGTCATGTTCGCAAGGTTGGCTTGATCTTGCTCGGACATGTAGTTTAAAGTGCGGAAATAATCTGCTATAATCTGTTACGGGTTTGAATAGGGAAGATATACGTAATCATTATATTGTGATGTAGATGCACCTGGTGGGAGGGTAGCAGAGGAATGTAGAGCCTGTTGCGTTTACGTTGAGATAGACAACGGTTATAACCTAATAAAGAACGAAGCGAAGCTCGCCTCCTGCTTCATCATGTAGTATTCCCTACAACGCGCAAGACCCGTTCGGATAGGCGTCTCTAATAAGGCTACTAGCCTTTATATTAGTCATGGGTAGGGCGGCCATCTTGATCCGTGAACTACGGACCCTTGTCGTGACATGGTCGTAGCACTCAGGGGGGCATCTCTGCCCATGGTCGCTCAATCATATCTACTACACGTGTTGCAGCCATCCAGCAGCATTCTCTGGTGACCTAACCCGTTTTTAGCTGGTAGCGCGGCATATTAATACCACCTGTCGATCACTTCGTTTTGTTTCTAGTTTCCTTCCGGATGTTGATCGTGGAAAGCTTAATAATAACAAGCCTGGGAGGATGTCACCCAAGACTTTCCAGGAGGATGAAGGATTAGGGGAGGTGGGCGAATAAGGAGTTAGCGCGGAGGCGAATATTCCCAAATTAGAAGCTCCACGGCTACTATTGGCGGAGACGGCTTACTTAACCCTATCGTGAACCGGCGGAGCTTGGTAGCCTTGGCTTGTCTGGCCTGTCAAGGTTTCAACTCTTAAATGCAGAAACACATTCTTGGCTTCTCTACTTGCCGGACTGCAATGCTGTAATACCACTTGCATATCATCCTCTCAATCGCGAGCCGGAGCTAGAATAGGTTATGCGCTGAATACAGAATCGGATGGCGGTATGAAAGCACATGGCATGGCACATGGCACCCCTCGCCCTTTTTGCGTGCTTCGCTGCCTCGCTGCCTCGTCGTGCCCCGGGCGGCCTGGCAGGTTCTTCGCTCATCCTGTGCTCCGAATCCTTACGCCGAATTGGCCGAGGATAGAAGAAATGCATGACACGCTCGGCTCGAGGATAAACTCTTAAAGACGAGATGACGTTAGCATAGCTTCGTTTCCCTCGGCGAGTATCTATCTCATGTTCGAGCCGTCAAGACCGAACGCGCTGTGCTCGTAATGAGCATCTTGGAAGTAAAGTAAATGACGAGAATTTGAACGGATCTGTAGTGGATCAAGTAAAAGGGGCATGTCCCCCTACTCGGCAATTGCCCCGGATTATCATCGACGATGGACAAGATACTGCCCTCTCGGTCTCCGTGATGTCGTAGACAAAGCAGGTAGAGGACGAGAGAAATTTGTTCTCGCTTCCCCTGAATGCATAGGGTCGCTATCTACTGGATCCTGATATTGCAGACCGCGTTCTGTCGAGTATGAGGCTGCAGCAGCAACTGTTAATTTGGCCTACTTTGGTCGACATAAACCCCCTAAATCGCTTACCTACTGCATACTATGTAGTAGGCTTTTTAGGATGATGACTATTAAATGACATCCATAGAGACAGACGTGCGTTCTCCAACCCACTGTTATAGTATATTTGGATCAGGTAGCACGTGGATATTCGTTACTAATAGCCGGCAACTGCCTAGGGAGTATTGTTTCTGTCAGTTTTGTTGAAAACACACTTTTCCTTACTCGGATATGATATGAGTAGGATCTCCCAGGTCGGCGAAATAGATTGTAAATCTTCGAGATGCCCGCCGCTGTCGCACCCGGGAATACCAGCTGAAGCCCCATGGGCGGCGCACGGGCTGATGGGTTTACAGGGAGGCCCTGTTGTGAATCAATTACCCAACTTTCAGCATGAATAAATAAAAATGCAGGGCTGCTGGGGTATTGGGTGTTTTTCTGTTGCTCAACCTTAGGCACATGCTAGTAGCACTAGGTTCTTGATGCTACGCTATCAGAAAGACTACAGGATAGTAGGGGTACCGTACAGAATAGATGCTGTCAGGATTTGCTATGATGAAACATAAACATGTAGGTGTTCGAATGAACGGCATCCTTTTTGGAGGAGTATCCCACGGATTCTACATGGAATCATTGGAATAACGTTGTCGATATCTACATGATAGTTGACAGCCTTGTAGGGATTATGCCTAGGGGCCTGGAAGTGATGGAAGATGAGAGATTGGTGGGGGATCTCGCCCGCGTATAACGACGGAGAATGAAACGAGTGGACCCTTTGATGTCGATTTTCTCCATAGAAGTGAAGGATGCCAGACCCGGCTGAAGATTTATGACAGTTGACTTATCTGAAGCTGGTCAGATTGTCACCACTAAGTTGGCAGATGCGGGACATTGACGTCTTCGTCGATATCGATCGAAGACTAGGCCTCGGGAACGACCGAGCCGCAACGGATAAGACGGCGAGTGTTCCACAGCATACGAAGAGCCGTTCACAAGGTTGATAGATTGGGAAAGAATAATACGGCAGGATGAATCTGGCATGGTATCGAGCTCCCAGTCTGATACATCAGCGACCTGTTCCTTGTTCGCTAGATATGTTGTCAGTTGTCTCATCGATGTTATGAAAGAGAGTTGGAGGCCAATCAAGAGGCCAGTTTGGGAGGGAGAGGGGCAGGGGGTTTGGGGGCTTGGGGGCTTGGGTACTTAGGTACATATAAACGAGTATTTGAACACACTGCCGGTAGGTACCTGGTCTGCCTGGTATGTAAGGAAGCTGCATCCCGTTGGATGGCGCAGATCGTCAAGGATTGATTCATTTGATTCGATGCTTAGATAAATGGCCCACTAACTTGATAGGCTTTACCTTATGATTGAAGTGTTCATTTTAACTCTGCACTCTCGTCCTTATCAATCTCACCATGCACATGCACTCCTTACCTATACCTACACCAACATGAATAACTTCAACAAGCAAGCTATGTATTTGCGCAGGTATGGTCAATGGTAACCTACGGTCCTACGTACGCTTACCGCTTGTGTATACTGCGGAGGGCGGGATGTGTGGGTCGGTAGGGTTGCAGCCGCGAGACAAGACATTGCCGCCCAGTCATTGTGCTAAGTGGCTTGGCTTGATCATGACCGACCAATAAGGTCCATGCTCTCCGACAACTAGGCGCCTACATCGAACATTCATCTGCCTCAAGCGAAAATTCCACCATCCAGAGGCTTCAATTTACCCTCATCGAGCGGCCGTGAGTGTCTCTCGGGTCCCCGACCCTGCTTATGGCGTCGTGTTGTGCGATGAGGTCGGATTTTCACGGCCAACCAGACATCGAGAAACTATCCTGTCGAACCAATCAGGTTGGGTGTTGGTCAAGCTTGAACCTCCGTTGTGTGAGCTGTTACTATGGCTTCGTCTAGATGTGTGGCCGCGGCAAGGTCTGCCCCCATGCCGGCCATTGTTCAGATTCATTTAATACTAGTCTTCGCCAGTAGTCTCAATTCACAATGACCTCTTGCATCTGATTTTACTAACGTACATTGTTCTCGAGCTTTTCTTTTGTTTCAACAAAGACGCGATTTATATTTATCATGGTTGTTTTCTTTCACCTATGACTCAATGGATTGCTCTTCATGACTTATACCATTCCGCTCACTCGTCAACGTCCGCGTTACGTGTAAAATCAAACCTGCCTTTTTAATACTGTCAAGGCAGCCTCTAGAAAGCTCTCACCTAACTTTACTACAACTACTTAATTTTTCTTCATTTCTGGCCCGTCGGACATCAACGCTGGTACTTTGAGTTTGACACAATTTACAGATAAATTCTTGATGAATTTCTAACACTTTCATTTCCTACGTACATTATCTCATCATGAACGCGACTGAGCCGACCCCGAACACTCCCTGGCCGAGCCCTAGGGACCCAAACCGCAAGGATGAATGGGAGGACTGGGAGGATTCGGACGAAGAGGGACAGGTGACCATAGATGATAAGGATGGGCTTCTCATCGATCTTTCCGATGAGGCGAAACACAAATCAAGTCGACCTGGTGCTGCTCAGGGAATTCCACGCAATCTATTACGGTACTCGGTTCAAAAACCGGTTCGCGTGAAGTCCAAAGCTAGACAGAAGGCGCAAAACGCAAAAGCCGGTATATCACTTGTGACGGACATGACAAAATTCCGCCAATCAAAGCAACGCGCGAAGTTCGTTAATCCTACCACTCTTCAGGCTTTAGAAGGAGAGCCGTCCTCTGCTTCAATAGGCAGTTTTTCATGGCTTAAGCAAAGGCCCGGGAATGCCAGCGGTATCAAGGCAGGCAACAAATCTGTACAACGGTCTTCAGACCTTTCTCCAGTAGCTAGGCCAATCGTCATTGGAATATCGGTACCTTCGGACAACCTCTCTGACCATCAAGTCAGCCCACAAACGGCCGTCATCGAGACGCCCACAGACTTTCCTAAATTCCCCCCTAAATCAACTACGACCGCCGCCAATCCTTCAACCCTTACACCCCACCAACTGCGCTCTGTTTGGTCACCAGACACGGAAGCAAGCGAATCTCCGTACCAGGCTTCTAGAGCAGCTTCAAGTCTCTATTCCCAGCCAAGTTTATATGGTGGCCCGAGACCGGATACCGATGTACCTCCTGTACCCGCCTTGCCAACGACTTTCGGGTCCAAAGAGAGGCAGACTGTGGTGATTGCGGATCTCGAAGATGACGACGATCTTGGAACGCCTTGTACTCTTTTTGAAGAAGATGGAAGTCCTACGATGACTCGCAAGTCGGTAAAACCTAAGGCAGCGATAGTTAGCCCTGAAAGTGCTGGTAGCCGATCTCATGGTTGGTGGGATCATGTTACAACTCCTTTCATACAACAGACCAACAACCCCTTTAAGCAACAAGCACAAGAAACGGGATCCAGTCCTTCCTCGCAGCAATGGAACCCGTTTAAGAATCAAACACAAGAGACCGGGTCCAGCCCTTCACAACTTACAGCAGTTCCTCATCAGTGGTGGGCTGGAGCTAGTGAGAAGGGTAGCCCTTCCCAGCTAAACCCACCAGCACAGCAAGTACAGCAGGCCACTCCTAGCCCTTTACAATCTACAACAGGTGTTCGTGAGTGGTGGAATGGGACTAATGAGAAAGATGGGCCGTCATCCAACACTCCAGCTCAGGCTAGGAGCACCCCCGTCGTTCTCCAACAACAATATATAGCCCAGTCAGCGGGTTCTTCGTCTCGCGAAACGTCACCAGAACGCAGAGAAACACGATCCGAGAAAGCAAGGATTCTTTTGGAGGAGAACCAACAATCGAATGAAGAACCGCCTCCGTACTCACCTCCCAAGCCAGCGCGAGAGCCTCAAGTCAAATATGGCGTCATACTGCCGCCTCCGGTTGTAATCAACTCTCAAAGGGTCCCGTCCCCTGGTCCAGTGACTCCGGGCTTGGCGGGAACGATGACATCTCAAGGGGCTATAAATATGGCGGACATACCCTTAACACCACACAATCTTCAACCTGTGCAGGCTGCAGTACTTCCTGATCGCGCACCCGGTTCCTTCACACCTGGTGACCATTTCTACGAAGTCCGAGGACAGGCCAACCGCACTGAAAGGCAACGGCGCCGTCACGAGAAAGAAGAGGTAATTGCTAGAAAAGCTGGCGGGTTCTGGAGAGGGCGGGGCTGCATGCCTAAAAATGGTTGCTTCGGGCGGAGCGGTCGCGAGGGCAGAAAGAGAAGGCGGATTTGTCTATGCGTTATCGCTGGTTTGATCGCTGCGATCATCCTTGCCGTCGTCCTAGCTGTTGTTCTTACACGACGACCTCGACCTCAAGAGAATCCGGCTCCTTCAATCTGGCTCAATTTGACAGATTTCCCGCCGATGCCGACTGGCGTCTTGACGGTTTCTGGGCCGGACAATTCACTAGCGAGGACTGGCTGTTTCGTTGGCACATCAGATACCGCTTGGTCTTGTGCTTTGCCGAAAGAGGAGCACGCATCTGTAGCTCCCAATGCTCCTAACCAGCCTGAGTTCATCTTCCAGATCCAATATGACAACGGCACTAGGGCTCTTTGGAACGTTACGGAAGAAAATGATGGAGACCAACCTACCCTATTCGACTCAGGCTTCAATCCAAACCCACAGCCACCCTCCATCGCGGAAATTCGATTCCTGGGCAACACGACCGATCACATCCAGTCAGATAACAAGGCCGGAGAACCGACGCCTTTTTTTATTAGTACTTTGACAGACGTCAACAAGACAGTTGGCGCTAACATGCTCACTCGTCGACAAGGAGCTAATAACGCCATTGGCGTAGCTGGTGACGATGGCTTTAATCTGACGGATATACTTCCTCCCCCACAACTGAACGGTGACGGCACGGGTGCGCCGGCCCAACTATTCCCGCATTCCGTCCAGCAACCTATCCGTCTGTTTGACCGTGGCCTGCCCACCGAACACTACGGCTTTTACACCTATTTCGACAAGACGATTTACATGGTAGACACAGTGAAGGTAAACGCCGCGGACGACGACGGTGGTTCGACCGAGGCCAGCGCCAAGTCCTTAGTGACATTCGCCCAGACCCGTTTCCTCGTGCAGATCTGGACACGCATGGAGAACACGACACAACTTCTCGGTGATACCGGCGCTGCTGTTCCCTGGACAAACGGCACGTCCGCCACCACCACCCCTGGAACCATGCCGTACCCGGTCACCATCACAGAGGACATGCACGGCGGTGACAGCAACAAGAAGATTGACTACCGCTACGGGGTTCTGAAGAATCAAGCTATCAACACCACAGATGCTCAGCTTATCATCGTTAACCGCGCGTTTGCGGGCACACTGGTCAACGGCATGAACAACAGCCCCAACACCTCCATGGGAGGCATCGATGGCGGCACCGGAGGCTGCAAGTGCGAATGGATCAATTTTAAGGGGCTGAGCAAGGTTACGACATAATTCGCGCTATGAAGAATACGGGAATACGTACACACTCTCTCATAAACTCATTTCATTATTGAGATGCCATTATGGATACACTTGGTACAAGCATCGGAGGCGTTTACGGATCGCATGATTGATTTAGCGGAAGACAAAAAGAATTGGCGTACGGTCATGATTTTTCAGGGGTAATTATATTGCATAGGTGGTAGTCGTACGAAGACTGATCGGGAACTTATGAATAAGCTTTTGGCCCCCGGAATAGGGGATGGGTCCTCGGGTTGGGTGCCAGTATGGCCAGATTAGGAGAGGAAGCTCATAGGATGCTACCTGTAGCGGTGCTTAATACAAATGCATAAAGCGATTATTTATTACAATCGCCTTAAATTGACTTATACCCTAGACTGTGCTCTGTTTGTTTTCGTTGTAAAGTGGTCGAGTTACCTCCGTACAAAAAGGGCCAAGTATGTGGTATTGAAGTGTAGGAGACCTATTTACTCTTTCACTAGAACGGGTTTTATCGACGAATTCATAGACACATGTTCTCCATTAGGTATAATATCGAAGGTTACGCCACATAAGTGATTTTACTCGAAGATTTATTCATGTGCTTCCCGTCAACCATACTAAAGAGAATAGAACCGGGGAAATGGAGATATCAAAGGCATCGATAAAATGACTACTAAATTAATCTCGCACAAGTTGCACTTATTGGAACCAGAACTGGACACTAATCCGACCAGTCTAATTATGCAACAGCCCTTACCATGTGTCCTGAGTTAGACGATGCACTTCGGTCAGACGAAAGGATGTAAGGACAACCACCAGGATATAGCTTGTTGATATGGTGCTGACAGCAGCTAGATAATATTTATCCAATGAGGGTTGAGCCTTTATTGACGCCAGTGTATCTTAAGTGAGAGAAGTGGATTGCAATATTGCCTCCTTTAGATAGGTACCTATCTATGTATACACATGTATCATGCAAGGTTCCGACATAATGATGCCAAGATCTGGACTCCGTTGGAGATGATTATATTTCAAAACTGGCTTCGAATGAGGTACCCAGGTAGAGGGCTGGTGAGAAGTAGATCTGGAGTTTAGATTCGTACACGCGATCTACTCTATTCACTCTAGCCTAGTGACGGTAAATAGTAAACGGCGACTATTTTCGTCCTCCATAAGGCTGATAGGGCTGAACCCAACCATACCCATAATACTTTCAATCTTCCATCGCGTCTGTGCAGCTTCTCCAGCCTTTCTCCACAATCCGTAAAGGTTCCAGTGGATGGCCTGGCATATATTTCCAGGCCCTACGATAAGACTGCTAATCTACCTCCCGACAATCATCCCTCCCTTTTTAACCAATCTCACAATCTGTTTCGCTGCGGCGATCTGCTCCTCGAGAGTGAATAGATTGTATGTGGGAAAAGACGCTGCAGTGTAACATATCAATCCCGCACTTTCTCAGGTCCGTCCACACCTTGCTCTGTGCCGCCCTTAGAAGAAGACCCGAGCGTTTTTCGGTCAAGGAAAAAAGAAACTCGTGGCTCAATCCTATGAAAGCCTTTTCGATGTCGAGGCCAATAAGGTTGTTCCGGAGGGGACGTCGCCAAGCACCAGCTGGTGCAGATTTGGCCCAAAGCAGCAGCCGACGTCTAAGTCAGTGGCGTCCGCGGCTTTGGGGCGCGAGACGGTAGGACGGTAGGAGGGTGATCAAGGTTTAGATTCGTGAATCAGTCTAATGTACGGATAGGGATCAGGGGTTAGATTACCGCCACGTGCACGTACATGCTGTTGTACCGGATACTTCCAGTGCTGTTCACATGTTTCACCACCTCGGAGCTGGGCACCTTGCAGTAATTTTCGAGAAGTTTGCGCACAAGGCTCATTTGTTTCAATCAAATCATCTTGATACCACTCCCTGCTTCACTCTGGGGAAGAAGTCTGGTTGGTAGCAGTCCTCTTCGATACCTGGGCCAAGTCATGTAACACTGCCTATTCACCTGCGAGGTTAACGAAAATAAAGGAAAAAGGCATATTTAGGTAATCAGGGACAGCAATGTGTTAGGCACAACTACATCGTGCGCCGTACAGAGCTACCCATAAACGTCTGTGTATCATAAGAATGCTGATACTATTCAATAATAATGACAGATCTAAATGACTATCTCTGTTCAGCTACCCGATCAATATGTTGGCTGATCTTCACTATCTCTCTTGTATGAGTCCACAGTGACCTCCTGAGTGACAGTAATCTCTCCTGGTTGTTGCCAAGCGCGAATATGATCAGTCTTAGCTGCGTGTTGAGCCAGATATATATCTCGTTCGTCTAACTCGATATAAGGATCACTTTCTAGCTTCATCATGCCTTGGGAAATAACCGTAGAGAATCCGTGACTGCCTTGCCGTGGATGTGACCTATCATCGGAGAGATACTGGCCATTCAAGATACTCTCGCTGGGCGTAGCGCGCTTTGTTCTTCTTATAATGGGTCCCAACTCCGGAAAGCTCACACAGAGCATGCCGGTTGTCGTCTCGGCACTTTAAAAAAGAAAGTTAACATCATCTACAGATATCGGGAATGACAATCTCCTTGTCGGCTTGGTTCGAGTACCGTCCTTCCCGAGACAGGCCAAAAGGGGAGAGACAGAAAAAGAAACTTAACGTTACTTACAGACCCCACATTATAATCTTTGGCTGTATCCAAGATTTGTCGTTGTTATTATTCCCCTCTAGGCGAATTACAAGGCCCAAAACGCTGAATATCGGGGCACTGGGTCATTCTTAGTACTATGACTTCGTAACTGGCTGGACAAACTACTAACCATAAACCAAATGTGAAGACACAAATGACGAGCACCTTTTGCCTGAGCTTCAACTTCATATTCCAGACTGCTTTCACCGGGAGCAGGAGCATTATAACGTCTGTCAACGTATTGAACACCCCACTAGTGTCCAGCAGCACCGGAGTGTTGATGCAAGACCCGGGTATATCGTTGTCCCAGATCTTGGCCCTTGGAATACACCCCCATATCTTAACTAAGGTCGTCGAGCTGTAAAATAGGATGAGTAGGACGATGAGGCAGACGATGCTGATATCGAAAGGCCTGCCCCTGGACGGAGAGAAAATACGACGATAATACCAGAGAACCGAAAGTTTGGTAATACATATAGCGATGCCATAGTTGACGGTGGTGGCGTTAAACCACTTTCAAGGTAAGTCAATGTTCGCAGCCCCTTTTTTCGTTTGCTGAACTTATTAAGAGTCTGTAACTTACATATGCTGCTTGTATGGCCTGTTCTCGCGTGATATCCCATTCATGCCTCCCTCCATAGTTCGCCATAGTAGCGGCGCCGACTCCAGCGAGGGATACCGTGCTTGCCTATGTACGTGGGTTGGTTGGAGGCAATGTTAATTCGAGAGATCGTATTTCTCACTTACCCAAGCAGTCAAAGCAAGCCCTAACAATTAGTATGTTAGCCTCGATTTCATCTCGAGGGGTCAAAGTTAAGTTTACAATCTTCGAAAACCCATGTTTTCCTGATCCAAATTCTAGCATACACCCGAAGAAAGAAGGATATCGTTATCAGGGGAATAGAGACTCCCATAGCGATGTTGTTCTCGTCGGTAAGGGACTCCGGGTTCACGAAATTGGAAGTTACTCCTGGAGGGGGTGGTAATGCGGGTGTTGGAGAGGCTGTCGCCATTCTGGTAATTCTGCTGAGCACTCTATGGGAAGACTTGATGGGTAAGACACTGGGAGGCATGAGAAGACCTCCAGGTTACGCATCTATGTATATAATTGAGGCATGTCTAAAACTTAGGCGTCTCAGCTCTTCATGGCTTCGATCTGGGGTATGTAGAGCAAACAAGATATCAAACAAGCCTATACCAATATGCAGAAATCCTTCCATTCTTCTTCCCTTTCCTCTCCTGTCCATTTACCGCTCTCTAGAAAAGCCCTGGCTTGGCTAGCTTGGATACGAACGACGCTCTTACATCTTAATATAGTACATTGTTCTGGAAATCTGACGAGGAAATCCTACTCATAGACCATATTGGCTTACATCCCCGACGAGGCTGCGATTACAAGCGCTCCGGGCTACTTAGATGATTCATGATTTTCGCTGGAGAATTGCCACAAATGCAGATGCCACAATCCTCCACGACGCCTCAACGCCTCTTGGTCTGCACTAAAGTAACCGGTCAACGGTATGACCCGATTGATTGGGCCTAAGGGGGTTGCGCGTACATCTCTCTCGGAGATACGATATGTGGTAAATTAGTAATTTCTGTGCCCGATGTAGAGATACTTATTCGTGTAACCTTTGGCGTTCGGATGTCTTGACCGACCGGTCTTGGGTCTTTGTTTTCTCTTCACTCCCTTCCGACCAGAGTGTCGGGAGGCTGTGTCTCTTTCTTTTCCCCGTCCTCAGCTTCCCGTTTTTAAAATGTCAATACGTCTGTTTCATCGGTTTCTCTCACCTCTATAGAAAATAATCCGACATGGCTGATCTGAAAGGTGCTGACATTGTCGATGGCTCCCACGGCGCGTCCGTGAGCTCGCACTCGGACCATGTAGCTGAGGAATCCTTCCAACCCTATGTCGACGAGAAAAAGCTACTCTGGAAGACGGACTTACACGTCGTACCTATACTGTTCATTGTATACCTCGCGGCGTTTCTCGATCGGTAGGAGTGCGGACCCTTTGAAACAACTGAGACTGACTTTACGTAGCGTCAATATATCCAATGCCCTCACCATGGGATTGCCCGCAGAGCTCGGTCTCGAGGGCCAGCAGTCGAACATCGCACTCTGCATATTCTTTGTGCCATATATTATATTCGAAATCCCATCCAACATCCTAATGAAGAAACTGAACCCTCACATCTACCTTCCGGCCTGTATCTTATGTTTTGGGATCATAATGCTGGGTCAGGGCTTCGTTCAGAGCTACAGTGGATTGCTCGCTACTAGATTCTTCCTAGGACTCGCCGAGTCCGGGATTTTCCCAGGTAGTTTCTACTTAATTAGTTTCTGGTACAAGAAAGAGGAGGCTCAGAAGAGATTCACTATCTATTGGTCTAGTACTATTCTCTCTGGGGCATTTGGGGGCTTACTGGCTTCCGCGATAGGATGCATGAATGGTATCCGAGGCCTCAGCAACTGGAGATGGGTTTTCATACTGGAGGGTATTGCGACGATATTGATTGGTATCTTAGCGTTCTTTTGCATCACGGACTTCCCACGAGAAGCGAAGTGGTTGTCTCCCGAGGAGAGGACGTTCATACTAAATAAGACGAAAACTAATGAATCTCGGGTAATCCCCGTCACCGCGAAGGACGTTTTCGCTTTCCTCAGAACGCCCAAGGCTTGGCTCGGCGCAATCATGTACTTCTGTAAGTGTGGCCGTCAAAAGTTGGCTTTATACGGAGGAGTGGATGCTAACTATCGGCAGCGGTCTTGGTTACCTCATATTCGCTTTCGTACTTCACGCCAACTATTATCCAAACACTCGGCTACAGCACAATTGAGACTCAACTGCATTCTGTCCCACCTTTCGCATCGGCTTTTGGGCTCGCTATCGTCTTAGCCTACCTCTCCGACAAAGTTCGGATGCGTTCGCCATTCATCTTCTTCGGTCTCGCACTGTTGATCACCGGGCTCTCCATCCTAATCACTACACACGGGTCATCGCATTTCTCAGCTGAATACGCGGGAATCTGTCTGACAGCCATGGGCTCTTTCGGCATTGGTGGGATGATCATCTGCTGGTACGTGATGAACCTTCAGGGCCATGTGGAGAGGAGCATCGGAACGGCTTGGATGATAGGCTTCGGAAATTGCGGAGGCATTGTCGCAACGTTCCTGTTCGTCAAGAAAGACGCGCCCTACTACCATACAGGCTATACTGTCTGTCTTTCCATGGGTTGTCTCTGCGTAGCCGCGTGTGCTGGCTACGCTTTGCATATTTGGCAGCGGAAGAAAGCCGTAGCTGGGATTGAAAAGGAGGGAAATGAAATGGACCATGTATTGTACTTATGAAAATTCACAGAAAGAAAGGTTACCAAGGTAACCAATCCTTAAATAACTTGGTAGGTAATGCTGGCATGGCTTACTAATGCATTATATTTCGTCGATGTCAAATTAAGCTTCAAAGGATTTATACCCAGATAAGATTCCCGTCACTTCTGAGTGTATAAAAGGGGTAAAGACTGATAGGGGTAGGTACAGGTACCTGTGAAAATTACGATTAATACCACAACTATTATTCATTTCGCCATTTTCAACCTTGAGGTTTTACCCATCTATAGAGATTTTCTTGCTTTATGTGAACGAAGATATCTACCTACTCTTCTCAGCTCAATTCTTTGTCTATTTCTCGGTAATTATTTTAGGGGGGTGGGTACTTACCTGTATAATCCCACATGTACTTCGCATTCAACTGAAATCATTAGCGCTGCACGTATTTCCCTTTTCCTCTTTTATCAACACCACAAGTTCGGTCACTCTTTTCATTGCGGTCCCATGGCTTATTGTATGATTGTCTAAGTATAATATGATCTCGCCGATCGCTAATCTGGGACCAGAGATCCTGCTGGAAATCTTCGAATGGCTTTCTCAGGATGGCAATGCAACGCTTGTCCCCTCCGTTCTGTGCTGCAGAAAATGGCGACCTCTGGCTCTGTCTGTCCTATATGGCGATGTCGTTCTGACCCACAAACAACTCCCAAAGTTCGTGGAAACTTGCACGGACCATGAAGTCCGTTCGCTGACATTGCGGTTGGATACTATTCCCGTTAACCCCTATGAGCCATCTGAAGCCAAGCAAGCGGCCGAATCTAGGCTGGAAGCATTGAGGCGGCTCAGCCTACGGATGCCGAGGATGAGGCTTTCGGCCTTATCTATCATGGTCAAATTCCCCTTTCCATTTACGGCCTCGCAGGAAATATCCTTCATTCTAGATCACTTGCCCGCTTGTTGCGTAAGCCTGGACATCGATGTCAGATACACCAGCTTCATCCCGAATTCTACCGTAGATCCGCAAGCTCATCTGCACCTGTGTGACTCTATTCGTGTTATCCTACCTCAGTTACGACACCTACGCCTACGTCTTCCACTAATTTGCCCTGCCATATTCTCTACTAAGCTACCCGGTCAGGATACGCCCTATCAAGTCATCCGCGCCCCAATGCTCAAAACCTGCCTTATCAATCTCTCCCTACGCCCTACTCATCCCAAGGTGCCTCGGCGACTTCCTGTAGCGACGACCTCACCCGAATTCCCCATGTTGGGCTACTAGATCAGCTGCCTTCTCCTCTTCCCCCAGTTCTCGCAGTACTCCAGGACTTCGCTCGTCTTAATTCCACTAATCTTGAGAGACTCTGGGTCATCGACGTGGAGTCGCGAGGTCCAAACCCGCATTCCTGGGCGGCCTGGGTGCGTCGCGATTTCTTTTCCAACACCAGCTATCCAATTCCCGTAGCCAACATCGGCGACTTTGTCCGCGTTGCTTGGTTAGCGCGGGTACCATCGCCGGCGAGTCCACACAAGACGCAAGATTGGCTGTCGACACTGGATAATCTGGAGACGCTGGCTGAAGGCAGCACCTGGGTAGAGACTATCGCTTCTCGTGCCCGCCTGCCGATCGCCATGCTACGAGAGCATCAGGACAGGCGCGAGGCGATGGCCGGGGCACTGTTCCGGAAGCGCAACAGGATCGCTTGTATGCTATGGAGGAATGAGGATGAGACGGGTGAAAAGTTGCTTGCGGAGGGGCCTGGGGAGTTGATGCGACGATGGGACATGAATGAAATAACGCCTAGTGGCTGGATGAGGGACGAGCACACTGCTTCGCCCATGGTTCGAGCGTGATGAGGTTCAAACAGTAAATCATTCATGAAGTACATAACCTAGGTAGGTACTTAACATAATCACTACCAGTCAGCCGATTAAGTTAAAACGTATATTTCTGATACAGAGGAAATTGTACAATTGATTATTTTATTAAAATGTCTACTAAGCTCTAGAAACATGCGAAAGTTCGCAAATAGTATATAAATAAAACGGCCTTCCGACCCCTATCCTCCTTACCTACCACGTATCGTGACCAGCACCGTTGGAATTGGCATCCAGGTGTACGAAACTGTGATCTAACGATATTTGACACGCGCCCAATGAACCAAGAAAGAGCAAGTCACAAGAAATACCTTCTGCTTCACCGACAAGTCCGGTAGAAAAGGGCTCCTGGGATCGTACTCGGCACTGGTGAGAAGGAGGCCCGTAAGATTCAGAGTGTGACCCAACCTGATATATGAATATGTTAATGGCTAACCCAAGATGTAAAGCACGACTATTTCAAGGTTTAAGATCACATACAGTTTTGCTACGAAGAGCGTCCAGAGGTAAACAGGGTAAGAATCCCATCGTGTTTTTCCTTGAAATACCTCGCGCGAGGTGTAGAATACCGGCGGCGTCCAGATGACGGTCGATACGAGCTCTAGGGGAAGTCGTATGCGAGTCGTGTTTGAGTGCTGGACGAAGTCCAACGTCAGGAGGGCGAGGGATACGAAAGACAGGAGAAAATTGAGCTCCTAAAAATTAGTCGCCGATGCGACGGTAAACCGCTAATAATTCCATGGAGGCGGGTCATAACTTACTACAGCCGGTATAATAACCAGAGTGACATTGGCATAATCCAACCAGACCATCGTCGTAATCACAAGCACGTATAAAAAGTGACCGGCGCTGATAATCCACCACATGCAGTTCATGAGGGCTGAAGTTCTGATACAAGACAGATGCCTCTTATCGTGTCGGATAGGCCAGCCACATAAAGTACAAGCGTAGCCCTCCCGCCCATTCACGAAGGTAATGTGATGATTGGGTCTGTCAAAGTAGTCTGGGCTTCGCTTCAATCGCCAGCAGCGAAAACACATCGATCTCCAAGTGCCCGGCCTGAAGAACTCGTCCTGGACCAAGTAGCCATCATGGGACATGGTGAGACAATCGATACAACAATTCAGCAGATCGAAGGTGATATACCGATTCTCCGTGAAAAGGCGTTCAACCACATCTACCGTAAGATGATGGAAATAGAGTCGACATGTTCGCCGAAGTTGGAGTGCAGCCCGAACGTCCAGGTAGGATATGATTAGGAGTTGGATTTCCCAAGGTAAAAATGTCAACGGGGAGAATTCTGTCGGCTGTTCAATCGGCGGTATCAGTGACGGCCATGAGAACTGACTTGATCTAGTCGATGTTCTAAGAAGCTGTAATTCATACGTCTCATTAGTCGACGTAGTCGAACAGCAAGCCATAGTGAAGGCGCATTTGATCTCAACAAGTAAGAGGAAGAAGCCATTGGGGTTGATAAGTTCACCCAGGCCCCGGCCGGAAAGCTACCTAGCGAGAGACTTTAATAGGTAAGAAATGGATGTGAAGTTCTAAGAAAGGACAGATAGTTGGTCGAGTTGTTTCGTACGATAAGACTCTTGTAAGCGCCACAACCATGGCGAGCCGTGCAGAGAGGGCTCGATCCCCACGTGGCTTAACTTATATTACCTTTAACCTAAAAGGCATGGGGAAGACAGATGAAGAGGACGAATAAAATCGATGGGTAGGGTGAGATAGAGTAGGCTCCTTGGATAAATATCTCCGTATTTAGGAGTGTAGTCGGTAAAGTCGTGTTAAAATCGCGTTAAGGGGTACTAAGAAGCATACTCCCTGGTTCATCTTAGCCAAGGAGCAAGTAGGTTGGTTATCCATATGCAACGATGATTATGACTCATTCATCATCTCTAAAATCTCTGTCATAATTCTGACGACAGAAGATATGTGAAACTTATATCTGTCCACTTGGACATGCCCGACATATGTAAACAGCTAACCCTAGGGGTGGGCGATAGCGAACTTAGGCGCTCGATTAGAGACATCCTACAAACCCCTAGATGAATCAATGCGGAAAATGGGTTACATAGCTAATATATGTATTGAGATCAATCAAATATGTGATCTACTTCAGTCAACGAGACCGTTACTCCGTGTTCGGATCCTTGATGATACCGGGTTTCGGTACCGAATTAGCGACCACGCCGCATTTCTTGCACTTTCGGGTTTCCTCGCTTGACATGAATTCCTCGATGGCGGCCTTGATCTGAGTACCGAGGTTGGTGCAGTGGAAGGCAGCTTCGTGTACTATCTCGTTACACTCCTGACAGTACCAGCGCATGCGGTCGATGGTGCCTTCGGGCCGCTTCTGCTCGAGGACCACGCCGACGGTGTTAGCGAAGCGCACCGGGTTATGCGGCGTGTTGCCCGGCAACAGGAACATGTCGCCCTCCCGAATGATGATGTCCCTAAACTTGCCATCGTCAACGACCTTCAACATCATAGCACCCTTGTACTGGTAGAACCACTCCGGGGTCTGGTTGATGTGATAGTCCGTCCTGGCGTTGGGACCGCCGACGATCTAGTGCGATAGGTAAAAACATAAATCAGCTAGTTCGGGCGAAGATTTGGAAAACGCATTTGCGCACCATGACGGTGAAGTCTTCATTGTAGACGCAATAGTTGTTGACCGGGGGTTTTAGGAGATGAGAATTCTCCTCGAGCCTTGGCTGCCCATTAGCCGCACCCGGGCAACACGTCACCGAGAACCTTGCTGGCTTACCACTTCGGGAGGTTGACTGGCGTAGAGAGCATTTTGGTTGGTTAGAAATCCGACGCCGATTGTGGATTCTTCCGTTCTGTCAAACCTAAATCGTAGAAGACTCACTCACTCACTACAAAGAGTCGTAGTTGAATGTGAGCGAATTAGAACATCCACACTTTCAATGGTTCAGTTGTTCCCAATAGGATTATTAATCGTACATGACCTCGGGATGACTGATAGCGGTTTACGTTATCAATCGTCAAATCATCCGCGGGATGCCGATTCTGTTTTGAGGGTTGAAAGGCTCAAAAGTTTAAAAAGAGCTCCATTACCCCACCATTCCTACCATATCATGATTAGGTAATATCCATATTGGGCACTTATTTAGCAGAGTTTAGCTTGGGGTGTACGTACATTGTTAGTTTCGGGGTGGTTGTATGAAATCCCTGTACCTGAACGACAGAGGAAGCCCCTAGTCTCCCGTTTGGGGATGGGTTACGGAAGCTCTAGGGGGTGTTTTGGTGTTTGAGGGTTTGAGGGCCCACTGTCTTGCGCTCACATACCAAGTAACCACAACCAATCTTGAAGCAACCACGCGATTTGACTCCATCGTCAGCTTTCTCGTTGCAGGTGAGCAAGTTTAAGCAAATTTCGAGCAGTTTATCGAGTGGATTCAAGCATTCGAAGAAGCATATTAGACTTCAACCATCCTGCTTTTCTCTTTTCAATTCCAGCTTCGTATCTCATCGTGTCAGTCGCCGACCACCAGCCGAATCTAACTCGAACCTTGCGTAGTGCTTCGTAATCCTACAAATAACTTCATCATGGACCATTCGCACATGGATCATAGCCATATGGATCATGGCGACATGGGCCACGGAGATATGCCAATGCCAATGTGCAGCATGAATGTCAGTAATATCTCTAATTACCTAACGCCGCATTCGCATTCTCTAGCTTCATGCAACGACCTGCGTTGCGCCAACCCGCCCCTCGCTCTCAACGCCACGAAACCCCATTCTCAAGCTCCAGCGGCCACCTCATTGGGTACCGAAAAATGGGAGGGGAGGAAGATGAATAAGGAAAACTAAGACTAACTCTTGGCCCTTGCGTTTTGGCTCAAACAGATGCTGTTCACTTGGGATACTACCAACCTATGTATCGTTTTCCGACAGTGGCACATTCGCGGAAATGCCTCCCTGATCTTCAGCTTGCTGGCCATCATCGCTCTCAGCGCCGGTTATGAGGCTCTCCGCGAAGGCATCCGTCGTTACGAGACCGCGATCGCCGTTAAGCAGGATGCCTCTCCTAGTGAGTTCAACTCCTCCCGCCCTTCCCTATCCCATACACACACAAATCCGTTTGATTGGCATGCCTTGGGGGAGGTCCATGGCTAAGATCTTGCGAATAATCGAGTCGAACCAAATACTGAGAGCGCGGCGTTACTTGGCGTAGGACGAAGCAGCCAGGCCGACGCGATTGGACGGCGAGCCCATGCCGTGAAGGCGGTGCTATACGGCGTGCAGAACTTTTATGCGTTCATGATTATGTGAGTGGATTGCCTTATACGCTCCACCCCAATCGTCTATATTCTAATGCCGTCTGCGAACGAATAGGCTGGTTTTCATGACCTACAACGGCTTCGTCATGCTTTCCGTCGCTATCGGAGCTGGCCTCGGGTACTATTTCTTCGGTTCGCGTACGAAAGCTGCTAAGGAGACGGCCTGCCACTAGATACGGGAAGACCTGATTAATATCCAATCTAAATGTACGAGTTGGCCAAGGCATATTAAAGAAGGCAAATATGGGGTCGAATTTGGCGGTCTGCAATGGTGTGGGACGGAGACGCTGATCAGTTTGTTAAAAGCGCAACTACACGCTCGGTAGCAGCGGAGTTAAAGATACAACGGGCTTGAGCCTACTATGAATCTACAATACAAGGAAGACCTCTTTTGGAAGTTGGATTGGTCCATCTACATCTTCGCATCTTTGACCTCTTCTTTAATGGCCTCCTGCCCTACTTCCTTTCTTTTCTTATCGGGAAGTCGGCCTGCGTTTTCTAATCTCTCTAAAAGGTGTTCGTCACCGTAATGGGCATTATGCTCGAACTCGGGCTCTTCGTCATAAGCAATTCGGGCGGCGTCGACTAACATACGTCCCGTCATGCCCCAGACAAGGAAGCGTTGAACCTCATCTTCTTCATCTTCTAGCTCATCGGCCAAGGCGCCTTGTCCACCCTCTCGGACCTTGGGTTTAGTTACCTTCTGGTTGTTTACCGGCACGTGGAAGTTATGGACCCGCCAAGGTTCGTTCTGCCAAGCATGCCAGTACCCGTCGTACCAATCTCCGGGCGGTATTGTCTCCCCCTCACGCGGTTCGTCCTTCGCCTTTAAAAAGTTGTGGAACGGACCGCTGAAGACCGCCGCAACCTCCTTCGCGTCTAATCGGGGTATCATACTCTCGTCCACCATCGCTTTCGGCTTTCCCGGCTCGTCATCGGCATGTAAGAATGCTACGCAAGGCCGCACGGCCATTTCGGTCTTCGCGAGGCTGCACGGTAGGCAGCAGAGCGGCTCTATTCGAAAGGGCTTCGGGATTTTGGCATCGTCCATCGGAAGGCCGATTTCCTCCCATGCTTCGCGGCGGGCTATTTGGTCTACCGTCGAGAAGTACATTAATATCGCAGCTTCTACCAAAGCTCGACTCCAAACTTACACGGGGACTCCGCCAACGAATCTGCCTTTCCGCCGGGAAAGGCTGCGTGACCTAACTCGAGCCGAGCATATTAGCATCGACCTTCTTCTCGTTCCCGGAGCGTGCATCTGTTCTCGTACCGGAGAAGTTCCGCAAACTCGCGGCCCGCATCGTGATCACGACTCTTAAGTCACCCTTCCGGTCCGCGAACAGCAGGATCAGCACGGCGGCGCGCCGGCTCACCGGCAAGCGGTCCCAGGTAGGGAACGGCGGGGGCTTGTAGGCGCGTAGTCGCGCGAGGGCGGCCTTTGATCGCATGAGCATGTGTTGAATCATCGCGTCTCTCTCTTTTTCGCATCACTCGCCACAAGACTACCACGTGAAAGGGCACAGCAACAGTCTTAAGACTTAGGTACTAGGTAGATTATAGATGGTAGATGCAGATGGCAGATAGGAGGTAAGGTAGGCAGGTAGGTAGGTGTGTCTAAATTGTAGCTATACTGACCGCCGAGACTGCGTTGAGCGGGGCCATGGTCGACGCATCCCAATAATACGAAGCTCGATCGCGGGGTTCTTCGGCCGGGCGGTGTTGTCGTTGCAAGTCGAGCGAGAGGGCGAGGTCGGCGGGCAGCGAGGTCGCGGGTGCGGTGGTGGAGTTGCGAATGCTCTGCAGGATCTCGGCCGTTTCGAGCTCCGTCAGCGGGGGCGAGTCGTTTCTTCGTGCTGCCGTGCCGGAGGTGGCGCCGTTCGTGCTGCTGCTCATCGTGGAAGAGGGAGGGTGTGCGAGTTCCGCCGTTTTTACCGGATCGGGTCGTGACCTTTTTATTTTTTTGTTCTAGGTTAGGTGAGTCGCTGGCTGGCCGATGTGGGTCCGATTGACGTAGCTTCCGCGGACAGCCCGCGGGGTACCCCACATAACGTCGGGAATAGCTGGACTCCCCTCTATAGGGGTATCCCTTGATATACTTACGGTATTCTTAAGCAGAAGTCACTGCATAATAGTCAATTCTCAGAAATACATGGTAAGATCGATATAATGCTGATGATATACTTAATGCGTTTAAAAGAGATTTTCATGTATTGCTAATTTACCTTGGTAGCGATCTTCGTTGTTAGACGCGGATGATCGGACTTAACATAAGTCCCTCAACTTCAAACGTGACATCGCTATGTTCGGTAAAGGTTATTATAACCTCATGTTAGATGCCTAGACGCTGTCGATGTGCGTATGAGCCGCAGATACACATGTATATCCATTGTAAGAAATTTGTCATCGTTCGAAGACCCCTATGCTTGGAATGGGAGAGGGTTCCGGATTCCCTCCTGGAGTAAGATTAGTCCAAACGGTCAGGGGAACGCTTGCCTACCAAGTACCTACCTAGGTGGGCAATCGAAAAGCAACAACATCTGTGAGGTTTACAACATATAGGTGGAACCTTGCCATGACTGTTTAGTTCGTTACACTTCATGTGCTACATACATGGTACAAACAATATGTGGTGATTATACTGGACTTAAGTCGTCTTTAGCTTAAGTCCGAAACATTGATCCTCCGTAAAAGATCCAAAGAGCTGAAAAGGGGCATGAGAAATTCACCTGAGGCAGGCTCAATTCTTCACTAAAAGACATATATAAATATATAAAGCCACAAGTTTCATTAGAAAGCAAATCCAAGTCTAATATCTTGCCTCTAGCTACAAGATCAACATATCTCATCAACAGAAAGATAATCAAAGTCCTAAGATAAGATGGCGCTACCAGACAAGAAGATCGTTCTTATTACAGGTAACACCTCGCCTTCTACCTTTCAGACATTGGGCTAACACCAGATACACAGGTGGTAACCAAGGAGTGGGCTTTGAGACAGCAAAGAACCTGATTTTTTCGTCTCCAGACTACCACGTAATCCTAGGCAGCCGAGATATCACCAAGGGCGAAACTGCCGCCAAGGAGCTCCAAGTCGTTGAAGGCGCCAAAGGCACCGTATCGTCGACCCAGATCGATGTAACCAACGACGAGTCCGTCGACGCTGCCGCCTCCCGCATCGCGTCCGAGTACGGACGTCTTGACGTCCTCGTCAACAACGCAGGCATCGTCTCGATAGCGCAGCCGCCAACACGCGCCGTCATGCGCCGTATCCTCGACACCAACGTAGTCGGGAGCCTCAGCGTAACCGAAGCCTTCCTGCCACTACTCCGACAGACCGCGCACAAGCCGGCGCGCCTCGTCTTCGTCAGCTCGAGCACGGGGTCGATCACGCACGCGTCGAACCCGGCGTCGCCGCACTACGCGCCGGGCGGCGCGACGGAGTACCGCACCAGCAAGGCCGCGCTCAACATGCTGATGGCCCTGTATGCCGCGCGCCTGCGGAGGCCCGAAGGCTCCTTCTACGTCTTCGGCGCCGACCCCGGCCTCTGCGCGACGAACTTCACGGGCGACCCGGCGGCGCTGAGGGATAGGGGCGCGGCGGAGGCGTGGCAGGGCGGCGAGAGGGTCGCGAGTGTGGTTAAGGGCGAGAGGGACGCTGATGTGGGGAGGGTGGTGGGCGTGTATGGCGTGTCGCCTTGGTGAATTTAAATGTGGAGATTGTGTAACCCCTTTTTTTCGCACCCCTACAAGGTATTCGTCCGTGATGTCTGCCCACAACTCTCCCTTCATTAGACTGTCAACCTCCGCGAAACCGGTAAAGTAATAATATGAGTTCTCTTCCTACGTGGCCAGTTCGGTTCTTCGAACCATCGCGATTTTGGCTAAACCCGGCCAAATGAATCCGGAGGTATCGTGTCAGCATAAATACGGGTGACTTCATATTTTATTTTATTAAAAAGCTTCTTCGCTTTTGTATCCCTCATCAACTCTAACACAACCTGATCAATCAACGCAAATCCGGAATATTCTTGCTTTCCGACCGAGCCCTTAGCAGAACCTGAAGACCAGGATTGTAGCACAGCAAATATTGCGGACGCGTAGTCTGCTCTTCCTGTGAGAATATGGGTGACGGTAGTAGTGGTCACTCTTCCCCCGCAGCTTCAACGGCGGTCCGGGAGCCTGATCAATCTACTAGAACTTGTGTGTGCCCGTTCTTGATAGCAAACTTACCTATCTAGGTAAACATACGTCCTTAGCTAATTAGACAAAAGGCGATTACCGTGTTGACTCTTGCCATCGGAGGGGGCGCAGTAGAGATGTCACCGTCTATAATCATCCTACCTCCGGTTATGACCTCACTGCACCGCACCCTGGTTATGACGGGTCCTCTCAGAGAAGGAGGGAGTCCACAAAGGGGGAGTCCAGAGAATCCAAATGACCCATTCGCTGAAGGAGGGAATCTAGAAAATCTAGATACTGCTTTATCCGGTATATTCTGTGGGATTAAATTAGACGTGCAGCAATGTTACGGTGTTCGTAACATACCAGAGTCACTACTGGCACTGACTTGGGACGCGTGCCCGTGCCTTCGATGCGCTTTAATTAAATACCGTAGGTAGGCTACGTGATATGGAGTAGTGACCTACCTGTATGTATGATTGCGGAACGCCAATGGGAATGCCAGATGATGATAATGTGGTGAAAGAACGATCGCCCTCCCGTAAGCCTTCGGTGCTACCGTCGGCCCTACTCACCAAACCGTAGACGGATAAGCTAATTGCCCAACTCTCAGTATCTCCTAAGCGGCTCTGTATTGCATGGACATATGGCGTATCTGGCAAGTCTAGAACTGCAGATGATTCGTAGCATCTTAGGCTCTTGAATTGCGAGAACGGAGAGGTGGAAACTCGGAGGTAACTAAATCAAGATTCTGGTCCTGAGGGCTTCTCAGCCGGCCCACGGTATGTAGAGAGGGGCAAGAGTTACACAGCAGACAGCAATTGATTCGCATAATGATCAAATAGATGCTAAGCGCCCTTCTCCCCTAGAGTAATCATATTCCTTCGACACTGCTCGTACAGATCAAGCAATCGACACAAGATTGCAACATTGCCGTCGCTTTCAAATCGGTTTCTTATAGGAGCTCGAGACTAGAATTGCAAATGTGCTAATGTTAGGAAAAGTAGTTCTCCTTTAATGGATGTCATACATAGAGTGAATGCTAGGTAGTAGTGTAGTATCAATGAACTATCCTTGTCACAGGGCGATTAGGTGACCTATCCTAAAAGGGAATAGCTCTTAATTAGCTTAGCTGTACGTGGATATATCTAGCTCACCATTCCTTACAAGCAACGTTCTCCTTTTCTTAATAGATTATACCTTTTACTATACATACTAAAGATCAATCCGATACTCACCAACTGTATAAAAAGGTTTGTATTCAGGACTATAATCTTTTAGATTCTGCTGGACCAGCTAAATTCCTCCTTGGGCCTCTTAGGTCCACATCTCCCTTTTATGCTTGAACCGTCGCTCGAAATCTATCTTACAGCTTCCTATATAGGATACAAGAACCAGCTTATGGTATTGGTGCCTACCTTGAATTAATATCGTGCACCTCTTTTTACTTATCGTCCAGCCCACGCGTACTAATTTATCCAACGTGCATGGCTGTGATGAAGACATGATGTAAGAATTATCCTTAACCGCTTATATTTGGTATCTTACCAATAAATTCATCAGGGAACCATATTCATTTGAAAACCCTGAACTATTTGAAGGCTATGGATCATCTGAAGGCTCTGTACCGAAAGAAAAAGACATCTTTGAAACCGACCCGGCAACATGTTGCGACTGTGGAGAAACAGATAAATTTGAACATACGGGCGACCCGGATGAAGCCATGTGCAAAAATTGCGCGCACATAATCTGCTCTAATTGTGATCATAAGGGCGGTGGTGGTAGCAGTGGTTTCAGAAGTTCACATCCTACTCCTACAATGTACTAACCACTTTATTTTAGTGTTTTCTAGTCTATATACCTAGTAGGTACTAATCGTGTAATAGCTTTCACGGGGTGGGTAACCCTCCACAGTCGCCAACAAATGTTCAGGAAAAGCATGATAAGGAAATACCAGAGCTTGTCAACATTCCTGTCACCGAAGACTTGTGGGAGGGCAGAGGAGTAAAGAAACACAGCCCTCAAAGTGAGTTCTTCATCATTGTTATAGGAACATGCAGCCCGATGCCCTTCTACCAGTTCTTACCTACCAGGTACTCATTCTCAGAGGTCAAAGAGTTGTAACTTGGCTTGATTTTGGTTGGCAACTGTTAATTAATATTATACGAATAGGGACTCAGCCCAATTTAATGTCTAGTCATGCCGATGAAGATTCGAATCAGCTGGATCTTGAATTTTCCGGTGAATCGTCTTGCAACGACTCGATTTTCTCGGAGCCTGTTTCCATTCCCAGTACTCAAACTTCCCAGACCGGAGAAATGAACACTCTACTCGTACAAGAATTCGCGGCTCTATTTCGTCGAGATGAGCTAATAATGCTTGATATTCCGATAGCTATATCTAAAGAGGACGTCGGGTTTGAAAAAACGCGAGATAGGTTTCGAAAACTCCTTAAACGTTACGCTTTGGATCTCAAGGTAGAGGCTCGCAGTAAGAACCATCGAGAAGTTGTAAAATTTGTCAGCTCATTGTCATCTAATATCACCCGCGAGCTCTTCGCACAATTTTCTGTGGGCAGCCAAATTCAAATCCCTGATGCCCTTCAAAGGAACCCAGATCGTCGAGAGAAGGTCAATGAATTCCTCCGGAATCTCCACGGTGATTTCGAGCCTATTGAGTCCCACGATGATAGCGATCAAGACTCTTTAGATGAGGACGACGACGAAGAAGAGCTGTATGATGGTTTTCTACCACACCTTGACCAATTGGGACAATTCATTACCGGTAGCATTGCTTATAAGGTTTTGCGTCGACGGCTTCATGAATTCGTCCATCCTAGCCTAAGATCAAGACTTCGACACCTATTGGAAATGTGGTCAAGGAACGATCACAAGTATCACGCTTATGTGGCTCCTTATCGACTTTTAGACCTGGCGGCAGAGCTACAATACATCAATCCCCATGAAATCCGATTCGAAACTGGTGAGAAACCAAAATACATGCCTCAGATTATCGGCCATTGTCAAAGCACAATAGAAAATTGGACAGGAGAGCATTGGGACTGGTCTCCATTGCCTCGTTTCGCGAGACCCCTTAAAGATGGGGAAGCAAGAATATGTTGGGAATGCGTGAGTGTCCTGCTAATCACCCACACATCCAAAAGATTCAATTGAAGGCTTTAATAGTAACTATATATTTAGACCTGCGGTGAGAAAAGGCATGTAGAAGTTCCATTGGTTTTTTTTAAACGCCTACAGTCGATTATTCGCAGTCTTCCTCGAACGACACAGCTCCCCCTCACCCAAATTCATGGAGGATCAAGTGGATTAGCTAGCACAAGCAATAATCAAAGCCAAGCAACGCCCCCTCAACAGAATCAAGGACATCAGCAGTCAGCTCGTTCACATTCGACCAATGCGGCCCAGTCAGGGGCACAGCTCCAAGCCGCCTTGTCCAATACGAACACCCTAAGTTATCGCGTCATTTTAACCGTAAAAAGGGGTATAGAATATAAGATTGCACAAATTGGTGTTATCAATGGTCTTTGCTGTCAAGAATTTTTCAGCGCGTTAAAGAAAGATTATTTCCGTCTTCGAGGATTTATCAGGGCATGGTTCAGTATCTGGAGATACTCTCACTGCGATTTCTACAGGGCAAGTACACTTATTTACTAGTTTACACAACCTTTGATCATTTCTGGGAATAATGACCTATAATCTCATATATATTTTTTCCATGTGGTTTGGCTAATAGTTTTGAAAACTTATCTAGTGTGAGAAATTTGATGACCACCAGTTCGTCCCAATAAAGAAAAATGCGTTTCCCGAAGTTATGAACACGGATTATGAATATCGACCAAGACCGATGGACTTAATTCCGCCTATAAGCGAGCACGAATTTGCAACACGCTTTTATGCATGTCACAAGTCGCAGTCTCGATACCATTGGTATCACAAGTGCAAAGCACTGGGACTTCACTCTACTGACATCCTCGATTTCTTCCCGAAGAAAATGACAGAATTGGAGGAGGCAGGAAACAAAAGAGAAGTTTTCTGGGGGATTTATGCACGTGAAATGATCAGCCTCCGTTGGGTGATAGCTTATCATGTCGTTTGTGCTTTGCCGCCACTTGTCTTTTTTGGCATCCGGATTCTTCCTGCCGGATATGCAACTGACTTACAGAACCCGTCAGTTCCATTGACGATGATGTTCGGGATGCTATCCTTATTTTGGTCTATTTACATAGGCAGTTTGCAAACTTTCAAAACTGCCAGTTAGAACAGTGTATTCTACACACTGAGCTAGTGGAGCTAGTGGAGTTAAAACTAGTAGAATTCGGGGAACCTTGGAAGCAGGTGTGCTAAACAGGGTAAGGTCCATTCCATAATTATTTGAATATAAGGCATTAGCCACTGTAATACAGTGGCTTGAGTGTTATAATTGTAGAAGGTAAAGATCACAAAAGAGTGTCCTAGCGCGCTGAATACAGGGGATCTGAAAATGGTGTTCCCTCCAGGGCTGTGCCACATGCGACCCCGTAAAATGTGCTGCCCTAGGCCCGCGGTCGTTGAATCTGATCATTTTTAAAGGCGTCCTTTTTAAAAAAAAAAAAAAAAAAAAAAAAAAAAAAAAATTAACAGGGTAATTAGAACATGAGATATAATGCGGTTTTAACATACCAATATATATTGCTACATCCATGTCAACCCTAACTAGGGGCATTTCTACCGCACTCAGGTATGTACGTAGCGGACATGAAAATACATACATAGGTAGGTACCTAGGAATGGGCGTTTGGCGGGGGATTTGGTGGGGATGGTCACGTGCCTCTACATATATTTACACTGGATGAGTTTCATTTGGAACTTCGGTAAAAATTCATAATTGTTTTCGACTGCTTAGCAGGTAGGTGCCTACTTGACTACTTTGACTACCTACTTAGGTACCTACCTCTTGAATGTTCTCATCCATATCAGTCAAAAATTCAGATTCTCACCCACTCAAGAGAAACGTTCCACAGAGCTCATTAAATCTCTCTCGATGTTCCCAATGAGTCATGTGGCTGGCATTGTTCAGCGTGACCCATTTGACCTTGGCAATGCTCCTGAACCACGGCTCGATGCAAAGGTCCATCGCCTCGTCCTGATCACCGTTGAGAAGCAGCGTTTCGACCTCGATGTTGTGTGCCTCCTTCCACGGTTCCCAGTCCTTGAAGCTACCAACGATGGTGAATTCTGAGGGTCCTTGCCTAAGGAGTCCGGTAAGTCCCCCTCTCTAACTTCACAAGAGGCCGGGTAACTACAAGGGGGCACTTACATAGTGAGATAAGCAGTCGGGTCCTCCTTCAGGTGCTGAAACCCGACCTGGACAGGCTCGGGGAATGGGTCGAGTTTGCAGAAGTGGCGGGCGTAAAATACGGCACTAGCCTTCTGGAACTCTTCGCTTTCGTAGTCACCCTTGCGCTCGCATTCCTCGATGGTGCGCCGCACGTCCGGTGGCAGCTGAGAAAGGAGATACTTGCAGCCCTCCGAGTATAAGGGCATGCTGGCAGGCCCGCCGGCAATGATAATCTTCCTCAGACCTTTCGGTCGGCGCGAAGCGTAGGCGCCGGCGAGGATGCCGCCCCAGCTCTGGCCAAGGACAGAGAACCCGACCTCTCGCAACTGCAGATGGTCGACCAGGTTGTCAAGCTCGGCGATGAAGAGGTCCATTGTCCAGAACGACTCGTCGCCGTCTTTCTCCCGAAAGTGGGTGGAACGGCCGCAGCCGACTTGATCATACAGGATGATCGGGAGCCCGTGCTTCTCATAGAGGTCAAGCAGCGTGATCATGTACTCATGGCCGGTACCCGGGCCACCGTGCAAAGCAATGAGAGGTGGCGAATCCAGCTTGCCGACGACCTTGTACCATGTCTTACATGGCTTCGACGCCCCAGGTGCCTGGAAATCCACTTCGCCTTCGCGCGCTGGAGGGCTGCCCATGTTGAAAGCTCAATACGGCAATGGCGAAAGAGGACGTTGAAATGATGATTGAGTCGATTGAAACTACAGGATAAGGTAGGTAGCTTATAACAAAGCTTGCCATCGAAGAAAACAACAAAGCAACGCAGAGGATGCTAACAGTAAAAGCCCAAGTTGGTTACTTATCAAACGCAGGGCTGTTCCAACGGCCAACCTGTCTTGAATGACCTACCTAATGTAGACGCAACCAATATATGCAGGCAGATATTCTGTGCTACCTCACCTCAAGTTAGAAAGACCTGCCCTTACATCCGTGCGCCTTGCGAATCAACCCAATGTCCTACCAGGACCGTAGCCCTTGCCACCTGGATAGGGGTATAGGTCTGTTGGTTGGTAGGATATAGTAGTATCTATCAGGCCCATAGCTCTTCGCAACAATATAGTTGTTTATAGTAGGTGTGTATTTAGTTAGGTCGTACGATCCGTGCGCCTCGACTTATGGCGATACGTATAGTAAAGAAACGCGGTGAGATAGGAGGTTGAAGAATACCTAGCCGTAGGGTGTACGCCAAGTAGAAGGCTGTTGAACTTAAAACTTGGTCCATCGGGATGTACAAATGTAGAAGTAGAAGAAGCCGATGTCTCGACTGCAGATGGGGCTGTGTTCAACAATCAAGGGGAGGGGGGTTGGGGGCGCGGTCTTCACTCCGCCCTCGCCATTAATGATACATTGGAGGATATAATTGGCTCTTGGGGCGTGATCTTCTTATATTTTATCGTTTCAGTCAGATTACGGAGTTCATTTCTTTCTAAGTCTTTCCACAGCCGAATAGTCTCGTTTTTTAAGTCGTCATGATCATCTACAATTTTCTTCTTAGATAGTAAGCATCGAGAAAACTTGTCTCGATAAATTGTTTTGATGGGTACCTAAGATGACTTCTTCTATTACAGAGCCCGGTACATCATCCTTTCCGCCCGCCTCGCCCCAGGAACCTCCAGGTCATGCCGCGCCTAAAATCCTTGTTAAGCCAACTCCGGAAAAGCAAAAGATTTATAACGAAACTCGCGATGCAATCGAGAAAGACAAGGAATACACCTACCGTCATCATCCAGACGCCGAGCTTTATCTCCTAGATAACGATCCTATGCTTGATATACCATTGAATATCCTCCTCAAGCGACGCCTTACACTTGCTTGTATATATGGCTGTGTGAAAAGGGAAAGAATAGTATGCAGACCTTTATCTTTAACTTGGAATAATCGCTGATTTTTCAATATAAAATGTTAGTGCAACTGTTATGATTACAGCAAGTTTGAGGAAGGCTATTATGACTTTCCACTTGAACAATCAAACGCCAGACGTTCGGAACACTACTTCATTTCAGAAGTCCCACTTGGCGGACCAAAGACTACCATCCAACTACCAGCTCGTGTTGCTAGTGTTTCCAATGTTAGAAGTGATATACCCGCATCATCGGACCAAGAGGTCTGCAAGAATGACATTCCACTGTCGGACCATGGGACAGCCACACACTATAAAGCGGCGTCTGTAGAAGGTGAGGATGAGCATGCTGATCTGGAATATTTCAAGTGGCATGATCACCAAGCGCCAGAGTATGTGGTGGAATTAGCCCAGGATATGGTTAATGAAATCGATGCATATAAGCTAGACAGCGAGACAATCGATAGACTGTCAGTTGTCCTCTTTCCACTTTTAGAGGCACTTGCGGACAGGCTTGGGCTCGAACCCCATGCAAATCACGACGTAGTGGAATTTATTTACGGACAGAGACGGTAAGTAAACACCTGCCTACTCCAGTATCAGATACTAACACTAAGACCTAGGAAGATTGTCGCGTCTTTCAAAAGCATCTGCCAGCGAGCTAGTGAATCATACATAGAAACAGCTCCTACACAAACTTCCCAGTCGGGGGGATTTGACGATGCAAAACCCCCAGAAGACACCAAAGGATTCCCTCCAATTGGCAGAAGTGAAGCGTTTAGTCTTCCCGGATTAGATGAGTATAAACGATTGATCTTTGAAAATCCTGCTTATCGGTGGCTTCTTGGCCGATTACAGGGGGAAGCAGCTCTCTCGAATACAGAGCCACAGATTCTAAATGAGATCAGGAGCAAAATCCGACAAGCCCTTCTCCCGATAAGAGAAGGTGGTCGAAGATGGTATCCCACACGTACCAAGATCACTTACACTCTTCGTTGGGATATCTTGGGGTTTCTAGATGCTCAGGAGTACAACCTGTCCGCAGCCGATGCCATTGCCAAAGCTATCACTTTGACGGGACATCACACGGATGCACAAGCTCTTAGTTGCCGTGACTATATGACACAGACGTGGCCTCATACGGGATGTAAAACCCTTGAGTTCCTTCAGGAAGTGTTGAGGGGCAACGGGGATTTTAGTCTCTTCTTTTCATTTTTCGAGTCTCGCGATGAGTTAATGGGATCAGGTAAGGTGAGAGACTCTTCAGTTTCTATAATAGTTAAGGGAATCCCAGAGCTTGTAGTAGAAATAGGAGAGCAACTCGCCTGGATTGGTGCTGCTTTGCGGTTCTCAAAGAGTAGTATTGGTGTCGCCCACTGCACTCCACGCGTGTGCTTCATACCCAAAAAATTGGATATCAAACACGATGTCGACGTAGTCCAGAAAGAGTACCAAGGTACAAATGGACAATGCTGGCATAATTTGTTCGCTGACCCCGTTGTCGTCCGTGGCTTTCCCATTCTCAAAAGAAGCAAAACGGGCACAGGGTTGGAAATGTCGCTCGACATGCTAGTTGCACTAGCGAGAGCACGATACGTTGATACATTCAAGTCCAAGGTCTTCATCAAGGGTTTCTCCACCATGCTGATACCAACGAAGCAATCGGGAAACTTGCTGGTTTGGCACTTGCTCTACAACAAAGACCCCAACAAGCGGATATCATACCTTGATTGTGATCTTGGTCATCAACATATCGATATTGAGATGCATGCCTTGGGGAAGTATCGCCATATTTTGGGATGGTGTTCTGACGTGGTCTCAATTGTTGGTATGCTCCCCCTTTTCCTGTTTGATAGTTCAACGAACTAATCACCTACACTAGGGACCACTCAGTCGAAATATAACATCGAGAAATCCAAGTTGCCTTATGCCCATGCTGGCTGTGCCCTGGAAAAAGCCGAGGTTTCAGGAGGACAATTTGTGACAGGCACGGCAGTTTTCAGCTTAGGCAACAGAGAGAAACCGGTCCATATCTCTAGATTCGGTTACCTCAACAAGCTCCAGTGGATTTCGTCGAAGCATTTCGTTTTCTGGGACGAGGAAGCGAAGAGAGGCTGGCTGGTGAACGGAGCAAGTGCTTTGCTCCATATCCTTCGGGCATCCCTAGAGCACAGCCAACAGAAATTTCCATCAGCATGGCTTTTAGACCCAAACGCTCTAAGCGATGCAGCTGGGACACCAAGGTCTCAATCAGCTCTTGAAGTTTTGATCAATGAGCAGAATCGTGATCTTAAGCTCTACGTGGACAAGACTGAAGTATACGACGAAGAAACCAATGACCAGCAAAGAACCCACAAGGTGTTAAAAAGACAGACGAGACATTATCGATTGGAAGACCGAATCGAACACATATATAACATCTTCGAAAAACTGATAGACCACCAGACTGATGCCGAAAGACGATCTGGGCTGGATATCAAAATTCGACCACGCCGACAACTTGAGGGTTGGGATTTCAAAGACTTGGCCACCGACGGGGATCCGCTATTTCCCCGTGTTGCTCATCTCCAGACTATTGGAAAGGGATGGGTTGACTTCACTCGAGCCCTACATGCTGTGACCTTATTCGGGCGAGGATTCGGAGATTTGATCCAACCACGATTCGCAATACCTTGTCCCCGTTGGACCCAAGTACCGAGCAACAAGTACTATCTCGCTGCCTGTGTTTTAGATCTTCAAGAGATCATGGAAAGGGATGGAGACTCGAATTCTAACCCAAGAAGGTTATGCGAGAATATTATATGGCAAGTGAAGCAAGCAACATTCGATAAATGCCCCTGTACCGGTAGAAGTACACAAGCGCACCACGATCCCGTTCAGATTCTATTTCCGCTAAAATTCACGCCGAGCCTTGGAAAGGGGTCCCAAATCGAACTAGAAAGCCATGGTGCAGTCATTTTCGGCCACAACATGAATCTCCATTGGCATTGGGGAGACCACGGCGATCCTGTGAAGGGTGACCCCCCGCAAGAGCTAGAAAACGAGACAGACACGATCAGCGACAGCGGAGTTGGATCAAGCCTCAGTACATCTGGTGACTCATCCGCCTCCAATCTTAGTAACTCTACTCCTGTGCGCACTCAAGAATCACCCCCGAGTATTCCTAGAGATACAACGTCGGAAACTCCCAAACTTCATTTCAAGGAGGTGTTATCGTCAAATATCAAAAGAGCATGGCATTCCTTCTCCGGTAAATGAGTTACGATCATACTCTGACCAAGTTATGGGCGTTTGAGAAGGAGAGCGATGGTTGATCTTTGAAATAATGTCTTTCTATACTTCATCATCGGGATGGCGTTAATGAAACTGCTTTGTTTTAGATATAAATACCTCATCTAGACATAAACATCGACAATAACTTACGTCAAATAAACACGTGAGACCACCCCCTAAATCAACCCCTATTTCCCGCTCTCACCCCATCCGAACCCTTACGTCCTCGGCTCACCAAAGCGAATCTGTCTCTTGATCTCCGCCCTCCTCCTTTCCTTCCTCGCCTCTTCCGAGCCCATCCCGATCCCCAACCCGTGCCCCATACTCAGCTGTCTCGCCCGCTCCAAGAAACTCTTAACCTTCGGCATCGGCGACGCGCTCCCCTCTTTCTCCAGCTTCCTCACGTCCTCGCTTTGCTTCCGCTTCTGCTGCTCCCTCTCCCTCTCCCTCTCTTTTTGTTTCTCCTTATCCCTTTCTTTCTCCCTATCCCCCCGCTGCAGCCCCAACACCCCCTCCCCTCCACCTCCTCCACCACCACTCCCTGCACCCCCACCCCCAACCCCAAGCACCGAATTCCTCCTCAACCCCCTCGCGAACCCGAAACCCGGCAAACTCGAAACGCGATTCAACCTCCTCATAACCCCCTCCACCCCCGCCGCACCACCAGCCCCCCCTCCAAACCCAACAAAACCCTCCTTATCCTTATCCCTACCCCTATCCTCAGACACCTTCCGCGTCCGCTGCGTCGGGTTCGACAAGCCCCTCTGCAACGCCGGCGCCGGCGCGGGCGGGAACGGCGTTTTCACGTACGCGTCCGCGATCGGGCGCTCGCTTAGCTTTAGCGGAGGCGGCGGCGGAGCGCTCCTCTTGCTGTTCGCGCGCGCGCGCTTGAACCCTTCGTTTATCGTCCCGGGGCTGCCGCCGCCGCCGCCGCCGCCGCCGGGGCCCGCGAACGCGATCCTTGTTGTCCCGCTCTTCCCGCTTCCGCTCGTCTCCGCGCTGGTCGTTTTAGCCAAGTTTCCTCCGCTAACGCTTACGCTCACGCCGCCGCTCAGCGGACTGTCTTCCTCGCGTAAGGCGGGGGACGGGGACTTGGGTCTAGGCGGGAGACGGTTTACGAAATTGTGTGTCTGTGCCTGGATCTGGGGTTGCGTTTGGGGCGGGGGCGGGAAAAGGGTAAACGCGGGCGGCGGCGGATCCCGCATGTCGACGAGGCGCGGCGCGCCCGGGTCCGGGTCCGACGGCGACGGAAACCACGTCGGCGGGTGGATCACGGCGCCGCTGATCGGGCTGCCCGGGTCGCTGTACCGGCCGTCGATCTGCAAGACCTGCGAGTGCGGCGACGCGAGCCGCGCCGCGGCCAGGTCGTCTGAGGAGTGCGCCGTGTGGGTTCCTGTGTATACGAAGTTCCTGTTCTTCGCGTTTATGTTCGTGTTCGTATTTGCGTTGGTATTTAAGTTTATGTCGTTGTTGTTGTCGATGTGATGCCCCGCGTTGCTTTCCGTGTCGCTCGGAGTCAGGCTCACGGCTAGGTCGCCGGTCGTCGGGGACGAGATGCGCTTCAGGTCGGCCGCGAACCCGAAGCTGTGCTGCGACGACGTCGGCGAGAGCGGCGAGACTTCGTACGGTTGCGGCGGCGCGATCGCCGTCGTGTTCCCGGCCGATACCGGGCTGACGATGTTGAAGTCCTGGTTTCGCGTGTCGAGGATGATGGGAGCTGGGTATATCGGCTGCGGAGCGGCGATTTCTAGGGACTTCTTCTGCGGTTGTAGTTGTTGCGGTGCTGACGTTATCGACTGGGGATGAACCATGGCTAGGCCGGCTTCGTTCAAGATACCCGCCGGGCTTGGATTCGGGCTGTCATGTCTGAAGTGGCTGATCGGCAAAGGAGGTTTCGGAATCGGAGCCCGTTTGGTGGCCTCGTCAAGGCTGTCGTACGCGGACGAAGTGTTCGAATCGGGTCGTGGCGGAAGCGCCCTATTGACATATTCCGGCAATGCCGCCGGCGGCGGATATTTCTGCGATCTTGCGACGATGGATCCCGTTCTTCGCGGTTTGCTGCCATTATCTAGGCCTCCTAGAATATGAGATGAGGCCATCCCAATGGTGTGCTTGCCTCTATCATGTCTTACAAAGGTGCCGCAACTTATGATGAGAAGCCGTAGATGCTGCACTTCTCAAGAATCGACCATCTCATACCTCGCCCCGAGTACGAGACAAAGAGCCTGGAAAGCCGAGTTGCTGCTTTTGTTTTCAGTTCAGTCCGCGCGTTCCAGCTCCCGACTGCTTTGTCTTGATTTACAAAGAAAGCCAATTAGTAAAGGTTACGCCATGGATGTAAACCAAGTGAGTATAGGCATATATGAGAAGTGTATATCGCATGATTCCATATTGCTTAGGTAGCTGCTCTATGATAGTTAGAGCGACGAAGACGAAATAGAGTCTAGTCAAAGTAAGAAACTATCTGAGCTAATGGGCGTATATTATATGGAAATATCGTATCTCTGATGCGTTTACTTAGTAAGATGACTCGAGTGCTTGAAATAGATTATCTATGATGTCGACATAGGGGCGGGAGAAGACAGCCTAGTGACGACAGGCGTTCTAGGCTGAGCTAGTGAATTCTTCGCGGACGTCGACGTGAAATGACCCTTACCCTTCATTTAATTGAATAGCATTTAAAGTGTACTCCTGATTGATATTTGTTGAGGCTCATGAGTAAAGCAACGTATATTATAGTCGGCACTTACATGGTACGATGTGATGCGAATTCTGAGAAAACCCCTCCCCTCTTTTTTAATTCCGAATAAACCTCGACTTTGGAGACGCCTGCTTGATGCACACCCGCAAATATAAATCAACCCATCGTAGTAGGCTGAATGAAGAAAATAAACCTCCCCTAAAGACCGACAACACTTGTAAGAACTGACAAGTATAAGAGCTCATAAGCTCATGCACCCGCCATATGCCGCCCCCCGCGGAATGAACAACTGATAGATCTTCTAGACTCGTCGAACAATGATATTTTCCCACCATCTCATTTCATCTCATGCTGCTTCATGCCCAATCATCTTCCACCGGCCTTCACTTTACCCTTACCTTTTGCCTTGTTCCCCTTTGCTGCTGCCGCCTCGGGCTTGGAGTAGAAGCTTGCATCGTCATTCCCGAACAGCTCCTGGTCGCCTTTGCCACCCATTTCCATAAACTCTTTCGTACCCCTTTGGTCCGCAGGCCGAGGTTCTGCTTGTGTTGCCTTATTCTTATCTGCTGCCGGGTTCTTGTTGAACACCTTTATCGGGCTCTTCTTTGAATCCGGGGTGGCGGGGATTTTGTTTGCGACTTGCACCGAGTTGATGGAGCTAAGCAGTGTTCGCTCACGGACCGCACCTCTTCGTTGCACCTCGAGACCTCCAATACCTGCCACTAGGCCATCCGTACTGTCATTGACGCCTAGTGTCTTCTCGGTTATCCACGGATGTGTAAGACATTGATCAATTGTGAAGCGTTTCTCCGGCTCGGGAACCAACATATGATCAATGAGGTCCACTAATAGATCAATGTTAATTTGCAAAGCCAAGTATGAATAGGAAGACGCGAAGTCGGAATGATGACTCACATGCCGGGTCTCCTACTGAATCCCAGTATGGGGAAGGATAGTCAAATCGAGCGCCCTTGATCTGCTGCGAAAGCGTATAAGGGAAATCACGACTGTATAGTTCGTCCGAGAAGGGTGGAAACCCGCATAAACATATATATAGCACTACTCCGAGTGACCAGATATCGACTGCCTTGGTATATTTCCTGTGTTTCACTTCCGCCAATATTTCCGGGGCGACATAGCTTGGGGTACCGCATAGAGTAGTCGTGAATGACTCCTCTCCGATGATTTTAGCAAGTCCAAAGTCGGCAAGCTTGACGTGGAGATCCTTGTCGGTTAGCAAGATATTTTCAGGTTTGACGTCTCGGTGAACGATATTTCGGTCGTGCTATTCCAATCGTCAGCTAGGTTTAGTTAGGCAAAGGGAGACAAAATGCCATACCAAGTACTTGATACCCTGGAATAACTGGATGAACAGCTTCCTCGTTTCCGCCTCAGTCAATTTCTGCTTCATCACAATGTAGTTGAACAATTCGCCTTCTGGGGCAAGTTCCAAAACCAAATACACCGCGTTCTTCTCATTGAAAGTGTCCTTCAGACACAGCACATTAGGGTGGCTAACTCCCATCAACACCGCAATCTCCTGTTGCAGCCCATCCGTCTTAGACTTCTCATCCATGCCAGGGTTCTTCGTGAAAATCTTGACAGCATAACGCTGACCGGTAGACTTCTCTACGCACAAGTACACTTCAGCAAAGTGACCTTTGCCCAAGCGATCGAGTAGAGTGTATTGTTGTAGGAAGGCGCTGGAAGATCGGCTTCGCGGATAGCGGAAGATGAAACGAGCCTTGTCCATAACCGCAATCTCGTCTTGTTCTTGCAATTCGCGGCGTTGGTTTCTCCCAACGATGGCCTCGTTCACGAAAGTTCCATTACTGGACAGGTCTTCAATGATGGCGATCGTGTCATCACTATTGTTCTCGGTGAATATTAAGCAGTGACGGTTAGAGACCATTGGGTCGTCCACGATAACGTCTATCGAAGTCAGTATTTAATCCAAGCGTTCAAGACTCTTAGACTAATAAGTAACAGGAACATACCGCACTCGGGGTGTCGTCCAATCAGATATCCGCCTGACGGGGCGTCCTTCGCCTTGGACTTCTCAAAGCTCTCTTCCTGTTTCAGGGGGGCACCACCTGGTTGCTTCTTGGATGACGCGCCTGAGAGCTCGTCTGACTTCGGACAAGTAGATCGTTTTCTCAAGACTACACACCTCCCTCCATACATGGTATTAAGCGGGAACAGGTAGCCCCATACTCCCTCCTTCTCTTCATCCTCGACCTCGTCGGACAAAGCGGCGTTCCCGTCAACGTATTGGGATGTTGGAAACGCCTGGGTATCTTGTAGCGGAGACGAGAAGGCCTGTACTTGAGAGAAGGTCTCTTCGGGACTGCGATGAGTCACTTGACTGGGGCGTCCGTCTGGGGGTTCGGCTGTTGCTTCTTTATATATCCCGTCGCTTTCGGTTTGATATGTGACTGGGGAGGGTAGATTTTGCTTGTTGGTGATGACCGGTGTTTTTTGTTGATCGACGTTCTCAGCTTTTTGCGACAGGCGGCCGGATCTACGAGGTTTCTTCGCAGTGTCATTATCATTCTTAGAGGGAGGAGATTCCTGTGAAGATACATTAATTATTATCCGGCATACACCAATGAGGATTGTTGCAAGTACCCGTCCTCTCTTGAGCTGACTCTTCTCGCGTGGAGCCATGGTTGGCTGCCTTGAGCAAGGGGCGCTGGGATTCCTTGTTTCCCTTCGTGGCAAGCTAGCAAAGGGGAGAAAAGAGGAACAAGGGGAACAAGACGAGTTATTATGTCTGACGCGATAGCCTATTGCAGCGAAATGCGGGACGCGGTTCAAATGGTCGTCGAGGGAGTAAGTAAGCGTGGTTGAATTGAGTGGAAAATTGTTATGGTAGTTTGGCAAAGGTCGAAAAGCTTATTGCGGAAGAGCCCCCAGCTCGCAGATATGGATATACATAGTCTAATAAGGGTCGCAGGTCCTTCCGACTCGACAACGGGATTGGGCGGCCGCAGCTGACCAGGGATCCCGAACGACTTCGAGCACTATCACCCTTCACCTTCGTCCGATATATAATGACTCACCAAAACCAATCATTCAGCGCCGTTGAAAGGGAAAGAATGTTTGCGAGTATAAACAGAATCATCCGCCATGTGATTCTCAATGTTTCTAGTATGAAACGTCAAGAGAAAGTATAGAAAATCGCAAACTCTGAAATTGGCACCTGATAGTGCTGGAGGTCATCCCCAGTTTCCCAGAGCTAGAGATCCATTGTGCTGCAGCTGTAATCGGCAAGTGGGGACTCATAGATGCTTGTCCGCGGTCTCCTGGATCGTTATAGGGCTGTGCAATAATTTCCAAGCTTGAAGGATTGTACCTTGTAGAAGCTCCACCATTTGGTGCCCTGAGATTCCGTCATACTTTCTTATTCTCCATCGATCCTCCCTTCCCATGGAACCCGATCACAGGTGGCTATGCAACAGGAAACCTTGTATTTTCTAATGTCATGTAAGGGTGCCGGTATACTTGAAAGTTAAAAGTTCATAACGGCTTCTATTTCATGTGAGGCTAAGCAGTGGTCACACGCAACCTTGCTTTCGCACGCTTAAGCTTCAGGTGATAATCATTAGGGCACACCTGCAACGCCTTGCATGTGTTACGTTTCTCAGCATTCACGGCACTATATATTCCATAAATATTGCTCAAAGCTTATATCATAAGCACCATACTCTATTCACATGGTATCACCTCTACTCTACCTACATACCTACGTAGTACATGAAATTTTTCAGGTAACATTATAGAGTACACACACGTTTCCGCATAGTACTAGACCTTAGGTATCTTCCAATCCCATTTAATATACATGCGTTGTCTTCCTTCAACGTATATAAGAACAAGCAATGATCATTTCACGTACCTAGTAGACACAATATGCTTAGTGTTCACAAATTGGACCCGGAGCTTATCCAAAATTTCACTTGGTGGTATTTCCTTCGGTCTACTAAAAATGTACCTAACTACCACCGACGTTATACACGATTAAAATTATGGGTGTATCAGTACATGTCCCTCCTCGCCAATGGACTCCTTCCTTGCCCATCGCTCAAAGCTACGTCCTAGTATCATATCTAGGAAAGCCGGCCTAGTATTTTTAACTGCTGCTTAAAAATGGTGTGGACGTCGTAACGCAACATGAGGCTCAGGACCACTTTGGTATTCCCCTTAGTATGCTCCATAACGCCCGGGACGAAGGAGATTCACACATCCCCTTCTACCTGAAACCCGAAAAATACTCTTTACCAATACCAACGTGTCTAATGCAACCCCAGCTATCATCGTATAGATTTATTTTCATCAGTTCGTGGAGTAAGAATCGTCATAGAGCCGATTGTACAGCGAGGCGGGGGAGGTGGTGTCACAGGTCTCAGTGGAGGACAGAGGATCGATGAGCGACAGAAGGGCGGTAAGGCTGTGGAGAGATCCAAATGGGGTATCTGGAAGAAGGAGCGATTCGATCGCCGTTTCTACCGTCCGGAAGTGGATGAGGAGGAGTTTGAACCTGTGATGTTTGACTTCCGTCGACTGAGCCGACTCTTCTGTGTAAATGACGAGGGAGATGAAGACGAGAGGGAGGCGTTCGACTTCCGCCGTTTCTACCGTTCGGGAATAGGCGACTTCGCCAGGCGTCCGCCAGCGCTGATGCGTTTCTGTAAGCGTGCGTCCTTATCGCGCTGAAGTCGCTCGCTCGGGCTCGGGCTGAGACTACCCGGCAACGACGCGCCCGATGCCTCGATAGCAGCGCTCCGGCCACGCTTCTGTTCGAGATACATCTGGGCGCTCCGACTCAGTGGGAAGGCAGGCATTGCAGCAGGTATTTCAGCCCCGTTTTGTATCAACATTTCCGCAACTGGAAATGGGATAACCCGAGAGTCGGGCTCCGGCCGTCCGGTTACAGGAGTAGTTGGCGATGGCGAGGCCGGATCAGCCGCCGCAAGAGCTAGAAAAATCGGATGAGTTCCACGACTTTTATCCAGTGTATTAGGGTTAGCCCTCAGCGCTAGTGCGTATATAACTTGTTGAATCTCGTTACGCTTTATAGCCGCGAGGAGGGTTTCATCGGCGGTCGGATACCGCGAGAGAGTGGCTGATATCGGCTCCACATAAGCTCTGTCCACGTATTTCGCTGTTATGAACTTCAGGCGTTGTTCCCGCGTGGCTTGCGGACCCGGCTTGAGATTCGGGTCCAGTTTCGCCTCCCAGACCATATTTGAGACTCTGTTTCCAACGAGAAGTAATAGCTCGATAATATCGGGCGTGAATGACGTGATGTCGAGTGTGAGCGACCGCACCTTGCTGATATGCGTCCCGAGAGATCGATGGATGCCACTACACTCGATGCAGAGAATAATAGCCAGGTTGATCGAAACCCATTCGACCTTGGACCCGCTGCCGCAGTCAGCACACCAGCAATTGCCCTGGTCATTGTCACGAAGCATCTGGAGGAGTTTATCCGGATGTTCATCGTAGCTACTGCTTGGCGCTCGTGCGTTTGCAGGTCGCGCACCGACTGTAGTACGGCGAGACGGGGGGGCGGAGCTGGTATTGTTGTGAGAACCATGATGAGAACCATGATTCAAAGAGCTGCTCTTCCCAGTCAGAATCGAACCGATATCGCGCTTAAGGCTGGTGGTCGACTCCCCTGGAGACAACGGCTTTTCTTTAAGACCACGACCTTCAACTGCGCTTTGGAGGGCGTTGTTGATGGAAAGAATCCAGCTGTTCATATCCTCACCCGAAGTTGCTTGATACACTCTCTTGTATTGTGGCGTAATTACTTCAAAGCAGAATCTTCGTTCTGCATTTCTCGCCTCGCGGACGGATGCCATGCGAAGGTCAATGGGGTCCATATGGAGATCCAGCTTCTGCTTCCAGTTACTGTATTCCGACAACTTCCCTTGATCTAGGACAACCCAGAATCTGCAAAAATACATATTAGTAGGTAGCATTATATGAGGTCGTATCAGTTTTACGTACTTGTGCCAACCCTGCTTGTTTAATGAGAGCGGATCCACATGTGTACCTGGCCGATTCAGAGCCCAGAGAAGACCTTCTTTTCGGTGCGTCGAGTTCTTATCGGCAATGGCCAGCTGGCTGAAGTCTCTCTCTTCCAGATCGCGTATTCCCTTGAATTTCGATGTTTGCGCGGGGCTGTGCAGAGAAGCGTGTCCTACGCTTCCCGGGGATCTCGAGAGGTCTGTGCCTGCCGAGGCCATCGGCCCTGAATTGCCCGTGGGTATAGGCTTGAGCTGAGAGCTGGTACTATCCGCTCGACCAAGTTCTGAGTCAGAGGTGTGCTGGTTACCATTCGAGCTGGGATTGGCGGTCGTATGGACCGCGGTAGTCACACCTTCTGGCTCATTATATTGGAGATTACTCTTCTCCAATACACGTCTCTTTTCTTCCCGTTCGCGTCTCTGGTATTGGAACTCCTTATCGGCTTCTTGTACCTCATTCGCTAGAGCTTCAAGTTGTGGCAACAAGTTTTCAATTCTCTGCGCGGTGGCTAAGAAGCCCCTTGCTTGGATGTCGGCGTATTTGGTTAAATGAGACAAGACTTCCTGTTCCTTGCGACCACCGTGAAGATCCTGCATAAACGATGAATAATCAAAACGTTTGAGCTCGAAATTTCTCCTTTTTGTCTGGTATTTGCTATCACTCTCGGCAAGCTTCTTAGTCTTCACCGAGTCTTGTCGTTGGCCAAGATACCGAGATACGTAAGAATAGTAATCCTTGCTCTCCTCCTCGAAATCTCGTCTCTTCGATTCCGCTTGTTTGATGTCATACGTATAGAGCTTGCTTATAGGCTCGATAATAATCTTCTGTAAATTAAGGGTATTTTGCCTCTCGTAGTTTAGTATTTCTCTCGAGATCTTGTCAAAGTAGTGATCGATAGCAGGCTGAACCGCATTGGCGTTCGTTGCCGACGCTTCTCGGAGGGCATCTGTAAAGCTCACGAAAGCCTCGTTCGCCTCGGTCTGTGTAGTGTATGCATGTTCGGCTTTCTTTAATACTTTCTTCATCTGCGTTCTCATGTTTCCAGTCTTCTGCTCGAGCGCCTTGATGGTAGCTCTGAAAACCGGTCCATCATCGCTCACGGTCATGTCCTCGCCTGGCCGGGGACATGATATATCAAGCTTCACAGAATCCCGCGAGCCCGGCACGATCGTAGGCGCGATAGATAATGCATCGCTCTGCGGGTGCACAGGTGAGCTCGGCTCATCTTGTTCGCTAATACGAGATTCAACAGATTGAGACGACGGCACTCGAATTCTAGGAGGTACTGCCAATTGGAAAGCCGGGGATGGTGAGTTGGGATGGCTTGGAAAAGGCGAAGTATCTGAGTAGTTCGTTAGGTATGACTAGATAGTGAACGTGGGTTCTTGTTGTACTCACTAGCGACCCAGAAGGAGAACCTGGCAAGGGTATCTAGGCGGTGTGCTCTTTGATCGTACTCGACAAACTATACCAATGTTAGCCAACGTCGCCGTAGATGTCCAGTCCAGAAACACGTACACTGCAGACATTTCTCCATCCACCTCCTCCGTCCTCCGTCCCCTTTGGCGGTTTCCACTTCCACGACCATTCGAAAGTCACCGAAGCGCTTCCGCCAGTGGTGTAATCGCCGACTAATTCGACATTTGCGTTTTTGTGTAGATTTGGATCGGCGTGAAACTCGCGAGTGACAAGGTTCTCGAGATCTCTATTGGTCGAAGCATAGACATATGTTAGTCCGTTGATGTGCGTATCGATACCAGCCCCGCCATCTTCCTGGCGGATAACGAAGGTAAAGTTGAATATGAGTTCGTCGTCATTGTTGAGTTTGAGGAGAAAGTTCGGGACAGCTGAAGGTTCAGTGTCCTAAAGTAGTAAAGTTAGAAACTTGGAATAACTTCAGAGCTAAGGATTTTAGCAGAACCAACCTGAATAAACTCGACCAGTCCAGAGTCGCCTGGTGATCGCGTAGCCGTAGCCCGAGTAGCGGGGAACGCATTGGGGACTATAGTGGTTGAAATGCGCTTGCGAGGGCAGGTAATAACTACGGAGGCGATTGAGACTAGATGGTGTCAGTTCCGATTGCGCGAATCGCAAAAGGGGGAAAGTAGACAAACGTCGGTTTTGGTCTCGCAGATAGATGGCAGCGCCATCATCAAGTCTGCTGCTCACGATGCCCATGGTGAGAAGAGCCAGCCAGATGAATGGCCGCGCAAGAAAAAAAGAGTACGAATATCAATCAGATCAACTATATGATAATCGTAAAAAAGAGTAGGCGAGCGTAAAAGGATGCAAGGTGGATTATATTAACTAGTGACGTTGTAAGAGAGATATGTATCAAATTGGAGAAAAGCTGGAGTTGGTGTCGCAACGGTCGCAGCGACCGCAGGTGCTGAACGGTTTACGGGCAGCCAATCCGGTTGGGACGAAACGATTGCGCAGTGGATTTTGGCGGGGTCAAATCATTCAGGGTTGTGGTGGTTACGGTACCAGAGGCACCAAGGGGCGCTGTTGCAGGGCCGTCGTGTTGCCTTACGCCGAATATAGCCAAGCATGCAGGAGTAGGTACGTAGAAGAGCCCCAAGGTGACGTTCGAGAAATCCCGATGAGGCAGAATATACTAAATATATCGATATGTAATCAGTTGCGACGTCTGACCGAAAAGGCGCAAGCATTCATTCGTAGTATTCATCACACGAACAGAACCAAAAGGGATTCCGACAGAAACACGAGCGCGGCAGAGCAAAAGGCCAAAAGGGCAGAAGAAGGCAAATTAGGGGTGTACCAAGGTGTGTACTAAGGTGTGGTGAAAGACAATGGGCAGGAGATCCTTTTAGCTGAAACAGATGGGTTGGCAGGCTGAAGAATATTCGTACCTTTTTGCCAGGCACACGCACACGCAACTCTTAGCTGTATAATCCTAGGAGTCACTCGTGGACAACAAGGCTGAGCGAAAACCTGATCAACGCAGCATGTGATGTCAAGACCAGCAAGACGGGCAGTGATCCAGTGGATATCCAATGCGAATGCGTACTCTTTACTTGTCGCGTGCCTTTCGAAAACGTCGTCCTGTTCAATTGAATAATAAGTCCTAAATGAAGCATGTGTAAAATGCGCTGTAAAGGAAACATCTGTTTGCTGTATACTTCATATAGTGTTAAACCCGTACGGTATGTGGCGACGGGGTGAGTTGGAATTTTGTGAGTATGAACTGATCGCGAAAATAGACAAATAGACGAGCAAGTGACGAAAGATGAAGGCAAGGGCAGTGGTATTGGAACACCTGAAAGCTTAGCTACGCAGTTACCTCGCCTTATCCAGGCTGCCTAGCAGTAGGTACCTTAATAGCCGCTCAGCCGGGGTAAGTGCTCCATCTTATCTAATAAAGATCTAGGTTGCGATGGACTCATTTTGGAACTACACCAATTGAGAAAGTCGCTGATTACATAAGCTGTGTATAATAGGTACAGTCAGGTAGCACAATACGAACCCACTACCTACTCACAGGTTCATAGAGTCCGTATATGGATGTGTCTTCGAAGTCTTTATTGTCGTATCAGTATACCTGGAGTAGTAGATAAGCGAGTATCTGCATTCTATTCCAAGGAGAGATGAAATGGATACTTGGCAAGGTGTTCTAGCTACCTATGTACTTACACCAGATATCTTCCTATATTTCTTAAGTCGCAAACGAATTCATAAACTTTTCTTATCCGATCTTCGGCAGTGAAGTTCGAAGTTAGATTGCCACTATGGCTACCTCATTTCTTTAGATTATCGTCTAAATATTCCATACTATTAAAAGTCTATATGCACCGGGCAAGGTCGAGCGGCGGATATATACGAACGAGCGAGAATAAAACTTACGTACATCAACTTGTCAGCTTCGCACGGTGATGACCGATCATCTGGTCTCCCTACGTAGTTAGAATCTTCGTGTGGTGATGCCATAAGGGCATAGGGTCACATCTACAGAGCTCAAAACGGAGTGGCCCATTGAGACTGTCCTCGTCGAGAGATTTTAGACTAATCGTTTCAAAGATTGCCCCCTATACTTGCGTAGTATAGCCACACCATACCTAGGTTGTTCATCCAGCACACACTGCTGTTTGCTTGAACAAGATATTCCAATTCCATATAAGGGAATTTGGAAAACTTTGAATGTGCACCTCTATATGCGAGTGTATTACATGTAGGTTCCCGTAAAACTTATTCGATAGGTCTGATCCGGCGGCCACACACCCAACGACGATATCTATCATCTTTTCATTGGGTGAGACAACCTTGAGACGAAGGGGCGATAGACATCGAATATCGTCATAGACACAATCATAAACATGTTTAATACATTATATCGAATCTTGCAAGTTTTGTTATCCCTCCGGTTCGCGCTTTTTCGAAGAGATGTTTGAAGCCTGACTTTGACTTGTATTACCTACTAGTGTACGAAAAGAGATCCATTACTTACAGTCGCAAGTTGTTGCACTAGGTACGGTAAAAGTTGCAGGTGTTGCAGGTGTTGCAGGTGTTGCAGGTGGTAAGCGGGGATGAGCAAAGGTGAGAAGGGACTAATGAAGGGAAACCACCTAGGTACAGGGTCCCAAGATGGTTCCACTATCGATAAATTTATATCATCGTCATTGGGTAGATATTGGGTAGTCGCCCCCTCTTCATTCAATGAAATGATAACTCTCCTATTTGTATTGCATGTATTGCATTGTAAGGGATACTACTCGACCGAATGACGTTGCTGCACTTTCGTAAAGGGAAAAGCCTAAGTCCCGGAGCCGCCCAGGTCAATTCAATTTCTATTTCAGGACAAACCAAAACGTTAGTTTCAATTGCCGGCGGCGTCACCTTCTAACCTCCGTACCTAACCTAATTATTATCGCCTGACCGATTATCCACAACTTCTCGCATCTCTCAACCTCACCACATTCGCACATTTTACACCTTCACAACTACTCACAACCTACAGCCTAGAAACTAGCCTTTCAATCGAATCACTACGAATACCGCGAGTCTGTTTTTGATTGTGATACTACGAACATGCGTCGCAGGTAGTTTATGGGACATGACTTCATAAGACCGACTTATATTCATCCTGCACCATGTCGTCGGTGTCGAGGAAAGCGGTGCCCAACCGCCGTGTAGACAGCTTGAAGAATAGCGATAGAAGAAGTCGCGCCGGTTCTTTGGCTAGGCAGTTGGCCGTGAGCCATGACGATGCATATACCTACGCTCTACGAGTCGCCTACCTACATTACATCCTCCAACCCAAGACCAAACGAAAGCAATGGGTCCCCGCACCGAAGCCGCCGCCGAGGACTCATACGTCCAATATAGGAGATTTGGTCAAGGAACTTGTACCGGGAAACTCTAGTAGCGTTAAACTTCCCCATGGATTTCGAGGCCATCTAGAGAAAAGAATGGAACGGGTTATTATGGGTGCTGAAAGACTGCCTGGTTATAACGATCCTGCTGTAAAAAAGACATTTGCGCAAGCTTACACAGCTTTTACCGAGCAGGCTTTTCGGAAGAACGTCGACAAGGAGCGCAAGGTTGAGCCGCTGGTGTTGATTTTCTATTCGGCTGCCACCAAGGCGTGTATGCTCGGCCACGAGCCGGGCGACGATTCCTGGAAGCTTCTTGTCGACCGGCACGTCGCCCTCTTTCTCAGACTTCTGACCAACATATTAAGGGATCAGGGGCACGAGCGAGACAAGCCAGAACTTCTGAGCAGACTAAGCACTCTTGAAAACAAACTTCTAACCAACGACCAGAATCTCTATATCGATACCGGTCAGAGCTCTGGTAATACGATCGAGGTGATAGTGCCGCTTACTTACGACGTCAAGGATATGCCTATGGTTCAAGTCGTTGCTAAGATATTTGGCCTTTCCCATTCCGACGTCCAGACTCATATCGATGCTCAGCGACAGAATTGGACTGAAGAAGCCGCACTGAGAGACCTCAAGGCATACCAGCATAGGTTGAACTCCGATGCGAGCGGCGCCCTAAGAAGCCAAGATTTCAACATTGATGAGGCATATCAAGAGTGGAAAAAAGCAGAAGCGCCTTTCCTTTCACAAATGATGATGGAGATTTTGACAGCTCAGCCGGAGTTAGCTAGGAGATCCACAACTGTCAGCGTCTCTTATGATAAAGCATTGCCAGCAAGCCCTTCCTCGGCACATCCAGATGATAAAAGAGCGTCATTCAGTCCGGAAAGAGCCTCCATGTATGGTATCGACAGCGTAATGAGTCTCGGATCCATGTCTTTGGATGATGGCAGTAGCATCAGGGCTGTCGATGACGCAAACTACACCAGTTACACTTTTATCCCTCCCGAACCTCGCGAGTTTTTGAAAGTCATTGCAAAATACGCTGTAGAGTTTGATGCTATGCATGACGACGAGGCCGAGGAGTCCAGTTTGTTCTCGAAGCAATCAATGGATCTCCTTACAGAACTGTGTGTACGCTGGCGAATTCCCCAATTTACTCGTCTGGTCGTCTTTCTAGAAGTGGCAGCTCGGAGATTCACAGACACGCTGTTTACAGTGATCGATTTAGATAACGCTTTTGACCTGGTTAAAATTCCACAACCGGAGCCCAAAAAGCCACCTCATATCTACCTTCACAATGAGACCCTTGCAACCATGGACCGGAGTAAATGGACTATTGTGGACTACAATGTGTATCAGCAAACTCTTCAGACATTAAACGATGCGCTCCTACGCGATCTCTACGATACTTTAATGCATTGCTACGAACCAAAACCTCCATCAGCTGGCCCGGCAGTGCATGTATTAACAAACCATATCTTCAGCGACCCCGATTTCTCTCGTAATGAGAAAGACGCACAGGAGTATGCCCGTCTTCTTGAGTCTGGCTTGCAGGAGCAAGCTGCTATCGTCTATCGCAGTTTCTTAGACACCGAGGTTCCCCGAAGTCAACAGGACTGGGATTTTAGCCATGTAGTCCAGCTTGGCAAGTCGGTCGTGAAACTTTGCGAGAGGATTCAAAAGCGTTATAAAAAGAACCCGGAGATCATGGGTGTCAACCCATTGACTGTTCTTGTGGAGACAATGTTTCCCAACTTTGAAGACGATGCTCATGACCTAATAAAGAGAATCGTCCAGGTCGCTCATGATCGGGGAGTGGAGTTACCTCTTCAGGATGGCTTTGATTTGTATAAGGAATTGGTCGAGATTCGACGCATTCATAGATCGTCTCTTCCCGGGCGACCGTTTACGTTTGATGTCGAGGAGTTGCTCGTAGACTTCGTATGGCGTTGGATCCAGAACACCGAAGCCCGAGCAGAGGAGTTTGTCGAAGGGGCTATCAATCAAGATCCGTTTCAAGTACGAGGCAACGGACCGGGTCACATATCATTGGATTCGGAACGACACAGCCATTCGATCATCGATATGTTCCAGCTGTTCCACCAAACTGCTGATCAGGTCTTCCAGCTGGAGTGGGACAACGATGTTCACCACGCTCGATTTATGACTGCGTTATCGAAAATCTTCGCTAACAGCATTGCCCGATACTGCGAGATTGTGGACCAACGATTCGTGAAGGAAATGGATACACCAAGACCAAATGAAAAGGAAGCAGCGGAAGCGGCTCAAACGACGCAAGGGAGGTTCATGCAATATGCTAAGGATGCTTGGAGCACAAAGGACAAGATTGAACCATTTCAATTCTTTCCTGAGGTATGATTAACCTTAACTATCATTATACTTGAATTGATACTAACACGTTCTAAAGTCGCTAGTAAAACTCAACAATGTTGAATGGGCAATGCAAGAACTTGACAAACTTGAGAGGACCATGAACGTAGATGCTTGTGCCAACATCCTCGAAAAGGTTGATGGCCCTAAAAGACAAATCAAGCGGCCGGCTAAGTACGTCTTTACTATCAAAATTGTCGAGGCCGAGGAAATCAAGGCATGCGATCCGAATGGAACAAGCGATCCTTATGTGGTACTTGTGGACGAATACCAAAAGCGGTTGCACAAGACGCGAATCGTAATGAGAACACTTAGTCCTCGGTGGGATGAGTCCGTAGACGTTACAGTATCAGGGCCTCTTAACATCGTCGCTACGATCTGGGACTACGACACTTTCGGCGACCATGACTTCGTTGGCAGAACTTCTCTAAAGCTAGATCCTATACATTTCAGTGACTACCTCCCAAGAGAGTTCTGGCTTGAGCTCGACACCCAAGGAAGGATCCTGCTAAGGGTGAGTATGGAAGGGGAACGAGATGATATACAATTTTATTTTGGTAAGGCATTCCGGCACCTCAAGAGGACGGAGCGTGACATGGTCCGCAAGATTACAGACAAGGTATGTTTTCTATGGCCCTAATGCTCCCAAACGAATAGCTAATCTAGATCTATGTGAAGCTTTCACGCCATATCAACGCATCGCTCTCATACGATGCCTTACGAAACCTTCTTGGAAGGAATGTCACTTCACAGGTTACCTCATTCTTCAAACGACAATCCACGATCCCGCAAATCACGGATACCGAGATCGAAAACGCGTTACAATCGCTTTTCACGTACTTCGACGAAAACTTCGCCATCATGAAACAGACGTTAACTGATGCAACTATGGTTGCAGTTATGACACGTCTGTGGAAGGAGGTGCTTATGGCCATAGAAACGCTCCTCGTGCCGCCTCTGTCAGAGAAGCCGTCTAATCAACGACCTCTCACTCAGCGCGAGCTCGATGTCGTTTTCAAGTGGTTAGGCCTCTTATTCGATTTCTTCAACGCACGAGACGAGGACGGGGAAGTCCTCGGTGTCCCCGCAGAAGTCCTAAAATCGCCTAAGTATCACGAGCTCGCCTCGCTCAACTTCTTCTACTTTGATACTACTGAAAACCTGATCCGCACATCGGAACGTATAGCCGCAGCAACTGCACAACGGCAGCAACAGCAGCTCCAAGGACATATGAGCTCCAACCGCCTCTCCGCTCCCGCATCGTTGGGCTCGTCGCTCAACGTTCCTCATGCCGGCCCGGCATTCGCCAGCATGGGAACGATCCGCCGAGGCAAGAGTATCATGATGAGCCGCAACCTAGGCACGATGCGCCGAGCCAAGGAGGAGAAGCGGAAAGAAGCCCAGGCCGATCCATCCGACGATATGATCCTGCGGATATTACGCATGCGGCCTGAAGCAGCTGGATACCTCAAGGAGAGGCACCGTCAAAAGGAGCGCATGGCTGCTGCCGCCGCTGCTGCGATGATAGTGAAGCAAAGTGTCACCCAAGGCTGGAATTCAGCCGGTGGCGGCTTCGGCCGGGGCGGTGTTCCGGTTCGACGCTAGATTTGCGTCGGCAGAGTCGGGCGGGTCGTAATATCGAGTCGAGAAAGTCGTTGCGCGAGGTTCGAAGAGCTTGGATTTAGGGACTTCGGAAGTGAGGCAGAGTATAGCAGCGTATTAAAGGGGGCGAAAGCCGAACCAAGCTCTATGGCATCGCCATCCTTTTACCTTTTTCTAGGTGCCATTTCGAACGCGTTCTCGCGATTATCTTTTAATCCAATGGGTGTGTGAACTTCGAACGGCGTTTATCAGGCAACCAGTTCAGTGGCATTTGGCATTCGATAGATACCCTCACGAAGCAAGCTTTGGAGGTTCCACGGGCGCTTGTTGTTGTTGTTCTTTGTCTCGCGTTTTGTCCTTTTGATTCAATGGGGGGGAGGCGGGTAGTACCTTTCAACGTTTTTTTTCTTCTTCTCTTGCCTTCGTTCTCTTTTACGGCCATTGCCGAGGAAAATCTATTCTAATGTAGCTAGCGTACCCAGAATGAAGCTATCGAGTAAAAACACGAAATGATGATTGATGATGAAATTATGTACGTATTTGTCCTAGGGTCTGTACGACAGAAAGGAGTGCTAGAGTGCTACCATGGTCACGCTGACTCTCATCCACGAGACCTACTTCGGATGCAAGTACAATTAATGTATGTAATATGAGACGACACAGGGTCGGGACAATCGTATATAAATTGGGTCAACACGAGCTGTGTTGTACCTGCGCACGGCTGGGAGTGGTTTTTTCATCGCATATTGCCACTGCTCTAGGAGGACTGCTAGGTAGTAAGCACCATATCCCACCGGGATCATATCGTAATCGAGGACTCACGTATCTCGATGGAGAACGTGATCGACGAGGCAATGTGTAGCAATATATTATACGGTATCACTCTCGCAACTTTGGCTGTGTAGCTACCTACCAATCTCAATCAAACCGAATCCTCCTGGTCTTTCGTACTACGGATAATCCTTTTCGGGAGCCTATTCTTTCTTGCACATATTTTGGCTTGTACTGTTACATAATGATAGCCGCCCTAAACGACCATCGAATTTATCAATAGTGTGTGCGTGTGTGATAATAAGCGACCGCCAGCCTTCTTACTTACCGTACCCATTTAATAATGGTAATGATGAGAAGTGACAAAAATAAACGAAAACTTGAAATAAGAAGGAAAAAAATCTCAACGTGCAGATATGTTCCAACTTTTAAGGCATGGGGAACAGTTTATTTCCGCCCCTAAGGCTCTGCCGCGGCGAAGCGTTCCGTTGTCGGCCGGGGGGGCTATAGTCTTTCTCTGGCGGTCGCTGGCTCCGTCCCAGGCTAGGGGGGGAAAAGGGCATCACATGAACCTCCGGTTACTTTGGGGGATGTGGTGGGTGGTGGTGGTGGGAGGGCTGATCGTCGAGGATCATCCCCCCTCAAAGTGCGCGCGCAGTAGCAAACCTTGGGAACTTGACCCGTTGACGATCTCGACCCCGGAATTTCCACCCAAAGAAATACCTAGGTAATTCGCCCCCCGCCATTCCAACCCCAAGATTCGGGCGTTTAGGTCTGAAAAGGCACGTTCGGATTAGGTACTTAACGCTCGCTAGGTAATCTACAACGCAAGGCATTTTGCAGATTTTTGGGGGGGTAAGTAAGCATAAAAGGGGGGGTCCGCAAGCCGATCTGCTCAGCCTGAAACACTGAGATTTTGACAGTTCAGATGAAGATTGGAGCAGAAACGAGTAAGTATTTCTAGATCGGCGCACGATAGAAAATTCCATCTCGGTATTTCCTTTGTGAAGAAATCAAAGTGAACAGAACGCACATGCGTACGTAGACCACATTTTGACGGGCTCAGGTTTAGAAGTTATTCAGGACTTTTATATGCGATGCGTGGGAAGTCATCCTGCGCAAGATTCCGCTCCGGGCGGGAGAGCCGCCTCAAATGGCGGAGGTGGGATTCGTCGTCAGGTTTTGCTACTAGGCAAAATGCCGAGCATACTGCTACGCACATAGTAATGGAGTCGTGCTGGTGCTAGTGCTGGTGCTGGCGTGCACAAAGCGATTTGGCCGGAGAACAGCCTTCTCGCGTGTCAGGTGGAGCCTTGCGTTCTGGCGGTGTCGAGTCTCTCGTCGACCTGGCCCCTGATAGGAGAGTCCTAGACGTATCCTTAATACAGGCTAACTGGAACGGCGTAGTTGGTCGATGGACCTAAGAGTCCGCGGCACGGCTTGATAATCAGAAAGATCTACTGTAAAATATACTGAGTTGGACATTGACCTGCAAATTTTAATCCTTCATTTTCTTTAATCGAAAGACGACCGGAACACTAACCAAGACGTCTGGCCCCGATTAGATTCTTCTCGTGCTAGAGGATCGATGGGCAAGTTCCACGATGCGAAACGCTAGCGCGTGCAGCTCTCACCTCAACTCTTCGCCTGTTCGCGTGAGTTCGGGTCCTGGCTTACCTGGTCCAATGTCCAATGTAACGATGCCTCTGGACATGACGCTAAAGGTGTCTAAAGGTGACCTATGCCCGACGAGGGGCAGTCGGGATGGTTTGACCATGAGCTGCCGACCAACGTAAAATGAAGGAGAAACGAGAAATAATAGCAGTAAACAGTAGACTAGAACTGACTAGACTAAGTGGACTCCCTTCTCGGCCACTCCTTTGAACCTATGAATCTTTCGACATCTCAACGGTGAAGCGCTTGAATTGCCCCTCTGTGGGGTTTGACATACGATAGACGAAGGGTCTTGAAAGGTCTGAAAGGTCTGAAAAAGGACCCTCACTGCCTGTCTTTGTTGAATGGTCTCGTGGCAACCGAATTAATCCCGTCGTCGTCCAGGTCGTCCAGGTCATTTAGGTCGTCTAGACTTGCTAGGTATTCCACTTACATAGTAAAGATGGGCGACAGGATGCAATAATCCCTATATTCGCTGGATTATCGTGTGTTTCGTTGCCGAAATCCCTGAAATCCGGCGCTAGCGTCTGATAGCCCTACGAATCCGGACCAATTCGTGATCGCTTCGTGAGCCGATCATCCGGAAGTCCATTCTGTAGAGTCAGTACAAGTTTATACAGTACGGAGTTTTGCCAGCTCTGCCATATGTGCCATATGTCGCTTGCTTTGAGCAAGAACAATAGTTGCCTCGTGTCTCCCTTTTCGGGAAAAGACACGGTACGGGAAGAGGACCCTAGGTACGTAGACCCTAGGGACATTCCTTGTTGGGACCCGGCTGGGTGCACATGCAGATTTGCAGATGCCGTGACGTCACCTGGCATATAATGGGGGGAAGATAAGTAGTGTCCCTGTAGCGACCCCGTAGCGACCCTTCGATAGGGGCTTCCATCACAATTGGAAGCCAGTTCCAAAAAGGTTGTCCGACAAGAGCTAGACCAAAAGTGTGACAAGAAATATTTCGCGATGAAACATCTCACCAGGAAATACTCATGATCATAAGTCACGAATCAGTAGTATAATAACATATCGTAGTGTTCCTGTCGATCAAACATAATACGGAGATAGGACAGAATAAGGAAAATGAGAAAGAAAAAAAAGATTTACCTAAAAAGGAGTCGTAATTTTTGCCACCTGCGAATAAGGCACAGCCCGCTCTAGGTACATAGATACCTCCAACCATCACCTAGGTAGTAGGTATGTAGAGCGATACTGGGCCCCGGCGTGTAAAGTGGCTTGTCAGACTTGTAGCTTGTAGTGTGCTAGTGTAGCAAGCAATTTTGTGAGATCCGACAAGAATGCAAATCTGGAGAAGGCTGCTTTTCTTCTACGGAAGAAACGCACGAATAAGATGCGATTTTGAAATCCAGACAAATGGAGAGGGGCATGGCCGTAAATGTGACAGGCAGAAGGCCGCGATCTTTTGGCCTGTCTTGCTACAGGCGAAAGTACACGTACCAGGTTCAGTGGGGAATCGGCATGTTGGCGAACAGGGTTTAGAGCCAATTGTCGATGATGTCGACTATGCGCTTGTATGGGCTGTATGGGACGAGATGGGATGGTAAGACAAAGCGGAATGGCGATTCTTGAGGAATCCCGTTGTATGGATGTGCATCTTGTCTGCTTGTGTAGGCATCTCACAAGGCATGGGATATCCCACCCTACCTTAGACACCTGAGGGTGCAAGACGATGCAGGCAGGGCGGGCAGGGCAGGTAGTACCTACAGTATGTACCTACTACCTAGGATATCGCTGGCTATCGCTAGGTAGGAAATATGCGCGACTTGCGGTCCAGACCGGTTGGGGAGATCAGATTGCTTCAGACCGAGTGGTCCGTGATCATGGCCGCGGCTGCGATTAACGGCGAGAGCAAGCAAGGCTTGAGTCAGTAATCGAGTCGAGAGTGTCTAGGTGAGTCCAGTCCATGCGTCCATCCAGATAACGGACTGCAAGTGACAGCTGCAGAGAGAAACGACGATGCGACAATGAAACCAGAGATCTTAAAATAAGTTAATATTGACCACATGACGTCAGCCCTGTTGTTTAGTTTGAAGATAGAAGATGTTTAGGAATCTTGGAAGTCCAACGTTCAGCGTTCAGCGTCCAGGAAGTCAAATAAATCAGGGTAACGGCTTAGCGCAGCCCGGTCCGGTGTGTTAAAATACGGCATATGAAGCATTAGTTTATGTCTATCCGTTTCTTCTTTCCCATAAGCGGAGGCTGAAATACGAGAATACCTACATAGTACGTAGCAGTTCGATCAATGATACTTCCCGACTTGAGCTTACGTACATCGTGGGTGCAATATAGGTACGCGATATACATTTCCCATCTCGACAGTCCCTAACTTCGCAAGCTCGCATCTAGGTGCCTCTCTATACTTTCTACGACCTAGTAAACCCATCTGGGTGGAACGTTTAACTATCGGCCACCAACTTACAAGCTTTGACCCTGTTAGATTACTTCAAATCTCGTGGGTGCCCTGGAGGTTAATTGCTGCTAGCCTCCGTTAGTAAAATGTTAGCTAAGTGTTAGCTACATGGCAATGGCGTTACCCCCCACAAACGCTCCAAGGCCTTGCGCTTGCTCCGAAGATGCGAATTAGACTTCATTACAGGCCGGTATTAGGCACGTAAGGTAGCCCTTTCGCTAGCTAGAACAGCTACGTAACTGAGGGTAGATCACTTTATTTCGTCCCGTACGTAGCACTTGTTAGACGACATGTACCGTAATACCGCATACAGCGCATATCAGATTCAGAAATACGTAAGTAGTATACTTATTAGTGACTTACCTAGGTGGCAGTCAACCTTTCCGTGCCTCATTGAATTGCACATGTGGAGGCAACAAATATTCGCCGTTTTTTTTTAAAAAGTGAAGAAAAGCCTTGGACTGTCTGGAATCAACATGTGTGTGTATGTGCACGCCTCTTCCCCTACCTTAGACTCGATAAGTTACCCCATCCTGGCCATCTTGAAAGTCCCCTAGAACTTGGTGTTTGTAGTAGGTACCTATACAATATTTGGAGATCACAAATACCGGTATCCAGATACGCTTAGCTAAAAGTCATACTAGCGTGGTAGGTTAATTTGCAGCTAGCTGGTGTAGGTAAGTACGATAGTGGAATACCTGAGTAGGTACCTAAACACCGGGACCCTTCTTCCAATATTTCTCCTTACATCTATATTTGGAGACAATGAGAAAAGCGGGTTGACAAAGACAGATATACTTAGTGACCGAAGAGAAGAAAAAGAAGAAAAAATAGGATAAAAAGAATATCTAGTCATTCCCGGCTGTAAGCGCCCGAGTCTATGCTGAATTTACTATGTAGAATAGAAATTACCATGTACATAATTACAGCGCTGTCCTGATGATTTCCCAGTTAAGCGTGGCTGGCTGTTTCACCCCGGCTATTTCCTTTCCTTCCCTCCCAAGCCGTAAGTTTAGTTGTAGCGACCAGTTAGAAAAGTGCAAAAGTGGCTACTTAGCACGTAGCGTGGTCCGTAGGCACTTTTTGGACCTCTCATCCTTCAGCAATCCAACAATCCCCGGCCCATACTGCTCATAGACCCAGGTCGTCCCCGCCTAATTTTCGCTTTCCCTTATTGCTTCGCTTTTTATGTCAGGGTTCCCATTGGGAAACTAAGGAGATCCACCTCTCAGTTAGGTTTTTGAACCTAGGCGGCCCTTGACATACATACATACAAAGTGGTACACACATACATCCTCAATTGTATATCTTGTATCTTGTACCGTCGTACCCTTGTACATCTGTACATCCCATACCTACACCTCCTCTCCCAAGCCCGAGCCCTCGTCTCTCCACCCGCTCGCTTTCAAGCAGGGTCTCTCCTTATTGAATCGACAAGAGAAGAGAGGCCTCTTCTCTTTCAGATCTGATCCCATCTCATCCAAGTCAACACACCACAAATCGTCTTATTCGACGACGGCGAAGACGAATATCGTCAGACTTGTATGAGTTGAGCGTTCTCATTGCCTGTAATTATATATTCCGAACGCTGCTGTTATTAATCCGACCCTTAACACGGTTACCAATTCGCTCCCTTTCCCCCGACTGCCGTTGAGGCGGGTACGCCGCGACAATCCGCGATATCGATTTGTGTGCTCTACTCTTCCTTTTTCTCGGTTTATTGTATCATCGACATCGGCATCGCCTTGCTCCATGCGTTCGTCATAAGCCTATCCAGCGCCTAACAAACGCTGGCCTGCCGTTATCATTCCATCGTTTATGATCAACAACAGCTACTCTTAGAGACGATTTTGCATCCCGAGAACCGTAACCATGAGAGTGATGGCCGACGAGGAGACTTTGGTGGCTACGGCAGCCATCATTAGGTCCCTAGCCGCCTCACCGAAAGATCCAGCATATACTTCGGTCCCTATTGGCACCAATTCTGGGATCAAGTTGCCCGGTCGCGAAAGCCACGCCAAGGAATCTGTCGAACGTGAGCTGTCAGCCCTCGTAGTCAGGGTTCAACAACTTGAGGCCAGAGCCAACCTCGCTAATGGCGCAACTTTCCCCGATACACCCAATGAGACGGCCGAGTCTCTTTTCGGTGAAGAGTCTCCTAGTTCTCTGAAGTCCTCAACGCGATCTCGGCATCCTGTCCTCCCTCCTACCCGAAATGGCTCTACCGAAGATCGACCAATTAAGGTCCTTCCACTCACTAACGAAGATCTCGAAGGGCTTCACGAGCGCGTGATAGACCAGTCTAAAATGCTCGATAATCAACGCCAGGAATTGACGAATGTTAATGCTCAGCTCATCGAGCAGAAACAATTGCAGGAGAAAGCGCTCGAACTTATGGAAAAGGAACGAGTTGCTGCCTTGGAACGAGAATTATGGAAACATCAGAAAGCCAACGAAGCCTTCCAAAAGGCGCTACGTGAAATTGGTGCAATCGTTAGTGCCGTCGCCCGAGGTGATCTAACCATGAAGGTTCGGATGAATACCGTAGAAATGGACCCTGAAATTACGACTTTCAAACGGACTATCAATACTATGATGGATCAGCTTCAGGTCTTCGCCAGCGAGGTTTCCCGTGTCGCGCGTGAAGTCGGTACCGATGGAATACTGGGCGGCCAAGCTATGATCGAAGGTGTAGACGGAACATGGAAAGAACTCACGGACAATGGTAGAGTCCTGCGTAAACCTGATTATTGGGATTTTCTAACACTTTTATAGTCAACGTTATGGCTCAAAATCTCACCGACCAAGGTTCGTTATAGCACTTTTCCTTATATAAATATTAACTGTTGCTAACAAATGTCCAGTGCGAGAAATCGCATCAGTCACAACTGCTGTCGCCCATGGAGACCTAACTAAGAAAATCGAGAGACCGGCTAATGGTGAAATTCTTCAACTTCAACAGACCATCAATACTATGGTTGAACAACTGCGTACATTTGCTTCCGAAGTCAGTCGCGTCGCCCGAGATGTAGGTACCGAAGGTATACTGGGAGGTCAAGCCGACGTAATGGGAGTCCAAGGTATATGGAATGAATTAACGGTAAACGTGAACGCCATGGCAAACAATCTCACTACTCAGGTGCGCGATATCGCAAAGGTCACTACTGCCGTTGCCAAGGGAGACCTCACTCAAAAGATCCAAGCCGAATGTAGGGGCGAGATTTTCGAACTAAAATCCACTATCAATTCCATGGTGGAACAGCTGTCGCAGTTCGCGCGAGAAGTCAGCAAGATAGCGAGAGAAGTCGGAACCGAGGGTCGCCTGGGTGGCCAGGCTACTGTGAATGACGTTGAGGGAACTTGGCGTGACCTCACCGACAACGTGAACGGCATGGCCATGAACTTGACAACGCAAGTGCGAGAGATTTCTAAGGTTACCACTGCCGTAGCAGCTGGCGACCTATCCCAGAAGATCACCGTCGAGGTCAAGGGTGAGATGCTCAGACTAAAGCTCACAATAAACTCCATGGTGGACCGCCTAGGCAAGTTTGCTTTCGAAGTCAGCAAAGTCGCCAGGGAAGTCGGAACCGATGGAACCTTGGGTGGCCAAGCTCGAGTAGACGATGTCGAAGGGAAATGGAAAGACCTCACCGAAAATGTCAACACCATGGCCTTGAACCTTACATCTCAAGTGCGGGGTATATCAACCGTCACTCAAGCCATCGCCGATGGTGACATGAGCCAGAAGATCGACGTCCAGGCAAAGGGCGAGATACTAGTCCTGAAGGAAACCATCAACAACATGGTTGACCGTTTGTCAGTATTCTGTAATGAAGTGCAGCGTGTGGCAAAGGACGTTGGTGTTGATGGCAAGATGGGAGGCCAAGCCGATGTTGGAGGTCTCAAGGGACGATGGAAGGAAATCACAGCTGACGTCAACACGATGGCAACAAATTTGGTAAGCTTTTTTATTATTATGATTATCCGGTTTCGTGAGGTGTCATGTGAGGCTAATAGTACTTTCTAAAGACCACTCAGGTGCGAGCTTTCGGCGATATAACTAATGCTGCTACCGATGGAAACTTCACCAAGCTGGTCGACGTAGAAGCTTCTGGCGAGATGGATGAACTCAAACGCAAGATCAACCAGATGGTGTACAACTTGCGAGACAGTATTCAAAGAAATACACAGGCAAGAGAGGCGGCTGAACAAGCGAACAAGACCAAATCCGAATTCTTGGCCAACATGTCTCACGAGATCCGAACACCCATGAACGGCATTATTGGAATGACCCAGCTAACCCTCGACACCGACCTCACACAATATCAGAGAGAAATGCTGAATATTGTGAACAACTTGGCCAACAGTCTGTTGACTATTATCGACGACATATTGGATCTATCGAAGATTGAGGCTCGGAGAATGGTTATTGAAGAAATCCCGTATACTTTACGGGGTACTGTCTTCAACGCCTTAAAGACGCTGGCTGTCAAGGCGAACGAGAAATTCCTCGACCTCACATATCGGGTCGACAGCTCCGTGCCTGATTATGTGGTCGGTGATTCCTTCCGTTTACGACAAATCATTCTCAATCTTGTAGGCAATGCCATCAAGTTTACGGAGCACGGCGAGGTGAGTTTGACGATTCGGAAAGCCGAAGGCGCCCCACCCAAGGATCCGCGAGAATACGCTATCGAGTTCGTCGTTTCAGATACGGGCATAGGAATACCGCCAGACAAACTCGACTTGATTTTTGACACATTCCAACAAGCTGACGGGTCAATGACTCGTAAGTTTGGTGGTACCGGCTTAGGTCTGTCAATCTCAAAGAGGTTGGTTAACCTAATGGGCGGTGATGTTTGGGTCAAGAGCGAGTTTGGCAAGGGTAGCTCGTTCTACTTCACCTGCGTAGTCAAGCTTGCAGACGGCGAGGTTGCATCCATTGAGAAGCAACTAAAACCATACAAAGGACATCAAGTTCTGTTCATTGACAAGGGACGTACCCAATATGGTAGAGAAATTGTCATTATGCTGCAGAGGCTTGGCCTGGTACCGGTCGTCGTCAATACCGAAGGAAATCCCAATATCCCCGGCTCGGACGACCCGCCGTACGATGTCATCATCGTTGAATCTATCGACACCGCTCGTAAGTTGAGGGCCATCGAAGACTTTAAATACCTCCCTATTGTCCTGTTGGCTCCAGTTGTGCATGTCAGCTTGAAGTCTTGCTTAGATTTAGGCATCACGTCTTATATGACTACTCCATGCAAGCCAATTGACCTGGGGAATGGAATGGTCCCCGCCCTAGAGAACCGTGCCACCCCATCGCTAGCCGACAACACGAAATCCTTCGAAATCCTTCTCGCCGAGGATAACAGAGTCAACCAACGGCTCGCCGTGAAGATCCTTGAGAAATATCACCACGCAGTCACCGTCGTCGGCAATGGTCTAGAGGCGGTGGAAGCCATCAAGAAGAAGAAGTTTGACGTCATTCTTATGGACGTACAGATGCCAATAATGGTTTGCCCCCCATCGGATTATCCGTTATCAATTTATAGCTTGCTAACTGCGAACAGGGAGGCTTTGAGGCTACTAATAAAATACGCGAGTACGAACGCAGCCTTGGGTCTCATCGAACACCGATCATCGCACTTACAGCTCACGCCATGATGGGAGACCGGGAGAGATGCATCCAAGCCCAGATGGACGAATACTTATCTAAACCTCTGCAGCAAAACCACTTGATACAGACGATCTTAAAGTGTGCAACTCTTGGTGGCGCACTTCTCGAGAAGAATCGGGAACGAGAACTGGCTCGTCAAGCTGAGCAAAAGAACGGCGGCAAACAAAACGGGCAGAACCACATGAGGCCTAGCTTAGAAGGTCGTTCGATAACGACGAACGAACCCCTGATGGGAACCATGGAGAGCCCATCTATTGTCTCAACGAATCAAGACGATCCGTTGCACAGGGCACGTTCAACCCTCTCTGAACCCTGCGTTCAACATGACTAACTTGGGTCACCTGCTCAGCTCTTGATAAGAGCTCACAGTAACTGATCAGTTTCCGTTGCCGGACAAGGCGTAAAGGGGAGGAGGGCATTGCTCTCCTGAAGTCATTTCCCCTTGGCACACCCGGAATCCGTGTTACAATCGAGAGTCGTTTCTTGATCATTCTCACGATACCCAGGACCTACGAGGATGCCATCAGTTATAGGTGTCAGTCGCCTGATTTTCTTGTGTTTTCAATACACAAATTTGATTACGGGTGGACGTAACACCATGTGGCTGTTGTTGCTCGTTCTCCAGGTCTACGGCTCTTTTTGTTATAACGATGTCCAGGAAAGTGGATAGGATGTGCCGCTTTTGGGGAGGAGCTAACTGCAATTGTCGGTGTTTCATTGGGCGTTCTTCTCTTGCTTCGTGTTTGAAAACAATAGTCACACGAGTCGTTTGCGAAATATCTCAGTCACGGGTAATTTCCCCTCGACATTGGCATGTTTTGGGCTATTATTCCAGGGGTCCGCCGAGAAGGGATGAATGAATTCTTATTGGGGAGAGGGAGGAAACACGAAGTTATTTGTTTTGTTTTTTTTGGATTGAGAATAAGAGCATGTCTAGATTCCTACGTCGGAGTCTTCCGTGACGGTTCGAAACGTATCATATATGGAGTAAATAGTGCTTGGGTCCTGTGTATCATGGAATTCAGTCGGTGCCTTCTTATGTCCGTTTTTGCTGTCTATCACCGGGCTCGCATTTTTTGCGGTGCGCTTGAAAAGAGAAGAGAACGGAGGAGTAGACGAAGCATTTTTTTTGTCTCTAAATAGGAACACGACGTCTGTTAATGGATCAGCGATAACGAGTTCCCGGTTTATTCTACATTACTACTCAAATTCATACATGCGATTGTGCCATGTGATTTATACCGAGCCTTGTTGGCTTCAACTTGATATGTCTTGAGTCTTGAGTTTATCGTCACATACTTATTAAACTAGCTCCTACCTCACGTCGGGCTGTTTTTCCTCTTCAACACTTTAGCCATGGCCACTAAAGGGGTAGTAGGTAGGTGAGTGAGAAGGCATCCACATTCATATTCAACATCCCCCGAACAAAGCAGCAAGCCTTGCCTGACACAGCGAATTTACATATCCTAGTTCAATATTCTCGGAAATATTTCCGACCATAAAAACAAGGAAACCGTAGCAGAGTAAGAGGACATGAGTAGGTAGGTAGGTATCCAAGCCCGACTATTTACACTGCCCCTTTTATTACGTCACTTAGCAACTAGTCTAGGTACAGTACTTATACGATATGGATGATCCTAGATTGTTAGATTAGACCACCAGCATTTGCCATGTGCTGAACTCTCCAGACCTCTGGGCGCTCGATCCTTGCTGGAACGTGCCAGAACCGGGATCTCCTGGCCTGGTGCCGGCGATGTATCGTATACAACTTCAGGAACTTGACAGCGCCAGGGACTAGCGTAATGATCTAATATAGCAGCCGGCCTGAATCTAGATCAAACTTTATATCTCGTTCGCTGCCCAGTAGGAGGTTAGGGACCGTTTGGCTTAGCTGAACTTAAAAGGAAATGAAGATGCTCAGCGATTTTCATTTGATAGAAATGCTATGGAAACGCCGAAGAAATGATTCGTGGAGGTGACAAGGGAGTATGAATGTGAGTTCGAGGTTCAGCTAATAAGGTTCTAGATCTATATATGTTTTAACATGTGTAGGTACGTACCTAGGTGATTTGAAATCTTCATATGTCTTGAAAGCCCCTTCAATTCGATCAATGACTAGATACAACGAGGGCCTTACACATTGCTCTCGATAATGAGGTGATACCTCGTAGAATGACTTAGCTATATGGTAGGTAAGAAAAAGGGAGACAAGCTTTTTTGGGGTAGCTGGGGGGTTGAGAACCATCTACCTCGTACAGTTCTTCGCATTAAGATAGGGCCACCAGGCCGCGTAACAGTCAGCCGCATCGTGTGCGTACACCTCATCCTAGAAATCATCCTACAATGTGGGATATGATTATGCGGTTCGGTGATGAAGTCTTCGTGTTCTTAGTATTGCTTTAATAGTTAATTTTACTATAACGAGAAGATGACGATACTATTACAAGATCCTAGAAGGACAGCTTCTCTGGGTGGACCGGGATGTTGCCCACCTAGTATACTGTAAGTAGACGAAAGTAGGTTTGTAGATGACAAATCAACGTAGCTGCAGAATCAGAAGATTGGAAGATCCCCAGACTCCACCCATATCAAATTCATGTGTCTCTAAGGTCGTGGATGGGATATCCCAATCGGCTTCCAAGCATGGGAACCGGAAGGTCATCCGCAGCTGGTCTCAGACATACAGGATATATTTATATATAAATCGTAAACGACGACTGCTGAATACATAATCAATGATAGTAACTCATAATGTAACACTGGTTATTTTTTTCGTGACGTTAATTACCTGCGAGAAAGTCTAGATGTTCTCAAGCGTGACCTTGTGATGCACATCATCGTAGGGTGTGCGTAGGTAGACGTCGCTGCCCCCCCACACGTCTCTCCTGGAGATGGATCAGGGGTGAAGTATGTAGATCCCCAAATGAAGTTGAATTATGCTCCTAGGCAGATTTTCTCTAGACAAGCGAGAAGAAAGGAGTCGTTGGAATGGAATGGAAGGAGAACCGGCCTCCTACCGTGTGATGAGTAGATGGTCGTCAGATTATGGGACCACCTTACGATCCTTAGCCCGGATTCCGCGGCCCAGATTCGAGATGGTCCGCTCTAGTCGACCAAGGCGTTTGTTTACGATACTCAAAGAAGACACCGAATTTATGGACCGACCAGTGGATCCGCCGTTCGGCAGTTCAAAGGATCGACACGCTGTCGGCCTCGATTGGGGCACGAGTACACTGTTTGACATCGTCCGAGTTTTTACATATCTCCAAATATTGAATAAAGTTCGTCAAGAAGGTGATTCCGCGCGGTAAACAGCTCATGCTTGGTTGCGTGAGGGGATAGCTTCCACAAGCATGTCTAACCATGCCTACGACTAAGAGTCATTTGAAATACTCGACTACACCATCGTCTTCTTAATTGAGGCAATAACGTAGGAGAAATTTGCGAGGTTCTTGATTGGGGCTACCCCATGTACGTGGGCAGACGTTGGCTAGGGTTCCCAGCTATGTTGTCTTCTCCCGACGTTCTTTTGGTTCTGATCATAAATTCAGCATGATATTAAAGATTTTGTTGGCCAAAGGGCTATATTAAGATGATGGTAAGACCAAAGTGTTCTGCCAAATATGAAGAAATGCAGGTTATACCTGCCAAGTACGTTCCCAACGAGCTAAGGGAAGGCTTGAATTACATTTCTTTCGCCTCATACCTTATGTGATCCCTATAGAGTCAGACATGTAAGTTCGTTAAAGCGAAATATTTAACGTCATGCCACAGCTCTGTCGTGTGGTGATTGCGTAGGTACCTACACGCGTCATCTACGCATCGAGCCTCAGTGGCAGCTCTTTAGGAGTTCTCGGAATCAGCTACCTTTGCTCTAGAGTCTCTAGTGAGCTCATAAATAGCACGTCTCTGGGACGGTCACATCGCGCTTGTCATGTCATTGTAAGATCGAGGATCTAGGTACGTTTCCTGGCTCAGCAGATGCCCCAACCAGTGTCGTTCTATCGGATCTGTAACACCATTGTCGCTGTGGGGTAGCTCCCATAACAGCTCCTCCAAATCTCTTGGAATATGTACATGATATGTATATGCACGGGATGTATGCGGAGACCAATATAAGTGAGTGTGTGTATATGAGGAGGTGGTGGCAAATTCAGCTGTCGGGGGAGTTGGGGGTTACGAAGTTTGGGTGCTCTTTCAACTCATGATAGTTTGTCTATCTCGATCCCAAGCAAGCGCCAGGGCAAAACCCCTGCCCAGTGAACATAGCGTGGCTCAATAAACGCGGAGAAATATAACATGTCATTTCTTGGTCTCGGGTTCATGCTCTTTCGGACCAGGCTCCTCGAGCTTCCCGTTACCTTCTAAACCTGCCATCATTTCCTCGAGATGACGCTCTATCTGGTCAAGTTTTGCTTCAATAGCATCGGCCTGATGCTCGCCCCTGATTTAAAGCACACGTTAGCTGCGTGATTCTACAAGAGCCTCGGCCGAGACGAAAGGAAGTGGCGTGTGAACTTTTGATCTGCTATGAAAATATAGCTAGATATAGACTAGTAGCCTTTAGCGGAGATATTCGGCGAGACTGTTCTAACTACACACTTTGGTTTTATGTAGATAGCATTGTGCGACAAGCTGAGAACTGTCCCACAGACACCATGGAAATAGACGGGACTCTCGTTTACCCCAAGACATCGGTATTGACATTGCCATAAGAAAGGCGGTTGACCTATACAACTTTGCTAGGCATGACAGTGTGGAGCAAATGGTTATGCTAACCATTTCAGTACTAGCAAGAGGCAATGCGAGTGAGACAGCATCTGATTGTCAAATACCCGGGGACTTCCACGATGGGAATGCAGCATGCAGTGGGAAAATATCGATAAAACATGAACTGTTTTTCCCATGCGGATTATCACATTCAGGTGGGATTCGGTTAGGTGAAATTACGAGTCGGGTTTGTTCTTCGCCACTGGGCGGGGATCTAGACCTTTGATGGAAGACAGGGGGCCGCGCGATGGGGAAAAGCTACGCTTATCGTGCCAGCCCCGTATGCAAAAAGGGACTTTGGCATGCTGGGGAGGATGGGTAATCCAGGGGCCTAGAAGCGATTTGCATGGTAAATTATGGGACATCTGAGGCCGAATTTGGGCATTTCCATGTGGCCACGCCTCCCGAACCTCTAGGCCGGGAACTGGCAACTTAGATGACTCGTCCAGGTGACAAGATCGACTGTTGATCCCCCCCATGGAACGTTCTCAATCATTGACAGGGCTGCGATAGTAAGCATATATACGTACACTCTTAAGTCTCGGAGAATCTGATCGTGAGAATTTGTGTTAGAGCAAGAGATCGGTCTCGTTTTAAGACACTTATCGGGGCTGCTAGCTTACCTCAGCGATGCTTGCCTGCGTCGAATTTGGGCGAGAAGCACTCGCGGAATCTCCATTAGGCTTCTGAGCCTTCGTGTCATCGTTCGACGTTGATTGAGGCATAGTGAATTACTGTAGCGTCCCTATATCTAGCTAATAGATGGAATGCCAATATTTTTTTAAGATTCGATGTGGATCTTAGAAACGGGTGATTGGTGAAGATTCTCAAATGTTGGTTGGACGATGAGAGCTTTCGTGTTGCCACCAAGCGTTCTGCTCGGAAATAGTAGGTAAATGTATAATAAAGTCAGATATAAAAAAGACCGGGCGGCGATCTGTAGGTACGGAGAGAATGAAGATTGGTTAGATTGCCCGGTGTTAGACGGGTCGATCCGAAACGTCCCTGATAGGTCCCAACAGTCAGCTTCTCCACGTGAAATCAATTAACGAGAAATTATGATAAAAAGTGTAAAATGCGACTCTGTGCACAATAAGTATGCAGAAATGATCTTACTCCATAGAAGATCGACAAGTTGAACGGTGGCCTCAAACGCAGATCTTCTCTCTAGCTGGAAAATAACTCCGATGTCAAAAAGGAAAATTGTCTTTCGTTCCCTACGGTCTAGATCTCTGGATCTCGGCATTTTAAACGTTTCTCAATAGATTGGGACAACCCGTCATTGGTTGTGGGTATTAGCAATAGCGCAAAAGGGAGAGAGTGAAAGCGTGCAAGCGCAGGGAAAAGGGTCAAGGATTCTCGATATCAGAAAGAAACACGAACAAATGCTGTGTGTCCATGCGTTTTGCTAGTCTGGTAGTTTGGTAGCCTGCTAGTCTTGCAAGACCACGTGTTTTCCTTTGCACTTACCTTTACTACTCCGAGTTGTCGGACTGGGCGAACCAAGGTTCAGCTAGAGTACGTCAGCTTGACAAAGAATTCCATCTATTTCGATGGGAAATTGAAATTGTGAAGCGTGACACTTGCCGAACTTTGGAAAGTTCGAAGATTTCAATGTTCCTTCCCTCTTCACATAAACCGGGTACTAAGGTAGTATCTACATATGTATGTAAATGGGTAATATATGCAGCAAAAAGGATCTAATGCGCACCTCTGTATAAGGGTATACTATAAACCGATATTATACGAATAATCAGGTGATTATCCGTCACTGCCCTGCGGAGGATCAACCAAATCAATCAATAGGGAATAGCGATTGGTGGATGGAATTCCTACCTCTTACATCTACATATGCCTACATCTGTAGGCACTGTACATACATACACATTGATACACTTACATACCTACATAATCCCATACATAATACAGTACAGTACAACTCACGTCGTCGCCAATCCAGTATTATCCAGTGTTATCAAGTCTGCTGGAAGCCTTCTCTAATCTCGATCTTGTCCCACAATGACGATGGCTCCAGGGCTGCGGTATCTTCTTGCAACGGAGGAGAAGGGGGGAGGGCTTTATTCTACTCTCGTCGTCCGCCTTCGATCGATTCTCGAACCTAGCCTATGGTAGCCAAGGTGAGCTTACAGATTCGTATACAACCCGACATCTGACAGTAACTCAAAAATACCACGATACCGGAAGCAGACAGCCAGACAGCCAGACACAGCTACAAGTACCTACTTCCATCCGCTTCCTCTCCCACCTCTTAGTGGGGGCGCAAGAGGGGCATATTGGCACACAATCGCCGATATTTGGAAGTGGATGCAAATAGGAAATAAAAAAACAGCTGACGGAACTTAGTTAGTCTGTCTGGGTCTGGGGTTCGTTAGTTCGACGGACGCCAAGAACTTCGATCCCGGGCTGAAATGTCGATTGCGAAACCCTGCCCTCTTCAAATCTTCTTGAATCTCATTGGCACCCTGCTGCTAGCCCTTGACTTCCGTTCCTCTCTCAACATTGGTTAGTGGTCCGACACCCCGATACCTCTATCCTACTATGGAAGAGATAGAAGAGAAGTACCTGACAAAAATCGCATCATCACCGATCTTCTGGACGAACTTCAAGAGAGACCAGTCCCTTTCGGGAACCCCGAGCTCGTCCCTGGTGAGGGGAGATGGGCAAGACTTAGTAGCGGGACTATGTAGCAGAGTAGGTAAGCAGGCGAGACGTGAATACTTATTCGCCATCGTAACAAAGAGGCTCTCCTGGTACCAGGCAGCCAGACACGGCCGTCGAAAAGGTACGTCGCGAAGCAAGATGGCGGCGAGCTCGGGAGCAGTACACACACATCCCACATCCTGGCAAGAGACACGAGATGAAAGCAACCCACTGGGAGTACGTCCATCTCATTTGTCGTAAGCATCGGTCTGCGATCTCGATCTCTCCCACCAGCCTGTAACCTTTTCTTTTCCACTCGGCTACCACTGCTGTACCATGGCCGTCTCTCGCGTGATCTGCAAACTGGTTGGACCTCTTCGTGAGCTCTATTCTCATCAATCATCAATATCATCATCAAGATGCAAAAAAGGAGAAGGGGATGGACGGCCCTTTTTGAGCTGGGTGAGGACTTGCCTATGAAGCACTAAGCTTTTAGTCCCTGGCTAGGCTGCATGAGCTTGATTCTCACCAACTCCATGCATTTACTTCTGCATTTATGGAGTCTTGGTACTTAGTCCGGCTATGATCATCTAGGAATAGTCAGTCACGTTCCTGAGCAGTCTCGTCCAGACCCAGGGGACTTGCAGAGGCGCAAGAGGCGTGACCTCACACCTCGATAGTTACATAGACGGCCAGGTACCGTGTTCAGGTCGTTTCTAGTGTCCTGAGAGTGTCCACCGGTGGACATATTATTGCCCATCAGCCCATCAGACCATTTCGTGCTTGCATGTTCTTAGGACCTCCCGCCGGCCGTCAAGAAGAGAGTAATGGGAGCTAGTCCTGTAGGTGAGTTTCTATTTTTCTCTTCAAGCAAGCGCTAGCTTTTCTGGGTCTTTGCCGCAACCGTTATTTTTTCTAATTTTCCCTTTCGCTGTCACACATCAGTTCTTCGATTTTCATCGATTGCGCTACTCATCGAGATCTGGAAAATGCAGAGGGATCGTATATCACCACAACAGCCCGGGATCCAGAATGCCAAATTTCCCCATTTCCCCTAGACATTGCCATTGACCAACACGGGGCAAACAGACAAATCCGATTCCCAACCTTTTTGATGCCACAACATACACGATCTTGCAAACCCGCATCACAGCTTCGCGCATTTCCCCTACTGTAGTGTACTTGTTATTATAATTTCTTTTTTTATATTTTTATTTTTACGTCCCGTGTCCGTTCCCTTCGACAAGAGGGATCGTTCTTATCTCGGCATTTCACTCACGCGCGCACTCCTGTAATTCTAGACCCCACGCCCCACACCTGAACTTCGCATCAAACCCACGACGCGTCTCCATCTCTACGTAGCTTCGGAATCCCGTTTCGTTGCGGTTGCAGACTGTTAGTGCCGTGGGAAGGCAACCTTGGAACAAAATCCCGACGCTACCCCAGTAGGCTGGTTATTAGACCAGTTATTTCAGTGACGAAGAAGCGTCTGGCGCTTGTGTATATTGGGGGTGTCGTTGTCGGAAAAGGTCGAGTTGTCATCCGAACCTTTGGATCGCTTGGGTCTATCTGCCAAACAACAACATCGACTCTCGAACGGTTCGCCCGCCCGCCCAAACAAAAACCGCTGCTCACGAGTAACGTCGTAATTGCCGGTCCGGAAGCCTGATGCTGAATTAAAATTCTAGCGATTGACCCGCAGAGACGCGGCCAAAATCAGCTATATGACTTCCCTCGAGGTCATCTTTGGCGAGCTAGGTATTTCTCAGTACCTCGAGGCCTTTTTCGACCAAGGCTTCGATTCATGGGAAACGATTCTGGATATCACCGAATCTGACCTGTAAGCTTTGTTGTATGCCGTTGTTTAGAGTCAATGGCTGACGTGACAACATTTTAGGGATGCACTTGGCGTTAAGCTCGGCCATCGAAGAGTAAGGCGACCCCTCCAGTGTTGACCAGGAGAGACAATTCTAACTATTACAAAGAAACTACAGCGCCGGATTGCGAACTACAGAGGTGTTGCGCCCGAGACGTCCTTAGTATCTCCTACTCGTACCAGCATTGAAGATGCTAAGCTCGACTCGAACCGGATCGAGCCCTTGAAATCCGACAAGCCAGATGGGGCCGGCGTTGCGAAACGAAAATACCGACGGCATCCGAAGGTTCGTGCTTTTCACCATTTAATATATATTCTACATTTTCGCTGTTGGGTGGTTTTGATGTCGTTTCCTCTCGTGGTATGGAACAGAGAACTAACAGTATAATAGCCAGATGAAAATGCTCCGGAGCGGCCACCCTCGGCGTACGTGCTATTTTCAAACAGTAAGTTATATCCCCCATAGTGGGAGTCGCAACGATTGTGGATCATTGCTCCGGTACTGCTTGACGCAAGAGCCACCTGCTGACAAATTCAGAAATGCGAGAAGACTTAAAGGGCCAAAATTTGACATTCACGGAGATTGCTAAGTTGGTTGGCGAGAATTGGCAAAATTTGACACGGGATGAAAAAGAGCCATTCGAAAGGCAAGCACATGAGGCAAAGGAGAAGTACAATCGTGAGCTAGCAGACTATAAAAAGACGGCTGAGTATAGGAAGTACTGCGATTACTTACATGAATTTCGTAAAAGACAAGCAGCTCAATTACAAGGTAAAGCAACAACCTCCCCTCCCCATAATGCTCAAGAAGTTTGTAGTCTAACAGATAAAATAGAAAAAGATGTCTCTAAACGTCTGAAGACAGAAGCTGACAGTATCCGCGGTAGTAGTACCAGTGGGGGTTCAACAGGCGCCAGTGGTACAACGAGCGGTACGGTGAGCGGTTCTGACAGTCAACCCGGCAGCGAGCCTCCTCCTTCGCGTCAGCAAAGGATGGGCTCTTCGGCATCGACCGTTGAAAGTAGTTTCTCGCCGGGGTTGAATGCGATGCATCACGGAGATGACCAGTTGCATTCGCCGAGGACTATATTATACGACGAGCCAAATAGCGGGCGACCTCGGGGATTATCGAGTCCGACTTCACGTGACCTCACGATGCATTCAAGTCGTCGGCCGGGTTGGGCTGATAGCCAACGGATGTATGGAGAGTCTCCCAGCACAGTCACTTCCTGGTTTGACCCGAGAGGTGTTACAGGAACTTTGGTACATTCACCAGAAAATGGATTACCTAACTCCGCTCCAATTCATGGTCCAAACGGCGGGTCTGGTCGGGGATCGAGATCTTCTGGATCAGCGTCTATGTCACGGCCGCCTTCATTAAAGACCGAGCAATCTTCGACCGGAAGTGTAAGCTCACTTAATTCCTACGCCATCCCGAGAACGCCGAGCGATGCATCGTTGCCAATACATGCTCTTTTGACAAAGCCCGAGACGTCGTATCCTCCTTGTCCGGCACCTGCCCAGCAAGCGCCGCTACCGATATTTCAACCACAGTCTGGCCGCCCACCCGGTGACCAGTCAAGTGGTAACGGTATGTTTATCCCTAGGAATTTTGACTTGACACAACTAATGCTTATTGTAAGGATTCCCTCCGGGACCAACTACTCCGAAGTATTCGATTCCTAGCCTTCAAAAAGAGGGCACTTTCAGCGGACCCGCTGAATCAAAGGCTTCTCCTACTTCGAAGTTTAATAGCTCCAATGAGAATACTCTTGACGGCATTAGTGCCCTTCTTAAAGCGCGAGAAATTGTCGATCGACAGTAAAGCGGGTACAAGATTATTGCTATCCCCTCCCTTACTATATTTCTCGTGGATTTCTGCACTAATCACATTTGCATGTTAAGAGTACGCGGAGCATGGCATTTACGAAATTTATATTCATGACTGGTATTAACTGGGAGGGAAATGAGCGTTTGGAAATTGCAACACGACATGACACTTAAATGCGATCATTTTGGCAGTTATCATCCGGACACAACAGGCTTTGCGTCTCTTATGTTGGAGGAGAGCCCGGTAAATCTTGCTGCAAAGACTTTGAATCTATTCCATCTAAAATACCCATTTTCTACATCTGTGATGTTTACAGCGACTGTTTTTTTTGTCTTTACGAAAAGGGGGCTTTTCCACGTTTGACATTGATGTTGTTTGCACAATCAGATGTGATTTCCGTTACCATTGACTATCACTACAGGTCTTTTTTTATACCTATATAGGAGTTTTGTTTTTAGGCACTACTCGAAGCGGCACTCTTGTGAGAGAAAGAGCCGAAAATCTTTGGCGTTGAGAGGTTGAAAGGTCTTTGGGGCGGGCTTCATGTATTTACGGATATAAGGGAGCGGACACTTCCACTTTTTTTTGGTGAAAATTTCATGACGTTCGAGGCTTCCTAGGCACGTCCTATTTCCGTGCCATACTGTCTTAGTATATCTTGTCTTGGTAGCCAATTGCCAATGATATTATGTATGTATTTCGCTATTTTGGCAAGACAAGAGTATCATTGCTGCGAGAAATAGATCGAGAACAAGGAGCCGCATCGAGTAATTATATCATAAGTTGCCACATCTATCCAAACCAATGCAAGATTTACGCCTCATCGGTCTTGGCGATTTCTTAGGGTGGCGAGCTTGCTTTGCATTGCATACTTGACGCCATTCCTTGACTAGTCGTTACCTTTTTCCGTAATGTCATCTCCCGGCTAACGATAACTCTACTCGGCACGGCACGAAACCGAAACCGAAATCGAAATCGAAAAGTGGATGGATTAGATATGAACGGGGCACGCGATCAAGTACCTAAAACGATCCATATGCATACAACTTATGTTCGTCATCCCGTAACCAGACATTGTAAGGCAGAGTGGTACGCCGACCAAACTGGAACCGTCATCATAAGCAGTGACCCATCATCATCACACAAAACGTTTGCTTGCTTGCTTGCCTTCCCGTCCCGATCGTCATATCACGTGCATATTCTCTTTCCGTTTGCGCCCCCTTTTCTCCCCGACTCTTGAAACCACTATTCGTAGTTTAATAGATGATCTGACGATTCACTGATTGAATGAACGAAAAATGAGCGAATCAGATGTGCGACCTTATGCCGGGTTAGTAAGGGGGATCAGATCTCGCCAGTAACCTCGGCCGTCCAATCCTTCCGGATCTCAAGTTCGAGCAGCTCGGGCGTATTGTCGATGACGAGACCCTTCTCGTTGGCCAGGTGCAGCAGGCAGATGAAGCAGAAGCTCGTCGAGATGTCGTCCATGGTCGTCTTGGGGTACACGGTCTGCAAATCGTTCATGACCTCCGTGAACTTGAGCGTCGGCACCTCCTTGGCCTTCTCCGGGCTCGGGGGTGTGGGCAGTCTTGAACGGTCGGGGTCCTATATAGGTTAGTTATGTTAGATTTGAATTGAATTGAATTAAGAATAAAATTCGCGAATTGGAATTTGAAAAAGGCATTTTGTGAACTTACCACCGGAGTCTCGGGGAATCCTATTCCCTTCCAGAGCTCCTCCTTCAGCCGACGCACGTCCACCTTCTTCGCCACGCGCGCGTACTGCACGTACTCGGGCCGTAGTCTCCGCGTCGACGTGACCAGTTGCGTCCCGAACCCGCCGGTCGTCATGCCGTTGTCCAGCATGCCCGTGATGCCGATGTCCTGGGTGACGGGGACGTCGGCGCCTGGTGAGAAGTGGTCCCTCGCGTCGGCGAACTCGAGGTCGTCGTCGTCGTCCAACATGCCGCCGCCGGGCAGCGGCATCTCGTCGTCGAAGAAGTTCGCGTCGTAGTCGCCCGTGGGCAGGACCGTGTCCTGCTCCGCGCTCTGCTGCGGCTCCCTCTGCGCCCAGAAGGCCTCGTTCATGTCGCCCGGCGCCACGTTCATGTCCTGGCCGCTGCCGCCGCTGCTTCCGAACAGGCCGCCCTTGTTGCCGAAGCGGTTGCGGCGACTCATCCGGGCCTTTGGTTTTAGGAATAGGCTTAGCAGCTGCGTCGAGTTGAAATGCTTATCATCCGGCAGCAGGTTCCGCGTCTTGGATTTCCAGTCTTTCTTAGGCATAGATATAGCAGAGTTACTCGCCGCCTGCGTGAAGATGGTATCGGCTAATTTCTGGTCCAGAGGAGATTTAAAGTCTATCTCGAAAGGCTCTTTCTCCTTTCGTTGACGAGTAGTCGTCTCGGGTTTATTGGCATCCTTGATTTTCCGTATCCTCCAGTGTTCCGGGCCGGCCCAGTTCTTCTGAAGAGCTTGGTCGAAGTAGCCTAGGATATCCTCGTGCATCTTATCTCCGCTCTTGGCGTGCTTCATAGAGATGATGTAGTCGCCGTTGTTCTCCTCGACGCCGTCAGCTCCGTCTATGCCAGGCATACCATCATCAGCGTCCACGTTATAAGGTCGCATCTGAGGTTCCAGGGCAGCTTCCCGCGCCCATGCCTCGCCACCTTCGCCGAACGCGACTTCGGCAATATCGAAACCTCCCATGGCCGTCATGTCATCAAAGGCAGCAGGATTGTCATCATCGATGAACATGCCGGATTTGTCACCGCCAACATTGGTTCCACTAAGGTCTGTGTCGTCGTCGTCATTCTCCGAGGCGCGTAGGAAGGGTAATTCCATAGAACCTGACGGATTGCCGAGTTCGAAAGTCTTCAACGAGGGGCAGATATCTTGTTCGTCTAACCTGCTAAGGTCTGGGAAGAATTTGGCACCGAGAGCGCTAATGTCGATCTCTACGTCATCTTCTTCTTGAGCAGGTTGCTCCTCTGTGATAGTTGCCTCCGACTGGTCGTCTGCTTCTTCGTCCTCTTCGTCTGCTGCGGCATCTTCTCTCCGTCGAGGCTTACTACCCTTTGCAGAAGCATCGTTGGTGTCATCACTGCTATCGAATACAATGCGACCTTGGCCGTCGATCATAAGGTGATTTAGTAGGAGACCTTTAGCACCACCTTCGTCAAAATCTGCTGAAGCTTTCTTGAATAAGGGGTCCACTCCGAATTCAAGCTCGAACTTCTTGAGCTGTAAGGAAGCGAAGGATGGTACGAGAGTTGCTTCTGAGGACCGTTGCTGTAGAATAGTGATTAGTGCCTACATTTGATGTGTTACGAACGGTCAAGCTCACTCTCTTCTTCGTTTTCTTCTTAATTACGTTCCCATCTTCGTCGACCTCCTCTTCGCTATCCTCGCCATCTTGATCGCCTTCCCTATCTTTCTTCTTGGAATTACTATCTGCGAGGCCGCTGAGTAGTTTGCCTGTTTCTGTGGCTACACTGTCGACTCTGCTCGTATAGATCTTGACACAACCGTCTAGGGTGCAACTGGCTCTCTGGAAATTGACACCGTCTCCATCCTTTAGCAGTGACATATCGTGGAAGTAGTCGATAAGGGCGAAATTCCAAGAATTGGTGGCATTGATCTTATTGTCGGTGGCCATCTTCATCCATTCTTCGAAATTGGCCAAGATAGGCATGCGCTTCATAGGCGTCACGCCGCTGTTGGTGCCGGCCACATAGACATCGTCGTCGTCATCCCCAGCGCGTCGCGGCGTGCGCGGATTCGAGCGGGGAGACCCATTATCGATATCAGCCAGCCTTTTCTTCGCAGGCGTCGCCGCAGCGGCCTGCAGGTCGTTAATCTGTCTTTCGTGAAGGGCTCGCCTTGAGTGAAGTCGCCCCTTTCTCTCGCGTGCGTCGTCGTTGAGAGGGATCCTGTTTTCGGCAGTTAGAGTTTTGGTTGCGGGGGCTGCCGTAACAACCGGTGTAAACATCTGACTAAGTCGACCCAAGTTTACTCACTTTAATGGGGATTTGAAAGGAGATCCGGATGAACCAGTTGTTGTTCGACTGCTGACGCTGGCGCGAGGAACCTGAGCTACCCGAGGCATCTTCGTTTGTTCTGGATGCGCATGTATTTGGGTTGTTTGTGGATTGGGCCGAGATGCAGGTCGCAAAATTATGTATGTGTGTGTCGCGTTGCCAACTCGGAGTTGTGTGTGTGCTATGTGCTGCGCTGGGTCGGATGAACCTGGACTTTGCGCAAGTAAACAATGCAAAAATAAGCTAAACCTATTATGTTCAAAATTGGGGTTTTGGCGGGGAGATGGAAAGCTGACTCTCTGCAAGTCTCCGAACTCTCCAGTGCTGCGCCACAGCCACAAAGATGTCGAAAGGGGCGCTAGGAGAAGGTTTCAAACCGCTTGTGGCGTACCTCCAACCGCTTGTGGCGTACCTCCAACCGCTCCTACTGGTCCAATTAGAAAACGGCCAATTGATGCTTACATAGCCTTCCTTGGCAAAGTACGAGTGCGATACTTGATCGGAACTCCCTATCCAGGTACGTACTTACGCACTTAGGCACTTACGGATTATCTAGGAGCCAGGAGCAGATCAATTGATCACCCGGATCTCTTCTTTTAAACGTTTCCTTCAAACATTCTCTTAAAGTTTCCGTGAAATCTTGAAAATGTCTCGACCTAACATTCGCCAAGTCACAGCGCATACGAAAATATTGATACCGACGTCATAAACTGTCGGAGGCCGCCCATCTATACTTACCTATCAATGCCTTACAATTCCAGCGGTCTGGGAAGGATCTGACGCACTAGCTTAAGTTACAGACATACACATAGACATACACATGTAATGTCCGGGGTTCCTTCTGTCGTCCACGTCAACGGGACGTAGGGTAATGTACTTGAGTAGTATCGACAAGGTACCGACCGGGTAGTTGATTGGCCTTTCAGCAGAACCTGAGCTCACCACTTCATCAATACCACCTCCTAAGAGATACCCAAGAAATACCTAATACCTAAATCGATATCATTACCATCTTCCCAAATCGTTCCCAATCGTTCTTGTATATCATATTTCATCCTTTCGCTCGTTTTTAGAACCCGGCTTCATCGTACAATTTGTCAATCTCATCATATTATCCATGTCACAATCCCCTATTTCTCTCCTGGCTATGGCATTTTGATCGCACCCAGCCGGCCAAGCCAAAATGCATACTTCCTTATCTTGGAGGAGGGGCGCCATCAGCTCTCGGCCATTCTACACGACGATATTCATTATTACACTTCTCGCCACATATAGTATATTTATTCGAGCGCCAACAGTCTCATCAAAGGAATCCCCCTCTCTAACTGCGCGATCCGGTGAAGACTGTCGCTTAGTTCACAATGCGCCAGACAAGTGTGCCTTTGTAAGGCTCAATTGTAAAGATGACGAAGCAGGCATTATAGAATATTTAACATTCTATTACTGCGACCTTGAGCGCGCACAACCCGTCGCCTTCATTATACTGGCCCTCTGGTTAGGCCTTCTGTTCACCACTATCGGCATAGCCGCTAGTGACTTTTTCAGCGTCAACCTTAGCACCATCGCAACCGTCCTCGGTTTGAGTGAAAGCCTTGCCGGGGTCACCTTCTTGGCTTTGGGAAATGGCTCGCCGGATGTGTTCAGTACATTCGCCGCCATGGGCTCCAATAGTGGGAGCATGGCCATCGGCGAGTTAATTGGTGCTGCGGGCTTCATCACGTCTGTCGTTGCCGGCTCTATGGCCCTAGTACGCGAATTCAAGGTTTCGAGGAAGACCTTTGTGCGAGACATCTGCTTTTTTATAGCGGCCGTCAGTTTTGCCATGGGCTTCTTGGCCGACGGGTACCTGCATTTATGGGAATGCGCCGCCATGATCGCATTCTACATTTTCTACGTCATCGTAGTGGTCGGCTGGCATGCAGTCGTCAAGAGGAGAACAGCTCAGCGAGCTAAGGAGGCCCAATCTCGCGGCCACTTCTATGCATCCGCAAACGAACACGGGGATGATGCATTGGAGCCCTATAGAGATGACCCGGATGACGAAGACGTTCCACCGGCAGAGCGTCGTACTTCGTGGAGGAGCGGATCTGATATCAGTGCGCTAGAGCGAGGGCCCAGAATCGAGGTCGGCTCACCTGACGACGACGATGGCGACCGCAGCCAACATGTTGCTGCAGAGGTGGCGAGCAGCATGCGAGTGAATCGTCCGCGTGGAAGGAGAAGTAACACGACGACCATCACCCCAATCCGGCCCAGTCTAGTTGGCGCGCTGGAATTCAGGTCAGTATTGTCGTCATTACAAGACGAAGGAAACCTACGGATGCGACCAATACACCATGGTCGTAGCAATTCTGCCGATCTTTTGCAAGAGGGACATGCTATTATTCGGGGGAACAAGAGTGTACAAACGATTCAGGACACTAAGGATGCTTCCGTCATCGTTAGAAATCGCTCACGGTCATCCGGGGCCGTCCCAATTGCTGTTGATGTTGACCTTGCCCCTCAAGAATCGGCAGAGGATAGAGGTAGGGCCCCTAGCCCACACACCATAGGAGGGAAGTTAGCTCCTCCGCCCAACGATCTTTTAGGCGGTCATCATGCGGAGAGTTCGACTTCGGAGGATCCGTCGCGGAAACCGCAGCTACATCGCCTCCGCATCCCAAGTCCACCTCGTGACAGTGAGAGGTCTTCGCCATCATTATCACCGTTCCCTGCGTTTACAGAATCACCCTTTGCGACTGCAGAAAATCCTCACCAACCTCCACATATAGTGCTGCCGCCCTCTATGGAAGAGCGAAATGCGTCGCTCCGCAATCTGGTTGAAAACAGAAATTCGAGACCCATCAGATGGTGGCCCTACCAGTTATTGCCTCCACCACAGACCATACTTTATACTCTTTTCCCTACTTTACAAGGCTGGAAGAGCAAAAGCATCTGGGATAAATTCGTCAGCGTGATATCCGTGCCCAGCATATTCTTTCTAGTCATTACACTGCCTGTGGTAGAGACCGAAGCACCGGAAGATGACTCAGAAGGAAGTATTGTAGAACAATTAGCCTCAGAGCAAATAGGGAATGTGGCAGCGCCAGTGTCGTCGGTGTCCTTCGAACCGGAGTTCTCTATTCAGCCCGAAACAGAGTGGCAGCGGTACAGACGGAGCACAAGATCTCGAGCATCTAGTCGGAGCCGCTCACCTAGCCATGCTAGCTTTATCTCTCTAAATCCCCCCAACGATACGCAAACGAATGGTGCGCAGGGGTCAGACCAACCCCAGGCGATACCGGTCTTTGCCCCTTCAGATGTACATATATCAAAACCTGCCTCGGAGCCCGAACAGACGAGTTCAACGCTGAGCGACGAAGAACAAGGATGGAACCGCTGGCTATTGATCCTCCAGGTTTTCACCGGTCCAATATTTTGCGTTTTTATCGTCTGGGCAAACATGGCTGAGGATCTTGATCAACCTTTCACTTTTCTCTGGAAAGCGGTGCTAATTTCGGTTGTTTGTTCTCTATTTATATTGGTTGTCATACTTCTGACAACGTCCTCTGATCGTCGACCTAAGTATCATTTCTTATTCTGCTTTCTAGGATTCTGCATATCGATCGCCTGGATCTCTACAATTGCTGGTGAAGTAGTTGGGGTGCTAAAAGCATTCGGGGTGATCCTAGACATATCAGAAGCGATACTGGGCCTTACCATTTTTGCAGTTGGCAATTCGGTGGGAGACCTAGTTGCGGATGTAACTGTCGCTCGACTGGGTTACCCAGTGATGGCTTTGTACGTCGTTCCCAGAATAGAAATCATGTTGATCCGCTCAGCTAACCTTGCGTAGATCTGCCTGTTTCGGCGGCCCCTTGTTGAACATACTGCTCGGCATCGGCCTTGGAGGCGCGTATCAAACAATAAACGCAGCAAAACGCAGGAAAATAAAACATCCGGACGACCCGATACTCTATGAGCCATACCACATACAAGTTAGCGGGACGCTGATGATTTCCGCTATTACTTTACTTTTCACACTCCTTGCGTTGCTAACTGTCGTACCAATGAACAAATGGATGATGAACAGAAAGATCGGCTGGAGTTTAATAGGACTTTGGTCTATTAGCACGATTGTGAATCTGGCCATCGAGGTCACTGGAGTGTGGCAGGAAATAGCCTAAGTCAGTGCGTTGCGCGACAGAGACGAGATTACGAAATGCTTCTATTATCCAAGTGTACGATTGTAAGAAATTAAAATGGTTCGAGCTTAGCATGGCGTTTTGAGCGACTATTCCAAACAGGAATATAATTTGAAAAGCGATCTATCTAAATGAATTTCCTGTTTGCATTCAAGTGTGTGGGTGGTCCTCAGGGCCGGTATAGCAGAGTATCGCATCGAGAGACGTTATATCCTTGATGATGCTCTAGCTTATAGGATAAGTAGCCATGCACCTAATTTGTGTCAATGGATAAGACTAAGGGGATAAAACACTAAAAAGCTGAGCCGCGGATTCTTCTGATTACACGTTGGTACGAAAACCGATATATACCTAGGTTTGCATACTCAATTTTTCTTGGAGAGTTTATCATTTGGCATCCCTTCTAACATTCCTATCCATCATTCTCACATAGTGAACAGCTCGAGTCTTGGCCCCTCAACATCCAATGATTAAGCGTCGTTATGGAAATACCACCATCCCACCATTTATGTCTCCTACCACTCACTTCCATGCAGAAACAGATTCAGCAATGCTTAAAATAGTCCTACATGACCTTACCGCACTCCCAGTCGACGTTATCTTGGTCACAACAGCTATGGTGTCGGAAGGGCCACGCAATCGTACAGTCACTACCTACTAAATAGAGGGATACCCGCCACTTAGGGGTAACAACGTACAGCATCTGCCAGATATAAGGCATAACCGAACACACATCTGGAGCTTTCGTTCCATTTCAACATACCGTTTATTTACTGGATTTTTTTATTATATTCCAAACAACTCATTTAGGTACGTAGTGTTTGACAATATCCAGCTACCATAAACATACATACAAAACCCCCATAGTAGGGTTATTGGAAAACTACCTAGGTATGGGGAAAAACCGAGACAAGTGGTACGAGCGACAAATAGAAGCAACCCGCTAGGACGAAGAAGACGCCAGCAAGCCCCTCTCGGAGAGAATCGTCAGGTCCGAGAAGACGGAGATTCCCTTCGTCAAGCGGAAGGTAGATAAGCCAAGAGAGAGAACCGAGGGAGAGAAAGCAGAAAGGGAAAGAGCAAGGGAATGGATAAGAGAGATGGAAGAGCAGTGGGAAAAGGAACAGGATAGAAACAAAAAGAGTAAGGCGGAAAGGGGGGAGGATGAAGAAGGATTGAGGTTTGGGAACGTTACTCGACCTAATTTCGCTATGTTGTGGGAAGAGCACAGATTACTGGAGTTGCTGAGGGAAGCTGAGGGCGAGAATGATAGGTTAGGCCTGAGTATTAGGGACTTGGTCGGGTCGGGCAAGATCAAGCCTCCGGGACCCTTGGATGATATGGATAGGGAGCTACTTGCTCAAGAGTCAGGGGGGTCAGATGAGTTGGATAAGCTGTTCGTTTCACAGATGGACATGGAAGTCGACGATGATGAAGAGGACGACGACGACGACGACAACGACGACTTAATAGTGGTAGAAGCGAGAAAAGGCAAAGGAGGGGAGAAGGTGACCGAAAGTACCTAGGTAAGGAAAAGAGACGGAGAAGAAGTGATAATTTTGATTGCACGGACTGTATGAAAAGAGAGACAAGATGCTACTTTCGTCTGTTTTTTCTAGTACTAGGTATTATAGGGAGAGAAAAGACATATCGTTGGGGGGGGGTAAGCGAGAATCACTATGAGCATACGAAAACCATCAATTCCATGCGTATCCATATTCCCTACCTGGGTACCTATTTAGGTAAATATCCATCCGTTCCATTCTATCGTAGTAGTTCTCCATTGCCATGTCGTGTTGTACCCCGTCCAGGTAAGGGGCTTGAAGATTACTAACTCAAAAGTGACTCATTCAACGAACCTAATAGTCGTTGATGAGTCTTCGTTTATGCTATATTTCAGATCATTCATCTGGTAACTGTAGAGGTAGCCCTCTTTATAACGCTCTTCGATAAACGCCGGGTCCTCGGCTCTCAATCCGAAGCAGTCATCCTCATCCGGAAACATCCCGTCGAAGAACATCTTCCCCTCAGCTTCGTCTTCAAATGTCCACCAGAAAGCCCCCAGGCGCTTGCGTGCAAATTCAATGCGGTACTCTGAGCCGGGAGAGATATCAGAGGGCTAGAGTGTCAGGCAACGTCAGTATCTCATGACTTAATTGCGTATTAGATACCTAGGTGTCTAGACATACGCGTGTCTTTGTGCTATACTGGAAAATCCTCTCCCCGTTTATCTCATGAGTCCCGGTCAATTCGCCCTTATCGACCCCCGGCACCACTTTGAAAAGCTCGAGCTCGCTCTTGCGGAGATCGGATGGCGGGTGAGAAGGGTAGGGAGCGCTGACAGCAGGGGCAAATGGAATGACTTTGGCTGGATCTGATATGCTCTTTAGGAATAGAGCACCCATGAACAGGCCTGCTCCTCTATCATCCAAAGCAGTCCATCTTGTGTTGATGACTACCCCGGACGACGGCTTGCTAGAGGAGATTGTCTTCGCCGCAACGATGATGTTCAACGGCTCATCGAGTCGCGATAGGCTTACTGTGTCTGGTGAGACAGAGACGGAAAGTTCAATTTCTGCATAAGGTTTCGAAGACATGGTAAATCGACTTTGTGGGGTTTTGGGGAATGCGAAGTGTATAAGGGGGGAGAGTTGCTTAGTAAATGTTAGTCTAGGATGAGAACTTAGATATTATCGATGTTGATATAAGATACCTAGGTAAGACGACAAGCACGTGACGGGTAATATACTCTTAAGAGGTTTCCCAGGGATAAACCTGGGTTACTGTTGCTAATATTGGTTTGGCTTTTAGATTCAAGGATACCGGCATCAGTGTTACACGTAGGATGTCTTCAATATGTTTGAGATACACACATAGCGAGCTTTAGTTACCAATGATTCACGATATCGAGTACGAGTTGTAAGAACTAGCTTACCCAGCTACGGCGAAGTCGTAGCTATAAGACATACGCTAGTTTGAAGGATCTCTAGCTCTCTAATCCCTTAGTCGAATGTTAGCAATCGAAAAGGAGATAATTTGCACGTTTCTAAATAAAGAAAACAAGCAGTTAAACTGTATCATATTTTAAAATCTTCTGAGTCCTCTGGGTCCAGGTGGACAGCTCACCAGACTCGATCAAGGAATCTCCTACGGTCAGAATATAGAATAGACATTCTTGTATACATAGTAAGCGCTATTCATCATGGAGGATGGAGTACGTTTGGAGGATCATGGATGACATACTTGTCAAGAAGAGTAGAGCGGAAGAATGGTGAATAGGGCAATATAAAAGGGAACCAAAAGAATGGTATGCCATGACCTCTTTCTCCCTCAATCATAGAAACCTATCATCCAACTAATAAACCAGAATTTATAACCGCCATGGGACTTCTTCGACCTTTTAATTTTTTACTCCTAGGCCTCCTTGTCCCCTTAGGCCAGGTTGCCTGCGCGCCTACAGCCGAAGGAGAACCAACGATTCTCTCCAGAGACTACACCGGTTACACAGAGTGCAGTGATGACCAGAGAAACCATATCAACAGGGCCTTCCAAGACGCAGCTGTCATAGCACGACAAGTTACCCAAAATCGAGGGCCCCAAACTTTCAGATCGTCTCTTGCGTGAGTGCTCTATAGATCTTTAGTTGACCTACTTATAGACCAATTAACATGATATCTACTACGTAGATTCACACACTACTTCCGGGATGACCAATACGATAGTGTCCAGAAAATGTTGGCTGCAATCGGAGAGCAATGGCAGCCCCCAGCACCCGATTCTCACCAATCTGGCGCAGGCCCACAGATCCAGCTCAATCAATTCACGGTGAAAATCACTTGTCAATACGATGACGTCTGTATCAGTCGTGGGAAGAAGTCCTTGGTGGTGACCGACGTAGGACCAGAAAGCAGCAGTTTCACTCCTCAAATGCGGTTTTGTCCACAGTTCTTCAGGGAGCCGGCCACCAGTCGCAACCTAGACTCAGAACCCTACAAGCTAAAACCAAAGCGCTACGAGGAGAGCTGGTGCAAGCCTGGGTATAAATTTCTGAACTTCGAGGTGGGCGGGACCACGATAGTTCACGAGCTCACTCATTTGGACGAAGCCGGAATCCGTGCTGGTTTCACGAGACGTCCTGTTGAAGGGTAAGTTTGTGTCTACCTACGTCGTGTTAGTCATCCCGCACTAGACGTTACTAAGATTGACGACTTATTAGTCAACCTTTCTCCTCCGCCGGGACAGAGGATATTTACGAAGCTTCTGGTTACACAGACAACCCTCCCACGGCGGCACGCCAGCTTCATGACAACTGGGTCAAGGCCCTTCGGAAAAACCCACCAAAGGACCCGCCTCCATACCCGGAGACGCTCAATGCTGAGAGCTATGCCGCAAGTGTGACCGAGTGGTGGTTCATGACTAAGTGTGAACTTGACGATATTGAGCTCTAGGAAATCATGCTATGAATTCGTCTGAATAGTTCTTCGAAATGTCAAAACATACGTATGGTTAATAATACAAGGTGTGTCTGGAATGGAACTAGTAGATTTAGTGGAAGGATGGATGTTGTCGTGTTTTAATCACCGGCTGGAAAAGGGGTAACTACCGCCATATGTTAGATTTCATGGAGGCATTTGGAAATATGTGGTTGTACATCTCCATTCAATTGTAAAGTAGAGATCGGAGGCTCGTCCTTAACACATGTGGGATGCTGCTACGGGCTTGCCAGATGGAGAGCCGGCTGAGATGGTTAAAAAAGGTGAGCTGGAGATCGGGACGTTCGAAATACATTAGAAGTTTGTATTTGTATCGTTCGGATGAAGATTAGTTTAAAAATGTATAGAATACCTATTTTCTATTAGGAATATTGAACAAATACGAAATGCTACCCCTATTTAGGTACGTACCTAGGTACTCGATCTAGTGTGGAGCATGTGGACCAGATCGAGCTTCAATTGGTGCATGTCCCCCCTACTTTCTTGACCGCCTTCGTTAACACGAATTTACCCCTCAGCCCCTCCCCCTCCAACTACAGATTTACAGGGGTCCGAGTGTTTTATTATATCGAGGCGCAGCCATTGACTTTTTGATGAAAACACTACCTAATAATCTCTCTGCTTGAGGACACGCGTTCCTAACTCTAACATATAATCTTAGCTAGTCTCTCGCTCAGAAGGATATAAAATTCAACAAGAAGAAAACAAATAGAGAAAAATACCGACATCATGGACGCCGCCGTTCCTCCCTACCCTCCCCTAGAGGACCGCCCGATCAAGAACACCATTGCGCTCTTCGATGTTGACGAGACCCTCACCCCTGCCCGCCTCTCCGTCTCCCCGGAAATGCTCCAGACTCTCGAGAAGCTGCGACAAAAAGTCGCCATCGGGTACGTTGGCGGATCGAACCTGGTCAAGCAGCAAGAGCAGCTGGGCACCGGCGACCGGCCCGTGACGTCCATGTTCGACTTCTGCTTCAGCGAGAACGGGTTGACGGCCTTCAAGCTGGGCCAGGAGCTGCCTTCCAACAGCTTCATCAAGTACATCGGCGAGGACAAGTACAAGGAGCTGGCCAACTGGATCCTGCACTACATCGCGGACCTGGACATCCCGGTCAAGCGCGGTACTTTTATCGAGTTCCGTAACGGCATGATCAACGTCTCGCCAATTGGCCGTAACGCTAGCACGCAGGAACGCAACGACTACCAGGCGTATGACTTGAAGAACAAGATCCGCGAGACCATGGTCGAGAAGATGAGGGAGAAGTTTGGACATTTGGGTCTGACGTAAGCGCCCTCTCTTAAAGTTATCTCCTACTTAAAAAGGAAGGGAGAAAAAGAAAAAGAAGAGAGAAAAAGTTAATGTGGTAAAAACAAACAGTTTCTCCATCGGTGGTCAGATCTCCTTCGATGTCTTCCCCACCGGCTGGGACAAGACGTACTGCCTGAAGCACCTGGAGGACGAGGCCAAGAAGCCCGGCGGCATCCAGTACACGACGATCCACTTCTTCGGCGACAAGACCGACAAGGGCGGCAACGACTACGAGATCTACGTCGACCCGCGCACCATTGGGCACTCTGTCAAGGGACCCGAAGACTGCTTGAAGCAGATAAAGGAGATCTTCGACCTATAAGTTACTTACAGATTCTCACATATGAGCACAGCCAGTTTCTAGAACTGAATCCAGACCTCGAGCCGCGAGAAGATAGGAAATAGGTTTTCATAAGACGGAAGCAAAAAATATCCAACTAGATCTGGCCGATACTAGAGCAGATAAACAGAACCGACGAAAAAGAAAAGGCCTATAAAGGTAGAGGGCGCTTTAGCCGCATAATGGGTTTAGAAACGTCTTTTTATATCTAGCTGCGTAAAACTTCACCTCGAAAATCCCCTTAAAAATACAAAAAGTCACAAGAATAACACTGGGTACCACTCCGTTTATTGCCTGTTACATAATATGCGAGATATGAAGTCGCGGTAGACATGCACCTCGGGGAGAAATTAAGAAATATCTTTCGTAACTTTGACTTTATCATTCAAGCATGACTACCTCCTACCTAGACATACTGTATAATATAAGGTATCCCGCATCCAAGAAGTCAAGCGC